>NC_048597.1:75396483-75996483 GCF_003668045.3 Cricetulus griseus
GTGTGTGTGTGTGTGTGTGTGTGTGTGTGTGTGTGTGTGTAGAGTATGACCTTGACTGTCTTGTGTGTGTGTGTGTGTGTGTGTGTGTTCCTTCCTTCCTTCCTTCCTTTGTGTGTGTGTGTGTGTGTGTGTGTGTTTAAGTATGGGCAATCAGTAGTGTGTGTGTGTGTGTGTGTGTGTGTGTGGCTGGCCAATGAGCACCAGGTGTGTGTGTGTGTGTGTGTGTGTGTGTCTGGAATTACAAACACACATAGCCATATCCTGCTTTTTAAAAAAAAAAAAAAATGTGATTTCTGAGGCTCCAACTCAGGTTTGTGTGTTTGCACCACCAAACCAATCTAACTCCTAAGCCCTTTCATTTTTTGAGACAGGGCCTCACATATCTCAGGCTAAACTCCAAAGTGCTACTTAGCCAAGGATATGACCTTGAACTTCTCTGATCCTCCTGCTCTTCCTCCCAAGTGCTAGGTATGTAGATGAGGCCACTAGGCCTGGTTTATGAAGGACGAGGGACCCAGTCCTCTACCAACTGGGCTGTATGTCATCAGAGCCTGTTAGGTGTCTCAGTCCCAGTTTCTACAGCAGCCTTGGAAGCAAGTAGTGGAGACAGATTCTGGCAGGGAGACAGACCTCCTAGTGGCCCATTCTAGGCCCCACTGTTACACTGGCTCCATCATGGGAGTCAGGAGTGCAACACAGGCAGTCAGAAATTTAGGAATTCAGGAAAAAATATTTTCACACAAGAGTAGGTTATAGACAAGCAGGGAAAACAGGGTCCAGGTCACCATCCAGCTTAGGTGGGGTGTTCAGAAGGCAATGGACCCACACACCACCACCACCAATGTTGCAAACAGCCCTTCTCTAAAGGCCCCCAGGGATGTTAGAGTACTGGGCCAATGGTTAAGGGACCTTTCCTCCGGTCATGTTGAGGGAGAGAGGCAGAGAGTGAGCAAGCAGAACAGAGGGGACCAGAGGAGCTGTGTTTAGGAGATGAATGTGAGAGACCCCAGGCCCTGCAGCACACACAAGGCTCAGCCATGAGGTCATGGCTCTGCGGCTGGGTACACGGTCCCCCTCAGCAACTCTACACCACAGGTTCACAGGTCCAAGACTGACTGGATCTCAACCACCCCTCAGGCACAAAGGCTGACACTCATCTACTAAGCAGAAAAGTCTTGGGTAAAGCCTCCTGAAGAATTTGGAGAAGCTTAGTGTTCCAGTTCTCTGGAAGTGGCTAACACACTTGCAACACACACAAGTTCACAGGCAAGCATACACAGGCACACCTCACAAGTGTTCCACGCATGCAAGTGTTTGTGCGCCTGCCTACATGTCTATGCCTGGAGCAAAAGTGTGCCCAACATACCCTTCAAGTGCCTCCTACATTCCTGTCTGCCTTCCAGAATATATGGTAATTTCCTTGTGATGGGACCCTGACTGGTACCCAGTTGTGGGGTAGGAGAGGATATAATCCCAGAGGTTACCCAGAGGATATGCCACCAACACTGGGCAATAAAGAATGTAACACAGAGACAGTGTCTCCCTGTCCTTCTATCTCCTTTCTCTGGCCAGGCTCTCAGAAACCGGTTGTCAATCACATTCTACAGCCAGGACTCATCCCCAGAGCCCTTACACTGCATGGCAGAATAGCCAGAGGTTCTGCATTCTCTGCAGCCCTTATGGTGGCATTTCTTCTTAGTATACACACGTTTGCATGAATTGAACAGGGGCTTCACTCCCCAAATAACCTTGAGCACCCGCTGTCCTCTCTGGCCTCAGTCTACCCACTTGGCCTCTTTGGCCATGGATCAGAGTGGTGCCCGGGGCCAGTTTTAGCTCAGTGGGTAGAGGACTCTGTGGCGTTTGCTGAAGTCCTGGCCACATTTTCCCTGCATCCCGCGGTTTCCTGACAAAAGGGAACACGTTAGCTCTCCAAATGGTCTCACCTCTTGCTATTTTTGCAGAAGGCCTGAACACAATTGTTAAAAATAGAAATAACGAGGGAAAGCAAGGCTTCTAACCTTGAGTCACAGGCCAGGACAGCTCCCAGCATCCTCTCTGGGCTGGATGATAAATGATCATCGTGCAGCATTTGTCCTTAGCTAATTTATCCTTGGCCTGGAGAAAAAGTTTCTGACTTTTTCTTTTCTTTATAAAGGAGAGCTGGAGAGGTATTTGTGGCAGAGTAGCTCTGCCTGGTTTTCCCTGTGCGTCATGCCCTGTGCTTTAGCCTGGCAGGCGCCATGTGCAGTCCAGTCCAGGTGCTTTGCAGCCTAGCATGGCAGCTAGCTGGAAGCCGCCATAATGCACTGGTCTAGGTGCAAGACCCACAAAATCCCACTCTAAGCTAACCACACCCCATTAAGGAGTGAGAAGATCCCTGGGACACCAGGTGCCTGGGACGATGGGTAACTGTGATAGTCCTAGGTACCTCTGGGTGGGGCTGAATGAAGGTGGACAGGACCCCAGCTTCCTGAGAGCAGGAGATGCAGTGCATGATAGGAATGAAAGACATGTTTGCACTGGGAAAGACCAGGTGTCCCAGATACCTCCTGCCTCAGAGTTCAAGGGCAATGTACCTCCTTTTACTACTCTCCTACCCACCATAGCCTGTGCTCCAACTGGAGTCCCAGGCCATAGAGAGAGGACAGGCCCCATCTGTGGCACCTGGGACTGAGCTGGAACACCACCCTTGGTCCTAAAGCATGGTCTGCCTCCAAGGATTTTGATTTTGACCTCTTCAAATGCCAGGGCTCAGCCTAGACTCATGACCATGCCTCTGCCTTCGGGTGTGGCACATATAGAAGACTTTCCTCAACTCCACCTCTGTTAGGAAACATGTAAAGGGCTTTGTCACAGTGAGGCTGAGGCTGGTAGCCCAGGACGCTGAATCAGGGCAGTCTACAGTGGGGCAGCAGCAAAGCCAGCCATGGAAGTGCCAAGAGACAAGGCTTCTATATGTTAAATGTGTTATATATGTTACCCCTGCAGGCTCTGGATAGTCCCCGAAGCTGCCAGAGACACTACCAAACTTCCTGTTTAGCATCTATGGACACCTAATTGTTCTGACTATTGGATGGGAGTGGCTCCACACGTGTTTACACAAGTATATGCATGGCTGTCTGTACTCAGATGCATGTACATGTATATGCAGATATGTACACATATCTGACTATACACACACATATATGAGTGTTAATAGGTCACTTTTATATGTATGCACATAGACTGTGTGTGTTCCTTTGCACATACTTTCAGGTGTGTGTGAGTGTGTGAGTGTGTGAGTGTGTGTGTGTGTGTGTGTGTGTGTGTGTGTGTGTGCATGTACCTGATCAGACATCCATCTCTGTGGTTCTCAAGTGCAAGCCCCAGACAATCCAGTGTTGGTCTTTCATGAAGCCCTAGGAATGTATTCTTGCCTACCCCACAGCACCTGAACATGATTCTCAATCTCATCCAAGGGAAGTGACAACACTCCTCTGTGGCAGGCAGATGAGGAATACAGAAGACACTTGAAAGGGTCTCTCTTGGGCACATTCTTGCTCTAGGCATGCATGCATTCACACATACTGAACATGTGTGGAGTGTGCGTTTGTGTACATGTATGTGTGAACACGTGTGTGTTGCAGTGTGCTACCATAGACCCACAACGTCTACTTTCTCTTCACTAAATCCCTTGAAGGAGAAGTCTCTGGGCTACCCCTGAAAAGTCAAGGGGCCTATAGTGAGATGGCATGTAGCCACGAGATTGTCGTCTAGCAAGTCCTCTCAGGCCAGTCCTTGGTGGTACATTCCACCATCACGATGGAGAGAGGTGTGACTTCATTGCGAAGGTTTGCAGCAATGGAAATAGGCTGTGTGGGCTTCTCAGGACTTCTCATGAGGCAGGAACATGAAATAAGGATGCACAGGGTGCCCAAATGATACCCAGCCCTACACAATTGTCCATGCTGCTCAAATTGCTTTTCTTTTGTATTTTCTAAGCAATTGATTAAGTCCATTTATTAAAATGGAGAAGGCCAGGCGTTGGCGGTGCACGCCTTTAATCCCAGCACTCGAGAGGCAGAGGCCTGCTGATCTCTGTGAGTTCGAGTCCAGCCTGGTCTCCAGAGCGAGTGCCAGGATAGGCTCCAAAGCTACACAGAGAAACCCTGTCTCAAAAAATCAAAATAAATAAATAAATATAAATAAATAAATAAATAAATAAAATGGAGGCATCTGTAATAGTGACTTCAGTGTCTATGCTGGCTCAGCACTGATGGAAGTATTCTGCTTATCCCAGGAGGCTTGTGCAAATCACTGAATCACTGTGATTCTCACCTAGAACCACTAGGCAGTTTGTCTTCAGGCGATTCCCAAGGTATTGGTCGGCATGACAACTAGTCCTTTCACTCTCACATTTTTCTCCTTTGTTCCTCTGATCAAGTCAGCCAGCTTCACCTTAAGGCTGGCCAATGCAATTCCAGTTTGATCAACCACCTCCCCAGTCTCCCAGGCATCTCTCCTGGATCTTTAGAAGCCTTGGCTATGGCAGTTTCCTGGTCCCCAGGAGGAGGGAACAGCAGAGAGCCAGGACAGGCCTAGAGGAAACCATACTCCTCCACACCCACAACTGTATCTCACAAAGTCAAGGTGCCTTTAAGACAGTGGCAGGAAGGGCTGGAGAGATGACTCAGTCTCTAAAGTGCTTGCCCTGTCAGTGTGAGGACCTGAGTTCGATCCCCAGTACCCACATACAAAGCCAGGCAAGGTGGTGTTCACCTGTAATCTGAGCAAAGGGTAGATGAAGACAGAAAGATCCCTAGGGCTACCTGGCCAGCCAGTCTGGGCTAATTGACAGGCCACTAAGTCCTAAAGAAACAAGGTAAACTGTTGTCCTAGGGGACAATACCAGAGGCTAATCCCTGGCCTCTTTATGCATGTGCACACATTGCTCACACACACCCAAATGCATACACACGTGCACATGTACGCGCGCGCACACACACACACACACACACACACACATACACACACAAGACTGGCTCTCCCACAGTCCTTGATGTCTATTTAGAGAATGCCTCCCCAGGGAAGAGTTAAACAATGTCAGCTCCCTCCTTATAAGGTCCCAAGGACAAATCAAGGTACAATTTCACTAAAATTCACCCTAGGGAGCTAGTGAGGTTATTAGGCTTACAGAGCATGTAAGGGGTTACTAGATGGAGAGTAGCTGCACTGGAAAATTCACATGTTATGAATTCCATGACAAAACACCAGGACCAAAACCACTTAGAAAAGAATGCTTTTAATTTTGGGCTCACAGTTGCAGAGGGAGACGAGTTCATGATCACTGTGGTAGGGATCATGGCAGCAGGCAGGCAGTCATGGTGCTAAAAGAGTAGCTGAGAGCTTACATATTGAGACAACAACAGAGAGAGAGAGAGAGAGAGAGAGAGAGAGAGAGAGAGAGGAGGGAGGGAGAAAGAGAGAACTGGGAATGGCAGCATAGGCTTTTGAAACCTCAACCTTACCCCCACCCCCATGCCCCCACCCCCCACCCCACCCCACCCCACCCTACCACCACCACACCTCCCCCAGCCAAGTGACACACCTCCTTCAACAAGGCCACACCTCTTAATCCTTCCCAAACAGTTCCACTAACTGGAGACCAAGCATTCAAATATATGAGTTTATAAGGGTCATTCCCATTTAAACCACCACACCCCAAATATTGACTTTCCCATAGCCACATAAATACAGCACCCTTTTCAAATAACCTCCCTAGCTTATATATACTGTAACATCCCCTACAGCTAGGGTAGGATTGACTACAAATGACTAGAGGGGTAGACTGTAGATGAAGGCCCAGTGACTCCTTCCATGTCCTTCTACAAGGAAATGTCAACAGTTCACAGGCCAGACTGTAATAAACTCCTGGAAGCAGAGGCAGCTGGTCTGATTAAGATGGAAGCTGTTTTGCTCAGGAGACAATCAGGGAAGCTGGGTAGTAACTCCAGGGAAGACAGTTCAGCCAAAGCCTATCAAGACACTCCCTGTACCAGGAGTGTCTTGAACCTCATGCTGAGGTTCAGATGTCTGGTCACTCCAGGCTCTAAGCAGAGTTCTCAGAGGTATACAAGCCCTGCTATAAAACCATTACCTACTCAACAGGGAGGCAGGTGGGTGAGGTGGGCATGCTCTATATTATGTAGGAGCAGTTGGCTGCCATCATCACCCCAGTTCTGATCCACTCAGTCTGTAGCCTGGAGCTGTACTGAGTCCCTCTTCCAGCCTTATCTAAGCCCTCTGTGCAAAGAGACAACTATGGAGGTAACTGTTAAAAAGTCAGCTCATCACTATTGGCCAGGAGTCAGAAAGGAACAGGAGGAGCTTGTGGCCCTTGAGGGGCTGTTGTCTGGCATGTCAACGCATATGCTCTGCAAGCTGATGTAACTAACCACCTTCACCAGCGCACATGATGCTAACAGGGCAGAGCCCACCACACCCCTTGAGTGACCTTTCCAACCTCCCAGGAACTCCATCCCCAGTGAGGACACAACAACAGGAAGTGGCAATTGGGTGGTTCCCTGTGGTTCTATTTGAATGGAACAAGAGGTCATTTCCCCAAACCACCCTTGTGGAAGTATGTGGAAACTGTGGCTGAGCTGTGGTAGTAGGAAACATTTTTGGCTGCTCAGCCTAGCCACCGTGAACCAAATACGGGATAGAGACAGGAGACAAGTGTGTATCCACAGCGGAAGGAGACATGGAGGGAAGATGGAGACATTCACACAGAGGCTAGGGGTCAGCCAGCCTGGGATAGATAAGAAGATAAAGTCAAGGTTCTCATTAACATCTCCCTGGCAGCCTTTGGTGGCAAATCCAGCCAGGGTCTGAGGTCCACTATGACCTCTCTAGTGTACTCCAGTAGCAGATGTACCCCTGACCATTATGAAGGTGACAGTGATAGTCCTGACTTACTCCAGCTCCATGGAGTCATTCCCCATCACTCTGTGGCTATGAATCCTGAGCATCCTACCTTGCACATTCAAGGCAGCATTCCTGGGATGGGATGCTAAGATTGGACTGAGAGAAAATAGAGAAAGATAATGGACAAATCCAAGGAACTGGGTGTCATGTGAACTTTTCCTGGGGAGATGTAAATGTGTGTCTTCTTATCCTAGACAGGGTACCAATGACAGACCAGTGTGTGAGTCTACCAAAGTCCAACATGATGAGCAATGGTTTATTATGCCTACTTATTGAGCATGAACGAAAGGCTACCTTCGGGAGTGTGGGTGACCCCAAAGCAGCTACATCACTGGAAAATCTCATCTCAGTATGGTTTGTGACTTCTGCATATCAGCACAGATGGAGTCTCTCCTTCTGCTAATCTTTCACCCTCTATATATCCTAACACTCCCAAAACCATGTATAGCCGGGGCAGAATTACACAGATCTGGGAAGGGGCTACAAAAGGGCGTAGCTGGAACCTTAGGTGATGTGTGATGTCCCTCCTACTCCCTCCCTCGATGATAGAAGGCCAACAAGCCAGATCTTGAGGGTCTCTTGTACTTACACCTGCTCTCATAAAGATGGCAATGGCTACTACGTTTAGCAAGAAGTACCCATGGATGCCATACATTCACTAGTACTGGAACCGAAACTGCTGCTTGGGGACAGAGGCCTCCAAGTCTCTTGGTCCTAACAAGATTCATGAGCACAAAAAAAAAAAAAAAAAAAAAAAAAAAAAGCAAACACCTAGGCTGCAGATAACAAATGCAGTATGGTAGTTTCTCTTCTTCCTAGTGATGTCATTAATATGTTCTCTGGAGTCCTTATCTACCCACATAGGAGTAGTAAATAGGTGAGGTGAACACCCCTTCACAGGCTGGAAGTTCAAGGCCCTTGAGTCCCTGAGTACCAGCAGAGCCAGAGACTGGCAGCTCTGTGATGGTTAATTTTGTTTGTGAACATGATTGGTTCTGGAATCAACTCAGAGATGTACCTCTGGGTGGTTTTGTTGAGAACATTTCCCAGAAGCGCTGAGAGGGCAGACCATTCCACAGATTGGGCAGCACCCACCACCAGTGACACAGTTATAAAGAGGTTTGAGGGGAAACAAGCAGTGTTGTTTTAGCCTGCCCACCTTTGCTCTTGCTGGTGAGTACGTCTACTCTGTTGATGTTACTATTGCTGCTGCCCTCATCCTTTGCTAACATCTGATGAGACTGGGTGTGTTAGGGTGGCACAGCCATTGATCTTCACTAACATCAGAATCCAGCTTCTTTGGCCTTCCTATGTGGACTGAAGACCAGCAGCTCACCAGGAATCTTCCAGACTTTCAACACCAGATTGGGAGAATTATTAAGGCATCTAGTCTCTTGGACTGAGCAGCATACAGACAGCCATTGTGGGACTTCCCAGACTGTATTATGAAAGCCATCTAGGAAGTCCCCAATCTGTTGCTCTTTCCCTCTAGAGAACCCTGACTAATGCACAGAATCTTTAGAGTGAACAAGAGCATTATTCCATATCACATAGCTCCAAACCCGGAGAACCAGAAGCCCATTAAGCCACAGGCTTATGCCTCTGGGTGCTCACACTGTAAGCTTATTGCTCTGGGCTTTCACCACCAGCCACCCTGGCACTTGGCAGCTATTGTAATCCTCAGCAGCAGAGGGAACAGCAGCAATAGGCAACAGAAAGGGCAGCATCTGCTGGTGTCACAGCTCCCAAAGCAGGCCTCAGGTGCTGAGACCCCCAGCCTATGTCTCTGAAGGCTTGGCAGCACCCTGGCACTCTCCCATCCACTGTGATCTGCAGTTTCTCATCTCTGGCTATTCACAGTCATCCATCCTTCCTCAGCCTTGGCCCCCAGCCCTCTCTCACTCTCTGTTCCCACCACCACTCATGGTGCCGTTGCCTCTGCTCTTTCAAGCTCCCTAGCCACTCTCTCAGTTTCCATTTCTGTTGCTGCTTCCACAGTTTTCTCCCCTTCGTGCAACCAGCTCAGGCCACTCCACTAATGACAAAGATTGAAAGCCCATCAGAAAATACCACGGACCTAAGGCTACAATACTACAGGGGAGCCCAGGAGGGTGTCTTCTGGTTGACCCACAGACTGCTTATATAGCCAGGAAAAAAAAAAGGTGTGGCTATCTGCACCAATCACAGCAGTCCTACATGCAAATGAAGTATTATGTTTGCACCAACCACAGCCTTTGGCTGGGCACCAAGAGGCATGTCCCTCCTCTGCTGTGGATGAAAATGGCTGCAAGAGACCAGAGAGGACAAAATTGGCTGGGTGTCAGCTGTTTGAGCCTGTATCATCTGGAGCTGGAGTTGTGCTTCACCAGCAAAGCAACTGTGGTTGTACTGTAGCTTCACCAAGGTGCCTGTGAGGTGTTCAAAGCTATCAGTTGCCATACGGCTATCCTGCTGGCTGCTTGGTTGATAGTCATCAGCTCAAAGGCAGCTGGGCACTGGGGATGGATTTAACAGCTTTCAACTGGAAGTCAAATTGCCTTGGGTCAGACATCTTAGCTTATTTAAGGAAAAGTAATAATAAAAGAGGCACCTACAATAAAGACCTGTCATTAACACTAAGGAGGCTGCTTTAACCCCTGTGAGGAATGGTTCATTTGATGTGTCCCAGCAAGGTCTAGGTAGCTGGGAAGTGGGCAGGAAGTGGGACAAGACATAGACCAGTGGCTCCATAAACTGCCTGGCTGCCCCAGGCATGGCCTAGGAATTTTGTTCATAGGAGCTTCCTGTAGGAAGTCCCTTTGGGTTTCCTCACCTCAGAAGACCTCAGAGTCACTCACCTTCACTCCTTGCATCAGCATTCCAAGGTTTTGAACCTCTTGAGGGTTTTTTATTGTTTTTGCTTTTTGTTTGCTGACACGGGGTCTCATGCAGCCCAGGGTGACCTCAGACTCACTATATAGCTGAGGATGACCTTGAATGCCTGATCCTCCTTCCTGAACCTCCTGAGTGTTGATATTAAAGGCTGTGCCACCACACCCAGTTTATGAAGTACTGGGACTGGAACCCACAGGCCTTGTGAGTCCCAAGGGGTCACTCTACATCCCCAGCTACATCCCCAGCCCCTTGACCCCTTGTTTATCTCTGTATGGAGCAAGAGGGCAGGATGTGGCTTCTCAGAAAGGTCACTTTCTCCTCTACCTACTACTGGACTTATGGAGTCTTGGAGATGGGGTGAGAGCAGTATGTTCTCTCTCCCTTTTTTCTTTCCCAGAGAGGATGCTTTGAGGCAGGCGCTTGCTAAGTAGTCCAGATCAACCTTGAACTCTCTCAATCTTCCTGCCTCAGCCCCAAGTGCTAGAATTAGGTGTGTACCACCATACCTGATACCTGCAGCTCTTCACACTATCCCCACCCCCCACCCGTGGTAATGGTAAATGGGCCGCAGAGCACATGCACTCGGCCAAGAGAAGCAAACAGTAAGAGGCACAGCTGCTTACACAAGTGAGTGCCTCATGAGGCTGAGCCAAGGGCCCAGAGTGGTAGGAGAGCACGGTGCCTCGGGTCATCAGAACAGCTCCACTTCCTTCACATTCACTCATTTCAGAAAATAGCTTTCACCTTCAGATCCAGCTGGCTCTACAGGCATCTAAAACAAACCCTGGCCACAACCCACATTCTTGCTTTGTTCTCGAGCCAGTAAGAGTAGAAACACTTACAAGGTTGAGGGGGGGTCACTGTGGCTCCAGGGGCTGTTATACAGCTTGGTTCCTTCATGTCCAGGGTCCCTGTGGTCACAGGACAACACTGAGATCCAGTGTTGGAACCATGGGAGGGATGGAGGCTATGTAAATCGAATGTTTCTGGGGACATTTCACTGGGATTCAGGAGCAAGTCCCCCTGCCAGTGATATCTGTCTGGTCCTTGTCTGCCCAGCTGAGGCGGCTCAGCCAACCCAAGCCATATCCAGATTTGAGGAAGGGAAGTGCTGTATCCAATACACAGACAGCAGCTTTATTATGGGATGCTGAGCTCCTTGTCCACCCTGCAGAAGGCAGGCCTGTGGGGAGAGCAACGGGGTCAAACACAGGCTAGAGGGCTAGGATCTGAGGACACAGGATCATTTGGAAAATGTGTGTCACCTGGCAACACTTCCGGCACCCAAATAAGTCCCATCCTCAAGTTCCTGTTTCTCATTATGCAATATTTAGAGTCTAGACTGTGACCTCTTCGGATGCTATTTAAATCTTTGCACCTGCAGTTTGATGTACCAGGCCATGGTGCTGTGGGTGTTTGTGGGTAAGGATGGCCCAGCAGCAAGGGCAGAAGTTCGGCCTAGTGGTCTGGTAGAGTGAGTTGGGAGGAGTCCCCCTGAGGCTATCCGGCTGGAGCAGCATTGGCCTGGTGGAGCCTGAGCTAACCCACCTGGATCTGGGTCCCTGAAAGTGACCCAGTTAATAGTCATAGCCCTATCTCTGTTTAGCCCGTTTATACTTAGGCTCTGTATCCTTTATAAAGATACTGCCATTGGATGGCTGGTCCCCAGCATATCCTTGGGTCTAAGATATGGTGGGTACAGCAGCCTATAGGGAATTAGAGTCTGGGGTGGGAAGAAAGTCTCTAACATTCTTGAATGAAGACATTCTAACAGGACACTTGTGCCCCTCCCTGTGGCTACCAAACCATTGAAACGATGGGCCCAGGGAATTTGCTTTTCTTCAGGTGTCTCACAATGGGGGAAATAGTAAAGTGAGGTTTGAGAGGTGGGATCTTGTCTCTAGGAAAAAGATTTCACACCATTCAGAAGACTCTCAGACCACCTTGTAGGCGAGCCTGGAGCTGGGACAATGGTGACCAGGACTGCTTAGCCATACATACCTTTTGCTTTTTAAACCTTGAGGACCCTGAAAATGGATTTGGGGGAGGGGTTATCTCTGGGTCCATTGTTCCTATTCCCAATATGATCACATTGGGTTAATCTCCTGTCTGTTTTTCACTATTAACTGTGTCTTTAGTTGCCCTACTGGGGACTAGTGGCCAAGCCTGAGTTGTTAGGGAGCTAGAAGTGACTCTAGTAACTATGATAACAGTCCCCTCACTAGCCTCCTTCTTAGGGGTCTCTCAGTAGGGAACACCATTCTCAACCTGCTTAGGACCATCCGGGCTGTCTCCTCCACAACTCCCTCAATCCCAGTAAACTGTTGGAAGACAACACACTCATCCCCAGATTGCTGCCCCCTGTGCTACAAGCTTCTCATTTTGCTGGGCCCAGGAGACTATAGTGCACCCTACTACAAAAATACAACCATCCTCCATCTCCACAACTTCCAGAAGTTCAAGATCATCCTTGGCTAGACAGTCAGTTTAATGCCAGCCTGGACAATGTAAGGTCCTGCCTTTAAATACAAATAAAACAAACCCTAACTGGGGTGGTCCCATCCTTGGGCATGTGATCCTGGGTGGTATAAGAAAGCAGGTTGAGTAAGCTATGAAGAATAGGCCAGTAAGCAGCACTCCTATATGGCCTCTTTTACAGCTCCTACCTTCAGGTTCCTGCTTGACTTCCTGCCATTACTTCCCTCCATGATGGACTATGAACAGTAAGCTGAAATAAGTCCTTTCTTCCTCACATTTCTTGAAAGGTCATGGTGTTTTATCTCAGCAAAAGGAACCTAAGACACTCCAGCACTCTGAAGTCCCAGGCAGGAGGATTGCCACAAGTTTGAGGTCAGTTAGCTAGAGAGTAAAACCCTGCCTCAAAAACAAAACAAAACAAAAAAAAACAAATAAACAAAAACCAGGGATGAGATGACTCAGTTGGTAAAATGCTCTCTGCACAAGCATCCTTGTGAGTTTGGCCCCCAGCACCAATTTCAAGGCAGGCATGATAGCATGCAACTGTAATCTCAGCACTGGGCGGTAGAGACCCAGGGATCCCTGGAACTTGCTGGCCATCCAATCTATAGTCAGTGAGTTTTAGGTTCAGTGATAGGACCTCCATAAAATAATGAGGTAGACAGTAATCAAGGATGATATCTTATATTGACTTCTGGCCTTCAGCACATACACACACACACACACACACACACACACACACACACACACACACACACACACACACGCACATGAATGCATATACATTAATAAAATAATTCAAAAACCCAAAACACTAAGGAGTACTTTCCTCCTGCAAGAAGCTGAGTTTGAGAGCTGCCTGGAACAGCTCTTAAGCCACTCGGGGGTAAGATAATTCATTTAATCTAAGACAAATAAAAATGGCACGGGGTCTCATATAGCCCAGGCTGGCCTCAAATCCCTGATCCTTCTCTCTCCCAGTTCTGGGATTACAAGCATTTAAAGCCACCATGTGGCTTCTACAGTTCTGAGGATGGAACCTGGGACTTCCTGCATGCTAGGCAAACATTTTACCGACAGAGCTACAATACTAGCCTAAAATGGACTTTTAAAGTTTGGGGTCACAGGCCTCTTATACAGAAACTTGAACACTGTCAGATGGATCCCTGCTGCAGAGTCGGGTCATAAGGGTGATAGAATGGGGTACCCCACCACCTTCAGCCTCCCTGCTCACTCAAACCTGAAGAAGGTTTGTTTTTTTTTTTCTCTGCAACTCCCATCTCCACTCTATCCCATGATTCCAGGTGGAACCACCTCATCTTCTTCTTTCTCCCCCTCTACTCTTTACACAGGACGTTTCTACACAAAAAGCCATGTCTTCTTCAGAGCTGAAAACCCAAATACAAACCTATGCCCGAAGGAAGAGCCACCTGCCCTGCTGGCACCCCCACCTGACATGAATCTGTCTGTCCCTAGCTCCTTCCTGGTATACTCTACTGTACATGGCTTAGCAACACCACCCTCCTGGTCATATGGACTTTGGATCCTCTGTTCTGTCCCTCTCACCCAGTGCAAAGTTGCATAGCAGCTGCTGTGGACTCCTGCAACCCCAGATTCCTGTAGTGGGCTGTCATCCCTTCACTACCATCTCCTGAAACTAGATGGGTTCCACAGAATGGAGCTACATGTCTTCAATGTGGCTTCCACACTTAAATAGTGCCAGCACACAGTCAGTGTCTAGTAATCATGGGCAAAACCATTCCAGGGAGAGGGAATGCCATGGGGTACAGCCAGAACAGTTAAAGACAGAGCCTCCCCCTAGAGGAACCCTCCCAGTCCCCAGCCCCTCCAAATCCTGCCCCAGTGTCTTGTTGCTGTGTTGTGACTCTTTCCTAGTGTTTATCTGGACAGAGTCCTCCCCAGAACACACCTGGCTGGGACACAGCTTCTATTCTAGTTACCTCCACTGCTTTGACAAACACCTGACAAAAGCAACTTAGGAAAGAGTTTACTGTGGCTCACAGTTCAGGGTTACAGGCAGTCATGATGGAGAAGGCATGGCAGCAGGAGCAGGAGCTAGTCACATGGCATCCTCAGTCGGGAAGCAGAGATGCTGGTGTTCAGCTCGTTTTCTTGTTTTTATTCAGTCCAGTACCCCAGCCCATGGAACAGTGCCACCTGTATGCATGGTGGGTCTTCCACCTCAATCTACCCAGCCTAGAAATTCCCTCTGAGACATGCCCAGAGGTTGTTTCCATAATGATTCTAAATTCCCATCAAATTGACAATCAAGATCAATTCTCATGGCTTCCCTCCTGAGTTTCAGGGCACCGCTGGACTCTGGGTAGTCTGTACTCATTTGGTTTGCTTCTGTGATGCTGTAACAAAACACTGGCCAGAAAAATAACCAGGGAGGGAAAAGGTTTACTTCAGCTTAGGGGTCACAGTCCATAACTGGGGGAAATCAGGACAGAAACACAAGGCAGACCTGAAACTGAGACCCTGGAGGAACACTGCTTACTGGTTTGTTTTGCTACCCTTCTTATATAACCCAGGACCATCTGCCCAGGGATGGCACCACCCAAAATGGGCTGAGCCCTCCCCCATCAGTCAGCAATCAACAAAATACCTCACATGCCAATATGATGAAGGCAGTTCCTCAACTGAGATTTCTTCTTCCCGGACATGCTTAGATTTGTGTCGAGTTAGCAAAAATTAACCAGCGTGTCTTCATCCCCAAGGCCCCGACACATCTGGGCAGATATCCCTGAGGAGCTTCATCCTACAGCCTCTGGCAGAAAGAGTCTATCTGGCTGGGTCCTGGCATAATGTGAGGTGCCCTGCTTCATGGCCACATGCCCCCCAAATCTCATCCAGACCCCCAGAGTCCACGGATCCATCAACCTGGATTTCATCACTGGAGTTGTAGATAGGAAATGATGCTGATGTGGGGTAGACCAGAGAGACAGACAATCAGTGCCAGGGGAAGGAGCTACATTTTCCAGTGAGGATCCAAACAGCACTCCATCCCGGTGGCAACAGCAGAAGCTCCGGATATTTCAGATCACCAGCATGACAGCTAAGGGATTTTCTAAAGAGCAGCTGACATCCCACAGTTCTGGGATCCCCAGACCCCTGATGAAATTAAGTCACACATAGTGCTTCAGTTGGGAGGATGCCATTGACCTTGAAAGGAGCATGGATGGTTCAGATAATCTCAGAGGACAGCAGTCTAGAGCAGCACCACCCAGAGGGACAAGAAGAGAAGTCCCCGTGTGTGCAGGCTTAGGGAAGCTTGGTGGGCTCTCAGGAGTCCTGGGGTCCTGGTTTAGACCTCAAGATGCAGGCTTAGGGAAGCTTGGTGGGCTCTCAGGAGTCCTGGGGTCCTGGTTTAGACCTCAAGATGCAGGCTTAGGGAAGCTTGGTGGGCTCTCAGGAGTCCTGGGGTCCTGGTTTAGACCTCAAGATTCAGTGATGGAGTCAACATAAGAGTGAGCCACATGTCCTTTGCCCTTCTGAGCTTGTGATCTGTCATACTGCCTTTTAAAAGAAAATAAGATTTATTTTTTTCATGTGTCTGAGTGTCTCACCTACATGGATGTATGTACACCACATGTGCGTCTGATGCCCAGAGAGGTCAGAATACAGTGTTGGCTTCCTTAGAACTGGAGTTACGGTTGTGAACAAGGTTGTGAACTACCTTGTGTGTGTTGGAAACCAGAGCTAGGTCCTCTGCAAAAACAGTAAGTGCTCTTAACTGCTGACTCATCTCTCTAGCCTGCTCTTATTTATTTATCCATCTATTTACTTATTTATTTATTTATTTATTTATTTATTTATTTATTTATTTGAGAAATGGCCTCATGTTTCCCAGGATGGCTCCAATTCATTATACAACTGAGGATGACCTTGAACTTCTGATCTCCCTCCTACATCTCCACCACTTCTTCTGTTCGCCCATCTGCTTGGCTTATGCAATGCTGGGGATGGAACCCAGGGTTTTGTGCAAGCTAGGCACACACTCTGTCAATGGAAGCCCAGCCCCAGCTTCCCACACTACATTTCCTTGAGCCTATGGAACAGAGGCACAACAAGGAGCTGCTAGCTTTCAGTGGTAGTTAAGCTGTTGACTGTATGAGCCAAGCAAATTGAACCTGCTTTCCTAATTCTGTTGGGATATCTGCAAAGCTGCACCAGGCAGATCTGAGCAGCTGTTGTCCTGAACCCAAAGGAGGACTATTCAGCCTGTATTCAGCCAGACTGAGGCAACAGAAGGAACAATGCCTTTACCACTCAATGTGGCTGGAGTGGGACCTTCTTCAAGGACAGTAAGGCCTGGACAAGGAAGTCTATACAGCTGCCTTAGAGCCAAAGAGATAGAACACAAAAACCAGCTCAGAGACACAGTGGAGACTGGCCTTCTCCAGAGCTGAGAAACCTGACAAGGCTATGACTGTGACTCAGTCAGCCACTGGGACTGCTGGAATAAGAATAGAGTCCCATCTCTGGCTAGTGCAGCTCTGCCTATGGGCACCCATTCAGGTCCCACCTGCAGGGGGCCCCCAGCCCCATCTCCATAAACAGTCACGAAAGGTGTGATAAACGCCATCTGTCACTCATAAAGTGTGATGTTGCCTTTCTACAAAGCCATAAGCAGCCCTGGGGCTGAGCCAAGGAATGGCCTATAAAACCCTGGATAATGACCTCATGCACACTTTCCAACATAAATGCTATTGCAGGCAGCTGTTTGCAGAATTTATCTTTGTGCAATAATTTCTACACCCAGCACTATTCCAGTGACAGTGCCTGGTCCCCTCTTTGGCACTAAAGCGTCTGTGCCATGCTGATCAATTGTGGGATTTGCTCTCTGATGATGAATAACAGAATTATGCTCAGCCAGGCCTTTACTATCAGACACATGCAGGTGGCTACAAGCTATGTCCAGCTTCCCATCCTCCAGGGTTCTGGAAAGAGGAATTGTTTCAAGCACACAGGTACTTGTTTTCTCAGGTGTGGGTGGTATTGGGAAAAACAGGTTCTCCTAGTAGATTGTGTGACCCTAACTTGGAGCCTTGTGGTCGTGATCCCCTTCACAGGAGGAGAATTTTTCAGGGTTTGGGGCGTGGCAGGAAGGGATGACTGGAGACTGGCTGCGGGGCCTGCAGCTGGACCATCTCTCCCCTCACCTGGCAGTACATCCACCCCATGGGCAGCAGTGGGGAGGAGGGAGCCACTGGTAAGTGGAGCCCCACTCCCTGCACACCAGACACCTGTACCAGCTCCAGGCCTGAAACTGAAGGCACCAGTGCAGTTTCCAGTGATTTACTCACCCACTCAAATTTTAGATTTGCTTCTAAATATTCAATCTCATTTGTCTCATATTTGCATTTTTCCTACTCTAATCACCAAACCTTCAGATTGCATTCATGCATAAAATAACATGTAGCGAATGCCTTTTAATTTTACCAAATGCCTCCTTCTGGGGTGATGCGGGCGCCTGGGGCAGGGAAGGAATGGCATTGGAAGCAACTTGTGATAAAGTGTTTTATGAGTCTTAATCTGTTTTTGCTTCTCCAGGCTAGGTCGTGGGTGTTAGAAGACAACTGAATCTACCTGTTAAGGAAGCCAGCAACCTACATGACAACATCTCCTGTCCTTGGGTTTTCATCTACACTACTCCGACCCTCTGTGCTGTGGGGCTACAGTTTCTGGAAGATTCAGCAACAGCCCCCTGTACTCTTCACACAGCCCTCTAATTGGGTCTGGAACTGCCTCCTTGCATGGTTACAGGAAAGATTATACCCTTACAGGCTGCTGATGTTGCAAGGGGTGGGGTTCCCTTTGGGGTTCTTGGTCTCTTTAATGAATAAATTTAGAATCGGGAATCTCCAGGACAATTTTAGTAGAGTTGGAAAGAAAAACAGCAGGGAAGCAAAATGCCAATCCTGCAGCTTGCTGAGAGGAGGGACAAGGCCGAGAGCATTTTAAATTAGGCACAAAGGTCAGAACCAGGCACAAGAAAGGCCAGGCTGTCAGGAAGAGCAGACGTAGGCTTTGAGCCATGTCTGAAAAAAAAAAAGAGAAAGAAAAGGAAAAAATATGCTTAGTGTCTGGCTGATTGAGTCCAGAGGGCACAGGATTCCAGACTCTTACGTCCCTGGACAAGGGATTATACCAGCAGCTCACAGTTAGAAATAGAGAAAAAAATGAAAACTTAATGAGAAAGGGGAAATGTTCCCTAAAGTGGAAATGGGCTAGTGAGTTGAGGGAAACTCCTCAAAAGCCGTAGGCTATGAGGCACGTGGTCCTTGATAGGACTATTTTCATCTGCCTTTTTTTTTAACACAGTGGGTTCATCTCACACATGCTTTGTTCATTCATGAACCCTGGGTGGCAAAGATCTTCCAGTCTTCCTTTGCAAACTGGCCTGAGCATTCTATTTGTTGTATGAAGCCCAAGTAGGAAAGGGCTTCCATTCTTTCTCTGCCAACTGGCTTCCTTCATGTGCTACAGTCTCCAGTCACTGTTACACTAGACCCACAGTGAGGCTGAGCCCCAGCAGCTGGGCAAAGATGGCCATGAGAAAGGCTGCCTCTGACACCCACTGAGCCAACCTGAGGGTCTCCACCTGCTCCTCGAAGGTGCCCATTCCAGGCTGGGGACACAGTCACCCTCTGCTGGATCTCTCCATCTTCAAGGCTTATTGCTCATATGGCTCCCCTCCCCTCCAGTACTTCCAGCTCAATGTCTGCTTGCTGGGAAGTTTCGAGACAGAAGCGACACATAGAAAACCTAAGGCCAGAACCTGGCACTTGGCTGCTGTTGGAAATGTGCCTTGGAGGGAACAACAGTCTGTGGGCTCTGCTCCATGAGAAGCAGATTGCAGTTCCTGGGAAATCACTGAGCAACCTGGTCCCTCAGAGCTGGGATGTTTCACATTGTGATGGACAGTGGACCCCAATAGCCTTGAGTGGTGAGAGCAATAGCCCAGCTGTCCCACAGGAAGCCCAGTGGAGCCTAAGCATGGATACTACAATCTCACTAATGGAGATTTTCTAAAGAGACACATCTGTCCATCCCTTTGGCTATCACACTATTGAAACAATGGGTGTCAAGAAACTGGAATTTCCCCCAGGAATTTCACAGTGGGAAAAGGAAAAGGCTGAAGCCCCGGCCAGCCAGAAGAAAACCAGTCTCCTTGAAAGAGATTTCATACAGTTCTAGAACCTTGCCAGATCACCTTGTGGGGATGGGAGGGCAGACCAGAGACAATGATGATAGACAAGACCACACCTTGACCAGCACTGCTTGTCTATGTATACCTCTTCACCTCTATTTAAATTTGGTCATCATCCTAGGGCCCCAGTGATGAACTTGGGGACCACTCTTTACTCATTTTCTCAATGTGATCACCTTGAATAAATCTCCTAGGCTGTAACCTAATAACTCCGGTAACAAGATGAATAGTATGTATGGTTGTGAGCCTGGGGTGCCCAACTCCAGCCCTGATCTTGGGGGACCCAGTGTGGTACCAGTCAGAGACCCTAACTTCCCAGAGGCCCCTGAGTTTCTCTGTGAGCAGTCATGTGATGGCTGGGTCATGCTTCAATCTACACCATGGCATGAAGAACAATAGCTTTCTTTCCAAGGATGAAACACCAAAGACAAGGGATAGACCCCTACACTTGGTATCACTTACAGAGTACTGAATTTGCCCCAGGGGTGCCATGTTCCTCAGTTAGCCAAGACCTTGTCCAACCTTCCCTGATACCAGAGTCTGAAGGATTTTACTAATCTCCATTGCTTCCTCACTCACCTGTACCTCCTGCGTGTGAGGGAGAGCAAAGCTTATCCCAGAAGGAAACAGGACCCTAAAAACAGAGTGGTGCCATCTCTATGAACTGATCTGGGCAAGGCCTGATCAACAGAGCTGAGTCACAGGACTTCTTCCTGCCAGGGTCTACCCACCTTCCTATCTTTCCTGGTAACTAGAGGCGTCAGAGTTCATTTGCCTTACTCTGCCTCACTCTAGTCAGCTCTGACCAGAGTGTCTCAGAAGCATGGAGGGGCCTTTAGTCAATTCCAGCAAGACAAGGGAAGGGCCCTTGGAGGTCAGAATGAAGCCTACAGTGTGGAACTCACAGAAGACAATGCTAAAGCACTAGAGTTGCTGTGGTCACTGGCCTCCCCACCCACCAGCAGGGGCAGCTTTGAGAAATGAGAAAGGGGTCAAGGAGATGGCTCAGTCAGTATGTACTGGCTTTGGAAGCATGAAGACTTGGGTTCAATCCCCAGATTTTTTTTAATGTGGTGTGATAAGGCATGCCTATAGTGCTAGGGCCGAGAAGGCAGATCCCTAGGGCAAGGAGAGTCCTTGTCTCACAAAAACAAAGTGATGGTACCTGAGGTTGCCCTGTAGCCTCGACATGCACAAATTCATGTGCCCATCCCCTCCTCTCTTGTACCTGTATGTATGTGTGCACATGCAAAGCACACACACACAACACACACACACAGTGGGGTGAGGGGAAACGGCATAGCAGACAAGCAGAAACCAGCTGGTTGCTGACCCCTCAGCAACTCCCCATCCACCCACCTCAACCCCCAACACACATTCTAAATCTGAGTCCCTCATCCCGCCTCCTTCAAGGCTAAACCCAAGGACTTGTAATCTCACATACGACCAGGGGTTACCCACTCTACCTGGTTCTCACCAACAAAGGCCATGTATTTCTAGAATATCCTGAGGACCCTTGACTCTGCTCTTTCAAATGGACTGGAGCAATGCAACATGGGACCCAGAGCACCTGCCCTGCCACCACCAGACACCAGCCTCCTGAACCCAGGCAGCTGCAGCTCAAAGAAAGAACAAAAGTACACTATCATCAAGACAATCCCGAGGAAAGCTGATGCTGACCTGTGTCCTCTGTAGGGTGGACAGCGGGAGCCAAGTGACTCTCATCCCCTCCTCAGCTCCCACCCTCTCAGATGCAACATAGATAAATGTAACCCACCATATGGATACATATGTAGTGATACATATGAAGACATGTGTCATATAAATGTTCCAAGTACTGGCGGTGAAGTCAGGAGGACAATGAAGCCTGATAAGGGGAAAAGAGGGTTCTAAGAGTGGGGTACGGTAGAGGTACATTTACACTTTTGGTAAAATGTGGCATTTATATGAAGATCTGTGGAAAGTGAGGGAGCATGCAGCTATGTGCAGGACAACAGCCATGCAAAGGCCCTGAGGCAGGAGCCTACTTGTCTAGTAAGTAGGAAAGGTAAGCGGTTTGGAAAGGTAGGGTGTTCAAGGAGTCACAACCAAGGATTTCACTCCAAGTGCAGGTCTCAGAGTAGAGCATCAGCCTGTGCAGTTCATGTCAGCGAGATTGCCAGCTGTGTGCAGAAGGGGTGATTGTCCTGGTTGGGACCAGATGGCAATCCAGGAGGCTGATTCAGTAGCTGCTATCCTTGGCCCAGAGAGAGAGGGTGACTATACGCACTGGAGTTGGTGAGGAGTGCTGGCTTGAAACATGTTTTGGAAATTGAGTTCACCCGGCTTTCAAAAAGCATGGCTTTGTGGCTTGGCAATCATGGGCTAAGTAAATGGACTAGGAGAGCATGGCTGGGGTGCAGCGCTGGGGCGAGCTCAGCCTTGGACGTATGGAGGCTCTATCAGTGTTGAGCCCTGAGCAGAGTGATCAAGCATGACACAAACATGGGAGGATGCCTGGAGTAACCCTAGCCAGCTCATCCAGGGCAGGAACAAAGATGGTAGTCTGAAAAGAAACCTAAAGAGTAGCAGAAAAGGTGATCGTGGTGGCTGGGCATAGTGACACACACCTACCATCCCAGTACTTCGGAGGCTGAAGCAGGAGGGAGCCTGCAAGTCCCAAGCCAGTCTGGGCTACATAGAAAGACCTTGTCTCAAAACAGATTTTAAAAATGGTTAGGGATGTAGCTCAGAGACGTTGTGCTTGCCTAGTGGACATGAGGCACCAGGTCCCACTCAGGAGAGATCAGGCGGTACAGTCAAGGCCACCATCAGAGGTGGTCCAGGGAAATGCTCCAGGAAAGTTTCCAAGAGTGAGGGCATGCCTGGTGCGTCTTCCCACAGCTCTTTCCCATGAAGCAAGCACCCAGGGGTCCCCATAGACCCCACAGATGCCTCAGCCACAGTAAGGTGACCCTGTTGTTCTGATTTGCTGAAGCTCAACAGTTCAGTGTTGATGTCAGCAAAAGTTCTTCGGGCTTTATTGAATATCAAGTGTTCTGTTTGCTCTGAGAAGCGAGTGAGGCATCTCACTTTCTAGGGCCCATCTGGGCTGGATACAGAATCCTGGCATCCTGGCATCCTGGCGTGATGGCACTCTGTTTCTTTCCATTTCTTTGCCTTTTTTTTTTTTTTTTTTTTTTTTTTTTTTTTTTTTTTTTTTTTTTTTTTTTGTCAGTGTTAGCTTCCAATTCTCTATGTATCCAAGAATGACTTTGAATTCCTAATCCTCCTGATTCCACCTCCGGGTTCTGGGATTACAGTTGTGTACTACCATGCCTGACTGGCCTTCACTTAAAATTAATTACATTTTTTTAAAGTGTGTGCACACACATGTGCCTTCACTGCAGCATGTGTGGAGGTCACAGGACAATTCGGGAAGAGCTGGCTCTTTCCCTCTGCCACACGGGTCCCAGGCTGGGCAGCAGGTGCCTTTACTCGCTGAGCCATCTTGCCAGCCCCAGGCCTTCTCGTTTTAATGTGTGGGTTTCGAGCCCAGCCTTTAGCAGCTGAGTCGTTTCTCTAGCCCTGGCCCTCACGTTTCTAACCACCCCCACCACTGTTTCTTCTCCTCTGTGTTCATTCCCATCTGTTCTGTGGAAATCCATCCCTTCTTGGGGGGGGCAGATTTTACTGCTCTTTTTCTACTTTCTCGGGCTGAAAGCTCACTCCATTCATTTTGAGTCATTATCACTTCTAATAAAGGAAGCCCTCCCTCCGGCTTTCTTCTGAGTCCCTCTGCGGCGGCTTCTTACAGATTTTAATAGGTTTTGCTCCTGTCTGTGTGCATTTTTAAATAGTCTCTAATTTCCCTTTCAGATTCTTTTATCACCTAAAAATTGTGGTTTTATTTGTGATACCAATTTCCAGGTGGAAATATTTCTAAAGCTTAGCTTCCACGCTATCACAGTGCCTCGGGGTTCTGGGAGTCACACAACCCTGCCAAGTGAGTCTGCTAGGCATGTATGTACACCTGTGTAGCACATACACATGTGCACCTGCCCGGGGCTTAGGCAGCATGCATGTGTACACTGAAGATGCTCCAGGCAAATGCACACATGCCAGGAGCATCTTTAGTGCACTCCTGATGCACAGGTACCTTCCAGATGCCTGTCTGCACAGCTCAGTGAACACATGGAACTTTATCAGCCCTTTGGAATTCCTTGACATTTTTATTATGGTCCAAAGATGGCCAGATTTTATAACTACTTCCTGTATGGTAGGGGAAAAATAAACCCTGTATTTAAAGCATACAATATGTTCAAATGAAGTCAAGTTTTTTTTAATTGTTATGCTTGTGTGATTTCGGGTTGTTTTTTATGGTGTTTCCTTGAGCCAAGTTTTCCTTGATACGTTAGTAGCTCTGGCTGTCCTGGAACTTCCTCTTACCTCAGTCTCCCCAGTACTACTACCAAGCCTGTATCCCCAAACCCTCTTTGGCTACTGGATTGGTTCCTTGGAGTCCTGTTTCTCAGAATCCTTGAACCACACTGGGGAAAGGATGTCTCAGATGCTAACCAATGGGATGGTCAGTGGCCTTGCATGAGCTGTCAGTCATGCCTGAATCCTCCTCCCATAGTTCCTCAGACTCGGCCTAGGGAACACAGATCCCACTGAGGTCTTATTTCCCCTGAGAACTTTGACTAGATCTGCAGGGTGAACCCAATACCAGGGCCTGTTTCCCCAGTAGTTGTGAGACTTGTGAGTAAGGAAACCTCAAAGAGAGAGATACCAGCGCCCTGTGAGTGCAGGGCTGTGTGGCCCAATGTCCCCTCTCTACTGCCAGCTGAGAAGTTCCAAGCCCTACCAGGGTGGGGAGTCCAGGGGACAGGACAGATCTTGGATTGCACTTCTCCCCTTCTCCAGGAAGGGGTCCTGGGCCTATCTGGACTGTCGTCTACCTGTTTGATAGGAATGTTTGATATCCCACAACTGGTCTCAGTGAGCCTGGGAGAACAATGAACTCTGCATGTGGACAGTGCATCCTACTGGCCAGAACTCACTGTACACTAAAACTTCCTAGCCCAACTCTCTTCCCTGTGCTACGGTGCCGTCTGTGCCTGGATAGCCTAGATCTTCCCATGGCCTGCCTCACTTGAGACATAATTCACTGTTTGGCAGTCACCTGTGGGCCTCCCAAGAGACCACCTTGCCCTCACACACACACTGTCACTGCCTCAGTCTCCCTCTTGCCCTCACTCACACCCCTCACCCAACACAAGCTCTGTGAGTCTCCTTGCTCTGGTGTGCCCCAGGGCCTTTGCATAGGAATCCTTGCATGAGTACCATTGCAGACTGCCAAGAGGGTCATTCCCATGTGCTGTCTCAGGGGCTTCTATGCCACCCTAATAAAATGCTCTAGAGCCACCTCCTAGGTTCTGGCAGGGGCTGCATGCCATCATCAAGGTCCTCCGTGGGCAGCGCCACCTAGCCTGGTGGGGCATGTGCACAGACAGCCATAAGGTAGAGGCTTTATGAGGTTCTGTTTCCTTTAGAGTGTGTGTGTGTGTGTGTGTGTGTGTGTGTGTATGTGTGTGTGTGTGTGTATGTGTTCCCATGTTTGTATCTGTGTGTCACCTGGGTTTGTATGCCCATGTCTGTGTATGTCTATGTGCACCTGTGTGTCTGTGTATCACTGTTTTTCCTTGGGTTTCCCATGTGTCACCTGTGTCTATGTGTCTGAATCAGTATGTCTGTGTGCAATTGTGTGCTTGTGTATCTATGTCATTGTTTTCCCTTGTGTTTCCCCATGTGTGTCATCTGTGAGTGTCTGTGTTAAATTCCTCCTCAGCTCAGAGTAGCTGGGGCACAGTGTGTCATGCCTTCCTCTGTAGGAGGACTGTGCCTTCAGAGACCTCTTCTGCATGAGTCACCTTGACCTTCCTGGGGCCTCTGGGTGGAGCCATGAGAGCTAAATCTCTTCGGAGACCCTCCAAGAAGTGCATGCATCTTGGGGAGAGGAAGGGCAGAGAGTAACTAAAGGGAAGCCTGTTAGTAGACAGCAGCAACAGGTGTTGCTGCAAAAAAAAAAAAAACAGCAGGCAGGCCCACTGCATACACAGGCTACTACATCCTACTTCCCTACAGTAGGAGCCAGAGAGCCAGGAATTCCCTGAGGGAACCACACAGCTGTAGTGAATGGAGTATCCAGGACACCAGGAGAAACCAGGGAGGCCCTCACACTGGTGCCCCCATTCCTCTGCCCTGAGGACATTCACCTATCCCCAGAGGTCCTAGGTTGGGGTGCTTCCTTCCAGAGACCTCAGGACCACCAACCACCAACTTTCCCATTCTGGAATTGATCTACACAAACTCATTGTCCGTGTGAGTGGAAGGAAAGCTGAATGCAGTGTCTCAATTTCCTTGGTGTAAGCCATACCTTCCTGGGGGTGCACTTCTGTTTAGGCCCCACCCACTGCACTCTTGGCGTTTCCCCTATGTAGTCCAGCACAGGCATCAGCTCCTGTTACAGGAGTATGGAACACACCACCTCTCTCCCTTTCTAATGGCCTAGGAGGCACTTTTGCTGACCAGCTAGCTGGCTGCGACCCTCTTCCTCACTAACAAGAAGCTAGTGGGCAACTTCTGAATATCGGCTACCACAGACTCATCGTTGAATCTTCAGAAATACCATATGCTGTGCACTCGATTCACAGAGATCTCAGGCTCACTCCGAGCATTAGAGGGCCTGGGAGCACAGCCAGGAGAGCATGACAAAGAGGGGCTCCCAGCGGACAGGCTCCGCCCCTCGGTCCCTTACAGAGGCAGCTGGGTTGGGCTGGTGTGGCAATCTGCAGGTGCTTGAAGCCGGGAGCTCAGCCTGTGCATCTGTGTGTGACCCTCTCCCGCTTACCTTCCCAGAATTTTAGGCGGAAATTCCCATGGATTTCTATTTCCTACTGGGGGCTGGGGACCAGAAGCCTCGTGGCGACAGATGAGACCACGTGGTAGAAGCAGATCTCCCCAAAATGTGCACCCCGATTTAGCATCCCAGAGGGCAGGCAGCGAGACGCGCCCCGCCCACCGCCCGCGCATCCAAGCCTCTCAGCCAGACCGGGCGCGGCGCTGCCAGGGTTAAGGCGCAGGCGTGTCCCCTGGGGTGGGGTGGGCCCGGCAGTCTTGCCGCGATTCTGGCGTCCCCTCGGATTGGGGCTCAACGCGCTCCCCCGCCGTTTTCTCCGCCGCGTGGCAACGTCGCCCCTTCGTCCTCCACTTAGCCAGCTGCGGGGACCGAGGTGCCAGGACACCGCCCGGAGGGGAGCTCGTCCGGCCGCGCAGACGCCCCGCGGGCTCCGGGGAGGGACTTGGCCTGCTTTCTGGCCTCCACTCGCCGGGGAGGAGCCGCTCGGTTGCAGCGGGCGGCGCGCAGAGCTTCGGGGACGCAGGCGACCAGGCCGACAGCCGTGCGCGCAAAGCCAGAGCCCGCTTTGGCTGCGGGCTCCCGGCCGGGCCTCTGGAGCTCCAGGCTCAGCACCGAGGAGGCGCGACGACACCGCGGGGCGCGGCCGAGGGGAGGAGAGAGCGGAGAGCGGGCGAGCGCCGCCGGCCGGCGGGCCGCGGCTCCGCCAATCTGCGGGCGCTGACGCGGGGGGCGGCTCCGCGGCGCTCGGATATCAGCGGGCCAGGCGCGGGGCGACTGGAGCTCCGCCGTGTGGGCGCTGCGCTCCGGGTCGGCCCGCTGCACCTGCCAGATCGCGGCTTCGCCCCGCGCGCCCCCGCGCGCTCCCCTTCTCGACCCTGTCTCTCCAGCCCGGCCTCCTAGCCGCAGCCTGACGGAGGAGCTGCCTTGTCCCCCGCCCAGCACCCAGAGTGGCCCAGCGGGAGCATTGCCCTCTGGATAGGATCCGTCGCGCCTCGGCCGGGGATGAATAGCCGCGCCTTCTGCCTACACACCCAATGAGTGTGGTCGCCGTCCCAGAGACCCTCGTCCGCTGCTGTGTTCCCTGTCATCACTGCCACCAGCTCCACCGACCAGGGCCGCTGGATGCCCCCCGAGATGGCCTGGAGAGCCGGTGCTTTTGTGGCGGGTGTCCTCCACGACGTCCGAGCCTGGGGACAGCCCCCGAGCTGGTAGCTGCTCGTACGCTGAATGGACCTTGACCCGTGAGTCGTTGCCGGCTTGGTGCCAAGCTGAGGGGCACCGGTGGAGCGCGCGTCCGGAACCCCCCGAGCCCGCTGGCCTGCGTGGCCATGAAGATGATCCTGGTGCGCAGGTTTCGAGTGCTCATCCTGGTGGTGTTCTTACTGGCTTGCGCTTTGCACATTGCTGTTGATCTGCTACCCAAGCTGGACCGGCGCGCTGCGCGATCCTCCGGGGAGCCCGGCTGCTCCTGCGCTCAGCCGGCGGCAGAGGCAGCTGGCCCAGGCTGGGCCCAGGCGAGGAGCCGCCCGGGAGAGTCCGCCGGTGGCGACGCAGGCTGGCCCAACAAACACACACTGCGCATCCTGCAAGACTTCAGCTCAGATCCAGCCTCTAACCTAACCTCCCACTCTTTGGAGAAACTGCCTCCCGCAGCGGAGCCAGTTGATCATACTCCACCGAGTCAGGAGCCGGGCTCCCCGCCACCCCGTGACCCTGCGCATCGGCCGCTACTTCGAGACCCTGGGCCCCGGCCACGGGTACCGCCCCCTGGCCCCAGCGGGGACCGATCGCTCTTAGCCAAGTTGTTTGAGCACCCACTCTACCAGGGGGCTGTGCCTCCTCTTACAGAGGACGACGTCCTGTTTAATGTGAACAGCGACATCAGGTTTAACCCCAAGGCAGCAGCAGAGAATCCAGACTGGTGAGCAGAGAATGGGAGGCTGGGGTGGGGCTGGCGCGCCCGACCCTTCCGGGAATAAAGACACCCCCTTAGAAAGCTATTTTACAGGCCAAGCATTTTGTGTATCGTTGGGGACCCTGAGAGGAGGCTGGGTAGGGACGCCTGGTGGGCGGGGCAGATGCGCTTCTTGCTCTGGGCCCTGCCTTTGTCTCCACAATGATTTCCTAGGGAGAAGGGCTGATGGGGTTTGGGAGGCCCCCAGTACCCTGGTGTGGGAGGCTGGCGGTCCACCAGGAACCAGGGGAGCCCAGTGCTCCACCTACAAGGAAGCATGCTGGCCAGCCCTGGCGATGGCTGAGGAAGCAGATGAATGAATATGTTGGGAAAGCCAGCCAGGGAGAGTGGGAGCTGCCTTCCCCTGGGAGGGGCTGGGCTGCTCTGGCTCTGAGACCGATGGGTGAGCTGTTCGGGGTGGGCACCTCCAGAAATCCTGAATGTACCTAATAAGTCTTTTAAACCCAGTCACTGGGGACGAAAGCAGCTGAGAAGTGATGTTGGCAGTGTCGAGGCCTCCTGGCAAGGGTGTGAACCAGGGCCACCCTGACTAGCTGTGGGGAGGAAGATGAGCCATCCTGGAGTTACCTTCCAGGCTGTCCAGATTTGTGCCCACCCCCACCCCCACAGCTGCACAGATCCAAATAAGCCCAGCAGAGTGAAATATTAACCAACAGCTGGCTAGAGCAAATAACCTGCAAAGGTTCCCGAGCAGCAGAGAGAGAGCACGAGCCACCCGTCCAAAACAGCCTCAGAAATCCTTTCCCCCCCTGGAATGTGACCAGGCCCTGTGCCCTGAGCCTGCACATATGAGCTCTTTGGTGGCTTCTGGGCTGTACTGGCCAGAAACCATCCAGCAGAGGCAGCGGAAAGAGTGGCCAGGGTGTGGCTTCTTGGAGGACCCCAGTCCTCCTTTTGCTTCTAGTGTAGGACAATCTGGAGTTGAAGGATCCTCACCTGTCAGTGAAGCAGAGCTAAAGCGGCCCTTCTTTCCCTCCAGCCTAGCAGGCTCCCAGAGGGTCTGTTCTTCTTCGAGACAACCCCATGGCCAGAGAAAGCAGGCAGCAGGTCTTCCCTCTGAACCTGGGCTGGAGTGACTGATTCCTCCGTCCAGCTCTCCCCACCTATGGCTTCACTCATTAAAATCAAATTTAGCCCCTTGCATCATCCCTGCCCCTAGTCTTTGGAACAAAGGCAGCAAGCTGGAGACGTTTCTGGCTGGCTGGGTGTGCCTACAACTTCTAGGCTGTCTGGTCCCAGGAAAAGCTGACAGTCCCTTCCCACACACTCCCAGCTGACATCATTGTTATGGGGGCACTTTTGGTGACCCCAGGACAGAAGTGTTGGGATAGCGCTGACACTCTGGGTCTAGGCCAGTGGTAGTTAGGGTTGTCTGTGGCGTCTCTAGAAGGTAAATAGGAATTACAGGCCTTAAGGTGTGTTATTAGGTGGTGGAACCGCAGCCGGGGAGGAAAGTGCAGACATGGCAGTGTGAAGGCAGCTTTTAGTGAACCTGTACTTTGAACCCAAAGTCGCAAGCCCTGACCCTCAGGACCAGCTCCCCAACATTCCTCCGCCTCTTGCCTCTCTTTTAACACTTGACTACAGCCTGCCTTCATTCCTTGCAGGCCACATGAAGGTGCTGAAGGAGCAGAATTCTTGCCTACTGGTGAGGCAGCGGTGGACCTCTATCCTAACTGGCTCAAATTCCACATCGGCATCAACCGGTATGAGCTGTACTCCAGACACAACCCGGCCATCGATGCCTTATTGCAGGACCTTGGCTCTCAGAAGATCACCAGTGTCGGTAGGTAGCCACCTGCTTGCCCTTGGTGCAAATGTACCTTGGTGTGGATGTACCAGGGCTGTGTGAAGCTGGCTTCTTTTCAGGTCGCTCACTGACAAAGGAGCCACTCTTTCTAGGGTATCTAGATGACCACCTTGGTAATCCAGGAGCCAGATGGATGCCTCAAGGCTCATTGCTGGAAAGTGAGGGTCACCACTTTGACCCCTGGTAGAGTTATATATGAAGACATATGGGCCCTCCCTCCCCTGTAAAAAAAAAAAAAAAAAATGACCTGGTGACCCATAGTGGCTGCAGCACCTCCTGCCAACATCTATGCATGGGCCATCTTTGTCCCTCCTGCAGGGGCAGCTAAATTGCATGGTTTAGCAAGGGCCTGAAGTTCTGAGCCTGTTCCCTTCAGAGTTCAGTAGGGGCCCAGGATCTCACCAGGTCAAAGGAGGAACAAGTTGAAGCCTGAGTATCCTGGATGGAGCAGTTTAAAAGGAACATCTCTGGGTTTTCGTGATCTAATAAGCCAAAAAAAAAAAAAATCCTGTTTTCAATTTCAGGAAAACAGAACATCAGGGGCAGTTTCTGAGCAGGTTTGGGGGTTGTTATCAGGTTGTGAGTGATCGATAGTCACTGTGGCTCAAGAGGTGGCATAGGACAGGCTGAGGGCTGGGGCTGTGCAGGGGTGGCCCTGGTGTGCCCAGTTGCATGTGCTTGGGTAGCCTGCCATGTGTCTTGAAAGCAGATCTGCTAACAGGCTCCCTCCGGTTATGGGCTTTGGGCCAATTGCTGACATGGAGCAGTTAGAAGCTGCCTGCCTGCGGCAACCACCTCTTTAGAGGTGTCTGGGGCTCTGCTGATCTGTGTGCTGGGCTCTTGCCTGGTCAAAAAAGCCAGGACCCACAGTTTCCCCCAGGGTTTGGTCAGATCACTTAGTGAAAAAGAGCAAGCTAGTGGTCTTCCACCATCCCTCCTCCTGCCAGGGAGGTCTGAATGCATCCCCACCTGACCCTGCCATGCCCCTTGTGGATTCAGGATGAGTGGGGAATAGTCCTTGTTAACACAAGGACTTTGTTATAAAGGAGCCACAATCCATGCCCTTTCTCTTTGGAGTATAATGTAACTGTTAAAGAAATACCCAAGCTGGGCATAAAGGTGAAGCCTGTCATCTAGCTATGCAGGAGGCTGAGACAGGAAAATCAAAAGGCCAAGGCCAACCTGGGTAACTTAACAAGACCCTTTTTAAGACAGAAACTGAAAAGAGGACTGGGAGTGTAGCTTAGTAGTAAAATCCCGCACAGAAGGACCTGGGGGGTGGCTCAGTGGTAGAGCACCTGCCTAGAATCCCCCAGTGAGGGTCTGGGGATGTGGCTTAGTAGGAGAGCATCTGCTAGAATCTTCCAGTAAGGGACTAGAGTTGTGGCCCTCTGAAAGAGCACCTGCCTAGAATCCTCCAATGAGGGGCTGAGAACATGGCTCAGTGGGGAAGCAATTTCCTAGCAAGTGAAAGGACCTGGTGAGACCAGCTTTCAGAGGTACCGCTGCCTCTGTGGACCATTCAGCTGAGGAGTACGGGACATGTACAACAATGAAGAGGGTGGCATCCTTAGTGTGCAAAATCAAGCCTAGGATGGTTGAGTGCTAAGTGATCCCCACAGCTGGCCAGCCACTTGCAGGTGCTTCAATTTATTATTCCCTATTCTCACTGATACCTATTCTATGCAAAGGTGATGGGATCTGTCCCAGGATCTCCAGAGATCAGGGGAGACTGGGGTTCCAGGGCCTCACCAGTAGTTGTACTCATCTCAAGGACCTCTGTCTGTCTTCATGTGCTTAACTTTGAGCCCCCTGTTTTGATCTGATTTACTCGGGAAGACGATGGTGCTAAGATCCTGACATCACAGTAGGATGAGCAGCTCTGTTGCTGACCCTTCTGGGCCAAGGGATGCTTGAATGGAACCTACAGTGATGTGCTGGAACACAGTGGCTAAAGTGGTTTTCATCCATTCCCATTGTGGACATGCTGAGTCCTTCATCTGCAGGTGCCCAGAAACTGTTGGAAGGTAGCTGAGTGGGGATGGCTATCCCCCAGGCAGACAAAGGACACTGCCTCCCAGAATGTTGAGGGATCCCAGCTGTACCAGTCACTAACCACGGTGACTTCAGTCAAAGAGCTACCAGGCAGCAAAACCTGAATGCATCTGGGGGTGATACATGAGTTTGAGGTCATTGTAAAAAGTGACTTTTTCCCCAAGGTGAAGTCATGCATGCTTCCTGCTGGGAATGTTGATTGCAAGATTCTGACCTCCTGGCTTTAGGGATTCCTGCTAGCAGGGATGGAATGCTTCCTTTCTGGATCCACAAATCCTGCTGCCCAGAAAGTTCAGACATGTGACACCAGCCCCATAAGTGGAGAAGGCATCAGTGTGTAAATATGAGTCAGGGGAAAGAGCAGAACTGGACAGCACTTGCCTGGTGGATCTCCTTGTGGCAACCATGTTTCAAGGCATGCCAGGCCTCTTTGCTTAGGGGACCTGGAGTCAAACAGGCATCCATATCTTCTCAGGGCTACAGAGTTTACACCCCTGCAGAAGTGGGCCAGGCCCAGACATCTTACTCTGTAGGAAGTAGCCTGAAATGGTTGGCCATGGTCACAGCATAGTGACCTGGAGGTTGCACGCTGTCCTAGAGGCTGCCTGCTGTAGGCAACTCCCTGCTGCTCTCACTAACCTGACTCATCTTGAACTGCCCCAAAGGTTGTCGTGAGTGTAAAGATCCAGGCAAAGTTTTGAGTGGACATCTGGCTCCTTGAGACATAACCTCCCCTGGGCATTCATCATAGCGTAGCCACGACAAGCTGGGTACCCATAGATAGGATTTGCTTCTGCCTAGGGCCTGGTGCTGCTGTGACCTGGAGTAAAGTGAAACCTTCAAAGGCCAGTCCTGCCATCCAACTTCCTCCCACAACTAGGGAAACTGAGGCTCCAGAGAAGGGAAATTTACTAGTGGGTAGTATCCCCTTCCTTCTGACTCAGGGTCCCCTGTGGCCCACAAGTGACAACTTTATCTTTATATTTTTAATTGTATGTATGTGTATGTGAGCATGTATGTGTGTTGTTTGTATTTATTAGTGTCTGTGCACATGTGTGCATAGATGTACAAGCCAATGTTTGTAGGTGTATATGCACATATGTGCCCATGGTATAAAGGTCTGAAGTTGGTATCAGGTGTTTCAATTCTTTTTCATTTTTAACTTGTTGAGGCAAGGTCACTCACTGAATCTTGAGCTTTTTGGCTTTAACTAGTCTAGCTAGCCATCTTGCTCTGGGGATTCCCTGTCTGCCTCATTAGGGCTAGGATTACAGGCAGTCACCACATCTGTACAGCTTTTACTTGGATTCTGGGGTTGCAAACTAGGGTCTGTATGTTTGCACAGCAAGCACATTAACCACTGAGCCACCCCCCCTGGCCCCAGGAGTGATGACTTTAATCTTCAAGTTATTCATCTCACTATGAAATATGGAGCTGGGAAATAACTGTTGTGATGGAAAATGATGCCAGGGGGGTTCCACGCCCTCTTGGAATGGTTCCATTAAGTCTCGCCTGTTTAGAACCTCTTGCTCCTTTTTGTGAGGCTCTGTGTGGCCCACAGCGCAGCTGGCCAAGGCCAATAGAGGTTTATTTATAGCCAGGCTCCAGGCTGCCTGGTAACAGGCCACTGCTGCCTTTAAAGAAAGAGGCTCTACACATCCACCTCTGCTCAGCTGGAAGTCAGGCCCGCCACACCTTTGGCTGGGACCGATGATAATCAAATCACTATCGTGTACAATTCTGAATGCAAATGCTCTACACTTGAAGTTACTTGAGGGAGAAGTCTCCCTGGAAGTGGGGAGTTCAGGCAGCCTCTGGCCTGAGCAGAGATCTGTAAGGTGGCTCCATCTAGGTCAGATCAAGGCCCATGGATTCAAGAACGAGGCAGAACAAAGAAAAGTGACTCCACAGGACTGAAGTCCTTGCCACTAATTGATCTGCCGGAGGGAAAGAATGGATGGAGATTAAATCTGGGAGAATTGGCTGTGAGCATTAAGGAACAAAGGGCTCATGATGGGGGTGCCCCTGGAAATACTGCCTGTGAAGGGGGGAGGGTGTATCATCCCTGTCTGATGTGATAGAGCTACATACAGCTCTCAAGAGGCAGTGCTGGCCACAGCAGGGTCACAGGTCCTTGCCTCTGACTCAGAGCATGCGTGGGGGAGAGGGGGCGGGTTACTACAGGTCACAGACCTCAGTGGTAGAGGGACCTCCTGAAATAACAAGGATCCAAGTGCACCAGGGAGGCAGCAAATGGCTATTCCTTGCTCAGTGCCATAGGATGGAAGGTCAAGAGCAAAGGGTGTTCTCCAGTAGGGACTTGGGTTGCCCCACCCCACCCCTCCCTGTTTTCTCCCTGTGCAGCCAGAAAGCTGCTGGGATCGAACCCAGCTTCCACTGTCTTGGCTTTCTGTGGGCCAGAGCAAGCTCCATCAGGGTATTTCTGGGATCTCTTTTGACCGCCACTCTCAAAATAAAAGTGAGCTGCCTGAGAGACAACATGACATAGTAACACCAGGCTGGAGGCCACTGGGGCAGAAGCTGCACCACGTGTGTCTGGTCTGAGCCAGTGACAGGCTTGAAGCCTGAAAGCCTCCTACAGGCCAGGAGCTTGAAGACCTGGGGCAGCCACTGTCAATGCCTGCTTGCTCAGCTTGTCCAGCCCCTCTCGTCAGGGTGGGTGCCTGTAGTGCCAGCCTCAAAGAATCTGCCCCTAGCCACCACGTAAATGTGCCCATGCCCATTTCCTCAAGTCGAAGATTGGCAGGCAGAAGGTGACTGTGTGGTGTGGGTGCCCAGCATCTGAGCCATGGGCATGCCTCTTCAGTTCAGAGACATGTGAGACAAGCCGGGAAGAGCTGAGTGGCATTTTCTCTGAATGTGAGTCTCCCTAGGGAGGCCTTCACTTACAATGCAAACACCTGCCTCCATTAATCTTCTGGAACAGTCTCTGCTCTGTCCCTTAAAAGGCAACAAGGACTGTGTGTGTGTGTGTGTGTGTGTGTGTGTGTGTGTGTGTGTGTGTGTGTGTGTGTAAATAGTCAAGCTGCTGCCTGACTGACCCCAAAAAGAATCACCAATCCCCTCACCCAGAGAAGACGACCAAGGTCAAGCCTGGCAGTGGTGTTGGTCCCCAAGGGCCACCAATCAATATCTCAAGTGTGGCCCACTGGTCTTTGCTGGTTTGTTTTGAGATAGTCTTTATCCTAGGGTGACCTCAGACTTGCTGGGAAGTACAGGATGACCTTGAACTCCCAATCCTCCTGCTTTCTCCTCCCCAGAGCTCAGGATAAAACCCAGGACATGCTAAGCAAGCACTTTACCAAACTAAGCTACATCCTCAACCTCCAATAGGTCTTTTGAAAAAACAAATTAGTTTATATAAAACATGGTCTCAGTCCACTGGAAACCACAGAATGTCCTCTCTGTTAAAAGGTGCCCAGTGACTCTCAAGCCTGGAGCTTGAGTCTCGGTTTCTCACAGAGCCACCTCTCTGCCTCAGTAAGGAGCAGGCCTTTCCTGTAGCCATGGCCATCCATCTGTCTCCATGAGGAAAATCCATTCTGTATACTGGCTCTGCCAGTTGTTGGTCCCTCTACCCTGACCACCCTTTTCTGGCCCATCTCCTTAATGCCCAGTGAGGACAGTGTAGTACATAAGCCGATGGGTATTCCCATCTGTTGCCCACCTAGACAGACACCCTGAGCCTTTGGTGTAACACAAAGCATACTGTGTCAGATATGTGGGGTCTGGGTTCCAGTCAGAATACCCCAGTCAGCTTCAGACAGCTTGCAGGGCTAAGGGTAGGTTGAGTCAGGACAGCTTTATGGTTTATACCTTAGTCACCACAGATCTCTGTGTTCTAGAGCTTCTGGTTGCCTCCTCCAGGAGTACTGGCCATGTGTCGTGTCAGGGTAACAGGGAGGCAGACCGGACCCCCTCAGAAAAAGATTGACTAGACTAGGGTGTAGCTCAGTGGGTAGAGTGCTTGGCTAGCATGCACAAAGCCCCAGAGTCCATGAATAGCACTGAGGACATGGAGGGAAGAGGGTCAGGAGTTCAAGGTCATCCTCAGCTCTATAGCAAGTGTGAGGCCAGCTTCAGTTACATGAGAACCTATTCAAATAGAGAAAAGCAGGTGGCGGGGGAGGGGCGGGGACAGACCAAGCTGCCCAGATTAACACAATATTTTGCTATTTGAAAGCCAGGATTACAAACTTTAAACAGAGCCTGGCCCAGGAAGGAACCATTAAATCCAGGAGTCTCTGTTATTAAACGAAAATGGGCCATGCACCGAGACTTAATGGTGCCACAAACTTTTTAATCACTTCCTTCTTTTTCACTTTACCAGAAATGCAGTGGGTGTGCGTTGTGCAAATTTAGAAAGCACAGATAAGGAAAAACAGAAAATTAAAATCCCCTGCCAGGCTCCCCAGGGAGAGGTGCAGGCTTACTGCCGGTCTGTATATCAGAGCTGAAAAATCCATGTGTCCCTGTCCTCAAGGGGAAAATGAGGTTCCTGGAGCATGAATGTTTCATAAGCGGCTTGCCTAATAGTCAGACCGTAAGCACTTTGCTGCCACTCAGAGGGCAGGCAGGGTGGTAGTCACACATCTGGTGGGGTCACCACCAGCCACCTGCCCTTAGTTGTGTGGTTGCAGCATGAGATATGTGGTGACCCAAGGAAGGCACAATCTCATACCAGCCATTGTGGAGCCCACATGCAGCCCATCATACACAGCAAACAGCCAAGAAGGTGGTCCCCTAGGCCCAGGAAGGTTCCATGCTACTAAAATAGCAGGGGGGCTGTCCCCACTGTACAACTGAGCCCAGGCCACTGCTGTTCTTTGAGCCTGATCCTCTCCATAACCTTGTGAAGGAGTATCATGTGACTTTCTCTGAGGGGATATGAGCAAATACCTAATCTCCCTAGATAGGGCACTAAATGACAGGCCCAAGTCTAGCTTAGTGAGCCAATGAGAGTACTTGAGTAACTTTGTATAGATGACCCAAAGGCAGCTGTACCACAGGAAAGGCCACCCTGGTGGGGGAGAGGGACTTGCAAAAACTGCATTCCTTCAGCCCCCTGCATGACCCACAGGCGGCTTGGCCTGTGGGAGGGTCCTTTCTCCCCCTCAACTGTTACTGCTTACTAAACTAGGAGGAGGGGCGTTGTGATTCTTACAAGTTTCAGGAACTTCCTACACCTTTTAAGTTCCATTTGCTTCCTAAATCTTAATGAGCCTCCCACCAGGAGTAATCTTTTTGTTTATTTGGGTTTTTTGACACAGGGACCCACTGTGTAGCCTTTGCTGTCCTAGAACTCACTGCGTGAACCAGGCTGGCCTTAAACTCATAAAGAATCACCTGCTTCTGCCTCAGCCTCTCAAGTGCTGGGATTAAAGGCATGTGCAATCACAACCAGCCACGAGGAAATGTTTTAATTTGGAGGAAATAGCTACACAAGGATAAGCAAGCATCCATGGCCCCATTTTACAGAAGGGGAAACTGAGGCTGGAAAAGTAAAGATTCCTTCCAGGATGCTCAGCCTGGGGAAGCTAAGCAGACTTCAGTGTCTAGATCAGAGTGGGCCACCATGGTTATTCTTCCACTGAACTTTTTTCTTTTTTTTTTTTTTTTTTTTTTGAGGCAAGGTCTTACTATATAGCCCTGGCTAGCCTGGAACTCACTATGCAGACCAGGCTGGCCTTGAACTCATAGAGATTCACTTGTCTCTGCCTCCCAAATACTGGGATTAAAGATGTGTGCCACCATGCCCAGCTCCACCAAGCCTTCACACATACTGTTCTGTGGTGTCCACACACACACACACAAACACACCTACCTACCTACCTGTGAGCCTCCCATGACCCTGGTCCCATCAGCCAGTCAGTCCTGTTACACCTGGGAACCAAATGGTGAGAGCATGTCCCCTGATTGTTACCACCACCTGTCTTCAGCCTCATTTGGGGGATTCTAGAGACCCCTATATAGCCTTTCCATCCTTTGCCTGCCTCACCCCCCACCCGCGCCAGAACCTATCTCTGTTCTTTGGTGACCAACCCTATGCTTCTCTCTCGGCTCTCACGATGACCTCAGGCCCCAGTACATGCCTGCTTTGCCTCCTACACCAAGAAGTCTAAAGTTATCTCACCCTTTGTAACTTCCTATCTATCCACATGTCCAATGAAGGCTCTGACTTTGTTACATTTGTGGCAATATCCCTTGCTCTGAGCTTGCTATGAATACAGGATGTCTCTATACACAGGCAAGCTCTCATGTGTGTGGGTTTGGCCACATTGTGCAGTATGATGGCCCCTTCATGTCCCTGTGCCTTGAACAACCTGGAGGCCTTTGCCACAGCTGACCTAGAAGAGAAAAGCCCCCGTGGCTTTCCTTCCAGCTCTTTCATCAGCAAAAGGGAAATCCAAGGTTGGGGGAAGAAAGGTCATTTTGGAAATCCATACGTTTTCTGACATGGTGAGGTGCCAGAACAGTATGCCTTCGGGAACCTTCTGAAGCTTTTATACCCCTCCATGTCCTAATGATGTAGGAACTTCTAACCTAAAGGTAGTTGGGGGTCTCTTCAGAGTGACCACTCAGACCTTCACTAAATCCTAGTAGCTTGCCTGCACCTAGGCAAGAAGTGGTGTGTGTGTGTGTGTGTGTGTGTGTGTGTGTGTGTGTGTGTGTGTGTGTGGATGCTGATGGGGTATTTTGAGGGTGTGTAAGTATGGGGATGTCTATGTGGGAATGGGGGTGCGGGAGTGTTTGTGGGTATGGAGGTGTTGTTTGTGGGGGCATAGGGTATGTGCAGCTGTGTCTGTGGAGTGTGCATTTGTGTGAAGGTGTGTGTGTATGTGGCTGCACTCCTGCACTAGCAGGCAAGTGCACCTGCCCATCCCCTGGACCCTTTGTAGGTTTCCACCGTGGCGTTTGTTTAGACCCTACTGGACATCAGGAGGGGCTTCAGCTAGCTGGGGTGCATCATTGCTGCAAACACTAACTTTTCAGGCACAATGGGAGCCCATAGCCACATGAAGAAGATCCAGCTGGCTGGTGGCTAGAGTCCTTTATTTGCCTGGGGGCAGTCGGGGGCCTAAGGCAGCCTCTGAGTCACCCTGTTTGTTTCTTCCCTCCCTCCTGCAGCCATGAAGTCAGGGGGCACACAACTGAAGCTCATCATGACCTTCCAGAATTACGGGCAGGCGCTATTCAAACCCATGAAGTAAGTGCCTGACGCTAGGGTGGACATGAGGCTGGGGCACAGTGTGCAGTCATAAAGCTGGCTGAGGGAGGCAACATTTATCTGGGGGTGAACTGCAGTGATGGCTAAGTGAGTAGCCAGGCTGTCTGCATACTCCGGGTCCCTCTCCAGCCTGACACCATCATTACACGACTGGGGATGGTTGTCCATGTTGTTCTGGGAGGGTGTATGCTTGCATTTAACACGGGGGCTGGCAGTGTGGGATGTAAGAGACCCCTGGAGGGGAGACCGTTATTTTCTAACAGGCTCAGAGACTGTGGGGAACTCTACACAGGGCCAATGTTACCGTCCAAAGCTCTGCAGGTGGTATGGCCTATTTCTCACTCAGCCTGCTGTCCAGTCCAGGTGACAGTGGGACACAATAAGGGATCTGTGTGTAGCCTGTGCATTATAAAACTTCATCCTGGGGAGATGGCTTAATCAGTAAAGGGCTTGCCACAAGAACATGAGGCCCAAGTTTGATCTGTAGCACCCATGTAAAAAGCCGGGCATGGTATTGCACTCCTGTAGTCCAGTACAGGACTGGCCAAGACAGGAGTGTCTAACTGGCCAGTCTAACTGAATTGGTGAGCTCCAGGTTCAGTGAAAGACCCTGCCTCAAAATATAAGGTGGAGAGTATGCATGCCCACACTTCCTCCTAACAGGAAGTAGTACTAGAGCAGGCTCTCTACCCAACAGAAAAGGTAGAAATCTCATCATCAGTGTCAGTGAGGGAGTACTATGTAGCATGTGACCACCCAGGACACTCAGGAGTTGCTAGATCATGCAACTCATTGTTGACACAGGCTGGCTACCCTGCTTGGCCCAAGGGTTTTGCATTTTTGTGACTATTGCTCTTTAGAGCATGGCTTGCAGCCACAAAGGCTAAGGAGGGCATGCAAGTTGTAGGAGTGAGGCTGCAGTGCAGCAGGCTGCGGGCTGTAGGTCCCCAGGGACAGCCCAACTGTGTTGGCTGACCAGGTCTCTGCTATCTGCCCTGATTTTACTACAAATCCAGCTTTCCCTCCTATTTAATCCTTAAATTTAAAAACAAAACAAAACAAAAAACAAAACAAAACAAAACACCGGTAAGTACTTTCGGAAGCAGGGAAAGCACTTTGCTCTTCCTGTTTGTCCTGTGTTCCCAGGATGGGCTCAGGGGGGAAAGTGGGCTTCTCTGGCTTCTCAAGAACAGTCAGCCTGTTTCATATGCAGGCTTGCAGGAGCCTAGACCTGAGCACCATGCACTCCCACAGGCAAAGGAAAACCTGGTCAGTCATAGGGCTTAAACCAAGAGACAGTGAGGCCTATGTGGCTGCCTGTGAGGTGGAGTGGCCAGCGGTGCCACGTGGCTGCACAGCCAAGAGCATAGCATTTATTTCCCTCCTCATGCAAGACAGTGGCATTTCTGTGTCCCACAAGCATCAGTCCTGTGCAGGGAGTGATGTCAACTTGGCATGAGAAGAGCCATGGGCTGGACGCCACCACTTGGGAGTAGTGTGTGCTGTCAAGCATCATGTGTCCCTGCCCTTTAGGAGCAAGCAGAAGGTCTCCACATAGCCTGTAGCCTATGTGGCCATCCCAAGATGTCCTAGAGGGCCAAATGCCAGGGAGAAGGTCAGGGCTTCCTGTGGTTTCTCAATGGGGGCTTTAGTGCAGACAGACTCTCACTGTATCCCAGGCTGGTCTCAAACTCAGCAATCCTCTTACCTCAGGCCTCTCAGAGTACTGGTGTCACAGATATAAACCTCCACATGTTGCTTAAGAGAGGCTTGCCCCCCTGCATCTTTCCTTCCTCCCTCTCCCCCCACCCTCCTCCCTTACCTTTCTTACTCTCCTTCCATGGGTAAAGAGGTTTATGAGCCCACCCTGGCCTCAACATGCTGTGTAGCTGAGGATATTCCTGAACTTCTGATCCTCCTATCTCCACATCCGTAGTTCTGGGATGACAGCCATGTGCCACCACACCCTGTATATGCAGTACTGAAGATGGAAGGAACCTGGGGCATTGTGCATGCTAAGCAAGCACTCTACCAACCGAGCCACAGTCTCAGCTCCTAAAGCAAGCTATTTTAAGGCCTCTAGTTTTAGCAAGGACAGTGCCATGAGAACCTGCCCATATAGAGGCCAAGGCCAGGCCAGGTGACAAATGGATCAGGACAGCCTGCTGCTGGCCAAGATCTGGGGACAATAAACGAAAATGACAGCAAACACGACTCCTTTTCAGCCAAGTTCCGCAGGCATGAGTTCTGAGAGGCAGGTTTGTGCTTCCTGTCTGAGAAGTGTATCTTCAAGCCTGGAAGAAGTTTACAGACACATCCAGAGCTGTCCAGAGAGGCTCCCCATGGCCCAGAGTTTCGGGACAGCCAGCCCTAGGGATCCATATGGCCACATCAGTGGAGATGGGGGTGATTCTGGATTCTGGCTTGTGTCCTGGTTCTGTGTGAGTAGCTGGAGGGGAAGATATGTCCAGCTGTGGACAGCTGCAACCACAGCCATTGCCAGGCACTTGAATAGCCTGTGTCCCATGAAGAGGGAGAGGAATGAGGCACTGCGCTCAGGATTTTTATGTTTTGTTTTATCCCCACAATGAAGTCTAAAGACAGGCTGTTCATAACTACATACAAACAGGGAACCTGGAGTGCAATGGGGTGGTAGGGATCCAAAGCCCTGTAAGGAACCCCCAACCTGGTAGGTACCACCATATCCCTGAGTGGTCATATAAGGGGCTGAGTTGAGAAGCCTCTTGGGAATTCTACATCTCCAGATTATCTGAGGCTTTGGAGGGCTTCCAGGGCTGTGATTGGAGCAGGGAAAAATGGTGTGTGGCCTAGCTTGGGTAGGAGGTATCAGCCAGGTCAGGGTGTTGCTGGGGAAACAGGTTAATGAAACTACAGCTCAGAAAGGAACATGATGTGTTTAAGGCTGGCCAGAGACAGAGCCTCGGGCCAGCCTGGATTTTCTCTTCAAAAGGAGCAGAGTTGGGGAGGCTGTGTATGTGGGGGGTATCCCCATGCCATCAGGTGGCACAGTTTGCTGTAAACTTCCCACACTCTCTGTCTGGGTCATCTTTGTGTTCCTTCATGGACCAGGTCCAGAAATGTCTGGGCACCTGAGATTCATTGACTACAGTCCTCTTGCCAGCCACTGATGACCACGATGACCTTGGGCAGGGCTGCCCATTTTGTCCTTGCTCCTCTGAGGCTGTGGAATGATGTATTTATGGTTCTTGGCAATGACCTTGAAAAGTCAAAAGCAGTGGTAGGGAATGGGGAGAAAGCTCCATCAGTAGGGTACTTGCTGCACAAATGAGAGGACCTAAGTCGGAACTCTAGAAGCCTCGTAAAAAAGCCAGGTATGGTGGTGTATGCTTGTCATCCCAGCACTGGGGAAGTAGAGACAGGAGGACCCCCAGGACTGGCTGTCATTCAGGGTTAGAAGTTGTATAATCTAGGAGACACTAAAAGACACATAAGCCTGCAGGCATGGTGGATCACAGCTGGGATCCCAGAACTTTGAAAGATGAAGCAGGAGGATTGCCATGAGTTTCCCAGGCTAGTCTGGGAATCAGAGTGAGTCTCTGTTGGGGGAAGGGGAGAGAAGGGGAGAGGAGGAAGAAGGGAGGGACTTGGAGGAGGAGGAAGAGGAAAGAGGACTGAGGTAGGAGGGTCACAGAACCAGCACTGCTGCCCATGAGCTCTTGGGGAGGGGCGGGGCCTTCTTGCTTTAAAGCAGAGATTCTCAGTCTTCCTCATGCTGTGACCCTTTAATACAGTTCCTCATGTTGCACTGACCCCAACATAAAATTATTTTCATTGCTGCTTCATAACTGTAATTTTGCTAACGTTATGGATCATAATGTAAATATGTGTTTTCTGATGGCGACCCCTGTGAAAGGGTCGTTCTAGTTCCCCACCCTAAAGGCATCATGACCCACAGTTTGAGAACCTTTGCTTTAAAGTATTTATTTTTTTTTATTTTTGTTAGTTTAAAAGTGGCCTTCCTGACAACAAATGCACACCATGTCTTCTAAAGCCACTCACTTGAGTCCCATAGCTTCTGGTACTGATTGATTCGTATATCCCTCACCATTAGTTTTCATTGGTCTAAGAGGAAACCCCTTAGAAATCTAGCCGACCCTCCCTCCCCCTTCCCCAGCACCTGACAATCACTTATATCCTGTCTCGCTGTGTGGATTTGCTTGTTCTGGGTTTTCGTAGGCATGGGATCATGCCGTGTACAGTGCTTTCTGTCTGGCCTACAGTGATATAGTTCACCCATGCTGGAACATGTGGTAATGCTTCCCTGCCTTTTTATTGATGAATAATATTCCATTGTGTGGATGGGCCACGCCCTATTTATCCATCCATCTGCTGATGGGCTTGGATTGTTCTCACGGTCTGTAATGAATAATGCCGCTTTGAACCTCCAGCCCCATGGATGGATTTTAGGGATTCATGTGGTGGGGGGGAATGCATGTGGGTTGTGAGAATAATCTCCCTGGAGAGAAGTAAACGTTGTAGATAGCCTCCTCTAACAACAAAGCGCAGTACAGTTTTACCAGAGTTCACCTGAGGAGCCAGTAAATCTATTGGGCTTGCAGAGCATGGGTGAGGGAACCCATGGCTACCACACCTGGAAGTGTTCACCCAACATGGATGATGGCTTATCCATAGCTGCACAGATGGAGCCTTCCCCCATCCTATAGACAGTGATTCTCAACCTGTGGGGTCATGACCCCTTTGGGGGGTCACAGATCAGATATCCTGCACATCGGATATTTACATTATGACTCATAACCTCGGCAAAATTACAGTTTTGAAGTAGTCCAGAAAGTAATTTTATGGTTGGGGGGGCCTCCACAGCCTGAGGAACTGTATTATAGGGCTGCAGCTTTAGGAAGCTTGAGGACTACTGCTATAGACACCTCCCAGGCCCCAGTTGCCACATGCAATTAGGGCAGAATTGCATGAAATGTTTGGGAGAGCAGCTGGACTCTCAGTTGAGGTCCCACGACCTTCCAAACCCACTCCTTCTCCAAGAGAATATCAGTAGGTCTGCTCCCAATGGCCTCTTGCAGCACACAGTGCTGACCCAGTGAAAGTGGGTTTGTTTTGCCCAAAGAACCCCATTTTATAACAACATGTATGGTTGTTATACAGAGGACAACCTTGGGTGTTGTCTTCAGAAACATCATCAGCCTCCTTTGAGACAGGTTCTCTCACTGACCTAGAACTTACTAGGAGGGCTGGCCAGAAAGCCCAAGAGATCTGTCTGTCTCCACCTCCCCAGCACTGGGATTACCCTCATGAGCCACCATACCTGACATTTTCACACAGGTCCTGGGCACCAGACTCTGTTCTTCATGCTTGCAAGGCAATTGCTTTACCAACTTGGCCATGCCCGTGGTTTGGGTCTCTTAGACACAGCTTTGGAAGGCCACTGGATCTCTTAGCATTCTCATTGGTTTGCATCTAGTTTCCATGGTAGCTGTGCCATTTTATAATCCCACCTGCACAGCCCACGTGTCGGCTTCTACAGTCTTTACCAGCACATCCTGTTGTCTACCTTTGATGGTAGCTGTCCTCGTGAGTGTGAGAAGGGACTTCCTGATGGCCAAGGAGACCAGAGTCTTCTCAAGAGCATGTTGGTCTTCTATATGTCTTCTTTGGAGATACAACAGTTCAGCACTCCTGCCATCTTTTTGCCTGGTTATTTGTCTCTGTTGTCAAAAGGTTAAATAACTCTTATCACATAGATGGTGTCATGTGAAGTATAGGCTTTCAAGTTTTAGGGTATTCATTTTTTGTTGTTTGTGTTTTTGGTGAGCTATTTAAACTTTAATATCTGTGTGTGTGTGTGTGTGTGTGTGTGTGTGTGTGTGTGTGTGTGTAACATAGAAACCATGAGGCCTCACTGGGACTCAGTTATCTGTCCACAAAGCCTTGTAAGATAAGGCCTGATGGCTCATCCCAAGTCCATGTTTTGGGAGTTAGCCTAGGATATGCCCTGGGTGCTTCCCCAGAGGCCGCTCGAAGGAGCAGAGCTCCGCAGGGTGGGGTCAGCTGCAGGCCTCAACAGTACAAACATCAAGTTGTTTCTTGGAAAAGAACCTTCCAGGCATGCCTGAGGCTGTCTCTGTTGCAGCATGACCATCTCATGGCAGAAATACTCACCTAAAAGCCGCAGGTACTTCCAGAGCTTCTGGGTTGGGCCTGGCACAGACATGATTCATGGGACAGCCACAGGGCTATGAGGCCTGGACGTGGGTCACTTGAGTGCTGAGTAGGGGATGAGGGAGTGTGGGTGTCTAGCCAACCACGACAGCTATGACTGCTGCTTATGCAGTGATGCACAGAATGCACGGGAGAAAGAGCTCCTGTGGGGTGGGCAGATGGAGCAGCAGGCTTCCCTGAGGAGGGTCAGGAGGGTCAGGGCTGGAAGGGAAGACAGCCTTACAAGAACTCAGCTGGAAGCAGCCTTCAGGGAGGCCATGGTGAGTATGAAGGTCAAGTGAAGGTCAGATATGTCCAGGCCACAAGGGGAGCCATGTGCACAGTCCAAGGTGTTGACTGGCACCGTCAGGATCAGGTCCCCACAAGGTTTCATCTGCTCTGTCTGAAACACAGACTTCAGTGTATCAGGTACTAGATAGAGCTGTCCACAGTGGACTTCAGCTCCTCTCCATACCACCTCCAGCTGCTTGCAAATTGCTGGGGCCTGCATGATGAAGGGGTGCCATGCTGGAAGACAGGGGCCACACATTCCTGTGGGGTCCAGTGGGAAAGTCTGGGGTCTGAACATAGACATGAGCACTGAGTGAGGCCGGGCAGCAGCCTGATCTGAGACTGTACATTTAGGGCCTGGACATTGGCCCTTGGCTCAGATCAGTATTTGGGATGTCAGGGTGCACAGTTCCTGCCTCAGTGCAGGATGGGTGAGCTGGGGAGACGGGAAGGAGGCTGTGGGGAATGAGAGTGAGGAAAGGGAAGGGGTTACCCACAGAGGCTGGGCAGTGTGGTGGAGGAGGACATCTAGGAAACTGTTCTAGTTGGTTCTTTGTTGCTGGGATAAAACACTGACTAAAGGCAACTAGGAGAACAAAGGGTTTATTTGGCTTACAGGTTATAGTTCCTCATTGAGGGAGGGCAAGCAGGAGCTCAAAGTGGGAACTGAAAGCCATGGAGGAACACTGCTCACTGGCTTGACACCCATGGCTTGCTCAGCTTGCTTTTTTTATACAACTCAGGACCATCTGCCCAAGGGTGGGGCCTGTGCCCTCTCACGCCAATCATCAATGCCTCATAGACAAGCCCTCAGGCTAATCTGATGGAGGCAATTGTTCAGTTAAGGTTTCCTCTTCCAAAGTGACTCTAGTTGATGTTGAGTTGGCAAAGACTAACCAGTACAGGCCCTTCTCTGGGCACAGTGATGCGACATGGAAGCAACTGAAGAAGAGAGAGCCTCTGACCTTGTGTCTGATGGCATTTGGGGACCCATTTGGGACATCCAGGTAGAGCACAGAGGAACACCTCTAGGTCAAGTCCTAGCCACAAAAACTTACTGTGTGACCCATCCCTCCAGACTGTTCCCTTTGCTGTCCAGGACCCTTCCCTCCCAGAAGGCTCATCTCTAGGGAGGAAGTCACTCCATAAGGCAGAGGACAGTATCTCCATCCTCCATACAACCTGTGTTTTGCCCATTTGATTCCTGGCTGAATTTGCTTTCATTTCCCAAGGGATTGGAGAGAGCATTCCCCACATTGCTGAGTGACTCTCAGGAAGCATCCACCTTGAGTGGCCCAGGGGTGGCTTGTGATGGCTGCCACCAGCCTGGGAAACATCTCTACTTCTGGCCAATGTGACAGTATATCCCACATCCTACCTGGTTCCTGACCAGACAGGCCCAAAGGTCCCCACTACCGTTCAGAGCTCTCCATACCTGTGGGCTGAGGTTGAGATGTCTGCAGTGGTGTGGAGAAGGGCCACCCAAGTGGACCTCACATCAGGGAAGGGGTCTGATTTAGGATGTCCTGGCTGTGCAGTTACGTGGCTGTGGGTGGTTGTGTGATTTGACAATTGAGTACTTATGGATCACTTGGATGCCCATAGGTGGTTGTGTGATGGTGGACAGTAGTGTAACTAGGTGGTTTTGTAGCTATAGGCAATTGTGTGATTGGATGCGTTGTGACTGTGGGTCACAGGTGAGGTTGTGTCACAGGTGAGGTTATGTGACTAGGTGGCTTGTGTGGCTGTGGGCAGTTGAGTGACTATATGTAAATGCCAACTCTAGCACATATCACATTCTTTGACATTCCTCAATATCACATATGTGTATTATTTTGTGATGGACTCTCCTTAATGGTGGAAGAACAAGCCTTGAACAGGCGGAAGTAAACAAGGAGCAGGCCACAGGCCAGGGTATGAAGCCAGGATTCCTGGCTTAGGTGCCAGGCCTTTGGGGCACTAGAGCTTGGAGGACAGGCTGCCTGAGCCTAGATCTAGACATTGTCTGATAAAGAGGCATAACAACTCTAGCCCAGGCTGGCCTAGAACTCACTCTGCACCTCAGGTTGGCCTTGAACTTACAGTAATCCTCCTGTATCAGCCTCCAGAGTGCTAAGATTATAGGCATATGCCACCATGTGCTGCCCCACTGGCGTTTTCCCCAGCGTTGTGCAGTATGCTGGTGACCTCAGTGGTCTACACTGGGCCCAGTGACCCTTTGACACTATAATGTGACTCACTGTCTTCAGTGAGATCACAGTGGGAACCACATACCCTAGACTGAATCTAGTTAGTCCTCATGGCAGACATTGAGGATTGTAGATGACCTCCCATGCTTTCTGTGTGGATCATGTCCTTGACCTGGCTCAACCCCAGACTGGTCAGGAAGTGGGAGGTGACAGGTGACAGGCTGGAGACCTGTAGCTTATGCGAGTACAACCTAAACCCAGATGGGCATGGGGCATGACTTACTCAGAAACCTCTGAGGTCATTAATGGGCCCAGCTGAGACGTACAGTGAGAGTCTCATCCTAACAGGCCAGGCACAGTGCACCTGCCTTTGGACACCATCTGGGCAAGGTGGATATGACACTATGGGCCCATTTTCTCTGTGTGTTTTGCTTGGTAACAGGAAACCTGGTCACTGGTAAGGAAGGTTTAGGGAAGAGCTGGCAGAAGGTAGAGAGGAAATGGTGGTGTGGAGACATTGTCCATGTCACCAATGTACAAACTCAGGATACAGATGCACAAACTCAGGTTTGGCCCAAAGAGCTGATGTATAAGTGAAGGAAGGAAAGTAAAGAGCTGAAGAGACTGGACTGGAGATATGGCTCAGCAATTAAGAGAACTGGTTGCTCTTGCCCATGTTCTGGCAGCTCAGAACCATCTGAAACTCAATTCTCAAGGAATCTGATGCCCTCTTCTGACCCCCTTGCGCACCAGACATGGTCATGGTGCACTTAAATACATGCAGTCATACACATAAAATAATAAAATAAATCTGAAATAAAAGAGTGCCTGAGACAGCAGAAACATCTCAGGCAGAGAGCTCTGGCTTGGGGTCAGAAATCTACTCTGAGAAGGGCAGGACCCTGTGGTCAAGGCTGTTCAATGCTAGGAAGGACAAAGGACACTGGAAGGGAAGGAACAGAGTTTTAGATGTTGAGCCATCCAGGCAGGAGGCCTTAGTGTGGTCCTGGGCTGAGGAGGGGACTTCAAAGAAGTCCTAAAGTCAGGAAGGGGTATACACATGTTCCTGGAGTGAGCAGGGGACCTCAGCGTGTTCCTGGGGTGATCAGGGGACCTCAGTGTGTTCCTGGGGTAGTCAGGGAACCTTGGCACACTCCTGGGATAGGCAGGGTCTTCAGTGAGTTATGTCTGACAGGCTGAGCAGAGGGTCATACAGTGATGGCCGTGACAAGGATCAGGAACACTCACGTTTGAAGTCCAGTGAACAGGGTTAGAGATTTCCAAGGATGTCCTGGCCGAGTGGGGAACAACTCATGCTTTCATTGCCTATGCCTTCACTGGGCCCAAAAACAAACAGATTGCCCAATCCTGGTCACAGGTGTGGAGCCAGCAGAGGCCTGGGCCTGACCAGAAGTAGACAAGGACCCTTTTGTATGTACTGTCAGCTCATACTTGGTCTCCCAGCCTGTGCCCATCCTTGGCTGTACTGTGGCCTGGCCTTCTGGCTTCCTGAGGCTTCCATGTGCTCCTCAGTGGGAACTCCAGGTCAGAACTTTAGACCTTCACTCATTCATCAAGGGGCCTCCTGGGCTCCCTCATATCGTTCGGGTTGTTCTGTTACTTGCCATGCTCAAGGCAGCTGGCCTCTGGCACATGGGACTTGCCTGAAAGGAACCCTTCCTAATCCTGGATAACATAGTCCATGGGGAAGGCCTGCTCCAGGTTCCATGCCCCAGCCCCCACCTGGAATGCACATTGGGCTTTCTCTCTGAGTGTCTGCTGAGCTGCCATGAGGAAGCCACACGTGCCTGCCCTGTAAGACGGTCGACACAGAAGAGTGAAGGGCACTTCAGAGGGGTGGAGGTCCTATTGTGAGTGGAGTATGTCCAGACAGAGGAACATAGAATGTGGTATTGGAGGGCCTAGGGACTGGCAGGGTGACCCTGCCACCAGCTCTATACACTGTATGTGCAAAGCCACTCATGAGCAGGCACAGACTCTGAAACACAGGAGTGGAGGGGGAGACTGACTGTAGGCAGGACCTGTGACTGCACAGGGGGCTTTAAAAGTGCCCAAGGCACCTTCTGAATGGCATCTGATGGGAACATGGGCTATGGCAGTCTTTTCTCTGGTGCTCCCCAGATGACACAAGAAGATGGTATCAGAGGCAAAGCTGCAGACACAGGGCCCAGAGCTACCTTTTTACCAAGAGCTGCGATCACATGGGCAGTTCTGTGGCCCTGCAGGAGGAATTAGACAAGGAAAGCCCTAGAATAACAAGGGCATGAGCATCTGGAGCAGTGGGCAGCTTAGGGACCAGAACAGTGATGGAGGCCACTCAAAGACTCGAGAGCCAGAGGGATGTAAGCCAGTCTGCATTTGTGCCATGATATTACCTGCTGGTTAGAGAATCCCTCAGCTGAGCATGAGCAGTTGTGGGTGGAGGTTGTGTCATGAGAACATCCCATGAGCAATGGGGTGGGCCCCACCAGAGCACTGGCATGAGGATGGAGGGAACCAGGGTTCCTCTGGACATCTTAGCCTCTGTCTAATTCCTCAAACCTCTCACTGAAGCCTGTAGGCTGATTTTTAAGCATTGTTACAGGGAGCAGATGACTAGTGGGGAAAGTTCTGCACAATAAAGGGCTTGGGTGGTGGGGAGGAGGTTACCACTGGGGTTTGCTGAGAGCTTGGAGACCCAGGACCTAGGTCTGAGCAAGGCAGAGGGGAGAGGCCCTGTGGAGATAAGTGAGACATGAGGAACACCCAGTGTGAGGGTACACAGCATGTGGGGAACATGCATGCATAGGTTGTACATGCTTTGTGAGAGTGTACAGCTGTGTGTACATATATACATGTACGTGCTTGTGTAAGTGAGTATGTATACCATGCATGTTCATGTGTTTGTGTATTTCATGCATGTGTTCTTGTATGAGTATATATTGCACATGTGTGGGCATGTATTGTATTGTGTTCTTATATGGGTCTGTAGTATATATGTATGTATATACTCATGTGTGAATTGCATGTATATGCTTCTATGTGTGATATGGGTTGTATGTGTTCAGTTTATTACGTGCGTGTGCTTGTGTGTATGGGTTATTTGTTCTGTATGCTCCTGCATGTGGGTGTATATTGCATTGTTCCTATCTGATGCATCTGTGTTTGTGTATGTTGCATGTGCATGCTTGTGTGTGAACTTGTGCACATTTATCTGGGTCAGAGCCGAGGTGGTAACTACAGAGTGGCAGCTGGGACCTGGACTTGTGAGGCAGCTGCTGTGGGGTATGGACATGTCCTTGCAGTGACTTTGCAGAGGGGGCTGTTGGTGCTGCTGCTCTCTTTGGAGCACTCAGTGTAGCCTTCCTGCCTTGGATAGCACAACACTGGCTCAGGTGTAGACAATTGGGTCATTTCCAGATCTGGGGATTATGTTTGTAGTCATAAGAACATGATCTGTATCAATTTCAAAAACAAGCAAGCAATAACCCTCACAGAGCCAGCCTAAAGATCCAGGAAGCAGAAGATCTGGGGCACAGCAGGGGTACATGGGCCTCAGAGGCCTGTGTGCTGCCCCCCACAGGGAACCTGTCCTCAGCTGTGTGGGCTCAGAGCCTTCCAGCAGGCATGTACCCTCAGCCTGCCTGCACCTCTCACAGCTGCTAGCTGCTGAGGTCGGTCCATTATCAGCAGAACAAGCAAACATTAATGAGGTCCACGACATCTGCAGATGATCTTTGTAAATGCAGGGGTGGAGCTGGCCAATCAGAGTGCCACGTGGGACCACTGGGAAAGAGTCTCCCTTGCCATCCCCGCTTTGGTCAGCAGGAGCCCTGTAGCCTTTCTCCTTCTGTCTAAGGGTTCCCATGTCTAGCTGTGCAGGGTGCAGCTACCACCTCTATCCCTCTTGAGCCTCTGGAAAAGACTGGTCAGTAACTAACCCATGCTAACTCCAGTTCAGTGAAGAGGCCTCAGCCAGCTCCACAAGAGCCATGGCGTCCTCACGAATCCACAGACAAGGACCCTGAGCACAGGAAGGAATTGCTCCTGGACCATGCATCTGCAAAGCTAGGACTCACCGTAGCCTTCACCCCAGTCTGTCTGGTCAGCAGAGGTCTTCAAGCTATCACTCTTTCTTCTTTTTCTTTTTTGAGGCAAGTCTCATGTCAGGCTGCCTTCAAACTCATATGTGGCTAAGGATGGCACTGAACCTGTGATCTCCTGCCTTGACGTCTTAAGGCCTGGGATTACAGGTATGTGCCATCACTCTTCTGGATTTGTTTGTTTGGTTGGTTGATTAGTTTGGCTTGGCTTGGTTTTGGTTACTAAGTATTTAACCCAGAGCCTTGTGTATAATAGGCAACTACCCTACCTACTGAGCCCCATCCCCAGCCATGCCCCCATCTTAATGCCTGAGATATGGTCCTCGGACTTCTAAGCCCCCACTATTCCTGCCCAGCACCCAAAGGTTCCAAGATGGCCAAAATGGCATTGTCTGAAGCTGACCTCAGCAGTTAGCCAGCTCCTATTCTCCCTCAACAGCTGGAAGGTTATTTACTTAATACCACAAAAAGGAATTATTAACAAATTGTATAGGAATGCCGGGAAACAGGGCAGAGACAAGAATGAATTACAGAACCTAGGGAAGCCAACTCAGAGCAAAGCCACACGCTGCACCTGCTGAGCCCTCATGCCCTTGGTGACCTCCTGGGGACCTCAGCACCATTCATGCTGGGACTTTTCTCCAGAGACTCCAGGGAAAGCCACCCCCTCCCCCTACACTTTTGAAAATTCCAGCCAGTCGTTTTCTCCCTAGTTGTTCCTAACAGCCACCCTGAAAGTGTCATCTTTCTTTTTTCTGTGGCTGTGACAGTCGCTAGGGAGCCCACGGTGTCAGGGTCAGGGCAGACGATTAAAAGGAGAGTAAGAAACACTATCTTCATTTTCCTCTTTCCATTCCAGGGGAAGAAAATGAAAGTCGGGGGGTTTCATTCCGAAGCAGTTCAATTAAATCTGCTCATTTTTAGTCTTCTGTTTTGTTTTGTTTTGTTGTTTTTTAATAGCCCCCAAAGGAAACTCTAGATTTAAGACCTTCCTTAACCCAGAAAATGGTCTGAGATGTGAGCTCCTGGCTCCGGGCTCAGTTTATTTCCCCTATTGATATTTTCTAAACATCGAGGGCTCCTTGGAGGGGAAACAAGATGATAGCAGCAACTTGTGCTAAATATTTAATCCCCAGCTTCAGCATTACTGGTGTCTCGATATATATATTCCTTTAAATGAATGAATTCACTGAGGTACACAGAAGAGGGCTCTGTGCCCCTGGAGCCCAGAGAGCCCCTTTTCATTCTACTTTGTTCCCCTCCAAGCTGAGTTGCAGAGAGTTTCAAAGTTATGAGAGATCTTTTTACCTCAGACATATCCACACTGTGCCATTTTTATTTTATTCTATTTATTTGGGGTCTGCAAGCGTGTGTGTGTGTGTGTGTGTGTGTGTGTGTGTGTGTGTGTGTGTGTGTGTCCACAAAGGTATGTGCAGGTCCCTGTACACATGCATGTGCTCAATAGAGACCAGAGGTAGGCGTAGATCTAGATCTCCACCTCATATATTGAGACAGTTGAACCCAGAACTTGAAGATTCGGTTAGTGTAGGTAGGCAGCTTATGGCTAGGCTTCCCTCTCTTAGTCTCCCGAGGCTGGGGTCACTGAGGGTCACCATTCCCTCTTAGTATTTACATGCATGCTGGAGATTTGAACTCAGGTCCTTACACTTGCACAGCAAGCCCTTTACCCAGTAGGCCTGTCCCCAGCCCTAATTCTGTTGTTTGGAGGGGCTGTTCATGTGTGTGCATGTGTGTGTACATGTCAATTCTCTATCGTGCTCCACATTATTTTTGGAGATGGGATCACTCACCGAAGCTGGACCCCACCATTCATCTAGGTTCGCAGCCTGCAAACCCCAGGCATCCTTCTTTCTTTACCTCCCTAGTGCTAGGATTACAGCTGCATGTGACTCTACTGGGCTTTTTACTTGGGTGCTGGGGATTTGAACTCAGGCCCTTGGACTTGTGCAACAACACTTTACCGGTTGAGTCATCTCCCCCGCCCTCCCCTGTGCTTTTCAAACCTAGTCTGCCTTTTGTTGGTCATCTTGGCATGACTTCAAATTTCCCAAGGTTACAAACCTTTGATTCATTATTGATTTTCATTGACTTGACCATAGCAGGGAGGCTCTGCTCCAGTTCATCCTCAGCTAATGAAGAGGCCAGCTGTTTTTTGTTTTTTTTGTTTTTTTTGTTTTTTTACCTCCTCCACCCCACTGTGAAGAGCTGGCTGTGCCTGGAGTTTGAAGGGTCCTGGCTGTCTGAATACCAGCATTTTCCCCACTGTGTTCTGATTCTCTGGCTGTATAACCAGCCTGTCAGAGCCAGTGGAGAAGCAGAGTCACAGTAGATGTGCAGGTCTCAGCAGGTAACAGAAGCATGGGAGGAAGACCTTCTGCCCTATGTGTCCCTTGTGAAACCCAAAACAAGCAAGTAAATCAGCCAGGCCTAGTGGGGGATTTAAGCAGGAGGATTGTGAGTTCAAGGCCAGCCAGGGCAACTTAGAGAGACCTGGTGTCAAAAATTTAAAGTAAAAAGAAGGCTAGGGGTGTGGGGCTCAGTGGTAGAGCACCTGCCTTGAATTCCCCCAATGAGGGACTAGGGGTGTGGGGCTCAGTGTCAGAGCACCAGCTTAGAATTCCCCAATGAGGTGCTGGGAGTGTGGCTCAGTGGTAGAGCACCTGCCTAGAATCCCCCAGTGAGGGGCTGGGGTGTGGCTCAGTGGTAGAGCATCTGCCTAGCATGTATGAAGCCCTGGGTAATATCCCTAGCACCACAATAGAACATCAACATAAAGAAGCAGGACAGGGTGTCATGGTGCCTCTAGGCCCTGGGTTCTGAAGAACAGATTCTCCATAGAGACCCAGGAATCTTCTAGGTCTCAAAGTTACTGGGACCCTGCATTATGACAATTTTGAGCACTATAAGCTCAGGTCCCCCTGCTGATTTAGACACCCCTAAACTGTTCAGGGGACTGGGATCAAGATAGTCATGACTCAGTGGGGCATGGAGTCTGCCTGAATGCAAACCTCTACCTGTGGGTGAGGGAGGGTAATGGGTCCTGTCTGGGGGCTGCCATTCTTACAGAGCTGTGGTGTAATGTCATCCCAGGGAGAAGCAAGACACCATCTGGCCATTGCTTAAGCAGCTTCTTTGGGTTGTCAGCCTCACTGTCCCTGACTGTGTCCATTTGCCTCCACAGTGGTAGCCCAGTAAATGGTCACCACTCAGCATTAGAACTGTTGACATGTGCTGACATGTAATGGCCTCCATGTTATAAAGCCAACCATTCTGGCTGAGACCATGCTGCTTGAGGTACCACACCTGGGAAAGCTCACCTACCATGGCCTTGGAGCTTCACTGGAGATTGAGAGGCCTTAGGGTACTCAAGCCATCTGGACAAGAAGCAATGCAGGCACACAGACAGGCTGCCCATGGCCTTCAAGGATCATCCAGAGGCAGCCAGCAGGAATTATCCTACCAAAGGGACCCTCCTCCCCACCTGCAGACACACAGGGAGCTGGTCCCCTTCAAGGGGGGGGCACACTGAGTCACATCTCCCCTCACTGTGAGGACTTTGCCTTCTGGGGACTCTCAGTATATGTTCCTGTCAGTGCACAAATAGTTGTGACACACCACTGCCACCACCCACCCACCCACCCACCCAGTCCTCTGGGCTCCCTGCCTCTGACTCTCATTGGCAGCCAGTAGGAAGACCAGGAAAGAGCAGCCACCTGGCTAGGCCCATAGGTCCCACTACTGTCTGCAGATATGGTTCACTCCAGCTTAGACATGGCCCATATGTGCTCCACCAGAGAGAGACTGCTGTGTAAACACAGTGCCTGAGGCTTTAAACAAGATCAGTCCACAATGGCACCCACAGGGCTGAAATGAGAAATGCCACATCTAGCATAAAGCATCTCTGAACGCTCCAGGACTGAAGGTCACACTGATCTTCTGCCAAGGAGAAGCCCCCCTCACCTTCCAGAACATTCACTTGCAGAAAGCCTGGTATTAAATAGCTTAATATATCTCCCTAATGACAAGGGGGCTGTTTTCTGCTGTGTGAGTGACGGGAAGATTACTGGAGGCAGAAGGGCTGGTTTCTGCCTCCACGCCTTCATTTGGTGAGTCAGGGACCCACTGTGCACTTAGCAGGAAAGGGGGTGTCTTGTCTTTCTTGAGGTTTTGTGTCCTTGACATCAGCCCCAGGATAGGGAATGCCCCAAAACATCAGCTCCTAATCCCTGGAACTTGTAAATGCCCTCTTATCCTTTTATTCGTGTGTGTGTGTGTGTGTGTGTGTGTGTGTGTGTGTGTGTGTGTGTGTGTGTGTGTGTGTGTGTTAGTAGGCCTCAGGAGCTATCCTCATCTTTTAAAATAGGATCTCTTCACTGATCTGGAACTCATCAACTCATTAACCTAGAGACATTTTCACATGGATTGTGTGGAAATCAAACTCAGGTCCTTGTACTTTCAAGGTAAACACTTTCTCTGCAAATGCACCCCTCCATCCAGCCCCATGCCCTTATACTGCAATACAATCTTGAAGATGTGTATAAAAATTTGGGAATGGGGTGAGTGCATGGATTTTCCAGCACTCCTCTTAGAAGTAGCACATTTTTGTGCACAGGAACTGAAAGGGAATATGGGGTGCTGAACACAGAAGACAAACTCTGTGAAGACAGAGGCAGAGATGGAGCAATGAAGCCATGACCAAGGGATGTCTGGCATCTTTGGAAGGAGCATCCCTGCCCAGTCTTGATCCTGGACTTGACCCTCCATCACCCAGACAGGAGAAGTTCCTTTTAGTTTAAGTCAACAGAGAGCTCCTTCCACGATCTAGATCAGTGGTTCTCAACCTTCCTAATAATGGGACCTTCATGTTGTGGTGACCCCCAACCACAAAATTATTTTCATGGCTACTTCATAACTGTAATTTTCCTACTTTTATGAATTGTAATGTAAGCATTACAGGTGCCCCTGTAAAAGTGTCCTCTGACCCCAAGGGGTCCTGACCCACAGGTTGAGAACCACTGATCTAGATGACTGGGCTCACACAGGCCTCGGGTAGATGGAGGGCAGTGGCTGTGCAGACAATCTCTGTCTGGCTCCCCAGTTTCCCAGATGGTGTCCTCTGGCACCTTCTCTGAGTTCCAGATCTCTGAGTTCCATCTTCTGGCATCTTCTCAGAGTTCCATCTGTGGAATGGGCTTCTGATGACACTGCTCACAATACTATGAAGAGCAAATGAGGCAACACACTTGGTGCCCTGAGGACAGAGCCCAACATCTAGAAGGTTCTCTGTGGGTATTCACAATTGTCAACAACAAGCTGATTGGCATGTATATTGTGAACGATTGGAAAGGTCCACAGAAGCCTGCTGGCACTAAAGCCAGGCGGGAGCAGGCTGGTCCCAGCTGGTTCTCTGCCCTCAAGCCAAGCATCACTGCTGCCTCAGCTGGCCCCAGAAAGGGCGTGGGCAGTCAGCCCCAGGCCCAGACCTGGTCTATAGCCAGCACTGCTTTATGGCTCAGAGCCAGGACTTGGGGTGTCAGCCCATTCAGCTGCAAAATTTGGCTCCACTTCTTCCTAGCCTGGAGCAGGTTATTTCCTAACTCTGCCTTGGTTTCCTTAGCTATGCCATGAGGAAAATGATGTCAAGTTCCCCAGTAGTATGTGCCGAGTTCTGTCTCCCCTTGAGGAGCTGTATGCTCAGATCCCGGGAGATTCCAGTGTGGACATCATTGCCGGATCATTATTCAGCCGGGTAGATTGCACAGGGCAGACTCATTCTCAACATCACTTTGAATAAACACAATCAACACTTGACTGTGTTTTCGTTAGAGCTCAGAGAAATTGTTCTAAAGGAGTCCTAGGTGTTTTCAGCATCTGAGGCAAGGGAAAGAGACTGTGGAAGGTTGTAGGCACCTTGATGCCTGCCTTTCTAGTGGCCTTTGGGGACCAGTGTGGAGCTGTGTGACGCTATAAGCATCCCTGTGTTCAAGCACCTTGCTTGGGATTTCCTAGGTTCCCTCTCTTCAAGCAGACTACCCTGCTTGAAGTCACCAGCACAGAGCTTGGCTCATGACCCTCCTTCTCCAGCCCCATCTGGTGGTTTAAAAAGCCAGATCTGCAACTTCCTGCAACTTCCTGCAGCAGATGGCCTCAGGCTGAAGGCCAGGTGTGGCTGTCTGGAGATGATTTTCATCTTAGAGGCCAAGGTTGGGGTTCCTTGTGACTAACAGATCCTTGTTAGGGGAAGTATGCCCACTAGCCACCTAGTCCTTGGGTCTCCCCAGGTCTTGGCTACAGGTGGGGATGACTCTAGTCTGCTGAGGGGAGGGGCTGTCATAATGCCCTGTGACTCCTTCAGCACCTTGCTGATACCCCACCCCCGGGTTACCTTGTGTGCACTTGAGACCAAAAGGCAAGTGTTCAAAAGTCTCCCACAGGCCCTTCTTAACTCTGAACTGTTGGTCCAAAACCCATATGAGGACATGGAGGAGACAGGCCAGCCTAGCTTCCTTACCACTGTGAGACTGTGGAGCCTGGCCATGCTGCCTGGGCAGAGGGACTATGAACCTCATCTTGAAGCCCCCTCAGGCACACTGCCAGGGTCCACTGCAGCCCATTGGGAAAATGGCTAGTGGGCCACTCATATCTCAGAGGTTCTGGGAGGGTTTAAATGAGGACAGTGTCACAACAAGTCCTCAGCACAAACTGTGAACACCCATGTTCGGAAGCAAACGATCCCCTAACTCCAGCTCTTTCTATAATGGGAGGGTGTGCCACTCTGCTATGCTGTCATCCACAGACCTGGGGACACACATGTGGGTTGTTACAACCACACACAAAGCCCCTCCCCAAATAAGTCCTAGTAGAGGATTCTTTTTTTTTTCATATATACATCAGGTGACTCTTTTGGGGAAGTTGATTTTACTTACTCTGTAGTCCCAGCTGACCTGGAACTCCCTATGGAGGCCAGGAACTTGTGGCCATCTTGTCCCTCTGTCTCCTGAGTGCTGGGTTATAGGAGTATACCACCATGCCTGGTTGGTTACTAATTTATTTTCACTTTTTCCTGTGAACGTAAAGTCTTGCTTGTCCCCTACCCCCCAAAAAAACACAATCAGGCTCCCATTTTCTGAGATGGCTATGCTGTTCCAACTGGTAGTAGCTAGCTCTGCCACAATGAGGCCATCTGCCTGGGCCTAACCTGCAGGGAGCTGTTGGTGGCCAACCTGGGCCATGGGTTCCCAACCTACTCAAAGACCCTTCCTGTTCCAGGAAGCACATATCCTGGTGGCCCTATCCCTCCCCTAGTTCAGGCAGTTCCTTGTTCTGGGTACCTAGCCAACTGAATGTCTGATAACATCTTTCCCTCCTGAAGAAAAGGCCAACCCTTGCACCTGCCCTCCATACCTGAGTGCTCCTAAGACTTGAGTGACTGGCTTCACCAAATGTGTCCTCTGCCTGGGGCACAGCGGGCCTAGTACTTTTCCAAAGCCTCACCCTGAAGTTGGCCAGAAGCAGATATTTTATCTCTGCTGAGCAAAGGCAGCCAATGTCTGCCAGCCAGAGGTGAGAGTGCACTAGGCAGCAAGTCTCTGAAGGGACCCTGAGGGGCAACATCCAGGTCTTGTAGCAACAGTGGCTGTCGTAACTGATGCCTCTTCATTTCACTGTTCAGTGACCTGGGCTTGTCTCTGGCAGCATATGGCTCTGAAGCCCAGCTGCCCACTGGGAACTCTGCTAGATGCCAGGCTGAAGGTTTCAAGTGTCCCCTAAAGAAGGTCCTCACTTCCCACCTCATCTCAGTGCAGACCTGACAAAGTGGTCCTTTGTCAGCTTCTTCCAGAAGACCCAGCTTCTCCCATTCTTGCCTCTCCTGAGCCTACATCCACTGGGAAGCTGTCCTACAGACCTCCAGAACCTGAGTTAATTCTGTTCTGAGACCTCCTCAACACAGATCAGCCCTACTTTAGGATCACAGCCTCAGAAGGGCGGAAAACAGTTCCCAGGAACACCATGGTGTGGAGGAGGCCAGAACCTGCATAGACTGTGGCAGGGTCCAGAAGCCTCTGCAGGGTTCAGCCTAGAGCTGGCCTTGGGTAACAGGAGAAGTAGAGTCTAGAGGCCTGTAGGGCCAAGTGTAACCACAGCATAGCATCCCAATGTAACTGGATTTGCTTCCCATGGGCCAGGGCCTGTTTGCTATGCTGCAGGTCAACAGTGCACATGGGGCCTGGCATAAGTTAACATGACAGTATTATATTGTTTTTGTCTTTTGAGACAGGGTCATCTTAAATTGCCCAGGCTGATTTTGAACTCACTCTGTAGGAAATAGGCTTTGAACATGTGATTCCCCTGCCTCAGCTTCCCCAGTGCTGGAATAATAGGCATGGGCCACCACAAAGAGTAATAACAGTGTCACCACCCAGCTTCAAGGACAAGACTAGTAAACAAGGGGGTCCCTGAGTCTGAGAGACCTGTTGTGTGGGGGCAACTGGAGTCAATCTGTTGGGTGGCAGCCTCAGAGTTGTCTCTTGGAGAATCAGGAGTGAGAGGATGGCTTCTGTGTCCTGGCCCACTTTATTCTCCTCGTGTGCGTGCTTCTCAGGCTCTTCATGTAACTTACATCAAGGATCTAAAGTCTTGGATCTTCTCTGGATGGCGTGGTGCCTCCAACATGCCAGTTGACCAGTGACCCCTAGACTCTGGTAGAGAGTTGGGGATGGCAGCATCTCCAGCCCTGAGGACAGCCTTGATAACATAGAACCCTAGCCACTGGGAGCTTATAGTAGACTCTGCTGTTGGGAGATTACAGGTGTGCTTTTGGTACAGGCAAGTCAGTATCCATTATGGATGATAAGGGGGCCAGCCTACAGGGGCCAGAGCCTCCATGGAATGCCCACAGAAATGGCCCTGACTTTGGTTGCATGAGATCATAGAAACTTACTAAAATGCAGCTTCCTGGGCCCTAGCACTAGGACTCTGGCCCAGCAGGTCAGAAGTGGTGTGGGAGGCCCCTCATTTGTAACAGTCCCCTCAGCACACATACTCAGGGACAGTTTCGTTGCTGGTAGCCTCAGAGCCCAGCTTTAAGAGAAACTGCCCCCTAAGTTGTGGAAGCTGTCCAAAGCCATAGTCACATCACCAGAGTGCTCTGAGAGACCCAGGGGGACCTGCAGCCCACATGCATTCCAGACTTGAGGGAGTCTGGAATAAACTGCCTCCAGGTGGAGTGCAGTGAGAGCCAGAGGATGGCTGATAGCCTGGGAAAAGGAACCCTGGCTTGGGGTGATTTGGGGGACATCTGAGGACCCTTCCTCCCTTTACCTTGCCTCCAGCTGGAGACCACTCTGGGCTCTTCTTGTACTCTCTGCTATTGTGCAGAAAGGAAAAAACAAGGCCTGATGGGCAAGCACTGTTCCTGCCCCTCCTCAGGGGCAAGGCTCCATGGGGCAGCATTTGAGCCTTCTGGAAAGGAAGAAAGAACAGAGTGCCAGGAGTCCCAGGTCAAAAAGGACGTAGAGTGCCTGAGAGGCATTCCAAACAAGAGGTGCTCCTCTGAATAGAACACACTTGCTGTTCATTTCTATGAACCCTTGGGTTATTCCAGGTAAGGAGGTACCTAGGAGTCAGGGACACCTGCAGGCTGTGATGTATGTGGGGGGGTGGGTGCCCTGAGGGTCTGGGACATCAGCCAGCTTCCGTGGAGGGTAGAAGGTGAGTGTCTGAACCCAAGGATGCAGAACCAGGAATCAGGTCATGCCAGAGGCCCTTCCAGGGAGTCACAGGGCTCTAAGCCACTTGGATCTGAAAAATGTCACCTCAAAAGAGCAGGCAGGGAGAGGGTTAGATTGTGGACAGGAGGGGCTGGTCCATGCCTGGTCATCCCCAGGTCAGCGAGTGGGGGTGACTGCAGGGTGATAGTCAGCCGGCCACTTGTTCTTTGTCCACAGACAGCAATTCTGAGGCAAGCCTTTGACTGCACTCCCGAGGAGGGAACACCCTCATCCCCTATGCTTCTCCCAGAGCCAGGCTAACAATGCCCTTCAGTGTCATCCTGCCAAGTACTCCGGGAAGGGAGCCCCCACTCTGCCTCTGCCCCCATCAGAATAGGATATGCAGAGGAGACAGCCAAGTCAAGCTTCCCAGAAGGGAAAGAGGGCAAAGCACAGGCTAAGGCCAGCTGTGGGGAGGAGGGGGTCTCAGCTGTCCTCCTGGGATATTCAGGACATGGGAAGGAAGAGATCTTATGTCAGCAGAAGTAGCCATGCAGGTTTTGTGGTTTTCTTTCTTTCTTTTTTTTTTTTTAACTTAAGACAGGATCTCAAGTAGCCCAGGATGACCTTGAACTTCTGTTCCTCCAGCCTCCACTTCCCAAGTGCTTGGGCCTTAGGTGTGCACCATAATGACTGGTTTATGTGGCACTGGGATAGAACCCAGGACAAACACTCTACCAACTAAGCCACATCCTCAGCCCCACACAGGTTGTACTTCAGTGACAAGATCCATGTACTCCAGGAGGAAAGTTGCTGCTGTGTCCATGTCCTGCCCATTCCCCCCACCCGTCCCCCATCTGTCCCCTCCTCCCTGCTTTGAGGCTCTTCAGGTGGGTGGGAATGGTCAGGCTGCCTTTTCAAGACCCCCTTCACAGATGGACCTGGAAAACATCAGAGGAGCTTGTTTTAACCCCTTCTTTCCAAACAGCCTGCACCATAGGGTGTCCATGTGTCACACACATGTGCACAGCTTTAATACACAGTGGAGTTCCTGTGTGTGTGTGCGACAGCAGTCATGTGCCTGCATATGCATGCCTGTAATGGGTGGTCAGAAGTTAACCATCTCAGCCCTGCACGGACCCTCAGCAACCATTGCCTAGTTCAACCCTTCCTGGTCCCTGCAACTCCATGAGGCCTGTCCTCACTGGTCACTGAGGCATTTGGCATGGGCCGAACAAACACTAGTGAAAGCCAAACAGATGGATAGCTCCTGAGAAACAACATTCAGGGTTGTCCTCTAGTTTTCATGTGCACACATGTGTGAGCCCACTGCTATTTTCAGTCATCAACCTGTCAAGGTGTGTGTCCATAGAGCCATGGGGTCCACAATGCCCCCCATGACCCCCACCCCCAACACATACATACACTCACTCAGCTTCCCATGCTGGTTTCTGGAAGGCCGAGGAGTGTTTGTGATTATTGATCAAGTCTTGTTCAGGGAACTGTAGGAGGTGGTTGGCCGCTGCCTGCTACCTGAAGCCCACTGTAAACCACAGGAAGCCTTGTACACACCTTGTATATAAATTTCATCACTCTGTATGGGACAGTAGCCTCACCTGATGGTAGGGCTGAGGACTTGAAGGGCCAAGTAACTTCAGCTGTGTGTCTATAGAGAAGAATCTAGACTGGAAGGTGTGTGTGGTTCCATTGTGGGAGCATCCAGACCCAAACTTCTTGACAGTTCCCATAGAGCAGGGGTGAGCCCCCAGGCTCTCATTTGCACACCTGGAAAAGAAAACAGCATGGCTGTTGAAAGATCTGTGCTGGGAGGTGATCCTTCGGGCTGCATTCCCACCTGTCTGACCTGGGATGGAAGTAAGGAGCAGGGGGGGAGGGGAAGGGCAGAGCAGATTTCAGGCTAGAAACATTGCTTCAGATAGGATTGTGGGCAATGATAGACTAACCATTCCACATCGTTATGGTCAAATTGCATCAGTGGGGAGACCTTTGATTCTTGTGGAATGACACTAACCTTTCAAACCCTCCTGGCTTCGTGTCTTTGGCTGGCAAGCAGACAGGAAGGGTCAAGTGCCAACTCTCCAAGAATTTGTGTTGGTGTCCAGAGAGGATGGCTAAGCCAGTGGCTTGAGTGCATGCAGAGACAGACAGAGAGAGAGAGAGAGAGAGAGAGAGAGAGAGAGAGACAGAGACAGAGACAGAGACAGAGAGAACCAGAAACACAGACAGAAAGAGAGAGCCAGGCATGGGGCTAAGACCAAGCTGACTGACCAGTCACATACCTGTGGGTTCAGGGTAGGCACATGGGAGCCCCTGGCCAGCACCAACTGGCCTTTAGACTTCCTGACTGAGGAAGGGCCTTGTGGAGATCTAAGGGTCCCTTTGTCCATTCAACAAGCTCCTTGTTCTCCTCAACTGGTCTCCCACAGTTCTAAGAGCTCAGGACCACCCCAAGGAGAGTCAAGGAGAGTCATGCCCTTTTATATAGGAAGTTCCTTAGGTGGAGAGACTTGCTCCAAGGGGTCTGAAGATGTGATGCCTCTGTTGACATAGGGAGCTTTTATGTGGTTGTGGATTTGAGTGACACCAGACCATCTGCTCGAGGTTTAAACATATCCAATATACTCTTTCAAACATTTCAGATACTCTGACCAGGCACAAAGGCATAAGTGTGGTCCAAGGGCAGCCTCACCTTCCTCATGAGCAAATTCTGACCTCCCCGGTGGGCCCAGCCTAAAACTCCTCCACCTCCTGGGTACTGGGGTTAAAAGCATGCGCCACCACACACCTGGCCAACCTTGTTTTTTTTTTTTTTTTATCCCTCTCTGGTTGGTAACTCACCAAGTAGGCTAGGAGGGCTAGCCAGCGAGCCCCAGGGATCCTCCTATCTGCCTCCCCAGAACTGACTGTTTAAATGTGGGTCCTGATGATCAAACTCAGGTCCTCATGCATCCAAAGCATGTGTTACAGTCATTGAGCCATCTCCCACTGCCAATAATTTATTTTTTTAAGAAACATATGCTTATTTATTGGGGAGGCAGTATATGTCCCAGCACATGTGGACGTCAGAGGACAATTTTTAGGTGTTGGTTTTCTCCTGTTACATGGGTCTTGGGGTTGAATTCAGATCTTCAGCTTTGGTAGCAAGTGCTTTTATCCGTTGAGCCACTGAGTCATCTCACTGGCCCTTTCATTTAACCCTTGATGATGAGCCTCTGACAGCTGGTTAACATCTGGAAATGTGTGTCAGCTTGGGTTCCAGCTTCACCCACACCTCAGCTTGTCCCCTCCATCCAGAGCTCCTCTGTGACAGACTGTCTGTCTGTGTTCTACAGGCAGACGAGGGAGCAGGAGACGCCGCCTGACTTTTTTTATTTCTCTGACTACGAGAGGCACAATGCAGAGATCGCTGCCTTTCACCTCGACAGGTAAGTTTGTTGGGTTTGATTTTTTTGTTTGTTTTGTTTTGGTTTTTTTTAACTCTTTGGGAGCCCACCACCCAGCTCCCAAATAAATACATGCAGACTTATTCTTACTTATGAATGCCTGGCCTTAGATTGGCTTGTTTCAAGCCAGATTTTCTTAACTTAAATTATCTCATCTACCTTTTGCCTCTGGGCTTTTACCTTTCTCTTTTCTATATACCTTTCCTTCTTATTCCATGGCTGGCTGTGTTGATGGGTGGCTGACCTCTGGCATCTTCCTCTCCTCCTTTTCTCGACCCTTCTCTGCTCCTGTTTATTCTCTGCCTGGCAGCCCCAACTATTTCTCTCTTCTGCCTAGCTATTGGCCATTCAGTTTTTTTATCAGGTGTTTTAGACAGGCAAAGTAACACAGCTTTACAGAGTTAAACAAATGCAACATATCTTCAACTCATATTCTACAACAGGTGAGTCCCCCTCCCTTCACACTGCCAAGAGCCATCCTGATCCAGATTTATCTAGTACCTATGCATGCCACCTACCGAGAGGCACGAGCCTGGCCTTAGGGATCCATGCAGCTACCATCATTACCTCCATAACGGCTCCATGATAAACCAGCACAGGCCCATCAGAGTGTGTGTGTGTGTGTGTGTGTGTGTGTGTGTGTGTGTGTGTGTGTGTGTGTGTGTGTATGTGTGGGGCATGCACAAGTGTGTGCATGCTTACACGGGAGAACCTCAGGTATCATTCTTCAGGAACTCTCCACTAGTCACAATCACTCTCTGGCCTAGAACACCCCAAGTAGGCTAGGCTGGTGAGTGGCTGGCAGGTGAGCCCCAGGAATCTGTTTCTCTCTGCCCCTCAGTGCTGGGATTTCAAGTTTGTGCCACCACACTTGATTGCTAGATAATGAACTCAGGCTATTCTGGCTCTTCAGCCTCATGTACCAATCTTACGGACCAGAAAGTGAGGCCCCAGAAGAGCCAGCCACCCATACCTTTAACCAGAGCCAAAACCTGCCCTCATGGCATTTATGATCCTGGTAGACACCAATGCCCCTGTACCCAGAAAGGAGCATCAGGAGCAGATGGCAGAGAGTATCATTGGGAATAAAGGGGAAAGAAAAGAGGGCAGAGAGAAGCTCTGGGCATTATGGGTTTTTAACAGATCAGGAAGGCACCTTGGAGGAAGTAGTGTTTTAGTGATAATAGGTGAGAGGCTCTGTCACCTGTCTCCTAAGGGACAGCACCTGACCCAGCAGAACCTGATTCACTATAGGTTCCAGGTGGCCCTGTCTGTGCCCTGAGGAGCTGTTCACAGGCCTGACCCTGAGGTCATCTCTGAGAGGTACAGAGGCAATAGCAGAGGGGTAAGGCTCTGCATTCAGCCCCCAAGACCCTCCTGACTGCACCACAGCCATGACTAGACATTGATCTTAACTCAGCTGTCATGGGACTGACTAGACTGTGGAATCCAGGCTCCATCTTAGACCCATGAGGCAGAATCTGCTTTCTCACAGGATTTTGGGAGACTGTTGTAGATCATAAACCTTACATGGGAACTAGAAATCCCCAGAAGCCAGACATTTAAGCATCCTGAACCTATGAACCTATGACTCTACATCATGAAAAGTTACCACCTTAAAAACAGCCATGGGGCTGGGAGACGACTCTGTTGGTATAGTGCTTGCATGTCTGTCATCGGAACCCATATGGAAAGAGTGCATGCTGGTACACGCTTGCAATTCCAGGGCTGGGGAGGTAGAGATAAGACCACCTCTGGGATTTGATAACTGATCAACCAGTGAGTTCCAGGCTGCTGAGTGACCTTGTCTCAAAAACAAGGTTGACCTAATGTGCTGCACCCATATGTATGAACCCACGTATGTACACACACATGTAAACAGAGCCATGAAGCTTGAGGTGGCAGAATGCTGGCTGCAGCTATCCTCTGAAGCCCTGGGGCCACCCATCACAGGAATGTAGTTTGTCCTTCCCCTTCTGTCCACCCTTTCACCGAGGACAACTCATCTCTACATCCTGTGTCAGCAGGAAAAAGCAAGCATCGGGCATCTCCATTTAATTAAGCAAGCGGTAATGTGTGCAGAAAGAGCCCCATTAAGAGTGGGTAATTTAATTTAATTTCCTTTTAAATTTAGCCCTGGAATGAGGGCGCATTTTAGTTATCAGGCTGGGTCAGAGTCAATGAATGAAGCATAAAGGCTTCAGTCCCTCTGGGGTGCACACCTTCCTGGCACTGATGGTCTAGACTGTGCTGAGCCTGAGAGCCTCATACAGCAAATGACTGGGGAGTGATGGTAGAGCAGCTGGCCTCTGCAGACAGTGAGAATCAGCCCCAGAGAGTAAAAACCCCTTCCCCCACCTTTTCTCACCAGGATCCTGGACTTCCGAAGAGTCCCTCCAGTGGCTGGTAGGATGATCAACATGACCAAGGAGATCCGGGATGTCACACGCGATAAGAAGCTGTGGAGAACCTTCTTTGTGTCTCCAGGTAACCTGGCTAAGGACAGGACTAATGTGGCTTAGGTCACATGCTGGTCTTGGTGAACTCTACAAAGATTAGGGATTAGATTACTCTGCCTGTTGCTCAGATAAAATGTCCTGACAAAAGCACCTAAGGAAGGGTTTATGTGACCCACAGTTCCAGGGTCCAGTCCATCATGGTGGGGAATGGTGACAGGAGCATGAGGCAGCTGGTTACATGGCATCCACAGTCAGAAAGCCAAGTTTCCCTGTGGTCCAGGCCTGTGACAAACTGCTTATCTCAGGTCTCTCTGATGCCCCCTTGGGCTCTGGAATGCCCCACCCACCTACTGTGTTACTGTTTCTTGTTTATTATTTATGTGGAGGGATAGTGTGTGTGTGTGTGTGTGTGTGTGTGTGTGTGTGTGTGTGTGTGTGGTGTAGTGTGTAGGGGGTGTACAGTGTGTGTGTCATGTGTATGGAGTTCGTGTATATGTATGTGGTATGTGTATGATGTGAGTGTGTATATGGTTTGTGTGTGTGTCATGTGTGTATAATGTGTGTGTGGTATGTGTGTGTATGGGGTGTATAGTGTGTGTGTGTGTGTGTGTGTGTGTGTGTGTGTGTGTGTGTATGTTGGTCAAAGTTGATCACAGAGGACATTCCTCAGTCAATCTGTCAATCTCCATTCTTACTGAACCAAAATCTCACCAATCCCTACTATTCCAGCTTACCCATCTCTGCCTCCTGAGTGATAATGTTACAAGTGGCCTCCACACCAGCCCAGCTTTTTCTAGGGCTCAGAACTCCAGTCCTCATGTTTGGCAGTAAACATTTTTGTCCACTGAGCCATGCCCTTGGGCCCTGTTGTTGTGTTTTTGAGATGGGATCTCATGTGGCCCAGGCTAGCCCAGAACTCTAGCAGATGATGACTTGAACTCCGGATCTTCCTGCCTTTACCTCTCAAGTGCTGACATGACAGTTGTGTGAGGCAACACCTGTTGTTTGTTGTTTGTTTTGTTTTATGCCATGCTAGTGATGGAAACTAGGACTTCCTTCATACTAGCCAAGCACCCTACCAACTAAGCTACATCCCCAGCCTGTGCTGTACTATACATTCTGAAGGTGCCAGGGGTCCCACAGACATCCTGCAACACAGAATGAAGTGACAGGCTGGGGGAGGGGCAGGGAGTGCCAAGCAGCTGCCCCCTGGAAGCCACACTCTCCTGATAGTATAGGCCAGAGCTCCTCCACGCCTCACTGTCCTGCAGTTCCCACAGATACATCTAATTAAGGCCTTTATTAGCTTTATCTTCAGTCTTGGAGGCGCACAAAAGCCAACCTAAAAGCTGTCGCTTGTCGCCTTTGCAGATCAGCACTCTTGGTTCTTTTCCTAGCTGCATTCATAAATGTGTCAGAATTGAGGCCATGAACCCACGCCTTGCTGAAGCTCCATTTCCATCATCCACCATCTCAGATCTCATTGATATGAGGAAATAGGAGAGCTGGAGCGATGGCTCAGCAGGTAGAATGCTTACTGCATAAGCACGAGGCCATGAGTTCAAACATATCCCCAGCACCCACATAAAGGCCGGACATAGACCCTCACATGCCTATAACTTCAATGATGTGGGAAACAGAGACAGGAAGATCACTGGGATTCCAGATAGAGTAAGAAACACCCAACATCCTTCTCTAGCCTATACATGCGTGTGCATGCACGTGCACACGCGCACACACACACACACACACACACACACACACACACACACACACACAGGGAGAGAGAGAGAGAGAGAGAGAGAGAGAGAGAGACTGAGATTTCTTGAGTAAGTGGAGACACACACTCATCTTTGCTTGGTCCCTAGTGCCTGGCCCCCGTGTGACTATCTATCAAGAGCTGAGCAGTCCTGGGTGGAGAATCTCTGGGGTTAGCTATGCCAGAAGTACATCACTCATAGTTGCTTGGGCCCACGAGACAGCCTGTGCTATAGACAGGAATATTCTCTCAAAGAGCTGAAGCCCACCTCAGCCTGGGACCTCTGGGTTTCTGCTGAGATTCCCGTCTTGACCTCTGCCTGCCTCAGCCACAGGGACTGGCCCCAGTGGCCACTCATTTCTGCAGCCCCAGATCTTGGCATCTTGCCTTCCAGCTCCTTTCACTGCCCACAGGGACAGACCATCACACCCCCAGCTGTGCACACCTTTCAGGTACCTGGACTGAGCTGAAGCCTGACTGTGCCTGGAGGCCTCACTGCGTCTTGTCCTTTGCTGCATAGTTTAATCCAACTTGTGTGTGCTCATTCACATTTATATGCACTCATTTTTATGTGTATGTGTGTATTCATCCATAGAGGTGTGTGTACTCATTCATGTTTGTGTGTACTCATTTATGGTGTGTGTGTACTCATGTTTGAGTGCACTCATTCATATTTGTATGTACATGTTCATATAAATATCCAACCTCATGTGATGTCCATCCTGTTTTGTTTTGTTTTTGTTTTTGTTTTTGTTTTTGTTTTTTTGAATCAGGGTCTCTCGCTGAGACCTGAGGCTCCACCAATTGCATTAGGCTGTCTGGCCAGTGAGCCCCAGGGATCCTCTTGTTCCCCACTACCTTTTAAATGTGGGTTCTGGGGATGGACTCAGGTTCCCATGCTTGTGTGGCAAGGCCTTTACTGACTGAATCATCTCCCCAGGCTGATTGCAACTTTGATAGCGCTTTGCACCCTGTTCTCAGAGGTGGCACTGATTAGCAAGAGCAAAACTGCATCTCCTCAAGCCCCAGCACTCTGCATTTCTGCTCAGGTCTCAATCCTGAGCTGAGTGAGGACAGGAAACAAAGATAATCCTGGGCAGGTCAGGCGGGGGTCTAAATGCCAGTCACTCAGTCACTGCTGAAAACACTCCCTTCTGAGGTCACGAAGGTTTGATAATGTCACTCAGAATGGACCACCCACTCAGAGCAGAGCTGCTGGCTCAGCATCCAGGCTAGCAGCTAGGGTCTCACCCACTGCAGCTGTGGGCCCAGGTAACACAGCCCCCAGAGCTCTCAGTCAGCATGTGGATAGTAGGACAGCCATTGGGAAGTCCACAGCTGGGAACACAGAGGGACTGCACTCTACCTCCTGACAACTGGTGCCCATATCTCTAGGTGGGGAGGATCCAGGTGCCAGAGCAGGAGATCAGGAGTTCCCAGCACATTTTTTAGCTTCTGCTGCTTTCCTGGATTTGTCTGTGAGGAAGGTGTCACCGTGACCCTGCTTTAGAGTGATGCATGGTATTCTGTGTATACCCGTGCTTGTCTGTAGGTATTTGAGTGTGTGTGTATGGGAGGGTGTGTGCACATGTGTGCTTACGTGTATGTATGCAGAAGCCAGCCTTGGCCACCATTCCTCAGGAATCTTTAACCTTGTTTTTGAATGCAGGGTCTGTCTCTCCCTTGCCTGGAGCTCACTGAGTAGGCCCAGGGAGCCTCCTGTCTCTATTTCCCAGTGCTGGGACAAGTGTATACCAACAACACACAGCATGCGCTTTTTTCTTTTTTTTTTTTTTTCTTTTTTTTTTTTTTTTAATGAGGGTTTGGGGAATGGAGCTCAGATCTTCATGCTTCTCCAGTAACTGCGCCCTCCCTGGCCCTCCCTGTAGTATTTAAGATGCTGTTTATCAAGCTCAGTGCTCTAATTACCGACATCTGTGAATTCCCTCCACCACCAGGACAGCACCCTCAGCCTCCTTCCCCTTGCCAGGCCCATGCTGCCCTCTGTCCTAGATGGTCACTGTGCTCTCTATGCTTCGGTCCACTTGGGGGCCCACACATGGCCTCTTTTGTTCTGTGACTTGGCACTGGGATCTCAAGATGGGAAATCATGTTACCTCAAATATCAAAATTCATTAAAGTCTCCATGGAGATGATTTGCCACCAATGGCATTCCACATCCAGCTTGGTTCTTCACCTGCTGGTGCCATTGGGTGGATGCAGTTGAGGAAACCACCCAAAGTGAATAGGAGGAGCCAGAGCTTCAGAAGAAGGCAGAAGCAGAAAGTTGGGGACTTATTGACTGTTTTCTATGGCCAAAGGTCCCCAGCAGCCCCGCCGAAAGACAGTAGACAGCTCATGAGAGTATGTGGGGTCCAAGCAGCAGGCATAAATAAGGGTTTCTGAGACAGGAGCCACCAGGTCATCCACTGCAGAGTCAATGTATTGTGGGCCTAGTCATTCTGAAATAGTGATGGATTCTGGTTTTCGTTTGGTTTTGGTTTTGGTTTCACACATGAACACGCACAAGCAGGTGCATGCAGAGCCCATTGATCAATGTCAGGTGTCTTCTTTGCTCTCTCTCCACCTTGTGTTTTGGGACAGGGTCCCTCACTGAACCTGGAGCTTGCAGAGTCAGCTAGGCTGGCTGGTCAGTGAGCTGAAGGGATCCAACCATTTCCACCTTCCCTGAAGTTGGCATTACAGGTGTGAGCCGCAGTGTTCAGCTTTTGTTTTGTTTTGTTTTGTTTTGTTTTTGTTTTTCTAGGCAGGCTTTCTCTGTGTAGCCCTGACTATCCTGGAACTCCCTCTGTAGACCAGGCTGGCCTTGAACTCACAGAGATCTGCCTGCCTCTGCCCCACCAAGTGCTGGGATTAAAGGCTTGGTGGCTCACAGTGCCTAGCTTTTTTATGTGGTACTGGGGATCTCACTCTGGTCCTCATTCAGCAAGCACTTTACAGCTGAGCTGTTCCTGGGCCCTGCTTGTTTTTAATAAACAAAAGGCTGAACTAAATACTCATCTGAGCAGATGATGAATCTTTGTTGGTGTGGAACTCCCTCCCACCCTCAGCAGGGGACTTCAGCTCATCGCCCTGAGCATCCCATGGCTTCCCACACTGGTGAGCATCACTTGTCATGAGTCTCCCAGCCCCACATCCCACGGCAGCTGCTGCTCCATCAGCTGGCCCACAGCTCCTGGGTTGCAGCTCATGGTGAGGCTTGCTAGTCAGTTCCAAGTTGTTGACTGCCCCCCCATGAACCCCAAGAATCTTCCCTGGCTGTCAGGGCCCCCCTAAGGTAGTTCATCTGGCCTGGATGGTTCACTCTTAGCATTCTGCAGAGTTGGGTGTCACTGGCCACTCTTCAACACAGACACCTCCACCTAGCTGTCCCTGCCAGACCACACACTGCCCAGTCAGCCAAATTTCTTCCAAGAACCTTCCAGATGTCTGATTTCCACCTCCGAAGCACGGGGGGTTTGGAGGCAGCTTTGATCTTACTTTTAGAAAGCCAGGTCTGTTTGGATTCACTGTTTCTGCTTTGCTTGCGCTTCTAGATCCTTCCGCTGCCAAAATTGCCATTGCTGCTTCTGAGAGCTAAGTGTAGCTGGAAAGCCTTTGATCACAGCAGACACCCTTACACTTCTGAGCAGCTCTGCTCTGGGTCAGTCAGGAGAGGTGCATGCCCTTCCCTTCCAGGTGGAAGGAGGCCTCAGAGGATGCTTCTGTAAGCTCAGGCAAGCAGCCTACAAAAGCTCCATCCTGGCTGTAGGGTAGCTACTGGGAAATAGAGTTCAGAGATGACAGTTGAGTGCCCCAGCACCACACAGCTGAGAGGCAGGGCCTCTGAAGCCCTCAACTCTAAGGAACACATTTCTTTGCTGTCTCTGTTTCTACTGACATGTCTCGTATATACACTGGTTATCTGTGCCCACCCTGTTTGTTTCTGCAAGTCATACGTGCCTCTGTGAGACCAGGCTGTATGGGTTCCTTTCCTCTTTCAACATGATAGGCTCTGAGTCCAGCGTAGGTAGGGCCAGCAGGCCAACACAGGCATCCAATTTCATGACTCTGGCCAACAAGAGATGGGATAGAAATTTTACTTCTGGAGACTATGCTTTTGCCTGGTCTCCACTGCTTTTCTGCCCTAGACAGGAGTGGGGGAGTGGCTCAGTTGGGGGCAGCTGGCTAAACTGCCTCAGCACCTGGAGCTGCAGTGGGCTGGCCTCCTTTTGATCCTTTCCACCTTAATTATGCAGCACTGACTAGGGAGGGGTGATGAGGCTAAAAGGGAAGGGGAGAGGAGAGGCAGTGAGCCTGACCAGCTAGGACTTGTGTGCCCATGGGTGTGTCAGGAGTCATAAATAACACATACCCTTCCAACCCCTGCCCCTTCCAGACCTGGTCCTGGCAGTTCTCCAGCCTCCTTCCCTGCTGATGGCTGTATGGCCTAGGTGTGCTTTGCAGAGTTTGTTTTATGTTATTTTTTCTCCGTGTGTGTGTGTGTGTGTGTGTGTGTGTGTGTGTGTGTGTGTGTGTGTGTGTCTTAGTCGCATGCCTACTGCTGTGAAGAGACACTATGACTACAGCAACTCTTATAAAGAAAACATTTAATGGAGGGTGGCTCGTTTACAGCTTCAGAGGTCCAGTCCATTATGATCATAAAGGGGTTGGCAGTGTGCAGGCAGATGTGCTGGAGCTGAGAATGCTGCTTTTATAGGCAACAGGAAGTCGACTGACTGATACACTGAGTGAAGCTTAAGAAAAGAGATCTCCAAGCCCGCCCCCACAGTGACACACTTCCAACAGAAGGTGTGGCCCAGATTAAAGGTGTACCCTCCAGCCTCAAGGTCTGAATTAAAGGCATGAGTCAACTCCTCCAACAAGACCACACCTCCTAATAGTGCCACTCCCTATCAGCTTATGGGAGCCAATACATTCAAACTACCACAGTGTATGTTCCAAAGGTTGACGTTAGATGTCTTCCTCGATGTCTCTCCACCTTATTTTTTGAGACCAGTGTCTCTCATTGAACCCGGAGCTCTCTGATGGGGCTAGTCAACCTAGTTTGGCAAGTATCAGGTAAGTGAGAGACCCTGTGGCCAAAACAAGGTGGACAGTGTCTGAGGAATGGCATCAGAGGTTGTCCTCTGCATTCCCTGGACATGTGTATATACTCTGTTCAAGTTCATCTGCTCCATAGTAAATTCAAGGCTAGCCTGGGCTACATGAAGCCCCGTATCAAAAACAGAAAAAGAAAGCAAACTGTTTCCTTTCCCCAGGGCTGGCTGGTGGTGTCTGTGTGGCTTCTTCCCATTCTGAGCCACACAGGCTTGAGCATGGAAATGTTTCCACATGTCTCAAGTGCTGGGGACCCATACTGAAGCAGCTGAGTTACAGCCAATCCTATGTGTACCTCTCTGACAGCCAGTAGGCTGTCTTCCAAGTGTCTTCATCATTTGATGACCCTGCTGGGATCCCAGGGCTCTTTACCTCCTTGACACATGTCACCATATGGCCCTTTGGTCACAACCATCCAAGAGGGTGTGAACTAGTTTCTCACTGTAGGTTTGGTATGAGTTTCCCAAACAAAGGAGATAACTTAGTGTCTTCTCATAAGCTTTATGACTATTTGCGTGTGTGTGTGTGTGTGTGTGTGTGTGTGTGTGTGTGTGTGTGTGTACATATGTATGCATATGTGTGGAGACCAGAGGTCAACTTTGGGGGCCCTTCTTCAGTCACCATCAACCTTTTAATTTTTTTATTGTTGTTGTTGCCCAGTCCCTATCTGCCATTTTGAATGTCCTTGAATATGCAAAATATGACAACCTCTACCACATTTGAAGTTACCAACTTTACAGCTGGGACAAGAAGGGACATGTTTGAGCTGTCTTTATTTTTCTTACCGTACTTAATCCCTCCCCCCTCCACTTTGATGGAGAAGCTTAATTCATTTAATGCTAGGAGAATCACATTATGGTTCAAAAGTGTCTCCAAAGCTGGGGAATCCTCTTCTAAAGGCAATGTCTTGTGGTATGATGTCTGACAGGATGGTCTGAGGTTCAGGGATCTTAGGTAAAACAGCCTACCTACTGTGGTAGGGACTCACTGTCCATCTTATTTTCCCATTTGCTAGGTGACCGATGCTGGAGCCCTTTGTATGGGCAATAAATAGGCTCTCCCCCCCCCCCTTAACATGTGATATTGTGAGTTCCTATGTACTAGTCTAAGGGTTCTATTTTTTTATTTCGAGACAGGATCTCTCACTTTTACCTAGAACTCACCGAGTAGGCCAGGTTGGCCACAGGGTCCTCCTGTCTCACCTCCCCAGCGCTGGGATTATGATCATACGCTGTCATACTTGGGTTTTTACATGAGTGCTAGGGCTGGAACTCAGGTCTTCATGGCTGTGGCAGCCTTTGCCACTAATCTATGCCTGTCTAGACCCCATTTGTATTTCTTTGGAACCTGATCTGTTCATGTATTTGCCCAAGTAAGTGGTTCCTTTCTTTCATGGCTAGGCTGTGAGTGTTCTTTGCAGGTAAATACTAGAGTTTCCTTGGGTGTGTGATTGGCATTTTCTCTACTCAGGAGCCTGAGTCGATCTGAGGGGACTGGAGTGTGAGCAGTAAGCGGCTCTGACTTTGACTCACTGTGGCTGCTCTGAGGGTGTTCTGGGGTGTGGGACCTGGGGGTGATGGCGGCCACTGTGTGGCAAGTCCTGGCTGTAAGAACAGAAGTGCTCGGGAGCAGCACTGTGGCCATTTCTAGGGGTGGTGGCCACTGACTGACTGGATCTACCCTTCTTCAGCCAATAACATCTGCTTCTATGGAGAGTGTTCCTACTACTGTTCCACGGAGCATGCCCTGTGTGGGAAGCCTGACCAGATCGAAGGCTCCCTGGCAGCCTTCCTGCCTGACCTGTCTCTGGCCAAGAGGAAAACGTGGCGGAACCCCTGGCGTCGTTCCTACCACAAGCGAAAGAAGGCAGAGTGAGTCGGGCACCCCCAGGACTTAATGGGCCAGCTTCTGACCACTGCACAGCTAAGGACACAGGGCCTGGGGCGGGGAGAGTCGGTGACCTATGGCTCAGGGTCAAAAGGGGCAGCAAGGACAGTGCAAAGGCAACTCTGCTTGTGCCACTGTGAGAGTGGCAGCAGTGTGGCTTTGTTGCTTATTGCTGACAAAGATGGCTTTTAGCTCACAGTTTGAGGGTGTAGTCCATCATCTTGAGGGAGGCATGGCGGCGGAAGCCTAAAGTAGCTGGTCACAGTCAGAAAGCTCAGAGAGATGAGAACATGAGATCATGGAATCTGAGTTTGATTCCTGTTTCATTCAGCCTAGGACCCCAGCCTAGGGAATGGTGCCACCCACATAAATTCAGAGTGGGTCTTTGCTTCAGTTAAAACTCTCTGGAAATGCCCTCACAGACACACCCAGAGGTCTGTTGCCATGGTGATTCTAACTCCAGTCAAATTGATACTATTACCTACCACAGAGTTCCTATCTAAGAGGTGGAAGAGGTGCTCGTCTGTCACTTGGGTCTCTCCAAACCCTGCTCCTCCACCCCCCTGTCTGCCAGGTGCTGGAAAAGGCAATGCGTCCCCATAAAAAGCATGACACCAGCTGATAGTGCCTTCAGTCTTGGTCCTGCTAGAACAGGAAGAATAGCTTCATCACCTCCCAGGCCCCTACTCCTGTTAATTCAGTCTCATAGCCTGTCCTGAGATGTGTCCCTGCAGACACTCCATCCCCACTTATAAAATGTGAGCCCCTTGCTCTGCTGAGCCAGGAGGCGCCAAGAATCTGGCCTTGACCTCCCTCTTCACTCAGAGAAGAGGCCCTCAATCTTGGTCTCATTATGCCCCCCTCCGCCCACCACAGGTGGGAAGTGGACCCCGATTACTGTGAGGAGGTGAAGCAGACGCCACCCTACGACAGTGGCCACCGAATCCTGGACATCATGGACATGACTGTCTTTGATTTCCTCATGGGTACGTCCTGCAGGGCGTGCTGGCTGCCAGGAACGCCTAAACACCTTTGACTGGGGGCACCACCTGGTGACCCACAGCTCAGGAGGGCCAGGGGCCTCTGAGCAGTTGTGCGTGCTTGTCCCTGCAGGGAACATGGACCGGCATCACTACGAGACCTTTGAGAAGTTCGGGAATGAGACCTTCATCATACACTTGGACAACGGGCGCGGGTGGGTCTTCCGTGCCCTTGAAGACCCTGGGAAGCCAGCTGTCCTCACCCATGGGGGAACCAGCCTAGCCTGAGAAGCAGTCACTGGGGCAGGGGAGTCACCTGAGAGGGTGTACATCAGCTGGGAAGATTCCCACAGGGTGCTGAATTCATGGTAGTGACTATATGAGTACTTCCTGTCATACCTTACTGTTACCCTGGGGAAACTGAGGCCAGAGAGCCTGTGGCTTGACAAGAAAGGCGAGAGAAGGGCCAACAAGCAGTCAATTCTGCCTGGGAGAGGCCATTAACCTCTGCTTAAAAAGACAGGATATCACCCCAATGTAAAAAAAAAAAAAAAATACCACCAATGCTGGGCATGGCCAGGGTCTTGCAACACCATGGTACCAAGAAGTAGGACTGTGCCCTGCCTGGCTTTCCAGCTACTAGGGCTCTGACCATGCTACCTTCTTCTCACAGGTTTGGGAAATACTCACATGATGAGCTCTCCATTCTAGCGCCTCTTCATCAGTGCTGCAGGTATGAGCCCCTGGCTGTCCAGACCGCTCCCTGCCCCAGCTTCAGCCATCACTACCTGAGAGGCAGGGGACAGAGCCTGCCCCCACCCATTGTAGCACCAGTGGACAGGCATCCATAGACCAAGCCCATCTCACCTCACTGCCCATGGCTCCTGCTGACCCCTCTTCCCTAAGCCTCACCTGGGCACCTCCCACTCATAAGGGTTCTCAGCGGTTGTCCAGACAAAGGGTCCTTCTGTCCTGCCATGGCTGCCAGCCTCATCCTGCCCACTTTCCACAGCCTCTCAACCCCTCCCCTCTCCCCACCCCCCACACACACACTAGTGGCTGGACATAAGCTCCCAGAGCAAATTACTTATGTCTCTCGGGAGACACAGAGTGCACCTGGCCAGGGCCACTGACCAGTAGAGGAAGAAGTCTCCCAGGTCAGCAGTTAGCCCAGTCTTAGGTCTGCCTTCAGGGGCACTTGTCCTGCCACCTGCCCCTCTGGACAGGAGAGTATCGATGTCTAGAACAGCAGTTCTCAACCAGTGGGTCACAACCGCTTTGGGGGTCAGACTACTTTTTCACAGGGGTCACATATCAGATATCCTGCATATCAGATATTTACATTGTGATTCATAACAGAAGCAAGATTATAGTTATGAAGTAGCAATGAAAATAATTGTATGATCAGGGGTCACCACCCCATGAGGAACTGTATTAAAGGGTCGCAGCGTCAGGAAAGGTTGAGAACCACTGCTCGAGAATGACCCATTTCCACATGACTTAAATCCGTGAGGTCTGGGGTCTCAGGCCTCCTTGTCCCACTGTGTCCATCTCCCTCTGTTCACCTTTCTGCCTCTGTCCAAGTCTCTCTACCTCAGTTACCTCCCATCCCCACCGCCTGTCTATGTCTCCATCTGTCTCTGAACTCTGTCTCTCTACATATCTGTTTGTCTTTGTCTGCCTCTTGTCTTCATTGTCTCTCTGTGTGTCTCTCTCCATGTGTGTCTCTCTCCATGTCCCTGACTTTCTATGTCTCTGTCTCTCTCTCTTCAGATGCCACCCCACAAGAGCCCCCACCCTCTTTTCTTCCCAGTGGTGATACCTCTACTCTCTCTGCAGGATCCGGAGGTCCACCTACCTGAGGCTGCAGCTGCTGGCCAAGGAGGAGCACAAACTGAGCCTGCTGATGGCTGAGTCCCTGCAGCACGACAAGGTGGCTCCTGTGCTTTACCAGCTGCATCTGGAGGCCCTGGACCGGCGGCTGCGCATAGTACTGCAAGCCATTCGAGATTGCGTGGAGAAGGACGGGTTGAGCAGTGTGGTGGAGGACGACCTAGCCATTGAGCACAGAGCCTCCACTGAGAGGTAGTGACCCATGCTGCCCATGAGGAAGGAGGAGCACAGAGCCTAGCCACCTGTGAATTCAGTGAATTCGGATGGGGTAGGTCATCCCCATAGGGTGACCTACGGCAGGGAGCGTGGGGTCTCCCTCATGGCTCTGATAGGGATGTGTGGGCCTCTGGGTCCAGCAGAGACTGGACAAAGCACTCTGGACATGCAGCAGAGGGACCTTTGCCCACTATTTTGTACTTAACAAAAGGCTCACACTCCTGTCGATGGAGAGCCACCCAGAAGACCAGAGATCACCTCTGGGCCACCTCGAGGACCTGCTGTGATGTGATCACACTCTGGCCCTCAATTACAACCCACTTTCTGCTCTCCCTTCCCAGGGCCTCCTCCCTCAGAAGCTGGAGAGCTCTAGGGAGGGGAAGCTTGGACAGACATCATGGCCTATGTGTGAGCAGATGAACACCCAAGAGTGGGTTTTTGGATACAAATGACCAGCTATCCACTTGTTTTCTGCTGCACAGTAGCCAGGCCTTACTAGTTGGTGGTGGACACTGCCCGCCTTGGCTGAGCTCTGGACAATCGGTGTCAAGGCACTATGCAGGGTCCTATGGCCCCAGGGCATCAGGCTAACCCTGGGACATTTTTGTGGAGTAGTTTGCAGTGAGGTAACAGTGCAATAAAGATACAGCAAGCGTGTGCCATGGCTCTTTAGGGTGGGGACTTGCTCTTTGGTTCTGCTGCCCTCCTAGACAGCCCACCAATGAGGCCAAGGTCTGCTCTCACAGTGCCTGTGTGACCTGGGTCTTCAGCATGTTAGGGCTGTGAAGAGAGCTGCCTGCACAGCCCCCCAGGAGATAAGCAGTCTAGGCAAGGCCTATGTTCCAAAGGGGCAGAGCAAAGTAGGTGATATGAAGTCAATTACTCCCTGCCCCACTCCTGCAAAGCTTGGGGCTCTGAGCCACAGGAGGGCCCCCCAAGGGTGGCATCCACACAGCCCTACATAAGCCATAACATACCTGAGCCTCAGATGCAGGAAGTTAGACCATAAGCCAGTAGGTTCCTGAGCTGGCAAACCCAGTGCCAGGTACTTAGACACTCGGGGATGCTGAGACCTGCTGGACCCCAAGTCCCCACCTGGGCTCAGAGAACCTTCTGCACAGCATACCAGCAGATGGCCTAAGACCATTGAACCACAAGGGAACTAAACAGTGATCCAGTAGCTCCCAAACTTGCCTCCCATCTTCCTGCCTCAGCAAAAGTCCCAGTATTTACCCTATGCCTCAGGGAGGAAAACCAGAACCACCATCTGGTAGTCAGGCCAAGGACAGGCCAACCTTCCTTGCCCAGTGTGCCAACTCCAGTGCAGGCTTCCAGTAGGTAGGACATAAGTGCTGGCTTGTGCAGACGCCCTGTCCATGACCTCAGGGATCCTAGGACATCTCACCACCATTACCCCAGTCCTTCCAAGATCCTCCACTATTAACAGGCCTATGGAGCCCTGTGACAGGCCAGGCTATAAGGTGTGTCTATCACTAGGTTACAGAAGTAACAGCGATAGAGATGTGACCAAGTCACTAGACTTGTGAGAATTGCAAATGGACAGACATCACCCAGGACAGACATCCCATAAGGAATGATGTGTCAGGCACATCCCACCTCCACAGGTTGATGTCTAAGTCCTAGTGTGACTGGGGACAGGACCTTGATGGGGTTGAAAAGGATGAATGAACTCACACAGATGGCCCTAATCCAGTGCCACAGGTCCTTATAAAATGCAGCCAAGCCAGGTGTGGCAGCTCATGCTGGTAATCCCATTTCAAAAATACATCCAGTGAGGTGGCTCAATGAGTAAAGGTACTTGCCACCAAGGCTGATAACCAAAGTTCAATCCCCAGGACTACATGGTTGAAGGAGAGAATTTGGTATGCCCTCCCTGCCTGTGAGAGGGCAAGCCGTCAGTGAGACAGGGCACGGAACTCGGAGTCTTCTGCCCATGAGCATCCGCTGTACCCACTCCCGAACAGCAAGGATAATCAGGCTGGTACAAAACCCTGGCAGTGGCCCAGGGTCAAACATAGTCTTCCTGCTCTTCTCTGACCTCTGCACTCACTGAGTTTCATGGCACCTCGTCTCAGCCTGCTCGCACAGGAGGTAGGTTGGCCATACCTGCTTTTTTTCATCCCCCTGGCCCATCATCCTTGTCCCCACAGTCCCTGTTATGGGTACCACAAGTCTCCAGAGGGTCCAAAGAACCTTAATGCCTAAAACTCACACCTGCCATTTACCCCCAATCCAAGGAACTGTGAGACCACAGGAGGACATGCCAACGAGCCCCACAGCAACCACACAAGTTACAAGATGCATGGGCTGCTGTGCATTTGATCTCTTCTGTGGGAAGCTATCTCCATGTGGCAGAAAGGCATGAGGGCTGAGGAGCCCTGGCCTGCAGGCTCCATGTGGATCTGGGAAGATAGCTCAGTTCATAACATTCTTGTCATGCAAACATGAGGACCTGGGTTCAGAGCCCTAGCACCCATGTAAAAAGCTAGGTGCTGTGGTGTATGTCTATAACCCAAGCATGGGGGAGGGCTGAACAGGCAAATCCTGGAAACTCACTGGCCAAACAGGCTAGCCAATCAGAGAGCTCAGTTAAGTCAGCATCTTACAATAAAAAGTAAAGAACAATGGAGGAAGGAAGGTACCTGATGTTGACCTTTGCCTCCATATGCACACACACACGCACACACACACATATATACATATATCATAAGCATGCTAAATAAAGAAGCAAGCACTTGTCTTGTTGCAGTTGTTTGTTGCAGTGGTAGATAACTACTATACCATGCTATGGCTTAACATCAGTGGTTCTCAACCTGTGGGTTGCTGGGGCTGCATATCAGATATTTACATTATGATTTCCAACAGTGGCAAAATTACAGTTATGAAATAGCAACAAAATACTTTTTAGCTGGGGGGCCACCATGAGGAACTGTATTAAAGGGTCACAGCATTAGGAAAATTGAGAACCGCTACTTTACATAAACTTTCCCATGAATTTGTAATTGCTCACATTCACCTGTAGGAACCTGATGATCATCCAGCTGCATTTTTACATCTTTATGGTTTTCACTGCTCTGAGCTACTGCACAGGCCCATGCAACGACCCAAATATAGCTGTTTCACAGGAGACTCTAGCAGCGGCTGCTCAGTGCCCCAAGGTCAGTCCCACCTATGACAAGGGAACACAACCTGGGTAGCTTACAACGACAGAAACATGTTCTCTCACAGTTTGGAAATTGTGAGGTTGAAACCAACATGTGGACAGGATTGATCACTCTGTCTGCTCTGGGTCATTTCTGGACTCTCTGGTGTCCACTGGCATATAGCCTCTGGAGTGGCTGTGTGTCCTGGGTGTCTCTCTGCTGCTCTGGGTTCAAACCTCATTGTTCTTTTTACTGAGAGGAGCCAGGTCTTAAAGCCAGAGCAGTGTCCTCAAAATCTTCAATTATCACAATAAACAGACCCTGTGTAATCCCAGCACTAAGGAAGCAGAGGGAAGGCCATCCAGTCCGCCTCATTAATGAGTTCCAGGCCAGTGAAAGAGGTGGATGGCATTCTTCAGGTTAACACCAGGCTTCTTTCTCATTTATGCACATACATGTAATAAAACAAATTTTAAAAATATGTAATGGGGCTCTAGAAATGGCTCAGTGGCCCAAAGCTGCTCTTGCAAAGGGCTTGGGTTCAGTTCTCAGCATGCACAATGTGGCTCACAACCATCTATAACTGTAGTTCCAAAGGATCCAATGCCCTCTCATAGCCTCCAGGGGCACCAGCCATGCATATGGTGCACATATATACACGTAGGCAAAACACTCACATACATTACAAATAAAAATCAAATGATGTCCAGAGATTCAGGATGTGGCAGGAGCCCCAAAGAGCCAAGGGAAAAAAACTGGGTGGTGCCAGTCAGTGTCCTTGAGCGTATGTGAGTTTGTGTGTACTTTCAGCTTCACTGTTTCTTTCCTGCAATCCTCTCACCCCCACACACACATTCTATCTGGTTTTGCCTCACTGCCAAGCAGTTTAAAGTACCCAAGCAGAATGGAAACCATCCAATATGGGAAACAAAGAAGCTAAAATGGTATTAAAGACATGCCCATATTATACTGGGGCTTTTACAGCCTTTGGATATTAATCCACAGAAAGCCCGAGCGCTGGCACAATAAGCCACTTCCTGGAAGAAAACTCATAGGTGGCCCACCTCTCTGCTCAGGAAGCTTGTAACAACGGTGGGCAAGAAATTAGATGCCACTGTTAGCCCACTACTGCCTTCTAAACCAGTGTAGTCTACCCCTTTTCTCACACCTTCACCAACTTTTATCTTAGTGAGTGGATGAGACAGACTTCAAGAACGCAGAGACGGTAGCTGCCCGCTGTTACATCACCGTGAATGTGAACAAAGCTGCCAGTACACCTTTTAATGTTTAGTTTTCCTTTAAGTAAACTAAAATGTTAGGATCTGGGGTGATCTGACAGCCCAATCACTGATCCCAAAACCACCAGATACCTGGATGCACTGATTAGAAGACTGTCAGCTAATAGCCAGTCAGATAGCCCTGGAGATTATCCAGTTGTTTGAGCACACCACAAACACTTTGAGGAAGTTACACAGCAATCACAGAAGCTTGCTGCTGAAGCACAACTCTAGCTTCAGAAGACACTGTCCTGGCTGTGTCTATTAAACAACTTACTGTAGATCAGCAGCTCTCAACCTGTGGGCCGCAATCCCTTTGGGGTTGAACAACCCTTTCACAGGGGTGGCATATCATATATCCTGCATACCAGATATTTATGATTCATAGCAGTAGCAATGATATAATTTTATGGTTTGGGGTCACCACAACATGAGGAACTGTATTAAAGGGTCACAGCATTAAGAAAACCACTGCTCTGTTGGTGATGATAATGATGATGGTGATGAAGGTGATGGTATGACGATGGTGAAGATGGCGATGATGATAATTACTCAGTGGTAGACACAGAAAGACAGCTGGGAGTCCCAGCAGAAAAGCAATGCCAGGAAGCAGAGGCAATGGAGACAATGAGAGGGAACAGAAGTAGAGAGGGCAGAGAGCCCAAGGATGGAAGATTGAGAACAGTCAGAGACTAAAAACTGAACCACAGTGATTGAAAGAGCACCAAGGGTCTGCCAAAACTCAGGGAACCAGGGGCCCAACCCAGTCCTTAAGAGCTCAAACCCTGGCTGCTGTAGAGCTAAGGGTTCCAGCACCTAAGATGAGTTTGGAAGCTGTGACACTAATGCTGCTGTGACTAAGCTGTGACGCTGCTGCCTCCTGCTGCTGTCCATTGCTGCTGGAAGCTGAGGATTACAATAGCTGCCAAGTACCAGCATCACTGATGGTTAAATCTCAGAGCACCTGGAGGCACAGTCCAGGGGCTTCTAAAGCCAGGAGCAACAGGGCCCTGGTTCTGGGGGCTTCAAACTGTGAGCTCCTGGCTCTGCCTGTCCAATCTCTAGGCCTTTGGTACTCAAGGGACGAGGAGGACAGATGGCCTGGAAGACCTCGCATGTACCACCATCTGTTGTTCTGTTTTGTTTCTAATGTCATGTTTCTTATAGCCCAGCCTGGCCTCAAACTTGCTATATATTAATAGCTGAGGATGAACATTGAACTCCTGATCCTCCTGCCTCCACCTTCACAATGCTGGGAACACAGGCACATATGCCCATCCCTGGTTTATGCAATGCTTGGGATGAAAACCAAGGCTTCACACTACATAATGAGTTTAAAGCCAGATCCTGGGGTATATGAGACCTTGTCTTAAAAACAAAACAAAATAAACAAAAACAAGGCTGGAGAAATTTCTCAGTGATTATCTCCCTTGTAGAGGACCTGAGTTCAGTTCCCAGCACCCAGATCAGATGACTCACAACCACCTGTGACTCTAACTCCAAGGATTTGGACCCCTCTGGCACTGTACTCATGCACATATATGCACTCACATACCCGTACATAAAAATAAATCTTTTTTAGAAAGAAAAATTATTAAAAAGAAGTTCAAGGCCATCTTTGGTTATGTAGTGAGTTCAAGGCCAACCTGGGATACATGAGACTCTATCTCAAAAAAAAAAAAGAAAAAAAACTAAAATCAAACAAATGAAAAGTAGACTTACAGTCAATGTTATCTGCATTGAGTAGAATAGACAAGGGGTCTCTCTTCTGTCCCTGGTTCCCGTGAGCACACATGTGGGTGTCTGTTTTAGATTAAATACGGACAGGTAATGTGACAGTATGGTTTCACATATAATCCAGGAATACATGGAACTTGGGTCATTTCTTAGTCAGGTTTTCTATTGCTGAGAAGAGACACCATGACCACGGCAACTCTTATAAAGGAAAACATTCAGCTGGGACTGGCTTACAGTTCAAAGGTTTAGTCCATTATTGTCATGGCAGGAAACATGGTAGAATTCAGGCAGACATTACGCTGGAGAAGGAGCTGAGAGATCCACATCTGGATCCACAAAGCCGACCCCTAGTGCCACACTTCCTCCGTCAAGGCCACACCTCCTAATCCCTGTCAAATAGCACTACTCCCTAATGGTCAGGCATCCAAATATACGAGCCTATGGGGCCGTTCCTATTCAAACTACCACAGATCATGAGTCACAAACCTGTGTTTATCATGACTCTACAGGTTTGCATGTGCCATGAGAGACTATCATTAGATGTCATGCTGTCTGAGTGTGAGAAGGGGGGCAGGGATTTTGCTCTTGGCAGATGCAAGCACAGAGATTCAAGATGAAGTGTATGGCCCATAATCACCTGGAAAGTCTGACACATCACAGTCATTTTTGGCTTTTATCTCTGCCAGAGCATCATTGAGACAAACACTGTTTTGTCCAAAGACTCTATCTTCCTGGTGGGTAAACTCTTTCCTAGGATTGGAGCCATTTCTCCTGGAGACCGATAGTTAAGACCTGGGAAGTAAACAACTCACAAGTTTCAGGCAGTTCCTCAAACTTACAGACTTCACAAGGCCCCTTCCCCAGGGTAATGCGAACAGTAACATTTGATCCCACAGGGTAAACCTGGACTAGTCTCACAGGGAACTCCAAGGACGTGGCTTCTCTGATTGTCCCTCATTTGAGCCATGTGCTTGTAGGAAAACCCCAGTAAACTCCATGCTTCACTAAGCTAGACCTGAGTGGAATGTTTTCTTTTATCTGTCCTTGCTCTGTCTAGGGTGGGCTTGTTCACATCTCCCTGGGAAGAGCCACGTGACACAGAAAAAAAAAAAAAAGCCTAAATGAGTAGATGGTTCTGGAATATCAAGGTGTGTAATACTCAGCTTCTCTTTGGCCTCTGGCAAGTGTAAACTCACACCAGCCTTTCATAACAGTCTAGAGGAGGAAGATGTGAACTCAGTTAAGACTCTCACTAGGGACACATGTATACCCAGGCAAGACAGGAAACAGGATAGGTGCCGAGTGGAGTGGCCAGTCCAAGTGACAGGAGGAGGATCCAGATGTGCCCTTGTCTGTTAAGCCAGATGTTAGACTCCCCGCATGTATTGTTCTAATCCCTCCTTTCCTGAGGACAGCGTCTATGCACTTCAACTGTAGCCCCAGCTCAGGGGTCTCCTCTAACCCTCAATTCCTTTTTATACTCTGGCCCCTCAGCTCTGCCTTCCAATGTGCATAGAATCTGCACTACTTCCCACTGCCCCTGTTCACACACCTCCCTACACCCCAGACCCTCCAGGAGGACACAAGTCTGAGGGGATAGTGGGAGGGGGGCACCCAGGCTGTTCCCACACTTCCGGTGCCACATAGGAACCCCTAGATTGAGGACCTGCAGCCCCATGGTCCAAAGTCTTAGGCAGAGAAAATATCAAGTTTCAGGCCAGCCTGAACTACATTGTAAGACCCTATGTCAATAAATAAACAAATAAATGCAAAGAGGGTTGGGAAAACGGCTCCTCAGGTAAGAACCCTGGCTGTACAACCACGAAGACCTGAGTTCGGATCCCCAGAACCCATATAAAATGCCAGGTATGGCTGATTGTGTATGTGCAACCCCAGTCCTGTGGAGGATCAGGACACGAGGGTTACTGGGACTTTCTGGTTGTCCATGTACCTCCAGGTTCATCATGAGACCCTGTTTGAAGGGAGCGAAGGTAGAGAATGATAGACCATGACACCTGACATCCTCCTCTGACCTGGGCATATGTACACAACCTACACACACACACACACACACACACACACACACACACACACACACACACACACACACAAACTCTCTGGCATCTGTTAATCTTGCTTAATTTCCCCTCCATTTTAAGCAGGTGTTAGACATTCCCAATACTCTTACCTGTAAGCATTTTTATGTGTGTGTGTGTGTGTTTGCCTGCCTGCATGCATGTGCAACACATGTGTGCAGTACCCAGAGATGCCAGAAGAGGACATCAGATTGCCTGAGACTGGAGTTACAGACTGTTGTGAGCTCCCACTTGGGGACTGGGAACATCTCTCCAGGCCCTTTTAATCAATATATTTTGAAACAGGTCTCACTATCCCAGGCTGGCCTCCAACTCACTATGTAAGTGAGATGACCTTGAACTGCCTCCTGAATGATAAGATTACCATGTACACGCCCACAGCTCATGCTGGGGTGGAACTCAGGGCTTTGTTCCATGCCCCCAGCCCCTCACTTAAATATATTTGTTGACATGTGTTATAGGCTGTATCTTCCATTTTTACACCTTTTTGTGTGCAGCTCAATAGCATTAATACAGTCACAGTGTTACGGACCATTGTGATGTCAAAAATTGCTACCATCTCCAAACCAAGCTCATAAACTCATTTCTAACTGCATTTGCCCGGTTCAGGCACCACGAGTTAAGCTGAGACTTTGTGTCACACTGATTTCTTTCTGATATCCTCAGGGGTCCATCACACTGTGACACAGGTGCCACCCCTGTCTACAGCTGGGCAAGTACAGCTCTCAGAAGAAGTACAGCTGGAAATCATGGCTTTGGATCCAGTTACAGTGACACTCCAGCAAGGCAAGGGAAAAATAAGCCAGTTGGGCTTTGTCAAAACCAAACATGTTAGAGTCCCTCAAGGGACACTATGAAGCAAGTGACAGTCACAGGGTGGGAGAGATCATGGGCAAGTTTCACATCTGATGAAAGATCGACACCCTTATCTGATGCCATTTAGTTTTTGACAAATCATTCTATGTGTGACTTGCAGACTGGGTCTGTAGGTTCATGTTACACAGAAGATTATCCCCTCTTCCTTCATTCCCTGACGCCCATCCTGTCACACCCTCAGGCCTCTGGGGCAGTGTTATATTTTTACAAAGGTGGCTGCACATCCACCTGTTCTCCTCACAAAGCAAAAATGGTTGCACAGCACCATCCATCCCATCTGCCCTTCCCACAGTGTATCCTTTGGAAAGCAGCCTGGATCTCATCCCTCGGCTCTGAGTGAGCCTGGGACTATGGAAGGAGATGGTGCCTTCACTAAGTAGTAGAGTCATAAAGCCATGCTACATCTCCCTGGTCTCTCGGGTGTCCTATGAGTCAGACTACAAAGTGGATAAACGTCTGAGATTGGCTTTTTTGCTCCATTGGGGGTTCAACCTGATTATTGCAAACACCAAGAGTCCCTCTATTGTTACTGCCAGGGTAGTACCCAATCTATAGCATGGATACTACATAGTTGGCTTAACACACACATGTTGAAAGGTGTATTTCCAATCAAAAGACGTTTCCAGTAAAGTTTCTCTGTGCATATGGGGCTGGTTTCAGGTTTCTGTCTGACTTGTGTAAAGGTATATTATGGGATATATGGTAATCATGTGTTTATATGGTTTTTGTTTCCCTCACTCTATAGTGTAGGCTGACCTGAATTGCATGGTCTTCCTGCCTCAGCCTACTGAGTGCCAGGATTAAAGGCCTATGCCACCACTACTGACTACATTTTTAATTTTTTTAATTGCCAAATTATTTCACAGAGGGGCTATGCACTTTATTTCCTCCGAATTCTTTTTTTTTAAGATTTATTTATTTATTTATTAAGTGTACAGTATTCTGCCTACATGTCTGCCTGCAGGCCAGAAGAGGGCACCAGATCTCATTACGGATGGTTGTGAGCCACCATATGCTTGCTGGGGATTGAATTCAGGACCTCTGGAAGGGCAGCTAGTGCTCTTAACCACTGAGCCATCTCTCCAGCCCCTATTTCCCCAAATTCTTATGTCCTGTTGCCGAGTGTGGCTTGGACTGGCACAGTAGCCATGCCACCATGGCACAAAGCAGCCCGCCTTGCTGCACCCAAGCTTCTCCAAAGAGAACCTCAATGTCATCCGCCTAGATGACCATTCATTATCATAAGAGAGGTAGCACTAAGCTACAACAAGGAAGTAACCTTGAAGGTGCTGCTCTGAAGAGGAAATTTTACCAAGGCTAGCCCTGACTTCTCATCTCTCTGGGTTCACAGAATCCTAATCTGATTCCTGCAAATTATTGGAAAGAAGTATCTGGAATGCCAATGGTCCTCCAAAACATCCCACCTCACCACGGTTTCCCAGTCTCCAACTCAGATGCCCCCTCACTATGCGGGCAATTTCCCTTCCAGGGGCCAGAGAGCCGGTGGGAAGCTCAGAAGAATCTCTGTGGCCCCGGGCCACCCAGAGCACCCAGGGAGGGTCAGTGGGAGGAGGGCCCAGGATGCAGGAAGAAACCCTGGGCCTTGGCGTCATCATCCACCTGGTGCAATGGAGAAACAGGAAGCCGGGATGGGGCAGGAGCTCCCATCTGCCTGGACCAGGCTCTGTGCCCTAGGGCTGAAAGCAGCCAGCCTATGTCCTATGGGGGAGGGACAGCAGTTCAGCTCTCTGGGACTGGCCCCATTATCTCTAGCTGTGGGTGCAGCAATGAGCCCAGAGTCTGTGAATGGGGATTCTGTGGGCCCTGCAACAAGCTCAGGGTTCAGCTCAGGGGAGAACAGACAGGGACCGCCCTGCCTGTGAGACCAGCTTACCCTCCAGGCCTCCCTTGCCGGCGGGTCAGAAGGTGGCGACGCCCCCCGCTGCGCTCCCCACTCTGTGTTGGCTGGGGACAACCCCCCGCACTGGGATTGGACGCCAAAGAGCCAGGCGGAGCGGGCGGGGACCCCAGAAGCCCAGGCTCCCCGCGTCCTGCATGCAGACGCTGTAGGTCCAGCCAAGGGAAGCCAGTGCCGGGCCCACTGCGGGCGGCCAGCGTGGAGGAGGAGGCGGCGGCGGCGCCAGCGCGGGCCAGCACAGGGGTGGCCACGATGTTTGACAGCTCACAGTACCCTTATAACTGCTTCAATGATGACGCCGACGACTACCCTGCCGGCAGCTCCGACGAGGAAAAAAGGCTCACAAGGCCAGCGTACAGGTGACCCTGGGGCAGATGACAGGGCCCACAGAAGCTGTAGAGGGTTGGGTCATCTGGACCTGACACGGTCTAGGGAGAGGTGGGATTCCTTCCTTCTGCGGGTGTTTGAGGAAGGACACACGTTCCAGTACACTCTGGAACGTGAGGAGGTCCACCATGAGGGGAGCAGGTTAGTGGGGTCTGGGTAGAAGTAGGGAGCAGCAAGGAGATTATCCAACGCTCCGCGGGAGTCCTGGGGGGCTGAAAGGGATTCATCCAGCAGGCCACTGGCAGTTTGAAACGTTCTTGCAGGGTCTAGAAGGTATTGGAGACTCCAGAGGACTTCGGGGGTTCCAGGTGGTCTCAGTGTTCAGAGGGTCTCGGGGGTCTCAAGCAGGTTTGGGGGGCTTCAGAGGGTAAAAGGTGTTGCAGAAGGATCGGGGTGCTTCAGGGTGTCCGGGAGACTCCAAAGGATCTTGGGGGGCTTCAGAGGTTCAGCAGAGGCTTTCGCTAGCTGTAGAGCTCTGGCAGGCCCTTGGAGCGCCAGTGGATGGGGATGTGGGGGGGTGTCCATCTGGTCTCAAGGATTCCAGCCAGCCCCAGGGCAGGACTGAGTTCACCAGCGCTCCTGCGGCTTCAGCGCCACCCCGCCTGATGCAGTCCCTCTGTCTGGCACCCCTGTCGCAGCTACATCGCACTGATCGCCATGGCCATCCAGCAGAGCCCTGCGGGACGCGTGACCCTGTCCGGCATCTACGACTTCATCATGCGCAAGTTCCCCTATTACCGTGCCAACCAGCGCGCCTGGCAGAACTCCATCCGCCACAACCTGTCGCTCAACAGTTGCTTCGTTAAGGTGAGAGCCCCTCCCCCGCCCACTGTTCTCACTGGACCCTCAGGTGTCTGCAGTCATCCTGGGTGACGAAAGGGGGAGGGATGTCACCTCCCGCAGGGGGACAAGTTCCTTGCTAGCATATACCAGAGGGAACCCGCGACACACTTGCCGGAGGTGCGTCCTGCCCCGGACTTGGGGACGCTCGCTGAGCCCTACACTTCCGCAGGTTCCACGGACCGAGGGCCACGACAAGGGCAAAGGCAACTACTGGACGTTCGCGGGCGGTTGCGAGTCCCTCCTGGACCTTTTCGAGAATGGCAACTTCCGTCGGCGACGCAGGAGACGTGGCCCCAAGCGCGAGGGAACCCAGGGTCCCCTCGAGCCAGCAGCGCCTGGGTCCCCGGGCCCCGATAATGCGCAAGCCCCAGATCGCGGGGCCCGGGTCAGCCCTGCCACACACAGAGACATCAAATTCAGCATTGACTACATCCTGTCTTCCCCGGACCCTTTCCCTGCGCTCAGGTCACCCTGTCACTCCCAGGAAGTCAGGTATCCAGCTCTGGATACCCAGCAAATGAGCTTCCATTTTTGGGCAGCATGAGGTGGCCTCTGGAGCTCTGCAGTCAGTTGAGGACTTGGGCCTGATCCTCCCCTGAAGGCAGGACTTGAACCAGGCATCTTGAATCAAGAACCCTGGACGTTGCCACATCTACATACTTCTTCCCAGACAGCCCTGGGGACTCAGCTCTACATTTGGAGGGAAGATCTGGAGACCTTCTTATAAAAGGTATTTATGGTGGTGAATAAAAACAGTTCTCTCACAGGAAAATCTGGCTCGGATTCAGCTCCACTCCAGGATTTGCTGTGGGACTCACTGAAACTCCCTGCACCAAGCTGTAAAATCACCTGAGGCTCCCTGGAATCAGGTAGCATTTTGTCCTCAGCCATGTGGCAAGTGGCTTTGTAGACATCTCCATTCCAAAGTTAAAGTGTACTCACATGAAGCTGGCTAAGGCCTTCCCTGTAAAAATAATGAGATTTAAAACAGCGAAGACAGATGTTAATCTGTCCTGTGGCTATTACTTACCCCAAGGCTTACATTGATGTCAAGCTTTAAGTGACATAATCAGAAGTGTCCTGTGTTCTCAAAAACAAAATGTACCTCCCAGCTGCGGCATGAGGATGCAGGCCTATCATCCCAACATTTAGGAGGCTGAGGCAAGAGGATTACAAGTTCAAGGCTCACCTGGGCAAAATCAGTGAGGCCTTGCTTCAAAATAAAAAGATAATAAAAAACTTTAAGTGGCATGTAATTTCTATACCGGAAAGAGAGGAAGAAAGGAGGGGAAGTGGAGAGGGAAAGGAACTTTATCTTGGTTCTACTCAGTCCCTACCAGCTTCCTTGCGTGCAGGTACCCTAGCCTGGGATAGTACCACCAAACTGCACAGTGAAGTGCTCAAGACAGGAGTGGAGATATACTCCACTTGAAGTGTAAATGATTTTATTATCATTGAAATGGGCAGTTTAAAAAACACAGTTAGGCATGCCCACCATTCCCATTTTTCCACCAACCTATTTTTTTTTTTTTTTTTTTTTTTTTTTTTTTTTTTTGCTGCTGCTGCTGCGTTAACTGTTTGCTGTGGCTTAATTTGAATGTTAGCAATCTCATGCACTCAGTGACTATTTCCTTGAATGACATAAATCGCTCCCCAACCAGACTGACTGTCTCAATTGAGAATTACAGTCCTGGTTTGGTTTAGAAACAGGCTGCACGAAAAGAAAGGTGGCCGAGGAAGGATGGAGTCACAGGAGAGATCTCTTAGGCCTAGCTACCATTCAGCCTGCTGGAGTAATTAATCCCTTTGCTCCCATGCCTGTTCCATAGGGCCCTTACTGGCCTGGGAAAATAGAAGGGGTTCTGGGGCTCTGGGGCCCTGCTGCCGGTCTCCTTTAAGGAGTAAACCTGCTTTCTGACCTCCAGGCTCTGCTGAGCACAGCTTCTGCCTGGAAGCTGTTCCCTAGCCCAGCCCAGAAAGACGAGAGGAAGCCCTCCTCCAAAGCCCATTCCAAAGGTGCAGCTCCTTGCACCCCTTGCAATACCACCTGAGGCTTTCCAGAATGCTTGTGGGCTCTGCCATATTATGGCCAGGCATAACATGGCACCTAGAACTGTGCCTGCCCTATGCAGTCCCCCTCCTCTGGTCTGGCTTGTCTGTACTGTCAAGGTGGTCTTTGTGAGTCTGTATGTGCCTGTGCACTTGTGCACATGCAAGTGTGTGTGTGTGTGTGTGTGTGTGTGTGTGTGTGTGTGTTCGCCCACATGCACACGCATGCACGCTATGGTTGTGCTCCTGTCTGTGTCCTTGTTTTGTGTATCTGTCCATCAGGCATGCTAAAAGCATCGATTCGAGATGGTTTATGACACAGATGGTACACACATCAAAGGTAGCTCAGACAGTGTCGGAAGATATACTTTTTTTCTGCTACCAACTGAGAAAATAAAAGTTGTGTTTCATCTTTTGGATGCCTGCTTGTTTCCGACAGTTTGTTCTGGTTAGCAAAGTCTAATTTAAAACCAGAAAACCCCTTGCCCTGAGCAAGACAGAGGGGCTTAGGGAGACTCAGTCCCTCTGCACAGGGATTCACTGCCAAACTCAATCTCCACAGCTATAGATGGCAAAGGTGAGGACGGTGCCAGGTGAGGCTGGTGTACCCTAAGGTTTGCCAGTCACTTTGCAGAGGTTATCAATCATGTTCTTAGAAGCAAAGGGACATTTCCAGTTTGCCAGCAAATGCTATCCCAGGACGTCAGGAGTGAGTGGCATTTAATATGGATAACATAACAGGGGTGAGGGCTGGCCGTGACCTATTCAAATGTCGCTGCCACCACGCAGACTCGCCCAACGTGATTATAATTAAATACTTTATGCCGCTCTTGCAAATCCGCAGATTGATCATCGATACGTACATTACCAGCACATTACCCCGAGCAGATGTCTGCCACGCACGTGTCACGGATCAGTAGGTTTCCATTAACAAAGTTGGGAGGTGCTGCCAAGTGCAAGCTCCAGGGAAGGGGGGGATGTATTGGAGTTAGCATGGTCCCAACCAAAGTTCCTGGGCTGGGCTGCAAATCTCTGTAGCCCCAGAAGAAAGTAGAGAGAGCACAGCCAGCTTCAGAGGGCAGAACACCTAATCCAGACTGTAGTTCTCCATGTGGGATCCGGTGGGAGGCCCAGCAACCTCCCTAGCTGGAAGTGAAGGAGAGTTTCCCACAGCAAGCCAGAATGTAACTTTGGGTTCCTCTGCTCACCAGGTGCAGCCCGCCTTCTGGAAACTATTGACTAGTCAATGTAGCAAACACTCCATGCTGGGATAGCCACCACCGTGACCTGCAGAAGCACAGGACACTGCCAACAACTGAGACCCTGAGAAAAGGGATGTTGATAAGAACCCAGCCCTAGGCTGGAAAGATGGGGGCTTTCGGAGTAGATCAGATACAAATGTGGCTACAGGGAGGCATAGGAACAGATCCCAGATTGCCCCAGGCCCCATGCTTACCACAGACTGGTCCTTCTTTAACCTTGGGACGACACCTCCTGCATTGGTACCAGATCTGTCCCCCTTACACTCTGGCTTCCACCTTTCAGCATCCGTCCCTTTCTGCACTGCTGGTACCTGGGATTGAGAAGGAGGCTGGGAAGGACTGCATCTTGGGCTGAGGACTGAGTAACCTCTCCATTGCACTTTTGAACACCTGGCTTCCTTGAAGCCACTTCTCACTCCTCGCATAGGCTACCTTGCAGTGTCCCCAGGGGAGGACACTGGGGCAGAGAGACAAGGGTGTTTTCTTCTGTCATCTGCCTGTGACTCTATCCCAACTTTTTGGAATGGTCTAGTGACCTCCTGTTCTGGGTCTCCACCCTCCACTGTGCCTCAGTTTCCTCACCGAAGCCAGGTTCTCTCCCATCTCCTGAGTTATGATGCTACAAGGAACCCCCACCCCCCAGGCCTGGGCTGTGAGGTCAAGGCTAGAGTGTGCTCATCTCAAAGCACGAGGGTCTCAGCACAAACATTCTAGGCTTAGAACACAGGTTGTAAGCCGTTTCTCTCCAAAGTGTAAAAAGATAGGTATCGTGGGACCCATGGCAATCCTGTGTCCCTTCCAATGTCAGGTCTATCTTGTCCAACTCCTACCATTCTGGATGCATGCCCCATCCCCTCTACCACTCATTGTCTCTACCTAGGCAGTTTCCTGATGGTCTTGAATGTTCTGTTGAAATCTGCTAGTCTGCCCCATATAGAGTGTTTACTGACTCGAATCTGAGAAATCAACTTCTGTAACTTGGGATTCTGGCCTTTGAGCAGATGTTGGGGTACAATCCCAGGGCAGCTTTTCTGTGTCTCCTACTTTGTAGGAGCCATCAAAGGTCTCATGAGAAGCAGAGAAGGCAGTAGCTGGACTGGAAAGAGGCTGCAGGTGTCCCTTCTTATCAGGCTGAGGGCCTATAAGAAAGTTACTGCAGAGCAAGGCCATCTATCTGCCCAGGTTCACGGTGACAAGGCCACCCCTAGAATGAGGATGCTGGGCAGCTACTCCTTGCAGCACTGGGTACTGCATGCATCACACAGGTTGGGGGAAAGAGCAATGAGGGGCAACAGCTGTCCACAGGAGCCTGGAAATCCAGCCCACGTGGTTGAGGGACAGGCAGATGGGTCTCCAAATCACAGATACAACACCCAGTGTGTGCCAAATTTTCTCTCTGCCTGGCACTGCTCTGAGAGTCTCTCATGAAGGGTGTAGTAAACTGGTGTTAGAAACACTGTCTACTGAGCTGGAGAAATGGTCTGAGGTTAAGAGCCTGGACTGTTTTTCTAGAGGACCTGAGTTCCCAGTGCCTCAGGCGGCTCACAACCACCTGTAACTCCAGTTCCAGAGGACCAAACACCTTCCTCTGGCTTCCATGGGCACGAGCACTTGTACCCATATCCTCACACAAATGAACATGCATTTACATGATTAAAACTAAACCTATGACTGTGCTTGGTGGCATACACCTTTAATCCCAGCACTTGGGAGGCAGAGGCAGGTGGATCTCAGGAAGTTTCAGCCCAGCCTGGTCTACATAGTGAGTCCTAGGCTAACCATGGCTACATAGTAAAATCTTATCTCAAAAACAAAACAAAAACCTATTGAGATGGCTCAGTGGCTAAAGGTGCTTGCTACCAAACCTGGCTACCTGCATTTTGTCTCCAGAAACCACACAGTGGAAGGAAAGCATCAATTCCTAAACATTGTCCCTTGACCTCCGTGCACTCTGTGACACCTATATACTCTCACACGTCTACCTAAATATGCATAAGCACACAAAATAAATAAATGTAATACTTTTTAAATAGACTATCAACTAGCTGAAGTACTGTTCCAGGGATAAGGTGACCTGGAACAGCCCAGCATCTTCACTGTGGATCAGCTGCTGAGTTGCTGATGTTGGGGCATGGGGTGGTGGTGGGGTCCCTTCTGGTGGGACATCACCAGTGCCCACCTTCTCTGGGGGAGTTACACAAAAAACAATAGGAAGGATGGAAGGGAGGGAGAGTGTGAGGGAGGGAGGAAGGAAGAAAAAGTACAGGCCTGTGACCTGTGATGTGACAATCTTTAAACAGTTACAAAATTGCATTTTCATTTTCATTCTGCACAAAATGCCAGTCACATCCTGGGCAAAAAAGTGCCTGGTCTTCATGTTCCGCTGTGCAGATGGGACAATCCCCAAACCAGTGTGGAGCTCGTGGGGCCCGACAGAAATTAACAGGATCTTGTATGCACCAGTACAATTACATTCAGGCCAGCTTTAGGCGACTTCAAACGCAGGTTCCAAATAAGATGTGCGTTCACTGAACTGAAACACGGGGTATTAGATTTATAATAAACACACAGAGAGGTCACATGGTACTGCCATTTCTCAAGAGGAAAGGAAATTGAATGGGAATGGCAGGACTTTGTTCAGCTTGGCCCTGAGCACTGTGTTGAATCCAGGTGGCAAAGCAGAATCATTGGCCAAGAGTAACCCAGTTTGGAGCACCTGCCATGTCCTGGATTCTGCCACTGGAGTTCTCTGTGTAGTCCAGTCTGGCTTCTCATTTGAGGCAATCCTGTCTCAGCCTACAGAGGGTTGACATCATAGCTAGGCTTGCATTTACTTTTGAGACAGAGGTAGTTTTGAACTTGGGACCTTCCTGCCTTGGCCCCCCAAATGCTGGCAGTACAGGTGTGCACCACCACACCCAACTTCAGACTCTTTGCGTGTCCCCCTGTGCCCACCTGCACTCAAAATGGAATCCAGAGCATTGCACCTGCTAGGCAAGTACTGTGCCATTGAGCTGAGCCCCCAACTCCCAGAGTCTCTCTGTAGGTGTCGATGGGGATGTAACCACCCTGATCCAAGGAACAAGGGATGTGCTACAGTATTTTGGAGGCCACATATACCATCATCTAGGGCTTCTTCCAGTCCCTGAGCTGGTAGAAAGTGCCCTACTAAAGACTACCCTACCCTCCAGGGCACATCAGCACCAGGACTCCTCAAGGCCTCCCCCTCTTACAAATCTCTGGTGTAGAAGTGAATGAGAGTGGCGGGAAGGGACTGGGTAGCTTTGCTTCCATGGCAGGAAGTTGAGTGGGCAAGCTAGCTCTTTCCTGGTCAGGGTGACCTCCAACTTGGGAGGTGAGGGCAGTGGCTAGGGCTCTGTATGTACAAGGAAATAGCTGATCCCTGAGTACAGGACACAGGCAGGGGAAGAGCTGGACACTGGGTATGGAGGTCATTGCAGGACCCTGAGAGTTCCAGCAAGAGGGCCAGAAGGCCTTGTTAGCCTCTGCCTCTCTGGAAGTTTTGTGAAACAACAAACAGGCAGCATCAGCCAGGGGGAGATGGGGCTGGGAGTGTTCTCAAGTGTGAAGACCCCTTGTGGGAGGTTTAGCAAGAGAGTGGCCTTACCTAGCACCCTGAATGAATGGTCTCCTCAGACAGGGGAAGTTGAGACTCACAGTAAGCAGTCAGGCCTCCATATGTGCATATGAGCACATACCAGCAAGCATATGATGTTTGAAATATGCATGGCAGAGCAAGGATGCCAGCCTGGCCTGAACACTCAGGGGAGATGGCGTCTGGTCCAGGGTAGGCTGCTGGCTCTCTCTGACCTGCTGCTGTCACGCCTCCTGTCCTCACACATGTAATCCCTTGTTGTAATGCCTTCCTCCTCTGCTTGGCCTCATAAACACCCCTGTGGCTCTTAAGTGAAGGGACACATCCTTCTCAGCCCAAGCCTCTGTAGCCTGGAGCAGGGCAGAGCTTCCAGCCCAGGCCAGGCAGTGAAAAGCCACTGCAGGGTGAGGGACACTTCATTGTCTCCAGGGGTATGGAGATCTGCCCAGGGACATGTAGATCCAGGAGAGCAATCCACGTTGGCTCCAGGGTTCCTGCCACCACCCACCCAGGTCACATGGGACACAGGCTAACAGAAGAGCAGGAGTCACCCCAGGAACAAACTGCCCCAGACTCCACATCCTTGCCATCCGGACTTCCTGGACCTAAGTCTGTCCCAGGACAGGGAAGGTGCTGGAACGTGCTTCCTCTCAAAAGCCCTGGGCTCACAGATGTGGGTCAGTGTTTCCAGACACGAAGGCCGAACAAGCCACATGTGTCCAGAGCTTCTGAGACGTCTGGAATGATTTCTCAGTTTTCTGTTTAGATAAACTGACTGGGACAGATGTTGGCCAAGAATCTGCAGGCCCCCACTGTCCCGTCAGCTCACAGAGGTTGAAGGTCCCCTTGAGGTACGGATTGACCCAAGCCACATCAGACAAGCAGACCCAAGGCAGTGTCAAAGCCCAGGGCAGCTCCAGGCTAGACTAGAAGCCATGCTAGACCCTTTGAGTGGCCCCTCAGCTGCCTAGCAGAGGCCTGCTTTGCACCCCAACTTCCTGCCTTGCCACCCCAGCTCCCATCAGAATAAAGAATCCCATCAGCTCCCACAAACCTCAACCCACCTAAATATGTTCTCAGACCTTGAAGCACATGGAATTTTCAGCTCTCACACTGACTCTGAGGCAAAAGGGAGGTAGATTTGTCCCCACTCTGCTGGTTAGGAAACCGAGGTCTGTCAATGGTAAACCAACTGGCCAGCCAGCCACTGGGGTGGGCACACCAACTTCCTAGCCCCTCTGCCCACTCTGCAGGTGGAAGAAACAGTTTCAGTTATCTCTTGGTCATGCCCCCATCTCTCCTGGATGCTTTGCTCAGTAGATATCCACTCAGTGACCCCAATGGACATTTCATTTTGGCACTTTTGTGCCAAGGCACCGAGGCCTCTTCTCCCAGAACAGAGGGGTCTGTGTGCTAGGGCCAGTGGGACGGTCCCCATTCCTGGAGGATTCACTCCTGTAACCTACTGTTCTGAATTACCTGTAAGGAGGGTCTGCTTTGGCCACAAGACTAAAGTCAGATGTCACATAACTTTGCCAGCCTCTGTGACAACCTTCCCAGGCCAGCCCCCATCCTGGCACATAACCACCCTGATCTGTCATGTCCCCTACCCCTGTGCACGAGGGATTGCATACACACACACACACACACACACACACACACACACACACACACACACACAGAGGGAGAGAGAGAGAGAGAGAGAGAGAGAGAGAGAGAGAGAGAGAGAGAGAAAGGAGAGATTGGCTTGATCCCAAAGCAGCAGACTAAACCCCAGCAACAGGGCTTCTACTGTAAGGATGGGGAAAGAGGCTTTTCTGCTGGGTGGACTGGGGTCTGGCTAGGGCTACACCGGGTAAGCCTGTCAGAAAATGAACAGCAAGGAAATAGATGCTAGATGGGGTGATGGAAACACCCTTATCCAGTCATGCCTGAAACTAGAAGTACTCTCCAGCTATCTGCACCACAGTCATTCTTTACTGTGTGTATGGCAAGTGACTGGACCCTTGGGGTTCCTTTGACCCAAGAAGTTTTATACAATTCTAGCTATACAGGTACATAAAATAGACACAAAATTAAAATTTATGGATAATAAATCATAGGCAAATTTATTCTCAATTCACATATATATATATATTGCTGAAGATTTGCATACTAATGAAATAAATGTGGTTTTGGCGTTGGGGGCTTTTTTTAGTTTAGTTTGGCTTGGTTTTTGGAGACCAAGTTTCTCTGTGTAGCCCTGGCTGTCTTGGAACTCACTCTGTAGACCAGGCTGGCCTCAAACTCAGAGATCAGCCTGTCTCTGCCTCCTGAGTACTGGGATTAATTTAAAGGAGTTTGCCACTGTGCCCAACTATGTTTGTTTATTTTTACATAAAACATTGAGGGAATATTTGATACTTCAAGATACAGAAGTGAGCCAGGTGTTGGTGGTGCAAGCCTTTAATCCCAGCACTTGGGAGGCAGAGGCAGGCGGCTCTCTGTGAGTTCAAGGCCAGCCTGGTCTAAGAGCAAGTGCCAGGATAGGCTCCAAAGCTATACAGAGAAACCCTGTCTCAAAAAAAAAAAATACAGAAGTGACTTTAATATTTTCAGAGTTAGTCAATATTTTGATTTTAGAATCATCTGTGTCGAGGACAGTACGTCACATACATATGAGGCACAAGGGGGCAGATGTGTGCTGAAGGCCATTTCAGGAATTGATGGACAGTCTGTCTTAACCCCAAGCCAAAATTCCTTGAATGTATTTGTTTTTAAATGAGCCTCAAGTCAACAACTCAAATGGGAGTTTTAAAAATAAAATATGCTAATACAAACCAATTCAAAGATATGCTAATTTTATACTTGGCACCAGAGGAATGATGGAAGAGATACATTAAAAATCTGTTCTGAGCCAGACATTGGTGGCACACACGGTTAAACCCAGCACTCAGAGGCAGAGGCAGGAGGATCTCTGCCTGCCCAGGTTCCATTTCCAATACTCATATGGTGGGTGGCAGTTATCCTTAACCCCACTTCCAGGAGATGCAATAGGCACATATGGGATGCACATCTGCATGCAGGCAAAATATTGTTACACATACATGTACAGAATAAAGACATTCAAGAATTAAAAGAAAGTCTAGCACTCACACCGGTTGTTTCAGGCTGTGTCCATTGCATTGTGTGGTGTGACCCGTATGTGGTGCAGAGGGCATGCTCTGTGTGTTCAGAGCCAAAAGGCTGCAGTGACATCGTCACTCCATACAACAGGGGCAAGAGCTGTCAGACACTCTGAGGTTCCCAGTGTGTTTGATTTTGAGTTGACTCTGGGTCGCTATATAGTGACTATCCAAAATCTTCCTTGTTACCAAAGTTTGTGGGACACCCCCACCCCATATTATTTACACAGCTGCATATAGTGTCACAACCCACAGCTTTAGAATCGGGGGTGTTAAGCCAAAATTTCCATATTTGTCAGGGAAATGTCTTCAATGGAGGATTTAAGGCTCACACTGTCCTACTGAAGATCCAGATGAAGATGGCGTTGGAAGTGAAGCCTACAGGCCATGGAATTCAATTCCCCTGGGAATAACAATGTGGACCCATCCTCGGGTGCCAAAGTATATCTCTAACAAGTTTCTCACACACAACTCAGTTTGGGGACCATGCTCCTGACCTCTCCGCAAATAGAAATAGTTGTGACAGGGTGTGACCTTCATGGAGACCTAGATTCCAGCACCTACCACTTACTGGTGGAGACTTGGGTCTATTTGGTTGCGTGTGCCCACACAGGCAGGGCTGAGGGTTCACACGTGACTGTGGGTGTGGTAAGCACAGGTGAATGATGATGGGTGTGAGATCTGTGAGGCACTGATGTGGGGATGTCAGACATGGGGCGGGGGCGGTCTTGGGAACCCCAAGAGTTGTGCTCCTCTGTCCATTAGCTTTCCAGCTGCTGGATATGTCCCCAAATAGACAATGTCTTCAATCTTCTTCAGTCCAAGACATAAGCTTAAGGCAGTGGTTCTCAAACTGTGGGGTCACAACCCCTTTGGGAGTCACCTATCAGATATCATGCATATCAGATATTCACATTATGATTCATAATAGCAGCAAAATTACAGTTATGATGTAGCAACAAAAACAGTTTTATGTTGGGGGTCACCACAACATGAGGAACGGTATTAAAGGGTCACAGCATTAGGAAGGTTGAAAACCTCTGGCTTAAGAAATACCAGAATCTATAGCACCAGTACCACCCAGAGGCACCGCCCCCAGTACTTGGCTTCACACTTCCCCTTGCTGGCCTGAGTCAACCTGTGAGTTCCTGTCCTTGAGGCTCCTCTCAGGAGGGGTGTTGTGGGAGAGCAAGGGAGGGCCTGGAGCTGCTACCCCGCTTGGCTGACAGCCATCAGCGCTGGGCGCTCGCTGTAAAGGTTAATACATAAATCACAGGGAAATGTCAGGCGGCTTTTAACACTGATTGAGATGTAATTTGGGGTGGGGGCTGTGCGAGGGGCTTACCCACATGGATCTGGAGCAGGCTGCAAAAGAAATTATCGTTTGTTCATGTATGGTCCATAATCACGTCAGAATGGATGGCCCTCCTCTCTGCACTGAGCTGCTCTGTGCATGCCAGCGATAGGTTTACAGGGGGGATGCTGGGTCTGGAGTCCTTTGGTGCTGACAGGCACAGCATCTGGACCCCAGAGAACTTTCCAAGTGCCCTGAGGAGAGCAGCTGGTCCACAGGCATCCTTGAGGCTGGGCTCAGCTCACACGACAGAGCAGTCCCAGGCCACAAGAAGCCTGACCAAGACAAGTCCTCAGACACAGCCCCCTGCCTGAGTCACAGCAGGGGCTCCACAGGAGGCCAGGATCTCTCTTCACATAGGCAGACAATGAATGCTACTTCCATCTGAGAGCCCACCAGCACCAGGATTTAGGAAGCTCCAGGCCTTTCCTTATGAAGAGTATACTTTTTGCATGGACCCTCCTGAGACTGCACACGGCCACATACATAGGTGTTCAATGTGTCCATGTGTGCACATACGAATGTGGGAGTTGGCAGGATGGCTCATTGGGTAAAGCATTTGTCACACAAGCACAAGGAGCTGTGTACAACCCCAAGAACCCCCAAAACCCAGGCATGGGAGGTACATGTCTATAGTCCTAGCACTGGGCAAGTGGAGATAAGAGGATCCCAGGGCTCACTGGCCAGCTAGTCTATCCCAACCAATGAACTCCAGGTTCAGGGAGAAACTCAAAGGTGGAGGGACCAGAGAGATGGTTCAGTGATTAAGAGCACTGGCTGCTCTTCCATAGAACTGGGTTTATTCTCAGCACCCAAATGGTGGCTCACGGTAGTCTGTAATTCAAGTTCCAGGGGATCTGATGCCCTCTTCTTTTTCCTAGGACACTGCACACAGGTGATACACACACAAACATACAAGGAAAACAACCACACACATAAAATGAAATAAAATAATAATAATAAAGCAAGGCAGAGATTGACAGAGGAAGATAACTGACTTGACCTCAAGGACACCACTAACGTGCATATGTGCACACAAGACTGCAGTAATCCCATAGAATGGGCATGTATACAATCATGACATCATACCACTAAGACAGCCACTTCTTTGACTACTGAATATATAAATTAAGGATTGAAAAATTGTCACTGTGCTTGGCCAATTCTTCGTTTAAAATAACTCTGCATTGTTTAGCAGCACACAGATAAAGCCACATCTTCTCTTCACCTCCAGAGCTCTGACCACACCCTGCTCATCCTGAGTTTCCCAAGGTCAACATTCCCTCTGGGTCCTCTGTCACTTCCAGAGCTACTGGGTAGGACACCTCCCTTCCCCCAGTCTAGCTCTAAGATTCATCTCAAAGGCCACCTCCTCCAGGAAACTGCCCAAATGGAACTTTCTTTGAGTCCCCATCCCTCCCATCTTGACCACAGCTGCTGTCTGACACTCAAGATGAAAGGGTCCAACCATCCCTTCTCTCGCCTTGGGCCAACCAGCTCTGCCCACCTCCCTTCACTATGGGAACTATTTGTCACCTTAACCTTTAATCAGAGAAACTCCAAGAAACAATGTTGTTCAACTAGAAGACAAATGCCCTTGGGGCTGAGGATGTGGCTTGTTGGTAAGGTGTTTGCCTAACATTCAAGAAGCTTGGGGTTCCATTGCAGAACTACATAGTCATTTGTATTGATGCACAACTGTCATCCTAGCACTCAGGAGGTAGAGGCAAGAAGAGCCCAAGTTCAAGGTCATCCTCAGCTACAAAGTGAGTTCAAGGCCAGCCTTGGCTACATGAGTCCCTGTGCTTAACACACACACACACACACACACACACACACACACACACACACACACACACACACACAGAGGGGTGTTAAATGTTGCTTATATGAAATATATTTTAACTATAAGGACACAAAAATGCTAAAATAAAAAGACAAGAAAACATACCATGCAAGACATAATAAACAGGCAGCTAGAGCAATTGCATTATCTATCTAATACAGACTGTAATGTAATAGTTTTTTGTCAACTGGACACACGCTAGAGTCATCTGGGAAGAGGGATCTCGTTTGAGAGCTAGCTTCCATCAAGTTAGCCTGTAGACAGGTCTGTGGGGCATCAATGATTGATGATTGATGTGGGAGGGCCCACTCCACTGCGGGTCACGTTTGCACAGGAGGTACTGAGATGTATAAGAAAGCAGCTGACTCAATCAGTGGTGGCACACATCTTTAATCCCAGCACTCAGGAGGCAGAGGCAGGTGGATCTCTGAGTTCAAGGCCAGCCCTGTCTACAGAGTGAGTTCCAGGACAGTTAGGACTAAACAAAGAAACCCTGTCTTGAAAAGAAAAAAAGGCAAAGAAAAGAAAAAAATGCAGGTTGAACAGCCCTGGGAGCAAGCCAGTAAGCAGCTCTCCATGTTTCTGCATTAGCTTCTGCCTCCAGGTTCCTGCTTTGAATTCCTGACCCCACTTCCCTCAACAATCAACTGTCATCAGGACATACACACCAAATAAACACTTTCCTCCTCAAAGTTCCCTCTGCCTCCCAAGTGTTGGGATTAAAGGTGTGCACCACCACCTCCTAGCCTCTTTTTTCTTTTTTCCTTTTGGTTATTTGTTTATCAATTTTTTTTGAGACAGGGTTTTTCTGTGTAGTCCTGGCTGTCCTGGAACTCACTCTGCAGACCAGGCTGGCCTTGAACTCACAGAGATCCACTTGTTTCTGCCTCCTGAGTGCTGGGATTAAAGGCGTGCACCTGGCTCTTCCTTTCTTTTTAAGGAGGGTTCTCAGAGATCAAATTCAGGTCCTTACGCTTGTGCTGAACGCATTTTACCCACTGTGCTGGCTACTTTTATGTCAACTTGACACAAGCTAGTTGTTTTTGGTAATGGTGTTTCCTCACAGCAATAGCAACTCTATCTAAGATACCCACTGAGTCATCTGTCTTCCCCAGCCTTAAGCTGAGGTTTTAATTGGCTTCTCAACTAGAGAATGGGCAGAAAAGAGAGGGAATGGAACAGTACTGGCTACTGAATATCATAAAACCCGGGATACCAGGACCTAGAGCCAGGATTTCTTCAAATTTACAGAGAACATTGCCATACTGACCATATGTTGCTGTCTAGGTGTATTCTCTAATAGAACTAATCTCAAAATGACCAACTCCCATCTGACTGAAAATAAAAGCTTCATGACCAACAATCTGTGATCCAAAGAAGAAATCAAAGTGAAATTTATGAGTTATTTTTTCTAAAAGATATTGAAGATACAATGTAGCAAAATGTGTGGGGTTCAGCCAAAGCAGTACCTAGAGGCAAATTTATAGCCTTCACCAAATTTGGTTAGATAATGCTGGCCGATAGTGGTGCACACCTTTAATCCCAGTACTCAGGAGGCAGGGGCAGGCAAATCTCTGTGAGTCTGAGGCCAACCTGATCTACAGAGTGAGTTCCAGGACTGCCAGACCTGTTTCACAAACTGTCTCAAAACAAACAAACAAAAAAACAAAAAAAAAACTGAAAAAAGTGATTTATGTTATGGTTTGAATTTTAGATGTTCTCCAAACTCTTGTGTCGAAGCTTGGTTCCCAATGCTGCATTGTTCAGAGGGATCCCTTGAGCAGGAGATTGGATCATAAGGGATATGACTTCATTGACAGGTTCATTCATCAGTGATCCATAATTTGATGAGGGGGTTGGAAGATGATGGAAACATGAGTTGGAGCCAGGCATGGCAGCTATTATCTGTCATGTCAGTACTTTGGAAGCTGAGATGGGGGGATTTCTGTGAGTCCAACTTCAACTCCAGCCTGGACTACATGGTAAGTACCAGGACAGTCTGGGCTATGCATTAAGATTGTCTCAAAATAAGGAAAGAAAGAAAGAAAGAAAGAAAGAAAGAAAGAAAGAAAGAAAGAAAGAAAGAAAGAAGAGACTGAGAAGGTGGCTTGATCAGTAAAGCAATGGTCATGCAACAGGTAATCTGAGTTCAGATCCTCAGAAGTCACATAAAAGCCTTGTGTGGCACTCGTCTGTAACCTAGCACTAGGAAGGAGAGAGGCAGATGGATCACAGGGCTCACTACCTAGCCAGTGTAGCCAATCAGTGACCTCCGGGCTCAGTGAGAGATTCTGTCTCAAAAGATAAAATGGAGAGGATAGAGGAAGACAGCTAGTATCAACCTCTGACCTCACATAGGCACACACACACACACACACACACACCTTGAATGTCTTGAACAGTACTGGCAAGTCAGGACTGGACTCAGCTCAGAGCCTGCAGTGTTTGTTAACATTCTTTTTTTCTCAGGGCAGGACCCAGCTGTGGAAGGTGTTTTCTATGGGAGAGTCTTTCTATCCTGGCTTCAGAGGTATAAAAGTCTGGGCCCCATCACTCAGCACCCCATTCTGTGCCGATATTCTGAGACCAGGCAGACTGCACAGCAGTACACAATGATGGGGGAGGTCCTTCATTATGCTGTGAAAGTATGTTTCTCTTATTGGTTGATGAATAAATGCTGATTGGCCAGTAGCCAGGCAGGAAGTATAGGTGGGGCTAGCAGACTAGAAGAATTCTGGGAAGAGGAAAGGCATTGAATGGTCACCAGAGAGAGACACCATGTAGCTGCCAAAGGAGTAACGTGCTGGAGCATTACAGGTAAGCCACAGCCTCGTGACAATACATAGTTGAATAGAAATGGGTTAATAATTAAGAGAGCGATAGCCAATAAGAAGCCTGAGCCATTGGCCTAACAGTTTATAATTAATATAAGCCTCTGTGTGTTCATTTGGGACTGAAGCTGTGAGACTGCTTCCACAGAAGTCTTTGAACAATTTAAATGGTCTCCCCTACTTGTCCACAATCCAAACCCCCAAAGCAGCCACCCAGACTACAGCATACTTCCATCATTTTTCTACAGGCAGGCTGTAATTCTGTTTTGCACTGCTCTCCTCCCTGCACATTCCAGCCTATGTTTACCAAACTCTGATCATTTCTCAAACTCAGTGCTTAGCGGCCAGAGGTGCCAGAGGCAGGCACATCTTGACTTTCCCAGAATGTACCCAGCGTGCATCCCCAGTTTGGTCTGTCCCACCCCCAACCCCTAGGAGAATTTATTAACATTCTGTGTTTGTGGGACCTCCCTGTTCACTGAGCTCTTGCTGTGTTCTGGGTCTGGAACCTGCCCAATCTTGAATGAGCTCCTAACCAGCCTGGGAGGTTCATCTGACTACCCTATCTGGTCAAGGGCACACAGAGAAATCAAAAGTTATGCCTGTATCTCAGAGCGATGAGAGGCCAAGCTGTAGTACAAGGCCACCCTGTGTGGTCACAGCCCATGCTCTCAGTGCCTCTTGTGGGTACTGCTGGGAGCCAGTGTCCTCCCTGCTTTAGGTGCAGGCCTAACCCTGAAAACCCAGTTCCAGACTCAGGGAACCCCAGTTACAACAAACAGCAGGAGGACTTGGCAGGGGACTTAGCCCACTTTCAAGGCAGGAGTTGAGGGCAAGGGCAGGTGCCCATGACTTAGGGATGGGCCCTGCATTGAGGACTGTGAGAAAGAGAAGGAGTATGTCTGTGAGATGCCACCCACCCTTCACCATTTCATGTCCCCAAGTTTTCCTCTAGGGTGTAACAACAGGAAAACAACAAGCCAAAAAAACAAGGACTGCCCAGCGAATGGCTCTTTCTAGAGACCATGGTTTCTCAGGCTGCTGCTATTGGTTAAGTATGATCTTCCAGCTCAATCAGTTCTGTTGGGAGCTTCTGCTTCCTCATCTTCTTCTGACAGGTACAAGCCATTAAGTTCCCATCACCACACACAGGAGCTGCCACTGCTACCCCACCTTCCCCTCTGGAACAGCCTGTGTCCCCTGAAAGTGTGAGCCAGCACGAGCCTTCCCTCCCCACAGCGGCTTCTGTCACTGCCACAAGAAAAGCTAAGTAGTAAAAACAAATCACTTCATCTAAAAACAGGCATAGGGCGCTGGGGAGATGGCTTGATTGGTAACTGTTTTGCAAGCATGAGGACCTGAGTTCAGTTCCCCAAACCCCTGCTTTTGGGTTTTTTTGTTTTGTTTTGTTTTGTTTTGTTTATTAAAAACACTAATGTGCACTTTTAATCGTAGCACTGGGGAGGAAGGGACAAGTGGGTCCCTGGGGCTCACTGGTCAGCCAGGCTACCCTATTCCATGAGTTCCAGTCTTGTGAGGAAAGACACTCAAGGTGAGGAAGGACACTTTGGCCTCCACATATATATACACTTGTGTCCACAGACATGCACACATCCACACGAAAGCCAAAGTCAATAAAAATAGGCAAAAGATTTGACTAGAACTTTCTCCAAAGAAGGTGCACAAATGACTTATGAGATGCTCATGAGGACTGTCCAGGCCAGTGGTTACTAGGAAATGACTCAAAGCCACCACAAGACATCGCCTCACATTCTCTAGGGCAGTGGTTCTCAACCTGTGGGTCATGACCACTTTAGGAGTCAAATGACCCTGTTTCACAGAGGTTGAAAATCAGATACCCTGCATTTCAGATATTTCCAATTGATAACAGTAGCTTACAGTTACGAAATAGCAACAAAAATAATTTTATGGTTGATGGTCACCACCACATGAGCAACTGTATAAAGAGTCACAGCATTAAGAAGGTTGAGAACCACTGCTGGGGAAGGAGGAAACTGGTCAGGGGAATGGCTCAGTGGGTAAAGGCTCTTGCTGCCAAGGTTGTTGATGTGAGTTCGGTTCCTGGGACCCACATGATGGAGAGAATGGACTTGCACAAGTTGTCTCCTATGAGCGTCAGGGAAAATGCATGTCCTACTCTCACACAACATAAACAAATGAGTGTAATTGTTTTATCCAGACAAGGTTTCTCTGTATAACAGCCCTGGCTGTCCTGGAACTTGCTTTGTAGACCAGGCTGGCCTAGAACTCACAGAGATCCACCTGCTTCTGCCTCCCGAGTGTTGGGATTTAAGGTGTGCACCACCACCGTCACCACCTGGCCGAGTGTAACTTTTTAAGTAAACATAACAGAGTTGGTGAGGTTGTGGAGATATTGACACCTTCTACACTGTTGGTGGCTAAACAATGGATCAATGCCTTGAAAACCATATTTGCATTTTCTGAAAACTCTAACCCAAATTCTCTGATAACTCAGCAATTCTTACCCTTAGGGGTATACCCAAAGAATTGAAAATAGAGGCTGGTAAGGTGGCTTTCCCTGCCAGCACGAGGACCCAGAACTCTTGTAAAATCTGGATAAAGTGGCATGTACTTACAGTCACTGCTCAGCAGAATCGGAGGTGGAGGCAGGAGGGTACCTGGAAGGTCAAAGAACACATGGAAGCTTGAAGGACAGTTAGTGTGTCTACAGTGGTCCAGGTTAGTGAGAAGATCCTGTCTTAAACAGTGGATGATATCCTGAGTATACCCAGTCTGAACTTTGGCCTCCAAACATGTACCTTGTATATATGATCCCACTACCCCAATTCATACTCTCCGAACACCCACAAGAATTGAAAATAGGGACTACTCCATGAACATTCAGAGAAGCATCGTAGGAGTCCAAATGTAAAGAATCACTGAGCATCCATCACCAGGTGACAAGAAAACCAAATGGCACATGTCACCACACCTCAGACTGCCTGCCACTCCTTCACAAGACAGAAGTGCTCAGTGAGCCTTGAGGACATTGTGCAAAGGGTCATGCACTGGGTAAGCCACATGACGTAGCCAGAGAGGTCAAAGCCACAGGCTCAGTGGCCAATCAGACACTGGGAAAACTGATAAGGTGTACATGGGTGTGTGTGTGTGTGTGTGTGTGTGTGTGTATGTGTGTGTGGTACTGCTTCTCAGGACACTGACCCCCTTTGTTTTTGAGAGGATTTCTCACTGAACTCGGCTGACTGGCCAGAGAGCCTCTGGGATCCTCCTGTCTCTGCTTCCCTGGAGGTGGGATTATAAGCATGTGCCACCACACAAGGTTTTACACAGACACTGGGAACTGAACTCCGGTCCTTGTGCTTGCATGGGAAGCACTTTTCTGACTGAGCCATCATCTGCTTAGCCCCTTAGTTTCTTTTGGAAGCTGTGTGGATGTTCTAGAGTGAGGTATTGGTGATGGTTACGCAACGCTGTGAATGCACTCAACATCGTTGGATTGTGAGCTTTGAAATGTCGAACATCCACCAAGCCAGTTGCATCTTAATACTGAAACTGCACACACCCCACACTGTGCTGTGCGACCCAGGATGAAGTCACTGCTGTTGCCCCTGGCTGTTGCAGAAACAGCAACCATGTCACCTCCAAGCCTGCTTCCTTGTGCCTTGAACAGGGGTAATAAAGCCTTACTCACAGAGCTGGTAGCGTGCCACGGAAAGAGATAAGGACTGCCTTGCCCCAGGTTTTTATGCTCAGTAACTGAGATAATGTGTGGAATGTAACACCGAGCTCAAAAACAGGGCCATTTAAACAGTGTCCTGGCTAGGATCCCATCACACCTGTGGGTGATTCCAACTCAAACCTGGCAGTTGGCCCTAATCCTCCTTGGCTCCCACTCCCTGCATATCCCCAGCCTTTATGATGAACTATGAAGCCACTTCCAGCCTCTCCTGGGCCTTTCACCCCAGAGCTCACCAAGGCCATGCACCTGTTACGTGTCCCCTCCTGCCAGCCTTCTTGTTGCCAGGGGACCTTTGAACTCAGTCATGCCCCATGCCTTCCTCGCAGCCCCCATAATAAAATCCTATCAGGTGCCTAAAATAAAAGCCGATCATCTTTGCAGCTCTGCCTGCTCCAGGCCCTGACATTTGCCTCCTTCTGTCTAGCCCCTCTGTTCTGTGTCAAGGATGAAGGTTCTGACTCCACCCGGGGCCGAAGAAGCATCCTGTGTCTTGTCACTTTATTTTTAATTAGTTAATTTAATTTTTTTAAAGATGAGTTCTCACTATGTAGCTCTGGTTGGCCTAGAACTTGCTACATAGATCAGGTTAGTCTTATAGAAATTTACATTCCTGCCCCTGTCTCTCCAGTGCTGGGATTAAAAGCATGCGCCAGGACACTGACCTATTTTTGTTTTTTGAGATTGGATCACATGCTGCCCAGCCCCCCTCAAACTTGCTATGTAACTGAGGATGGCCACGAACTTCTGATTCTCCTGCCTCACGGTCCCAGTGCTGGAATTGCAGGCTCCAGGATGTCCTGCGTGCTAAGTACCTTACCAACTGAGCTACAGCTCTAACCTCTGTTTTTATTTTTTAAGATCGGCCCTTGCTAGGTAGCCCAGTCTGGCTTGAAGCTCCCCATCCTTCTATCCCGGAGGATTACAGAAGGGCACCCTGACTCCCCACATCCTGTCATTTCTTTTGAACTCTACTTCCCAGTGAGGAAGCACTTGTGCCCTTAAATCATAGGTTATGAGGGCATTCATTACAGCGCACTTTCTGCGTTGGCTTCCTCCCCAGGAGAATGCAACTCCACCCAAAGGCCGACCTTGATCCTCCGCAGCCCTCTCAGCGGAACTGGGGCTCTCCGAGGTGGGCCAGGCACCGGCTGGCGAAAATGCCTCCAGGGCCACGGCGGCAGGCTGAGGAGGGATGGGGACTCAGTTTCCCCCATTGTGATCAAGGCGGCGGGCTCTCCAGGTACAGCTCAGCTTCCGCCAGGTTGCGATGCACCCCTACTAAAGCACTGTACGTGTATGAACATCAAGCCCTGGACCAGCAGGACTTTGGAGAACCCAGCATCCTCCTCAGCACACACACACTTGTTTTGTAACTGCAGGGACTCCTGTTGCGCAGCCCGCAGTCCAGGAGCATGCGCGCACTAGCGCGCACCAAAGTGAAGTAGAGAAGGTGCGTTGCCGCGGCTGGACACCAGGTGGCAGCAGAGGGCCAGCCATGAGCAACGCCGCGGTGCCCCAGCCACAGTAACCGCCCAGGCCTATGGCAAGGCCACGCCCACAAAACAAGCCACACCCCTACCCCTTAGGACCCACATCCTAAGCCACAGTCTGTGAGGTGCCAGACCCACATGGTCTGGGGTCAGTCAACAAGTAACCCAGTAGGGATGAGATGATAGTGGAGGGGCAGAGGGTGCAAGGCTCCCCACACCAGGGTGGACCTACAAGCCCACCTGCTTCCTCACTTTTTTTACCAGGCCTTTTGCAGAAAGCCAAACCAACAAAAGCTGTCTTGTGGGAACACAGGTAGTGAAGACCCAGGAGGAACAGGTCAGGGAGCCCTTGGGTGGAAATGAGGCCACCTCTCATGAAACACAGTGGAGCCAGAGTTCGTAATATCCACCCTGAGTTTCCAAGGTGAAACAGTGACTACTGTAGGTAAGGTGGGTACTCATCTAAAGTTGTCCCTTGACTCTAGGCCCAGGAGACCTGATTTCACAACCAGATGAGTTCTGGCCACAGGACCTGTTAGGCATTGACCTGACCCTAGAACCCACTGGATTCGGAACCATAGTTAGGTGGGTCTTTGACCTTGCACAGTTTCTGGAGATCTCTTCCCACAACTTCCTTGGCTTTCTAGGAGGGGTATCCCAGGGAACACTGTACTGAAGAGGCTGTGAATGACAGGCTCACAGTGTTGCCAGCTTCTTCACCTTTTCATGTTACACACCCTGTGCCTCTCTGAACCTCACTTAGGGTCTCTGAGCCAGGTTTGAGCCCAGTGCAGCCTCAGGACCACTCTCTGCTTGCCTTGAGGCAATCCCTATTGATTGGGCCATGAGGGACTGGAAGTCCCTACCTCTCCTGCAGAGTTGATACGCTACAATGACCTCTAAGAGAGCCACAGGGTTTGGAAAAGCCGAGACGATCTGTCCCTAGAGTACCAATGTCACTCCGAGGAAAGTCACTTACAGGCTGCCTGTACTAACTCACAAATGTACTCTGACACTGGATATAAAATTTCCTTGAAAACAGAAATGCTGAAGAAACTTTGAACCTGAGAGGAGCTGCTTGAGGTCACGTCCACAGATGAGCCAAGGGTGTGTGGAGCAGGGAGGGGAGAAACAAGAGCCATCTAGTGTCCTCTGACTTTGAAGTTATGCCTAGAGAAATGCTGAGTGATACCGTGGAAAGCCATCCACAGCCACTCACACTGTAGCAAGAATGATTTAGCCAGAAGCCTGCCCGAGAAATTGTGAAGCCTATGTGAGCGACAGAGCAGTGTGTCTCCAGGAGGCCGCCTCAGTGTTTGGAACAGCAGGGCAGGGCCAGCACACCTGCAAGCCCTTCCTTGGCATCCTGCCAGGTTCCTGGGCCGCTCACTCTAGAGCTCAGACCCACCAGAGGACCAGGTAGATAACAAAGGGAAGGTGGAATGGGGCTGACATTCAGAGACTGTGTTGAACTTACGAGGCAATGAGGAAGCCAGTAAAACTTCAGACTGCCAGCGCGGAGGAGACGGGAATGCCCTGGTGAGCTTAGATATGATGCGGCCATCTGTCCCCAAATGACAATCAATGGGGTTCCACCAGAGACAATTCATACGTGCTTCTAAGAACATGAATCATCCCCATGTCATCACTTTTCTGTAAATAGCTACAGTAGCCTGGAAGGGCCCGGAAGGCAGCGGGCACAATCACTCCGCCCATTTCAAAGTCTTTCGAAACCTCTTGGCCTGGGTGGGTCTTCTGAGACACACCCCTCAGGTCTCGGGTGCATGTCTTGAGTGGAGATGGCTAGAGTTTTGTCAGCACCCCAATCTTCCCATGTCCCATGTCCAGGCTCTGGTGTCACACAGGTTCTACTGCACTAGCTAGCGCAAGATTCCTCTTGCGCTGATTCTTTTAGGCTATTGTCTGAGAAATAAGTTCAGACAATGAATGCAATATTCACATCCCAACCTTTGGGCAGCAGAAGTCACCATTATGTACCCAGAAACCCACAGCCCACATCCCTCTCCTGCACGCCCATCACATCTTCCTCTCCCCTGCCGCATATGTGTACACTAAAGGGTGGGCATGCACCCCAAGGGCCCCCGTTATGGTTCTCTGTGTGAACAGCTGGGACAGATAAACTCTCCCTCCCCGGGCGGGGTGGCACTTGGATGTGAAACCTGGAACTACAGCCGCTCTTTTGTGTATACGTGGGGGACAGCTTGATTTGGAATGAGGCCAACTAGGCAGAAGGCAGACATAAAAAGAAATCAGTGCCTGCATGGTATCCTTGGGCCACTGAAACCAAAACCCTCCCTACTTGGGGCCTTGCAGCCTTACGTGTGGGCCTGTCCTCTCCTTGTTCAAGCATTTGACTCAACTCAGCTTCTCTCGGCCATCCCACCTTAGGGCCCCCTCCAGGCCCTGAGTGGTCACCGGACATATGCAGCCCGCTCTCTTAGCATCACACCTAATACTTAATTGACTGATGGCCAATCCTCGGGGAATCTCAGAGAAAGACTGGCTCTGGAGAGGCTCCCTGTCCTTACCAGAACCAGATATCCCAGCCAATTGCCACCTATGGACCCAGCCCAGCCAGCAGAGGTCTCCTGTTTTATTCTCTTTTCACCCATTTGCATGCAAGAGTTTAAGGCCTGGGTCAGATCCCTGGAAGGCACAAGCACATAGGGAACTTTCTAGAGTCCCTGGTTTCTGTTGCTCTGAGGCCCGAGTGGAGCACTGCAGAGGCCAGCCTGTCATCCTGTGTTTATGTCAAATGGGTTCAGCATTCTGGAAGCTACCTGCACTTACATGCTAGCCGTACTAAAAGCCCAAAAGACTCCCACGTTAAACAGGAGTGTTCAGTATGGAGCCAGAGCCTCTGTGGCCCTTTCCGGTACACAGCAACTCCCTAGAGGCAGAAAGAATGCCCCTAGCTATCTGTGTGCTAACTTTGCACAGGGTGTTTGTCTTTGTTTGAGTGACACTGCCATTGTTTCCAGAACAGGTGCCAACTGACCTGATAGGGTGGCTCTTGGGGAACTTGGAACACTTTGGACAACATCACCCGGCTCTGACCAAGAGCTTGAGGAGATTTTCAAGAAGGCGGAAGTGGGGAGGTCACCAGGCAGCAGTGACCAGCCTTATCCCAGCCCCCAAGGAGCTCAGTCTGAGTAAGCCCTGCCTCCCTGCCCCCAGCCTTCCTGACCCCTGCCTCCCTGACTCCAGCCTCCCTGACCCCAGCCTCCCTGACCCCAGCCTCCCTGACCCCTGCTTCTCTAACCCCAGCCTCCCTGATCCTTGCTTCCCTAACCCCAGCCTCCCTGACCCCTGCTTCCCTGACCCCTGCCTCCCTGACCCCTGCCTCCCTGACCCTTGTTTCTTAACCCCTGCCTCCCTGACCCCTGCCTCCCTGACCCCTGCCTCTCTGACCCATCTCTCTCTAACCAGACCCCTGCCACTCTGACCCCTGCCTCCCTGACTCCAGCCTCCCTGACCCCAGCCTCCCTGACCCCAGCCTCCCTGACCCCAGCCTCCCTGACCCCTGCTTCTCTAACCCCAGCCTCCCTGATCCTTGCTTCCCTAACCCCAGCCTCCCTGACCCCTGCTTCCCTGACCCCTGCCTCCCTGACCCCTGCCTCCCTGACCCTTGTTTCTTAACCCCTGCCTCCCTGACCCCTGCCTCCCTGACCCCTGCCTCTCTGACCCATCTCTCTCTAACCAGACCCCTGCCACTCTGACCCCTGCCTCCCTGACTCCAGCCTCCCTGACCCCAGCCTCCCTGACCCCAGCCTCCCTGACCCCAGCCTCCCTGACCCCAGCCTCCCTGACCCCTGCTTCTGTAACCCCAGCCTCCCTGATCCTTGCTTCCCTAACCCCATCCTCCCTGACCCCTGCCTCCCTGACCCCTGTCTCCCTGACCCATCTCTCTCTAACCAGACCCCTGCCTCCCTGACCCCTGTCTCCCTGACCCATCTCTCTCTAAGCCCTGCCTCCATGACTCCAGTACCTTCAACTCGAGACCCTTCAACTCCAGACTCTCAGTTACTTTATCTCTACCTCAAAAGAAATCTTGGTGACTTTCTTGACTAAAATATTGTGTCATAATTTTAAGCCTAAGGGAATGGTATTTAATCCTCCCCATTCTCCATGTTTGGCCATAATTTTTACCTTCTCTGTTTTCTTTCTTCCTCCCTTTTTCATGGGGGCGAGGGTGGTGTTTAACCTGAGGATCCTGAGGGTGAAGCTCACTCTGGCATGACTCACTCTCTTGTCACTACTCATCCAATGACATCTATCCGCAGTCCTCAGCTGTGCATTTGGGTGTCTTCCTGTCTTTTCCAGTACCTTCTGAACAACTGAGTATTGAGGATCTTCTACTTCCCCATTGCTCCAGCACCTCTGGGGCCCGTGTGGTGGTTTGAATGAGAATGGCCTCCATAGACTCACATGTTTGAATACTTGATCCCCAGGAACTGCTTGGGAAGGACTAGGAGGTGGGGACTTATTGGACTAAGTGTGTCACTCTGGGTAAAATTTCAAGTTTCAAAAGCTCGCACCATTCCTAGTTAGCTCTCTATGACTTGTGGTTGTGTCTCAAGACAGAAGCTCCCAGCTACTGCTCCAGTGCCATGCTTGTCTGCCTGCCTGCTGCCATGCTCCCTGACATGATGCCCATGGACTCTAACCCCCAGAAACTGTAAGCCCCAAATAAATTCCTTCTTCTTGAAGTTGCCTTGGTCATGGTGTATTTTTTAATATTTTATTTTATGCGTATGATTACTTTGCTTTTATGTATGTATAACACAGGCTTGCCTGGTGTCTAAGGCAGTTGGAAGGAACTGGAGTTACAGACAGTTGTGAGCTACCCTGTGGGTGCTAGGAATTGAACCCAGGTCCTCTGGAAGAGCAGTGGTGGGTGTTCTTAATCACTGAGTCATGTCTCTAGCCCCTGGTCATGTGGTCTTATCACAATAGGACAGCAACTAAGACACCCTTCCATTCAAGGATGTTCCAAAGGTTGGGAAGACAATCCAATAAGAATGCTTGCCACACAAGCATAAGGACCTGAGTTTGATCCCCAGCACCCACTGAGGTTTAAAAACTGAACATAGCTGCAAGCACCAGCTTGTAATTCCAGTGCTGGGGAGGTTGAGAGAGAGGAGGGGTTTAGGGGCTCACTGGTCAGCCAAACTAACCAAATGCACAAGCTCTAGGTTCGGTGAGAGACTCTGCCCCTAAAGGTAAGGCAGAGAAGTAACTGAGGAAGACATCTGATACCAGTCTCTAACCTCCGTTCCCACACACTGGTGAGTGCACCTTTATGCATGTGTGTGCACACAGACACACACATGCACACATACAAAAATAAAACAGAGTGTCTTGTATGTTCTATAGATGTTGCTACATATGTGTGTGCTTGCCATCAGCCTGGTCAACTGGGACAGTGATGGAATTTCAGCCCTGCTGGGCTCAGGTAGCAGGATGTAGTGAGGTTGAAGACCATGCCTCCAAAGTGGGCCAAAGCAGCAAGCAAAGAGTATGTGATACTCATCCGGACAAGGCCAGGAAGCCACAAGCCAAAGCTGAAACCCAGCCAGTCACCAAGAAAGGAAGTGACAATGAGTTCACATCCCAAACACACGATGAAGAGTGCCCAGGAAGTGCCCAGTCCTCAAGGATACTCAGGAAGTAGTGTCATCTCACTAAATCCATGGAGGGGCCTGGCCTGGAACAGGAAATGTGAGCAGGAAGGAAATGGAGACCCACTTTATTACCTGGTTAGCAGGGAGCAAGGCATTGGCTAGTGTTGCACGTGGCAGGCCAGTGGGAAGCAGACACTGTCTGCAGCTGATGAGCCATGTGACATTTATGGTCAATCAAGAAACAGGGTCAATAGAAAGGATCAGCATGCATATTCATTGCCCCAACAAAGTCCTGCGCCCTTACAGTATCGCTGCAAGCAAGCACAGTCACTCAATATAATATTTAGAATGTTCTAGAGGCTCATCAGCAGGAGCTTGGTGAACAATTTCTACAGCAACATGCAACCTTTTCATTGTTGTTTTGAGACATGGCCTCACCCTGTAGCCCAGGCTGGTCTGCATTTTCCATGAAGCTTGCGCATGACCTGAACTTATGATAGTCCCCCTGCCTCAGCCTCTGCATGCTGAGGCTGCTGGCAAGAGCCACTACATCTGCATAAAGCACAACCTTTATAAAGAATGAGAGTTGGGTATGGTGGCATGTGCCTGTAATCTCTGCCCTTAGGAGGCTAAGGCAGGAGGATCAGAGGCTCAAAGGCTGGGATACACAAACCCCTATCTCAAAAACAAAAAATTAAGAAAGGGGGGAAAGAGTGAGGGGGGGGGGAGACTGAAGATCTGATTGTTGATGAAAACAGGCAACAGGGAACTGTTGCAACCTAGACGGTCCATAGTTTGCAGAAATGAACACAGGGCAAGGAGGCCCTCTGTGCCTTCTGACGCAGCTGCACATGGCGGGCAGCAGGGAGCAGAGCTGTGGAGAAAGTACCAGAGGAGCTACAGTACTATGGAGAGGAAGATCAGGGCCCTGGCTCCCCATGGCCAGGCTGCAGGATGGGTCCCATGGGTGCAGCGGACCCTACAGACCAGAGTACCTGCTTGATGGCCCATAACACAAGGTGAGTACAAAGGGTTGGTGGGTGTAGAGGCAGGGACTCAGGCTTGTCTTCTTCCTTCCCAGAAACCACTGGGACATACCCAAAATTGGCTCCCACCTCAACTCCATATTTAAATGCATGAGCCTGACCGGAGTTGGGGGTTGAGGATATGGCTCAGCTGGTAAAGTTCTTGGAGAGCAGCAGGCATGAAGACCCACGTTTGATCCCCAAAGTCCATATAAAAAAGCCTGATGTGGCAGTGCATGCCTGTAATTTTAACACTGGGGAGATGGAGAAGGAGGACCCCCGGTGCTTACTGGCCAGCCAACCTACTTTTTTGAATTTTGGAGTTTTGAACAAGCTCCAGATTCAGTGAGAGAGACCCTGTCTGAAAAAAAATGAGGTGAACATCTGAAGAACAATACCAGAAGTTGACTCCGGCCTCCACTTGTACCCACAAGTACATGTGACCCCACACCCATGTGCCCACACATGTGCATGAACAAGACCTTGATGTCTTTGCCACCTCCCCATCACTCGCACATCTACTGCCCTCTAATTCACACAGCTCTGCCCTTTAGTAGAGCAGGTGAGGACCTGCCTGGCCTGTCCCTCCATGTGTCCCACGTCCAACCTATCAGAAACTCCAATGGCTCCACCTTCAAGACACACCAGGGACCCCACTGTCATTCCCATCCTCAACTCCATCCCTCTCCTGGGGTGTGGCCACAGCCCCTCATCTGCACCCCTGTAGTAAAATCATATCATGTCAACACAGGAGCACAGTCCCCCACCCTCAGTGCCGCCCACCAGGCCCTGTGCCACTTCCTCCCCAGTTTTTACAAGAAACCGTTGTTCTAGAATCCTTTCCATTTTCAGAGATGGTATATTTCCAGGACACTCAAGTCCTGTTCCCCATACTGTGGCACCTCACAAGGGAGTTTTGACAGAGCACTATCTTTCAAACGTAGCAGCCACCTTCCTCATAGGCAGCTGTGGCAGTTCTCCTAAGACCTTTGAGATCTTGGTCCATTGGCAAGCAAGGGAGGGGGAGGGTCATTGGAGATACTAATCACTCCCTCCTGCCCCTCACAGCTCCTGTATTCAATCCTGTCCTGATTGCTTTGAGGTCTCCCAAGGGGCAAGGAGTAGACAGTTAACTGAGGTGGGGGTGCCTCCATCTATGCAACAATGAGGAAGTCATCACCCATGCTGGGGTGAAACTTTCTATGCTGTGGCTGCTTTGGGATCACCCATAGTCCTGCAAGTAACCCCTTTCGCACATGTTCTGCAAATAACACCAATAAACTCATCCGTTCTCCAGGTTGAACTTGGGTAGAATCGTACTTTGGCCTGCTGTTGGGGTGTTATCTGGAGGAGAGGAGAGAATACGTTTCTCTCCTAGAAAAAGCTTATATAACCAAAGAGATTCCTTAGAGTGAATGATCCAATATGTCCACAGCACTGTTGTCTCATGTCTGGATTTTATTTATCATGATTTTCTCTGATTGTGCCTCTCAACTTCCACCCAAGCCAGAATGGGGCATCATATAACTGTTACCTGTCAGTGCAATTATTTGGCTTTTCTTCACTTGGCTTTTTTGAGACAGGGTTTCACTATGTAGCCCAGGCTGGCCACAAATTTACAGCAACCTTCATGCCTCAGCCTCCTATGTGCTGGGATTATAAGTACAGGCTTCCCTACCTGACTCAGATTATTTAACTTTTAAAAACACATCTCTGAGGGCTGGCAAGGTGGCTCAGCAGTTAAGAGGGAATTTCTGCTCTTACAGAGGACCTGAGTTTGGTTTCCAGCACCTGTGTGGAATCACTGGGAACTCCAGCTTCAGGGGATCCAATGCCTTTGATTTCTGAGGGCACCTGCACAGTTGTACAATACCCACACACAGACACCCACACATGCTCATAACCAAAACTAAATCTTTAGGAACATATCCTAGGCTGGAGATGTGTCTCAGCTGCTAGCGTGCTTGCCTAGCATGCAAAACATTCTGGGTCCCATGCCCAGCCACATGCAAAACAGATATGAAAATTAGTGCCTGTAGTCCTGTCACTTGGAAGGTGAAGGCAAGAGGATTCAAATTTTAAGGTATCCTTGGCTACATATTGAATTAAAGGCTTCTGTGCTGGTCAATTTTATGTCAGCTTGACACAAGCTAGAGTTATCTGAGAGTTGGGAACCTCAATTAAGAAAGTGATCCCATAAGATCCAGCTGTAGGGCTTTTTCTTAATTAATAATTGATTGGGGAGGTGTTCAGACCACTGTGGGTGGTGCCATTCCTGGGCTGGTGGTCCTGAGTTCTATAAGAAAGCAGGCTGAGCAAGCCAGTAAGCAGCATCCCTCCATGGCCTCTGCACCAGCTTCTGTCTCCAGGTTCCTGTCCTGCTTGAGTTCCTGTCCTGACTTCCTTTGATGAACAGAGATATGGAAGTGTAAACTGAATAAACCCTTTCCTCCCCAACTTGTTTCTTGGTCACGGTGTTTCATCACAGCAATAGAAACCAGTGATGGCCCATAGAAGTGGCTCCGTTCCATCTTGACATAAGGTCAGTGAGTTCGAGCCTATTGTTGCTCCTTCAAGGTTAAGCCACAGGATGTTTGGCCTAAGGTGTAGCTAATGGATTTCTCACCTTGACAACAGGATATTTGGTTTAGGGTGTGGTTACTTGATGTTTTGGGTATTTGGGAGGTAATTACATTTGTTTGTTCCTTATATCATGGTAAGGAAGTCTTTTGCCTCCCCCCCCCCTTTGATTGGGGTATATAAGAACTTTGAGTAATAAACTTGGGGCGGATCACAGTATTTACTGGATCACAGTATTTACTGGATGCCCTCCAGACTCTATGTTTCTTGTTTATTTCTTTCCTCAATCCGTATTCCTCCTTTCAGGACAAGTTAGCTGGACCCGGACAGAAGGACAGAAACCCTAACTAAGACAACTACCTTGGTCCTTGTGAGATCCTGTCTCAAAAAAAAAAAAGAAAGAAAGAAAGAAAGAAAGAAAGAAAGAAAGAAAGAAAGAAATATCCAGAAACAAATCAAACAAAACAAACAATACTACCACGTCCCAACCCCACAGTGGTCAAGGAGTAGCCTCAGATTAATGGTCTGGATTCTGGCTCTCTACAGATGACAACAGAAAAGGCCAATTTGGGTATGGTACTGGGACATGCTTGCATTGTATCTAGGGTCTAGGAATCCCCTGGGCCTGGGTTGTAGGTAGGTCCTTAGCAGACCGGGGACCACTGTGAGCACTGAGGTTCAGAGCTTAGCAGAGCTGCCACAGACAGAGTCCTTCCCTGGCCAAGACCTGCCAACAAAAACCAAGGACAAGATTCAGGACAGAAGCAAGAAACAGCAGAGATCACACACACACACACACACACACACACACACACACATACACACACACACACACACACACACACACACACTGCCCCAGCTTAATCACTAAGGCAGGTGACTGATGACATTACATTCTGACCCCCACTAAAGAGGCTGGTAGGCATGCTTCCCTGGGAAAATGCCGTCCCCAGTATGGAATCAGCAATTTGTAGGATGTAAAGTCACTCCAGGATTTACCGCACCCATAGCCTCAAGACAGGGACCTGAGGCCAGGCCTGCAGGATGCTGGGCCACTGGGCCACTAGGGCTAAGCAGCACAGGTTGTATGTTGGTATCTACCCAGACACACTGGACCGAACCGTGTGGTCTGGCACTAGCCAGCAGGGGGCATCTGTCTCCAATTCTTTTCCAAGATGCCACTGTACATGTCCAGAACAGCCACCTGTACCTGCTGTTCCATGTGCTCATGTGCTGATGAGCTGTCTCCAACCCCCATAATTTACAGCAGGGGTCCCACCCAATTCTAGGATGGGCCTCTAGAGTCTCAATGTCACAGTAGCAGGCTGTCTCCACCCCTACCCTGGGCCTTCAACCCTCACAGCCACTGAGGAGACTTTGGGGGCCAGGCCTTATACAGGTGTGACTAGGCTCAAGCCCCAGTGAAAACCTCTATGTGGGCCTGGGTGGGTGGGTGTGGGCCTGCCCAGGGCTCTGCTGCCCAGGGCAGGCCCACAGCGCCCTGCCACCCCTCCTGCCTCTGCCCCCTTGAAAAGCCTTTGATCCCCATGCTGCTGGCCGCATCAAAGAACATCTATGCTAAGTCATATTTTTCCCCAAACCAGAGGAGTTCAAGGTCGGGCACAAACATTTGGCTCGTTATTTAGAAATAACACGTCCTCTGGGGCCCAGTATCAGATCAAAGCTCAGAAATTAAACTGCAGAGAAGGCGGCGGCTACGATCAGTGGATTTGTGTTTGCTTATGGTTTTTTTTTTCCCTCCCCTCGGCAGCTAAAAAAAGGGCCTCCAGATTGGCCTAGCGGTTTGGAAGTCTGGTCTGGGGTTCGCAGCCGGGAGGAGACAGCGCTCCGAGGCTTCTGGGCGGGGAGCCTGAAAATATTTGGTTGACATGACAATAGAGATAGCTTGGCAGCCGATCAAGCATAGCCTCCAGGAAAATCGTCTCCCCGCTTGTGCCCCAGCCCCATTCATGGACATTCACATGCACACTAGCCCACATATCAGGGGCCCCTGAGAGCTTGAGTATGCCTAAGTACATGCGTGCATGGATACATAAATGCATGTACACATGGGTGCCCACAAAGATACACACAGGTATATAGGTACATATATGCACACAGGCTCACACACAAACACACAGAACACACCGGGGCACACACAGACACGTAGGTAGATCACGCAGGCTTATAAGGGCTTCCACAGGCACACACGGGCATATAGGCACACATAGTTATGGTCATACACAGGCACAGACAGGGATATACAAGGCACACTCAGCGGCACACATGGGCACACAGATACATAAAGACACACAGATACACATAAGGACACAAAGGCACACACAAGGATGAACACACAGCGGTGCACACAGGCACACTTAGACTCATGTATGAGCACACACTGATTCATAGCAACCGGCAGGAAGGAAATGGGAGCCGGAGACTGGCTGAAGTGGATTGCACAGCTGGAGGACAACACATGGATCTGCCTGTCCCAAGCAGGCAGGCTGGGTGTTTTGTTTTGTTTTAGATTTATGAATTTATGAATATGAGTGCTCTATCAACCTTATGTTAGAAGAGGGCATCAGATCCCACTACAGATGGTTGTGAGCCATCGTGTGGTTGCTGGGAATTGAACTCAGGTCCTCTGGAAGAGCAGTCAGTGCTCTTTACCACTGAGCCATCTCCCACCTTAGGCAGGCTACTTTTAGTTGAGCATCATCACCTCTTGCTGTCTTCACTCTGTGGCTCCCAGATCCCACTGTGATCCACTAGCTATAGTCAAAGGTATGGGAAACAGGTGGACATAGGACAGAGATTATCATTATCCCTGGGGTGACCTATGACCTCTAGGGTCCTTTCTCTCTCACTAAGCAAGTATTCATGAGGACACAGGCTGTCTTATTCGTGACCTCACTCCTTGATGTACCCCCATGACCCTACTCTATGCTCCCATGTTCAGGCCTCCAACCCTGCTCCAGCCTCCAGCTTAACCCCCAGCCCACTGCCTTCTCCAGGCCCCCACGCCTCGAGCCACAGATCCACATCCCAATCCCCTGAAACTTCTATCATATCCCCCAGGTGGACTTTTAACCTGTGACAGTATTTCTTTATGTGGCTATGCTGTCTGGGACCAGGTCAACACTGCAGAAAGCCCAGGAAGCCAGATCCTAGAGTAGGCGCTGAGAGTCACATCACCTGGTATTACTCACTGTCGGCCTCCTTAGGCTCTTGGATATCCGGGGCTCCCATTTGCAGACCCTCTGGCTCCTGGCCTGTGCCCCTGTTGTGAAAGCACTGGCTGACACACAGCCCATCTGGTTCCTTTACCACACCTGCAGATTTCTTGTGTGCCTGAGAAGGGAGCATATCCAGCCCCAGCATGGTACTTCCTTGGCTGGTGGCTGGTGGCTGGTGGCTGGGGGGATATGCTGCCTACCACCTGTATATGTCCCTGTAAACATATACATGCATGCGCACAGGTCCACATTACACAGCTGTCTGTTCACCAGTGTGGAGACAGATAGACTCTCTGTTCCCCTGGGAAGATATTTGCATGTCAGTGATGTATTTGAGAAGAAACTGGAGGAAGCAGTTGTCAGGGGGTGAGCCTGAAGCTGAAAGCAAAGAACAGGAGTAGCCGGCGGGTTCTACGTCAATCCATGGGTGCCCTGGGTGGTTTTATGTCAGCTTGACACAAGCTAGAGTCACCGGGGAAGAGGGATCTCAATTAAGAAAATGCCTCCATAAGATTTGCCTGTGGGCAAGTCTGTAGTGCTTTTTCTAAATTAGTGGTTGAGGTAGGAGGGCCCAGCTCACTGTGGGCAGTGTCACTCCTGGGCAGGTGGTCCTGTGTGTATAAGAAGGCTGAGTGAGCTCCAGTAACCCGCACCCCCCCCCATGGTGTCTGCTTCAGTTCCTGCCTTGACTTCCCTCAGTGATGGAGTGATGCAAGAGTTGTAAGCTGAAATAAACCTCCATTCCTGAGTTGCTTTTGGTCATGGCGTTTTATCACAGGAACAGAATCCCTGACTACGATGATGGGGGACCCCAGAGAGGTCACAAAGGAGCTGAGGAGACAGATCTTCGTTGTGTCATCACCACGGAGGATGGCTCCGAATGCATGCAGGTCCCAGCTCTTCTGGGCCTTAGCCTCATGAGCCTGTGCATCTCACCATAGAAGTCTTGGGTGAGACCACACCAAAATAGATGTGTGAACACATATCACCAGTAGGCACATGCTTCCAGGCTATGGTTTCGACAGTCGGTAACACAGCAGGAGACTGCTCCACACATGGTTGGGACCTCCTTGTCCCCATCCCTCTTGGGACCAGGAGCTGTGCTCTCCAGGAGCTGTCACAGGGAAGGAAGGCCTATAGATGCAGTCGGAGGGGCAATGTCCCTTTAAGGTTTCCCCAGAAGCCTCATCTCCAAGTTTAGTACCAAATACAAGACACCTAAGAGGGGAGAAATGGAAAAGCTGGCAGTAAAATGGTGTGACTCTGTTTTCTCAAAAAGCGATGAACGCAGTGGCCTAGGTAAGTTCGTTTTCTAGGCAACATTATTTTCAGCACAGGATATTAACGGCATAAAAATTAACACAATTTAAGCAATTAAATGGGGCAGGCACCTAGAGCAGCAGGTGCTGAGGGTCCTGTGCTTCAGATATCCAAACCTGAGGGCTGCAGGAGAGGGTATGGAGTGAAGTGTTGGTCCTGCCCATCTGGGCATTCCTGGGATACCCCCATCTACCAGGCAGATCCATGGGGACAGGGTAGCCCAGTTTGGACACTGTCACAACCATGATGAAGTTCCATGAAACCTAGGGCTTCTCAGATACTAAATCTGACTAGAGCTGCCCCATGCTGTCTGCACACTAACCACATTATTAGCAGGTGCTCAGGGCAAGGGCACTTTAGACTCAGTCACACATTTCCAGAGTGTCTCATGCCCTGATGTCCACAGCAAGACATGGGTTCTTTGAGTCTTTGGGAACTTGATGGGCGGTAGCCACAGTCATGTCACCTTGCAGAGAGATAAGAAGCTTCTAGGCCCCTCCACAGTCAAGGACAGTTTCTCCAAGTTAACTAGCTTCCTAGGGACACACAGAGCCAGGAGTGGGATACTGGGTCTTCCAACTCATCCTCACATCTTCCCAGGTGTAGGATTACTATAGAGTTCATTCTGCATGGACAGGGGACAGAGCATAGCCTGAGGATGGCTGTGGGGACAGCCCATCAGGGTCCTAATGCCCGCAGTACCTAATATATTAAAGCCTCAGGTTTCTCCTCCACTGTGGGGAAAATGACTGTAGATGTCTGTCATGAGTCATAGCACCCTAAAGAGATTAGAAAGGAGGTCCAAGTTTCCACATAGACAGGGAGACCCAGGCACCCACGGGTGTACAGAAGCTAGCTGCACTGTGTGCTGCAGGCGAACTCAGCTGTACCAACCAAGCAACAAGTCTCACAGATGTGCAGAAGGAACCCTCTCTTCTGTACCCTGCTCCTGGCTCAGCAAAAGGCATAGCACAGTGTAAGGATAGTGGTTTTCCTAAGACTCTTCTGGGGTCCGGGAGCCCATGGTACACTCCGGGAGCCTCAGAGTGTCCTGGGAATGTTGGCACAAATGATAACCAGCTCGGATCAAGGAAATACTCCCTTGGACCCCACCCGGTTGGGGGCTGGTAACTCCCAGGGCTGAGAAAGGCCAAGCCCCAGCCCCACTCCAGTGTCTGTTATTGCCTATGTTTCTTGACACCCTCAGCCGTGGACATCAGCTGTGGCCTGGTTATGTCCCCTTCTTAACATGGCCACTCTAACCCCTCATCTGATTCAGTGGTTCTCAACCTGTGGGTCACAACCATTGGAAAACATATATTTCTGATGGTCTTAGGAACTGAGACACTGCTCAGAAGCAAAATTACAGTTATGAAGTAACAACAAAAATAATCTTATGGTTGGGGAGGTCACCACAACTCGAGGAACTGTATTAAAGGGAGGCAGCATTAAGAATGTTGAGAACCATTGATTAGAATTCTTTTTCATTAGATTTAAGGGTGACTTATGCTAGGGAAAGTAATTTGGTTACCCGAGTTCTTGCCTAACTTGTGCAAAGCCTCAATCCCCAGTACTGCAAAACCTGTAAGCCTAGTGTTTGGGGGTGGAGGCTGGGGATCAAGAATTCAAGGTCATCTTTGACTACATGGTGAGTTGTACGTCAGTCTGGGCTACATGAGACCTTGTCTCAAGCAACAAAGACAATACTAAAATGTAGGCTTCAATCTAAAACCAGGACTTTAACTAATGCCATCTGTAGAGACCCTATTTCCTAACAGGTCACATTCTGCATGAACAGGAACTGGGGATGATTGTTAATCTGGCATTAGATTATTCAGTCCAGGCAGAAGGCTGGAGAAGACACCAGAATTCCCTGCAGAGCTTTAGGAACCCCAGGCAGGGTGGGCCACTACAGAGTCCAAGGAGTAACCTGATAAGCAGACTCTTGACCGTGTACCCCCAAGTCAACTTGGAGCAATGGTTAGCCTTGGCTGTCATCTTGTCACAGTCTAGAGTCACCCTAGAAGAACCTTTGTTGAGTAATTATCAAGTTGGTCTATGGGCATGTCAGTGAGTTAATGTGATTGTCTTAGTTGATGTAGGAGGGCCCACCCCACTGTGGGTGACACCATTTCCTAGGCAGGTGGTCCTGTACTGCATAAGAAAAGCTAATTAAGAGCAAACCAGCAAGCAAGGTTCTTCCATTGTTTCTGCCTCCAGGTTCCTTCCTTGACTTTCCTCAATGATGGATTGTGACCTGGAAGTCTAAGCCAAATAAACCCTTTCCTCCCTAACTTGCTTTGGTCATGGTGTTTATCACAGCAACAAGAATACAAACTTGGAAAGTTTCCGTCACTAAGTCCCTGCCCATGGACACCTCCAACTCTGGGCCTCTCCGAAGCAAATCAGACATCCTGAACACAAACCATGTCCACAAGTGATGCTACACCCATCTCCTCCAGCCCAGTCCCCCAGCATGTCAGCACCAATAGTTGAGGGCTGAAGAGAAAGGGGATGTATTGGTTCTGCCTGGGTCCTGCACAGTTGTCAGATAAGAACCTGGGACATGTCTCTATTTGCCCAAGTTGGAGAGGCTCTGGCCAGTGTGGCCAGATGAACACAGTCCTCATCATCTGTCCTCAGCTTTGTCACAGGCTGCCCAAAGAGATGAGACCTGCTTCTAACCATTGACCCTCAAGAAGCTTGGATAGGACAGTATGAGGTGATTCCTCAGGGCCCCAGGAATATCCTCTTTCCTCTTGCCTGTTCCAATGACTCCCCCACAAACTTCCTCAGCCATCAGATGGTATCTTGAGGAACCTTGTTCCCCAGAACAGGGGTTGGTAACCGCTCTCTGGTTCCTGGTGCAAAGGGTAACACACCCAATGTCTTCCCACAGGAGCCGTGTTGTACTGTGTGTGTACCCGCACAGTTTCCTCTCCAGGTGCCCGAAGCTGTACATGGTGAAGGCCTAGCTCCCCAATACCCAGAGCTCTGACCCTCCCCAAGCTCCTTGTTTACCAGAAGGAGAACAGGCCTAGCAGGAGGGTGGGGTGCAGGCTGTCCCTGGCCCCAGCTGTGGAGCAGCTGAGCTCACTGGAAACCAGCTAGGGGCCTGAATGCCACTCTTGTCTGCTGGCCTGGTCAACAGCCTCTGTGGCTGCCCAGAGTCTCTATTGACTCAAGATAAGTTCCGGGGGCCCAGAGAACTCACTGTTTGGCCCAGTGTCCAGGCAGGGACAGCTGGGCCTGGTGAGTCTCAGGCTGGGACCCAGTGGCCGGTATTGCCAGCTCTGCAAACATGCAGCTGGCCACACACTGTGTCCCTCGTGGCAACACCTATCAGCTTCTTGTGGCAACACCAGCTATGAGGTGGGTCACATGCCCTTAGAGCTCTGTCCAGAGCAGGTGTTGGGGTGACGTCATATCTTGCCAGAGATGACTTGGTCTTCCGACTCTCACCAATATTTACATTCTCAGCTGTGCAGAAAATCTAATCAGACTTCCAGTGACACCTGCCAGGTTCTGCTACATCGGTCTCTGGATCTGCTGATCTGAGATTTAGACTTCTGGAGGCCTAGTGAGCTGACAGGTTGGACCTGGAGTGGCATGGGGAAAGACTAGGACAACAGCTGGGACTTAGGGAGGACAGACAAGATGAGATGGCCAGCAGAAGCTACAACTTGCAAGCCCTGGCCTCCTCAGAGGCCCGGGGCTCCATCCACTCTGCCCAGATCTCACCAGGGCACATATCCAACTCATCAAAGCTTGGGTCAGAGGCCACCAAATAAGAAAGGGGTATGAGGAAATACTTACTAGAAATTTCCTTCAGAAAAATAGCAGCCCTATCATGGAGAGACCATGCAGCAAGTGCAGCTGCTAAGCCATCATGGCCATGGGTGTGTGAGGGAGTGCCCAGGGAAAGAACCTTCTGGAAGGTTTTGAAGCGTCTTCCCCGGAGCCTCCACCTCTCGTTTGGGGAGGAGGGCTTTCTTGCTCTGCTCTGGCTGTCTGCCCCCTTAAACACAAACAAGAGATGGAGCCGCACAGATAGGGACATTTGTGAGCTGTGTCTTCCTCAGGTACCCAGCACAGCCTAGCTCTTCAGCATACCTACAAGGGCCGGAACCTCTGAGGAACTGTCTGGGCTATTACTAGCCATTAGGAACTGAAGATAAAGCCCACTTACGTCAGAACAAATAAGACCCTGAAACTAGAGAAGGCCAGAAAAGATAAACCCAGCATTCACACGCAGCAGAGAGAGGCTGTGTACCCCCAGCCCCAGCCCAACCGAAACAAAGAGATCAGAGCCGGTCACAGTTAATTATTACTGCTCAACCCAGGGTGAGGAGACCGTGCTTTTATTTGGAGGAGGAAAGGAGGCCCCATCTTCCAGGCCAGACTGGAGCCCTACATGGTCCTCAAACCTGGCACTGTGCTGGCCCTGGGCCTATGAAGCAGCACCGCACACTCAGAGGCCACTCCATTGCCTAAAGAACACCATTCTGCATCCCAAGGTCTGTCCTCACTGTGTGGACAGAGGGCAGCCCACCCAGAGAAGGAAAGACAGACTTGCCTTGGTGACAACCTCAAAAGTGTGAAGAATACTAGTGCAGATCTGCCCCAATCCCCAAGCCCAGACCTCACAAGGCCTCCAGGACAGACACAGAAAGGGACAAGGAAGTTGTTCCCAAACTGTCCTTGCTGAAGAAGCTCCCGTCTTGCTGGGGCTTTTGAATTCTGGGAGATCCAAGTTCAGGTGACGCCACCCTCCAAGCCCCCAGCAGCCATCAGAGAGGTACAGCCTATGACAAAGTTCAGGCAGCAGGCATAGCCGGCAGTCTTGACCTGATGTCCTGCCCAGGCATGGCTAAACCTCAGAGTGGGAGCAATACTTCCTCTGGATCAGAGCTTCACTCCGTCCTAGAAGGTCAGGTCTGTGGAATCTTCCCAGAGAAGAGCTGACAGGGTCAAGAAGGGCAGAGATTCCTGTCTGGTGAGGGTCACCAGGGCTACAGGTTGCTGACAGGTACTTTACAGAGCAGTTGTGGAAGCCTGCTCTGGACATGTGGTACCTACGATCTACCCCAGTACAACTGCTGTTTGAGATGAAATAGACAAATTTCTGGTGGGGGGAGGAGGCAGTGGCTGACCAGGCTCAACAGAGGGAAGCTGGGAATGCTGATAAGAATGTGGAAATCCCCTTCCACCCAAACAAGGGCTTAGGTCACAGGGCAGCAAGGGTGGAGCCAGGCTCTCCATGCATGCGTGCGTGAGGCAAAACCAGCATGAGGTAGAGCCTTAGGGCTCCTGGAGATTGTGTGTGCGTGCTTTTCTAAGTGTCTATGTGCATTCTTGTGTGTCTATGCGCATGTGTCTGCACATGGATGTGTTTGTGCCTACATCTATGTGTTCACATACATGACCGTGTGCTTGTATACATGTCTGTGTCCATGCACATGTATCTACATACACGCATACATATGTGTGCTTATATACATTAGTGTGTCCCTGCACAGGTATATGCATGCATATGTGTGTGTTATGCACACATCAGCATATCCACACATGTGTCTGCATGCACAGATGTACGTGTCTATGGACATGTCTGGGTGTATACATGTGTGCCTGTGTAAGGCATTGCTGAATACAAATACTCAGTTATAACCTTGACTACTTAATGTTCAATAACAACAAAAAATATTTTGCAGAACAAATGCCCTTCAGCCCACAGAAGCCATCCTGTGTTAGCTGTCTAACCTTGAAGTTAAGTACTTTTCAATTAATGTGTTTTTCGTTTGAATGAACTTAAGTTCACAGGGATAACTTCTCTCCCATTTTAATTGCATGATGAAATTATTTCTCTCACCTCCTCCCTGCAAAACAAGTTCTCACTATGTATCCCTGGATGGCATAGAATTCACTGTGTAAACCAGGCTGGACTAGAACTCACGGAGATCTACCTGTCTCTGCTCCCAGGTGCTGGGACCAAAGGCATGCACCACTAGGCCCAGCAATTTCATGATCAAATCCTTTATGGGATCAGTTTTCATGATTCTTCTCACATTGGGGGTCTCCTGGGACCAAGGACATAAGTTATGGCACAAGTCTCTTCTGTTCTCTTCACCCTTCCACATCTTTGTTTTATAGTTACCAACAGCAGTGTTCCTGATCCAAGGATCCAAGCTTATCTCTCTACCCACCGTCCAGAGGAAAGGCTGCCTTCCTTGAGGCTGAGCTTAACATGTCTTTGTGTGTGTGTGGATAATTTCAAATGTTTATATAAATAAGGATTATATAAAAGACTGCCATTTTCTTTCATGTTTTAAAAGCTTCATTTATTTATTATGTATACCGTGTTCTGTCTGCATGTATCCCTGCAGGCCAGAAGAGGGCATCGGATCTTATTATAGGTGGTTGTGAGCCAACATGTGGTTGCTGGGAATTGAACTCAGAACCTCTGGAAAAGCAGCCAGTGCTCTTAACCTTTACCCAGGATTACCATTTTCTATTGAGGACTTTCCCCTTGGGTTGACTTGCTTTTGTTTTGTTTTCCAGCTAATCCTGGAAGCATCGTGAACTATTTGGATGGGATTGAGCCAAGAGAGACAAGAGGAAGAGAGAAGAAGGCCAAGGGGAGGTATGTAGATAGGACTGATCCAGAATGGGAGAAAGAGGTAGGTGTCCAGAGTTCCTGAGTGTCCTCATACTGGATCCCCGGTGGCTTCTCGAGCCACATAGAAATCCCCTCAGAGACCAGAGTCGGGCTAAGAGGAGAGAACCTTAGAACAAGTGGTCAGAGTCAGCTTGTGGGTCAGTGGCTGCACCACAATGGACCAGTTAACCACAGAGCAATGGGGCCAAAGCCACCCTTCCTGGGAACACAGCAGCCTGAGCTACCATATAGGGCACACTTTGGATGGACAATGTCAAGATCTACTAGGAGGTCAAGGACAAGGGACCTGGGCCATGCCAATGTTGTTCCCAATACCAAAGGCCTAGCAGGAGTTCTTCCAGGTCAAGGACATGACTCATGACCAGCAGGTGGGATAAGGCCAGAACCAGCACTTCCTGCACTTCCACAGGTTATGGCTCACCTGTGCCCTGAGCCTCGCCCTCCTGGAGCCTTCCAGATCCGGGAACTTCAGTATCCTCACTCCTGCCCCATCAGAGAATCACTAAAGCTTCGTACCACATTCTGGCTCTCAGGGGTGGGGCAAATGTCACCATGGGCTATCAACTAGGTGTCTGAACTCAGAGAGGTAGCAGCAACCCCTAGGCCCTTAGGGACTTCCAACATGAGGAAATCCACTAAGACATAGACCAGCATTCATCATGGCCATCGTCAGCCAGCCACCCACCAAAGAATGCTGAGTAACCCAGGCTGGAAGCTCTGATGCCCTGGGCCCCTTCTCCATCCATCACAGAGACTTTGGGGACTGCAGCTAACACCTCAAGGCTGGGTGCTGGCTCCCCATGTCCACTGAGTATGGTGGGGCTCTAGCTGCATGAAGAGCAAGGCCAACCAAGACTCCAGTTCTGTGCCATAAGAATGAATATCCTAACCTGCCCTAGCTCCACCCTGAGCATCTCAGAACACCCGTGGCTACGGGTCAAGGGACCTTCTACAATATTCTCTGGACTAGAGCAATCTAATTTCCTGTCCCTGACATGTCCAGGGAACTGTCCTTTTTTCATCTAACTGGCTTTAATGACAAGAGGGAGGCAGACTTCCTGCGGCTTTCCTTCCATCTCTCCATCTCTACAGCATTGTTTGCTTGCAAACAGCTCCATAGCCTACAGAAGATCCAAGCCGGGATCCAGAGATGGGAGAGCAAGCACAGCCTGGACTCCTGGTATCAGAGAGTGGATGCCCCCACCCTGGAATGTGGGTCTTCCCAGCCATGTCTCTGTTGTTTCCCATTTCAAAAGCTCATTCCAGGTATAGAGGCTTCAATTCTAAATCATTCTGTGACAGATCAGAGACGAGAGGCTTTTCTGAGTACAAAACTCTCAAATCCAGCAAACCCTTCTAGTTAACTAGCTACAAGTTCAAGTCAGGGGCTCTTTTCAGCTCCTTCCTGTCCTAGCTGGTGGACTACAGGGTTCTACCCAGACCCCAGGACCCCTGGGAACAGGGGAAAAGCACCTCAAGCAGCCTCACTGCCCATGTCCCCCCTAGCCTGGTGCCTGGTACCTACACCATCTCAGAGAGCCAGACACTGTGGTGGCTTTGGTGACCCTTCCCTCAATGACACCAGATTCAAGGTCAACACCTGCCAAGGTAATGGTTTGGTTTCTTGCATATACCTCCACCTTGTGGAAACCCAAGACACCGAAGGACAGGAGCCAACATAGAGCCACCCAGCCCCGTTGTCTCTGGTCCCACAGCCTCCAGATAGTGTCCCTGAGCTAGTAATGCCCACCTGAGCCACCCTCCAACTCATGATCATGGAAGCCATGGAGACAGAACATAGTTTCACTATCTGATGCCACTAAGCACTAGCCATTGTTACACAGCAGGTGCTAACTCAGTTTTCAACTCTGTTAGAGGATGAAACCTGGAAATTTCCTGGGGAATCAGTGAAGTTGGAAGATGGAATGGGACTCTCTCTGATATAGTTAATTGAGAAGCAGGACCCTTAACTGCCTCTTACTTTTGGGAACCCCCTACACACACACACACACACACACACACACACACACACACACACACACACACACACACACACAAACACCTTTCCAGGCTATGCCAAACCCCAGCCTGTGTCCTTCCAGTGCTCTGGGAACCTGAAGGCTCCTTGGCCACCCTTCTATTTATACCTATGCATTAGGACAAGTCTTCCAAAGTGGAAGGTCCTGAGTCTGTCCTGGGAGCCTCTGGAAGGAGCAGGACCACAGTCCCACTAACAGGTGACCATGCTTGAAGTTTTTGCCGCAGCAGTGACCCAAGTATGGTCTTCCATCCTCTGCTGTGCAGAGTGCAATTGAAAGCCCAGAGAGGCAATGGAACTGGCCTGTTGTTATCCAGAAGGTGTGATCTGTGGCTGGATGTGAGATTCCTAGCTGCCCTGGCCCTGCAATCTGACTTGCTCTGGGTTCCTCCCAAAGCACTTCCAAAGGATGCCCCAGAGCTGGTTTTCCTCTAAAAGGTGAATAGTGGTCCAGTCCTTCTCAAGGAAGAATGTCCCCACATACCCTGATGCAGGTTGCCCTGACTCCACACCCTACCTGGTCCTGGTCTTGGTCCTGGCCCTGACTACAGGCACCTTCAAAAGAGGTTATGGTAGAGGGAGCCTGGGCAAGGGTCTCCAGTCCACCTGGAGCTCATTCCATAGCCCAGGCTGGCTCTGTGTATTTCCCTGGTGTCTCTTTCACTGGAGACCCATACCTGCTTATGGGGGGTACCTGCCTTCCCAGGAGGCCCTTAGGCTCCCAGGTAGGCATAGCTAGGCTACCTCCTAGGAAGATCAGCTTGGCCTACAGGGCCCACATGGGTGCTCACCAGCAGCTCTGGGCTGCTAGTTTACCCAGACTTGCAAAGAGATTTGAGGTGGCCATGTGCCTGTAAGCTGCAGCCAAAGTCAACAGAAAAAAAAGAAAAAAAGAAAAAAAAACACACCGGGGGGAAGCAAGGGATGCATGTGGGCTGTTTGTCCTGTAGGAGAGAGGGCTCTGATCTCTAAGAAGTGCTGGCAAGTGGGGCAGAAACAGGTGCCCCTTAGCCAGACTCAAACGAAGACTGGTCGAAAAGATGAAAGGATGGATACTATGAGCAGCGCCCAGCCAGCTCACTAGAAAGCACAGAGTCCTCCAGCAGTGTGCACTTGGCATAGTGGCCTCAGCAGCGCAGACCCAAGATGGAAACTGCTGCTCCTGAGGCATCCCTGCCTCATTCCCAGGGCTTTTATTCCCCAGATCTGCTTCTGTGTACTTTTTGCAGTGATGGGGATGGAAACCAGGACATTGTGTGTGCCAGACATGTACTCTGTCACTGAGTTAGACCCTCGGCCCCTTCACTGGGGGATTCATACAGCTGATCTGTCCCTGAGCCACACCCAGCTTTCTTTTTACTCTTCATTTTGAGACCATCTTCTAACTTGCCCAAGCTAATCTTGAACTCAGTCTGTTGCCCATGTCAGTCTGGGACTTGTGATTCTCCTGCCTCAGTTTCCTGTGTACTGGAATTACACTCTTTCTCATTTATTGAAAGGACTACAAAATTCTCACTCTCCTTACACCTGCTGCTGTGGAGGTCCTACAAATCCATTCTGTGCTGTCCAATCAATTGTGACTCTGGGACAAACACAGCATGGGTTTTATCTGCATCTTTTAGAGCTTGCCACTTTCCTACCTGGTCCTGTGTCAGGCAGACTGTTATTGAGAGTCGAGCGGCTGCTCACAGAGAATAATTCCTGCTTGGCTACTCCCTGTCAGAGGCAGGGGTCCAGTTATCTTTTTTTAAAACTATAGTGATAAAAAAAATTACCAGAAATAGCCAGGCAGTAGTGGCATACACCTTTAATCATAACACTCAGCCAGCAGATAGGCAGGTGAGGCCAGCCTGATCAACAGAACAAGTTCCAGGATGGCCAGGGCTACACAGAGAAACCCTGTCTCAAAAACAAACAAATGAAAATTACCAGAAATGACATTCATATATAGACTTTTTCTTTTGTATGTGTGTATATGCATATACAGGTGTTTGCAGATGCACACATATGTATACTTACATGTATAGAGGCCAAAGGGCAACCTCAAAGGTCATTCCTTGGTAACTGTCACCTTGTTTTTGCTGTGATTTTGTTTTTTGTTTTTGTGTTGTTGTTGAGACAGAATCTCTCACTTGCCCCCATAACTCATCAAATAGGCTAGGCTGGCTGGCCAGTGAGTCCAAGGATTGCCCTTTCTCTGCTTCCCTGGCACTGGGGTTACAAATGCAAAACACCACCCTTGGCTTTTCACATAGAATATTATTACTGAACTCAGGTTCTCATGCTTACAAGATAAGCACTTTACTGAATGAGTCTTGTCCTCAGCCTCAGATATGTTGGGTTTTGTTTTGGTTTTTGTTTTTGTTTTGTTTTGTTTTGTTTTGATTTTCTTAATAGGAAGATTCTTCATTTTGGGTGCAAGATGATCCTCCTTCACAGCTGGAAAGGGCCCAAACTGTTCCCTTCTCATTGGGGGACTGTTCCCCATAGCCCATCAGTTGTTCTCCCTGGAAACCCAAGGGCCTAACTCTGCGAATCTGGGACACTCAGAAGAGTGTGAGATGCCCATGTCTGCCTTATCCCAACAGTCAAAAGCTGGACACCACCAGTGTCAGTGGACAATGGCCCATCCTTCTGTTTTAGTCATCTCATTGCTGTGACAAAATACTCGGCAAAAGCAACTTAAGGAAGAAAGGGTTTATTCTGGCTCACAGATAGAGGGTACTGTCCATCATGGCAAGGGAGACACAGTGTCAGTACAAGGCAGCTAGTCACATGGCAACCGCAGTCAGGAGGCAGAGAGTGACGGATGCTGACGCTCAGCTCACTGTCTCCTCTTTGTTCAGTTCAGGACCTCAGCCTACCCACAGTTAAGGTGGGTTTTCCCACCGTGATTAAGCTAATTCCAGAACTCCTTCACAGACATGCTCAGATATTTGTTTCCATGGTGAGTCTAGGTCTTGTTTTGTTGACAATCCACAAAAACATCACTGTGTATTGCCTGGAATAGGACAAAATTGTGCAACAAAGCTGGATCCTGTGACAGAAGCCAGCAGGTATGGGATTGAAAGGTCAGAAGTCAGCAGGCAGGCACTAACTAGAGGACCTTCACCTGCCTGGGGGAAGCCTGGGAATGTTCTAGGTCTCCAGTTCACTAATCCAGACATCACAGTTGGGGAGCTGACACTCTCTCTGGGTGACACAACCTTATGTCAGAAATGTGGGCAGGTAAGAGAGAAATGTTCACTCAGGCGGACCTCTGAAGCAGCCACCTGTTCTCTGGCTTCTTTTTGCATGTCACTCATGCTCACAGTGGCTTCACTATTGTATGGACTCACACAATGCCAGAGCTTCATCAGCTCTCGTGTCTGAGGGCTGATGGAGCTTGTGATGGCTTAACCAGGTGCCCCCAGTGGGCCTCATGCTGGACACAGAGTATCTTGCTCTCCTCTCCATATCCCCTCAGTAACTGTGCCCATTGTACACATTAGACAACTGAAGTTTGATGTTAAGGAACTTGCTGGGCCAGGAAGAGAGTGGCTGATACCCCCACTGTAGAAACCACAGCTGAGTCTGCATAACAAGTGATGGCCACTCCCCTCGTCTTTCCTGCACAATATTTATGAAAGTGTCTATCCTTGGCCTTAGCCCCTTTACCTGCAGACGTTTTGCACTGGGTTTTGTTATGTTTAGAGACAATATCTTGTTCTGTAGCTCAGGCTAGCCCTGGACTTGCAATCCTCCTGCCTCGACCATATGAGTGCTAGGGTTATAGGTGAATGCCATTATGCCTGGCCTAACGATAGGCTTTTCAAATGATAAGTTTCAGACCTGTGTGTGTGTGTGTGTGTGTGTGTGTGTGTGTGTGTGTGTGTGTCTGTATGCATGTGTGTCTGTGTGTGTTTATGCTCACCTGTGCACACACATACAGAGGGCAGAGGTCAACCTTGGATGCCTTTCTCAGTCACTCTCTACCTTATTTTTTGAGGCAAACTCTCACAGACCCCAGAGCTTGCTGATGTGAGTGGGTTGACAGGACCATAGGCCCTGGGAATCCACCTGTCTCTACTCTCCCACTACTGAGATTACAGGCACACATGGCTAGCTTTTTATGTGGGTGCTGGGGATTGAACTCAGGTACTCATGCTTGCGTGGCACTGCACTGAGCCATCTCCCCTATTTCTCAGATTCTTTGTGGAATTAATACATTGATTCTTTGTTGGAGCCTTTTGCAAATTCTGCACCGTTTACTTTGCCTTTTGGCTTTGGCTATCGCTTTCTGGTGCACAAAAACTTAGTTTCTATTTGTCCTTTCCAGCCTTCTAAATTCAGCTGGAGCACAGGTATGGACAGGCTCCTTCTGTGTATTCCATCTTTCCTGGGGCCTGCTCTACCACTTGTCCCTGGGTCCTCAGTCTCACCTGCAACCTGGGTACCCTGAGGTCCCAAGGCTGTGGGTCCCTGGTCCCCACCAGGACACAGCACAGTCACTGGGAAGAGCAAACCCCAGAATCTGCATTCCCTGGGAGATCTAAGGAGAGCCAATCTCCACACAAGAGCCTGTGACATGAGTCTGGGAAGGGCCCATAAATGATCCTTATCTGCAAACCCCAGGTCTGAGGGATTGATAGGCACACTGCTGCAAAGGGTGGGTGGGCAGCAGAGAGCTGCTTCAGGGAAACTGCGTGTTAGCAGGCTGGTGGAGCTATGGTGGGAGGAGCTGTCAAGGTGAGCATTTGAGAGCATCTCATTGAACAAGTGGGGGAAACTGAGGCCCAGAGAGCAAAGGGGCCTGGGGTGAATCATTGAAATCCGAGTCACAGTCCCAGCCGGGTTTTCCACTAGTTGTAAAGAGGGAAGACCCCAATGGAACTTGGCTCAGCAGCCTGCAGGCCCCATGTAAGTTGCTAAGGAACTGGTTCCATGTTCAAGGTGAGCAGAACAGAGCCCCAACCCACACTGTCCTCAGCAACAGTGAGAGTGCCAGTGTCCTGAGACCCTGGAATCAGAATGTCCCTGGGAACATGTATCATGGAGCCCATTTCCCTGTGTGTCCACTAGACTTCTAGCTGACCCTCTACAAGCTCCTGTGAGGTCAATATCATTTTCCAGGACCCAATACAGGAGAAAAGATAAACAAGGAAGGTATGCTGGGCTGCTTGGTGTATACCTGTTGCTCCAGCTACTCAGAAGGCTGAAGCAGGAGGATCACAAGTTCAAGACCAGGCTGGGCTACACAGTGAGTTTAAAGCAAGCCCAGCCAATCTAATGAGACCCTATTCCAAAATTAAAAGTAAATGAGAGGTCAGTGGTAAAATGAGCTAGAATCCCCAGTAAGGGACTTTGGGTGTGGTCCGGTGGTAGAGCATGTCCAGAGTGCTTGAGGCCCTGTCCTGAGTGTCATCCTTATACCAGAGAAAGAGAAAGATGCAGACATAAATAGGGGGAGAGAGAGAGAGAGAATATAAGTACAAGTGTACATCAGAGCCCACAGCTGCCTGAGGGTGGCATGTCATTCTGGGAACCCAGCAGCTACTTTGGCCTTGGGCAGGTTCATTTCTGTGTTGTGACATCTGCCTGGTGACCCATGCCTGGGGCTGAAAGTGTCAATCCTTCCTTCACTGATGGGCCCTGGATCACACCAGCCTTTGAGAGGGTCTCTTCTGCTACTCATTTGGGGTGTGACAGGGTGAGACTGCTCCTAGAGTCACCTCCACTCAGAAGTCTCATAAGACCCCAGAACATTCCCCTCTGGCCAGGCGGCATACCTTTCATGCACTTGGGCCGATATCCAGGTCTGTGCTTCCTGAGAGAATGGGACAGCCCATACTATAATGGCTGCCCCCTCGACCTGGTGTCACATAGCAGGGACTCTCAGGAAAGGGCTCTGGAGAGCCCCACCCCACCCCCTTTAGGAGGGTGGGACATTCCAGGACAAGAGCAGACAGGGCCAAGAGGAAGCTCTGCCATCAAATTCCGGATGTGGCCCCAGGCACAGGCCTGGTCTTGTGGGGACAGGCGGCCCCTCCCGGTGCTGACAGCCCAGCCCCATGGCGGGCTCTGCAGACTGCAGGTGGCCTATCACAAGCGGAAGATCGAGTCCCTCGGGGGCTGGGGGAGATGGATTGCATTCCTGGGGACCCACCCAGCCCCCTCTACACCAGCCTTGGAGAAACGATGATAAGGGGGCTGGCTGGGGCACTGGGACTGAGTCTCACACAAATCACCCAGAGTCATTGTGGTCTCCAGAGCCCAGGCCCCTACCTAACTAAGCTGGGCACAGAGATGGACCAGGCAGCCGCCCCGCACACACTGGCAGATAAGACTCCTACACAAACAATGACACAAAGGCCACTCTCACGCTCTCCCCAGCAGCATGCCAAGCCCTTGGCGGGCACTTTATGGCTTACTATCTCATCTGTACCCCACAACAACCTCGCCAGGTGGGAATTCTGCTCCCTTGAAACAGATAAGGAAGCGGGTTGAGAGAAGCCAGGGGTGGCCAAGGTCACCCAGGTTATAAAGCGACTGGGTCTGGACCCAGCCCAGGCCCACCTGGATGCAGAGCCCACCTGGGCACACACCCCACGCCCCTCTACTGAGCTGTGATAAATAGACTCTTTGTTGAAAGGTGACTTTTACAGCTATGCAAGGATGCCGTTTCAGGTGACAAGTAGGGGAGGGGCTGGTCCGCAAAGTCCTACTAATGTTGGTCACAAGACCAAGAACCCAGGGACAGTGAGGATCGTGGCAGAAGCATAGGGGTGCTATGAGGCAGGACCCACAAGAGTCTTGGCTCCAGGGACATGACCTGTGACAAGTGGGGGCTGACAGACACCTTATGTCAACTCCCTAGATCAACACCACGCAGCCCCTTCCCTTGTTCCAGAAGTTCATTCTGAGAAACCAGATGTCATGTGGCAAGCAAAGACAAGCTGAGGCAGGGGCTGGGGAGATGGCTCAGTGGGTAAAGTGCTTGCAGGGTCAGTATGAGGACCTGAGTCTGGATTCCCCAGCACAGTCATAAAACTGGACACAGCAATGGGCATCTGTAACCCTGGTGCGGGATGGTGGTGGGCAGACAATCTGCTGAGTGTGTCACTTAGTGACAGATTTTATGCCAAGTCCCTTCCAGTCTTTTATATGTGTGCTCCTCTGCTACTTCTCAAAAGCATCTGGCTGTGTTGTGGATTCTGTCCTTTCTTTAAGGACAGTCTACCGCATTCCCTCCTTCCCTCCTTCCCTTCTTCCTTCCCCTCTCCCAGACCCTGTCTATAAGCAGAGGTCTCAGAAACCAGAGTGGTGGCTCACACCTATGATCTCAACACTTGCAGACAAAAATAGGAGGAATCACCTCGGACCTCAGATTCAAGGCAAACCTGGACCATATAAAAGTTTTTAGGCCAGCCAAGACCATAGACTGAGACTCTGTTTCAACATTCAAAAACAAAGGTGTCTAAATAAAAAGATGAATGGCAGCTGAAGAATGGGGCTTGTACTTCAGCCTCTACACACACATGCACACAAACGCATGCATACATGCCTCTATATACCTAGAATTCAAGAGAATGTAATTCATGGTACTCCTTATCCATACAGTGTTATTTTTATAACCTGTTTAATATTCCTTTGCTGAGATGAACAGGATTGATTTAATCAGCTCACTGTTGACAGGCTTGGAGTACGTTTCAATCAATTCCCTTTTTTTTTAACATCTCTCCCCAAATTACACAGGACTCTACTTTGGATCTTGGGTGTCCCCCGAAGCTATGTGCCATGAACTCAAGTGGTCACCAGCATGATGGCATTGGGAGGTGACTAAAGCTGTGAGCAGTCATCCCTAGAGGGTAGGCTGCATCATTTGGGACGAGAATGAAGAGGCTAGGGGTTCCCGGTGTCCTTCATTTTCCTTTCTTTTATCTTCAAGACATAAAATAAGCTGTTTAGCTCCTACCATCGTGCACTGCCTGCCCCAAGGCCCCAAACAACAGCTGTGGGTGGAACCTTCCAGAACTTTGAGCCAAAACAAAATTTCCCTTTTTTTTTTAGAGGGGTGGGTATATGTGCTGGTGTGTTCACCTGTGCATGGTGTCTGTGCATACATTCGAAGATCCTAGAGGTGAACATATGACATCCTCAATGACTCCTCACCTCTTCTTTTATGAGGCAGGGTCTGTCACTGAATTTGGGGCTCACCATTTTGTCTAGGCTGATTAGCCAGCAAGCCCCCGAGACCCCCTTACTCCCACCCTCTCAGTGTTGTAGGCATGCATCACCATGCCACTCTTTACTTGGATTCTGTGTATCTGGACTCAAGCTCTTGATGGGGAATGTACTGTGTATGTTTGCTCTGTAAGTAAGGCTTTTCCCTATTAAATACCCTTATAGTTCTACCTGGCTCCGTATTGGTAATTTCCCACTATAGGCTCTCATATTTTTGCAACCAGACCTTTCCTGCTGAGCCCTCTCCCCAGCCCTGAAAACAGACTGCATAGAGTAGGGGACATGAGGATGATCTGTAAATACCCCTCCTGGCTCATAGTCATCTCAATAAGAGGTAACCCTAAACACAGAGCCATGAGGCACACACGGTCAGTGTGAAGGATCTGGCCAGACTGTTGCCTCTGAGGGTGTCCATCCCCACAATGTGCTGAAGAGATGCTCACTCCATTGCACACTTGCGAGTGCTCCATGCACCATCTTCCATGTAGTGGCTGTGGCCCACAGAGTTGGGGGAGGCAGTTCATAAAAGGAGTGCTTCCCAGACCCCCCTTGCACACCACTGTCCTTCCTCTCTCCCATTCCTTCACTTGCATTTTGTCATTAATTTATAGACACTCTTTCTATCACTCTCCATTGCTCACATGTGACGACTTTCCCAGATGAGACATGAACGCCTCCAATAGGACACTGACAACAGACCAAAGATCCATCCCAAGTCTAGCTTAGTGAACCAGTGAGTTTGTGGGGCTTATCTTCAGGAATATGGGTGATCCCAAAGCAGCCACACCACTGATAAGTCCCTCCCTGCCTTCGCAACATGGAAATGACACCCTTATAGTGGCACAGATGGAGTGCCCGCATCCATGAACTTTCCTCCCTCTATGTCCCCTAGCACTCCCAACCCTTCATGCAATCAGAATAGAGTTACATACAGTTGGATAGAACTACAGGAAGGCAGTAGTCGTGGTCTCTAATGCCCTCTCCACCCCCTCCTTTTCTGAGGCAATGTCAATGTCAACAATCCTGATCCTTAGGGTCACTCATGGGTAGTCAGTACCTTGGTGAAGATGGCTGTGGCTTTTATGCTCAGAGTCCTCCACTATACCACGCTCCATACATGGTATGTGCCCAGGAAGAAGTGTCCTTATCCTGACAGTTGCTACTATGACTGCTGCCGAATAAGGAACAGGTGGCCAGACCCACAAGGCTTCTTGAGGTTGGGAAGAGCTCCTCTTGGAGTGACAGCAGTGTGTCCTTGAAGGCAAGGCCCAAGATCAAGGGCACTGAGCTCCCATATTGATCCCTTGAGTCACCGCATGAACCCTAGAAGATCTTCTGCAGTCTATGACTCAGGGGCTGACACTTGTACAGAAATAACTCACTGCTGACCCCATGAGCCTCAGTTTCTTCATCTGTGGGGAGGTGTATCCACCTTGCTCCCAACCATTTCCAGTTGGCTTGCCATCTCTGTGTCCCCCAGGAAGGACAGAAAGACAATCATCAGCTTTCCACAGCTGTCCTCTGGGACAGTCTCCAGGGAATCCCAGCTTCCTGCCCTGGAGTTCAGACTGCTGAACCCCATCACATGAAGGGCTGTGGGTCTCAGAAGGTGGTGGTGACTTCTCTGCCTTCCTGGAACACCCAGTAAAGACTAGGGCCTCAGAGACTGTGACAGTATCTAGAATCACCCAGGAGACAAATCTCCACACATGTCTGTGAGGAAGTTTCTAGGCTAATTGATGGGGTAAGACCCATTCTAAATGTGGGTGGGTGACACCATTCCCATGGGCTGGGGACCTGGACAGAATAAAAAAGAAGAAAGTTAGCTGAGCCCCAGCATCCTTCTCTCGCTGCTTCCTGACCGTGGATGCCATGTGACTAGCTGCCTCGTGTTCCTTCCATCACACCTTTCCCACTGTGATGGACCCAGGAACTGAGAGGCAGAAAAAATACCCTCCTTCCTAAGTTTGCTTTTGTCAGGTATTTCATCACAGCAATGAGAAAAGTAGCTAATCCTGAGGTCCTGGGGACAATGAAAGGACACCTACCTGTGCTGCTTTCTCACCAGCCAAAATACTAGAATTAGAATTTCTCTGTGTAGCCCAGGCTGTCCTGGAACTTGCTCTGTAGACCAGGCCGACCTTGGACTCAGAAATCCACCTGCCTCTGCCTCCCATGTTCTTGGATTAAAGGTGTGCACCACCACCACCCAGCCAAGAAGAGTGACTTCTACTCCCTAGCAGGCACTGGAGACTGTTGCAGCTGTGGGTGGGAATGAGCCCTGGTGACCTCCTGGCAGCAGTGGCCTCACCATTTGCAGTGCACACAGCAGCGGAGGTCAGAAAACACACCAGACAGTTAGAGTAGACACTGCACCTACCAGTTACCCAGATTGAGGAGCCAATTATTGTCACCATGTGGGAACTCTCAAAGTGGGAAGACAAGGAGCCACGGGGCCACACAGAACTAACACACTAACCTGTGCTTGGTCCAGGAGGTGCTTGCAGCTTAGCCCACTGTCACCCTGGACAGCTCCTAGGTAGCCTACTAACCTACTACACTCTGGGAACCATGTGAGCTGGTTACCGTACAGTGTATCTGCCATGGACAGCTGAGTGGTCAGCGACTTAGAGAAAATCCAAAGACAGCCGTGATGAGAATTTTAACTCCAGGAAGTGTAACTCCTACCCCCATGGAACCTCCCGAGAGCTGCAGGGTGGTAGCCCCCAATTACAAACACTTTGTGTCCATCCTTGCCGAGTGGGCAAGCCCTGAACACAGAACCCTGAGCTTGGGATTTCTTTCAGCTTTATTCATTCCCTAAACCTCACAAATACCAATGTGCATGTGTCCATGAGTGTGAAAATGTGATGTGGGTGAGCATGTGTGTATGTAAGTGTGAGCATAAACATGGTTTAATAGTGTGCACACACATAAACGTGAGTGCTGCACACTTGGGTCGAGACTGCACACCTGTGCATATGCAAGTGGGTGAGCATTGAGCACATGGGCAAATATGTGATATGCTAGTTATGAGGGTACACCCAAGTATGGAGGAATATATGTGTGGGAAGTAGCCTATGTGGAGGCATGCATGTGTGATTTGCTAGTGCATGTATGTGCGTATTCATGCTGGTGATCATGTGTGCATGTGCAGGTAAGAGTGCACACTAGTGTGTGCTTATTGCATGCCTGTGCTTATGGCAGCATGTGTATACACATACATGTTAGGGCATGTATTATGGTGTGTATGTACATATATGCTAAGGCTTGTTTGAATGTGTGCATGTATGTATGCCTGCGTGGGTAAGGGACACACTCAGCTCGTCCTCTGGAATGGACCTCTCTGGAGTAGCACTTGCAGCTCACGCAGGTTCTCACTGTTGTTGAGCACATATCCTGCAACTCCAGCAGTGATTCTTCTAGGGACATGAATGTAGGTACACTGGAAGGCACAATCTCTGCCTTTCCCTGCCCGGACACCTCAACTGCCAGGCATCCTGCTTGGGAAGGACATGCCCACCATGGCTGCTGCACATCCCGCAGAAATAAGGGGACTGGAGAAGCTGCTTCGGTATTGCGCACTAGAAAATTCACATCTCTCTTACAAACAGACCCTGTTCTTAAAATATTCTGTTCATGGAACCCTGAATGGCCTCTGTGTGGGAGACAACAGCGCCCCCACCATCCACGGCACCCATGCTCCAGAGAGGGCCCTTCACCTTCTCTGTACCACCTAGATCTGGCAGCCTCCACCCCTCCCCTCATTCCCTCCTGATGGCCTCCTTCTCTCCAAGACAGTCTGAACTTCTCAGAAAAGTGCTGTCCACTCATGTCCCCAGGCTGTTCTTGTAAGCCTGAGAGGCCCGTAAAGCCTTTTCCAGAGAACAGGCACCAAGGACCCACAGGATAGTACATAGTGGGGCGCGGGGGGGGGGGTGCTCATCTAAAAGCCACATGGTCTACCACAAAGTACATGCAGCTCCTTGGGACTCTCCAGGGTACCTCATATCCTCCAAGCAATGGCCAGTTTCTCCCCCCCCCGCCCCCAAGATATGGTTCTCTGTGTAACAGCTCTGACTGTCCTGGAACTCACTTTGTAGACCGGGCTGTAGACCGGGCTGGCCATGAACTCACAGAGATCCACTTGCCTCTGTGGTGGTGGCACATGCCTGTAATGGCTCGTCTTAGACCACCCCAACTGCAGTTCAGCAGAGACCCCCGGAGTACACAGGAAGCCTCTTGTGTCTGTCTATCGTAACTTGCCCTGCATCCTCTCCCGCTGGCCAGCAGCAGCTCAGTGGTGACTCGTGGCAGAGCAGCCTGAGGACATGAGTGAACAGTACTTTTCTGAAAAGTCCAGAGCATCTCAAATCCCTTCTCTCACCCCACTCAGGGAGCAAAGGAGCCCACAGCAGCCTGTATCTTAACCCAGGTCCTCACTGCTCCTCCATGGTCACCAGGCAAAGGTTCAGGAAAGGGATTACAAAGGATGTGAGTGGCCCCTGGTCACATCACCCTGGCCCCTATGCCACAGCTTTCTTAGTGGTTAACTGCTTAATAAAAACGGGCGATAATGAGGTTTTTGATCCCTTGTTGGCCCTGCAGTTGAAGAGGCCATGGACCCCATGAGAGCATGCCACTAAGGCGGCCCAGGCCTGACCACCTTTCATCTTCAGCCAAGCTGCTCCAAAGAGCCTTTATTCCCCCAAACCAGATGCTCTTTGCCAGGGCAAATTCCATAGTAAAAATAGAAAAGGAAATTCTTAACCCGCTGTTTCATGTGTGACAAGCGGTTTTGTGGTGAGACAGTGGCCTCAGGAGTACACCATCCACCCAAGGTCTCACCACCATCCCCTGGGGCAAGCAAATGTGGCATCTTGAGGCCTTTGGTGTTCTGTGGCCATTTAGCCATGGCTCTCTGGTGGGGACCACTGGGGCTGTCCGTAGCCCCTTTGCTTTGATCTGAATCTACAATAATGTGAACACAACCAACCACTGCTGGGCTTCAGATCCCTGGAGCTGCAGGTCATCATAGTACAGCTAACACAGTTGCATGCCAAGCCAGCTGGACAGCACAAAAGATGCTAGCACCTAAGCCAGCAATGGAGGAGAAGCCCCCAAAGAGGCCCAAAGCTGGTTTCAGAAGGGTGATAGGAAGGTGGCCCAACACGTGTAGATGACAACGTTACACTGCAAGGTCAAAAAATCAGATACCCGAGACTAGAGAAATGGCTCAGTGGGTCCAGTGCTTGCGTGGGAATTGAAGTTTGGATTCCCAGACTCCATAGAAAAAGCTAGGTGTGGCAGTATACTCCTATAATCCCAGCATGGAAGAGCAGGAGACAAGAAGATCTCTACAGTGTGATGGCCAGCTAATTAATCTAAATCAAACAACTTCAGGTTCAGTGAGAGACCCTTTCTCAGAAAATGAGATGGAGAGTCATAGAGGAAGACACCCTCTAAACACCATACACACAAGCACCATGTACATAAATGCGTTTAACTAATACACACACAAAAGGCGAGATAAGCTGGAAAGGGGTTGAGCTTCTAACTCTCATAGCCCAGGTTAGACCCCTGGAGGGATATGCCCTGAGAAAGTCCCTGGTGTGACCTGACCACTCAAACCTGCAAGAGACCCACAGCATCAGTAAAGGGCCTTCAAGACCAGACCACTGGACAGGCAGGGAAACTGAGGACCAGGTAGGGACAAGAGGGAGAGGTTCTGAACCTACAGTTCTGCCCTCCTGTGTTGTGTGGTGCTCCTAGAAAAATGAATTACAGCTAAAATACTAGCCTGTGAGGTTGTAATATTGTTCTTGAGATGAGTCTCAAGCTCATATGAAGTTATTGACTATCCTTGTTTCTGCAGCCTGGAAATGCAACTTTGACCATGAGAAAAACCTCAGCTGAGGAGAAGACTGGAAGAAGGTGTTGAGCCTGAGGTATAGCTAGGAGAGGAGGTGAGAGGGGAAGATAGAACAAAAGACCATCATTTATAGGTGGTGCCTGGGACCCAATGGGAGGTCCCTGTAGACACTCACTTCCCCCAGGAAGGTGTAACCCTGTCATTGTGAAGAGGCAAGGTGAGAACATGTACCCCTTTTTTGATCACACTAGTCTATGATGCTTCTCCCTGTACCCCCAGCCTGCTGTGGCTCCCACTGTATGCTGCTGTGGTCTCCACCTTCCCAGAGGAAGCATCATTTAAATAGGGCCAGGGAGGACACCACCAGAATGAGCATGGAAAGAGGAAGTTCAGACAGGAAAGGAGCCTGTGTGGTCTGGTGATGCCAGATGACTGGAGATGGAAGGCGAAAGTAAAGATGTGGTCTCCCTCAGTGTCAGCGGGGCCTTGGAGGGAAATAGAATGGTCCAGGAGACTATAGATCAGAGGAACCCCAAGACGCCGCTAGCTGGCTATAAGATGTGGCTAGCTGGCTACAGGATGTGGTTGCCTGGCAGCTGGAAACAAAATGAGGGGCTGGATGCAGAAGGTGAAGCCAGAAGATAGGGAAGCAGGATGGGCAGTCTCTCTGGCTGCACTCAGGACAGTGCTCAGCCTGAACACACAAAGAGGAAAGAGGCACAGACAGGAGGCAGCGTGTTGGAGCTGGAGGGAGGCTGCCAGGCCAGGCATCTGCAATGCAAGCTAGGGCACGCCAGTCAGCCCCCTCACTCCCTATCACAGCCTCAGGCCCCTGCTCACCCAGGCCCAGCCCACCCCCTTCTTGGTCCCAGGAATTCCTGGCTGCACATCCGCTTGTTGCTGTCTTTCCTACAGGTCAGGGCACAACCCAGAGGGAGAAGGGGTCGCGGCACTGATGACTTGGGTTTGCAGTTTCATGCCTGCTCTGAAGCCAGCCTAGTGCTTGGGATGTGAGGACAGAAGGTTACTTCTGCAATATGAAGGATCTGGGACACCTCAGGGAACAATGAGACAGTGGAAGAAGATGGGGAATGTTGCCAGAGCTCCTGGCAAGAGTGCAAAGTACACAGAGACTGGGATTAAAAGACTTGTGTAGCTTTGGAAATATCTTTCCCCACTAAGAGACTCAGACTCCTTGTCTGAGCAATGGAATCAATAGTCTGCTATGAGATGCTCATAACTCACAGCCAGTAAACAAGGTTTCACTAGAGGCTGTGAGGATGGATGGATGGATGGATGGATGAATGGATGGATGGATGGATGGAGAGGCAAATGTATAAATGGATAAGATGGGTGCATGGGTAGACAAGTGTATGTATCCATGTATGTATGGCTGGATAGATAACTGTGTAGGTGGGTGGTTAGGTGGCTGGATGAATAAATGGACGATGGATGGATGATGGATGGATGCATGCATGAGCAGACAAATGGATAAATGGATAGATGGGTACATGGGTAGACAAGTGTATGTATGTATGTATAGATAGATAGATAGATAGATAGATAGATAGATAGATAGATAGATAACTCTGTGTGTGGGTGGGTAGGTGGATCGATGAATAGATGGATGGACAGATACGTATGTGGGTAGAAGAAGGGATAGATGGATGGAATGGTGAATGGTTGGATGAATTGTGGATTGATGAATGTGTGGATAGATAGGTGGCTAGAAAGACTAATTGATATGTGGTGGATCTGTGTTTAGGTGGTTGATAGATGGCCTGGTGGATGAATGGATAGATGTGTAGGTAGGTGAACAGGTGGTTTAGTAGGTAGAGAGATGAGTGTGTAGATATGTAGATGGTGGGAGAATGGGTGGGTAGCATGTAGCCCCAGCATCCTTGTCCACCAACTTTATTAACCATTCCAGTCATATAGATAGCTACTCATGATTCATGTCTATTAAATCTTGAATTAATTAAAATTCAATCAAATGCAAAAGCCAGTTTCCAATGCTCCTGGGTGCTGTGCTTTAGCTCATATCAAGATTCTTCATTAGGTCTTCAATGATTGGAACATTCTCCCTCCCATTCTAATGACTCTTCCTGGTTGCATCTACCTGGTGCTTAACACTCAACTCATAGTCTTGACCTCCCTGTTCAGTTCTCAGTGTAACACTCCTGCCCTGTGCACAACAGCACCAGAATGTGCCATAGTGGTAAGGCCACCTTAGTTGTTTGTTGGTTTGGGTCCAGTGCCCAAGAGCTCAATGTAGAGTGAAGGTGTGGACCTTAACTGTCTGTCTGTGTATCTTTCCCAGAAGCCTGGCACACACAAAAAAGAGTATGTTTAGGGAGTTCTGAATGTCAATTCTCCAACTGCAGGGAGAACTGCCAGCTAAAGAACTCAACCCTTGTATCCAGAGAGCTAACATGGCCAGTGACCTGCAGGGACCTGGGCCAGCAGTGGTTCCTCCATACCCACTCCTCTGTAGTCCTCCACTCCAGAACACTTCTAGACTCTGCCCCCAAAAGTGTTCTTGGTAGCAAACTGGGTCAAGCTCAGTGATTCTGAGTGGGAAGGCAGGGGTCACGTGTGTGTACATGCATGTCGAATGTGCGTGTTTTAGGGGGTTGAATGGGAGGACAACTTTGGGTTCCTCAGGAATGGTCCACTTGTTCTTGCAGTTGCTGCTTTTTTGAGTCAGGGTCTCTCACTGGATTCCCCATTAGGTAGGTCTGCTGGCAGTGAGCCCCAGGCATCCTTCCTGTCTCTTTCCCCCCAGTGCTAGGATTACAAGCATGCACCACCAACACCTACTTTTTACATGCATTCTGAAAATTGTCTCAGATCCTGATGTTTTTGCAACAAGCACTTCATCTCCCCAGTCCCAAGCTTGGTGCTTTTGACATTAAATGAGAAACCTTTCCCACCTCTATTGAGAAGACCCTAATGTCCACATGGGGCCCTGGCACAGCATTCCTCTGTCTGTCTGGGTCTCAGTTTCCAACTCTACAGCATTTGGAAAGTGTCCAAGTCCCGCTGGGAGGACCATAGAACCTGTGTCATGACTAAGGAAAGCACACAGGTCCTCGGGGCTCGGGGAGGGTACGTCACTGTCACTGGTTCCACAGAAGGAAAAGTAATCAGTGCTAACAGTCCAGGAGACCACAGAGGCCACACCAGCCCATGCCCTGCTCTTGGAAAGACAATGGGCATGGGGAGGCTCAGCCACAGGTGGGAATCCCCTATGGAGGACACAGTGGAGACAAACAAGTGGTCCCCGTTCACCCCACCCTAAGGGCCAGGTTCCAATTTGGCATGAGGTGAGAGAAGGGCCTTCAGCTCACAGGCAGGAGCCACAGCCTTTTCTTAAGGAGCAGGAAACAGATGTCTCTACAAGGTGGGCTCCACCTATGAGCAGGCACAGAGGGAAGAGGTCTTTGCAGGGCTGGAAGCAGGTCTATGTAGGCCTGTGTCACCAGAGAAGCTGGGCATGCCAAGGGGTCTGGTCAGCCTGGGTGAGAAGAGTGACCCCAAGTGGAAGTCCATAGGGGCTGAGCTCCTCCATGCCTGGGCTCAACAGAGGACATTCTGTGAAGTCATGGGGCCACTGGGCATGCTCAGCCACCACCCCACCTAACCCTCCACCATAGGGAGCTGCAGAAAGATAGGACTTGGGGCACTCAACATGGCCAGTGGAATGTGATGAAGCCAGTACCACTATAGAACTGGTTATGAACCCACAGTACAATAGCGGTCAGAGCAGTTGGCCTCATTTCAGCTGGAAGGGTTTGTTGTGTCTCAGAGTTCTAGGTTGTGGTCCATCATGGCAGGGAATGCATAGCAGTAGGAGCATGAGGCAGCTGGTCATTTTGCATCCACAGTCAGGAAGCAGAGAGATGGATGGTGGTATTCAGCTCACTTTCTCCTTTGTATTCAGTCTAGGACCCCAGCCTAGGGAGTGATGCTGCCCACATTCAGGATGGGTCTTCCCATCATAGTTAATCCATTCTAGAAAGTCCCTCATAGACATGGCCTGGGGTGTGTCTCCTAGGTTGACCACCAATAATGATAGTTATCACAGGGGGTGACAGAATCCTTCAAGACCCCAGAGCCTCAGAGCCAATACATGACTTGAGCAAGTAGTGCCTCGGGGCTTCAGTTTGTAGCATGTTTACCTCATCAAATCAATGGGAAAATAGAGCAGGGAATTCACACGGAGCAGGGTGTAGGGAGAAGTAAGTAGTTGCTGCCATCACCATTACCACCACCAAGGATTCATTTCCCAGTCAAGAAAACTCACAGGAATCCAACCAATAGAGAGAGATTGAGGAGGTGCCCTCAAGGCCTGGCATGTGTCCTGTCTGGGACTCAAAAGATCATAGGTGTTTGATGGCTTTATTCCTGCGATCTTGACAGAGACCCACCCATCTTAGGAGGGAGGATAGCCTAGGCATGAGGACTGCTATGCTTTGGATACACTGTCAATGTCTTCAGGCTTTGTGTACTGCAATAAAATCCCCAATATGAGGAAGAAGGGATGAAATTGAATCTTATCCTGGTGATGAGAGACAGGGTCTCAGGGAGTTACTAGGGCTCTACATCATCAGGTTGGACCCCTGTGATGGAATCCTGGGCGGCTCTATGAGAATAGAGGGCCACGGAAGGCACACACATGTATACGTGTGTATACACATACTTCCTATCTCTCATTATATAAGACCCTGTGGGACTCTGCCCACAGGAAGGTTGTCAAGGGCTGGGCAGATAGCTCAGTTGGTAAAGTTCTTGCTGAGAAAGCTTGAGGCCCTGAGTTTGATTGCCAGCACCCACACAAAAAATGTTAGGCTTGGTAGCATGTGCTTGCTATCCAAGCATTGGGGAGGTGGAGACTGGTGGATCCCTGCGTGCTCCCTGGTTAGGTAATCTAGACTACTAGCAAGCTCCAAGCTGGAGATCATATCTTAAAAAAAAACACAAAAGACTAAAATAAAACAAACAAAATCCACACAAAAAACCTAGGGTAGATGACACCCAAGGAAGGACATGTACACACACACACACACACACACACACACACACACACACACACACACACACACGAGAGAGAGAGAGAGAGAGAGAGAGACAGAGAGACAGAGAGAGACAGAGACAGAGACAGAGACACACACACACAGAGAGAGAGTCAAAATGAGGCCCCTTGACCTTGGACCTGTAATTCTGGGAACTCTTTTCTTTGTAATTCTTTTCCTTGTAAACCTCTTTTGTTTGTAAATCATCCAGTCTATGGTACAGTATGATGGGCAATGAAAGCAAACTAACACATCAAGGGATGTAGACCCTATCAGGCTGGACCTGACAGACAGTGCTGAGCCTCCTGCTGGATTCGTCCTCCTCCTCACCCAGGTCTCAGTCTGATATCTATGCTCTCCAAGCAGAACTCCTGACCTGCCCATCTGGGTGTGCCTGGCTGGGACCACTAGCCACTTCCAGCTCCTCTCCCAGGTCCCTACAGGCAGCTCTTGTTCCCTGAAGCTGTTTGGCCATAGCAAAAATACCCACACACTATGAAGTCAAGGGCAGGCAGTCCGCACTAACAAGTAGGACCTCTGGACACTAAAAACAGCCCTTGGGAGAGGGGAGTGCTGAGGCTAAACTGCTGGCCCTGGCCTCTCACAGCACACCAAGACTAACAGCCCCTGTACCCTCCCAGGTGCAGAACACTGGGACCTGCAGGTCTAGGGAAGTGGGCACAGGAAGCCTGGCAGACCTTTGCCATGGGTGGCGGAGTGCTTTCATCTTAAATCTTCTATGGCTCCTGGATAGTCCATGTCCCTGCCATGAGGAGCTTGCAGCCTCAGATGGATGCCCCTGTGGCACCCAGGGCAGGGCAGGATGTCATATTGTGTGATGCCATATTACAGTTCTGAGTAGATCATCACAGAGACATAGAGGTGAGGGCTGAGGCTCTGAAAATGGCTCCCAGACACCAGCTGCCCCTGCAGCATCCATTACATCATGAGGGCTTCACCCAGACCTAGCCACAGCCTGAAGGGTGCCATAAGTTTCAGGGCTTGACTGTGGTGTGTAGCAGACCAGAGAAGACAGAGTGTGACCATTAGACATGGCTGCTCATGACCTTGGACATGTTTTTTCTACCTTTCCCACCCTGGTTCTAGCTTCCCAATTTGTACAAAAAGAGGCCTGTGGCACGGAGGACCTGGCCCAAGGAGGAAGGTTCATTGTCCAGCCAGAGAAAGACAGGGATATCATCCTGGCAGAGGAAGGACTCAAAGACACTGAGCTGGCTGCCCCCTGCTGAGAGACCATTCTTTGAGAGGCAGGGCTGGGAGCAGAGGGTGGATCTCCCTGCTGCTGGCAGCCTGCTCAGGCCTGAGTAGTCCTAGGTCCTGGGCTAAGATAAGCATCTTCCGGAAGAGGGAAAGGGCTCAGCCCTGACACAGGAACCCCGGGAATTGGAAAGGGAGGTGTCAGAAGCACAGGCTCTCTGCTTCAGAGGTGATGGTCCCACCCCATGAGTCAGCTGGATGTCAGACTCCTGTCTCCCCTCCCTCTGCAGGGACTCATTCCAACTGCCCCCACACAACCCTGTCTACATGCAAATTTTCCTCTTTTCATAAGGACTCTGGACACAGTATGAAGGCCATCTCCAGAAAGAGGCCATTTAAACCAAATACATTTATAATGTGACCTTACTGTCACACAGGGGTGTTTCAGGTGTCTTAGGACCCCAGCTAATGAGTTGTGAAAACAGTGCATCACAGAGGCTAGGAATAAGGTGGGAGGCAAGAATGGTCAAGGCTTTCATTTCTCTTTTGTTTTTGCTGGTTGTTTTGTTTGTTTGTTTGGAGACTGGCCTCACAGTGCAGCCAACACTAGCATTAAACTCTCTCCATAGCCCACGGAAGACTTGAATTTGCTTGTCTCAGCTTCCCAAGTACTAGGATGAAGAGCTGCCATGCTCAGTCTGGACAAGGCTTTTCTTCTGGAGATCCGAAGTCTCTAGGAGAACCAAAGTCTTCCCTCCCGCCTACCTAGGAAGCCAGGATGTGTCCTATCCTGGCTATTCAGAGAGAAATCTTGTGGCAAAGATACCAGGCAAAAACCTTATGGTAGGGTGTGGTCCTGAGCATCGAAAATGGGAAAGTGGACTAGGAAGCTAGCAGCCATGAAGACCAGCCCAAGAATCAGTGAGCCCCATGTCCAAATGAGATACGTCTCCAAAAATAAAGTGGATGGCATCTGAGGAACTGTACCCAAGGTTGATCTCCTGCCTGCATACTCATGCATGCAGACATGTATGTGTACTCACACAGATGCTCACAAAGAAAATCCTTGTCCCACTCACATCCCTCCACTGACCAGCTAGCCTCTCTTGCCCCTGGGATTTTACTGAGGGTGGCCTTGGGGTATGATCCTTACAGCCTGCATGTGGGCTATTCAGTCTTTCAGAGCCAAACCCTGGGGAGTGAAACCTGGTGGCCACAGGTGTGGCTGGGCCATTGAGCAGGGGGAGCTGCAGAAAAGTACCCTCTCTAGCTAGATTGGCCAGGCACCTCTCAGGGATAAGGTCAGGGGAGACAGGACTCACACAAGAGGGCAGAGGCTCTCCCTGCCACACTGAGCAGGCCACCCTGAACGAGTCACCCTGAATGGATCATGTGTGTTTTACTGAAAACCCTGTTCCTTAAGCTTTCCAGAAAACCCTGTTCCTGTGTAGCTCCTTAAATCACCCCATCTCCACCTATCCCTCTTGTTGGGTCCCAGGTCAATGACTTCTTTCCAGGACCTGAATCCAGACTCCTCTGGGGGTCCCTCTAGGGGTCTAAGCAGAGCTGGGGTCACACTAGATTTAGGACATGACCCAGCTTCCTAGGTAGGAGGGAGGGAACCTCTGGGTTCTCCTAGGGACTAGAGATCCTGGGAAGAAAAGCCTTATCCCATCAGATATGGTAGTTGATACTTGTAATCCTAGCACTTGGGAGGCTGATGCAGGGGAATTATTGAAATTTGAGGCTACCCTAGCCTGTGAGTCTGAGGTCAGTCTAGGCTACACAGGGAGACCCTGTCTCAAGAAACAAAGCAAGGAGTGTAGGGAGATGGCTCTGCCAATATAGTGCCTACTATATAAACAAAAGGATCTGAGTCTTGGTCCCCCTCATTCTCATTAAAGCCCAGTGTGGTAGCACTCTCTTGTGATCACAGTACTGAGAGAAAAGAGAGGAAGAGCCCTAGGACTCACTTGCCAATTAGCCTAGCTGAATCAGTGAGCCCCATGTCCAAATGAGATACTACATCTCCAAAAATAAAGTGGACGGCATCTGAGGAACTGTACCCAAGGTTGATCATCTGCCTGCATACTCATGCATGCAGACATGTATGTGTACTCACACAGATGCTCACACAGAAAATCCTTGTCCCACTCACATCCCTCCACATGAGAACACTGAGGCAGAGATGCTGAGAGACCCCTGGCTTGGACACACACCCCTTCCTGCTCACCCCTCCCGCAAAGCACTGCTAGTCCAGGAAGCAACCCAGGTGAGCAAGGCAGAATTCCAAGTCAAGAACACTCAGGAGCCTCAAGCAGGAAGATACCGGCTTCTGACATACAGTGTACCCCACAGGGGAGGGCCCTCAACCTGGCACTACCTGCTCCCTAACCCAGCCAGATAAAGCAGTAGCTGGGGGCCATGTTCTTGCCACAGGTGGAGTGGGCACCCTGCCAAGCACACCTGGCAAGCTGGGGGCCAGGGGCTCACTCAGTACAGCTAACACTCACCCTTTGTGCCACGGACCTGAGACCCTTCCCAGTCATGAGACACGGGTTGCACCCATGGGGATCCACAATAGCAGTGAGCCCACAAGAAGTGCCCCCCCATGGGGGACAGAAGTCTCCCCAGGGCCATCACAAGACCTGGAACAGCCCTTGATCCCACCAAGAAGCAACAGGGGGAGTACCTAGTCCCAAACCAGCCATGTACCCTAAACAGTAACCAGAGAGCCCAGAAAAGTCACCACTGAGAACAAAGCCCTTATAGGTCATACCTGGCCTGCTCCTCGCACCCACACCCATGGTCAAAGCAAAATATATCTACATAGGACTTGGCATCTCCAAGACTCAAGCCCAACTGCGAAGGAACAATACTGTGAAGATGGCGGGTCCTCACAGGCTACATCCCAAGTTGTTGTGGTTGTTTTTGGGAGAAGCAGAAATTTTTGAGGGAGACCTTGCTGGATGAACAGGTCAGTGGAGACAGGCCTTTGAAAACCTTTTTCCTCCACGCCCCCTACTGTCCACAGATGAGCAGCCTCTAGCTCGTCACCCCACCACCACGATGGCTTACCTTACCACCAAGGACTCAGAGCCAAAGGCACTGACAGAGTCCTCTGAAACCCTGAGCCAAGAAAACTTGTTTTTCCTTTGTTTTTTTGTTTTTGTTTTTGTTTTTGTTTTTGTTTTTGGTATTTTCTCATGGTGCTGCGGATTCAACAGAATCACACATTAGCAGTGCCCAGTGGTTCAGGCATGCCATCTAGACTACTTGGGAGCCTGAGGCAAGATGATCACCAATTCAAGGCCAGCCTAGGCTCCAGAGTAAATTCAAACCTTGCCTAGGGAACTTAGTGAGACCCTATGTCTTAGAGTTTCTATGGATGTGATGAAACACCATGGCCCACACTACTTACAAAGAAAGCATTTAATAGGGCTTACAGTTCCAGAGGGTTGGATAGAGTCCTTGATGGCAGAACAAAGGCATGGCTGCAAGAGCAGCTGGGAGCTCAACACTGATCCCCAAGCAGGAGGCAGAGAGAGACTCTGAGGATGGGGTCTTTTGAAACCCCAAACCCACCCCCAGTGACACACCTCCTCCAACAAGGCCACACCCCTTAACCCTTCCCAAATAGTTTCACCCACTGAAGACCAAGTAGTCAAACATATAAAACCTCCAGGGGCCATTCTCATTCAAACCACCACACCCTGTCTCAAAAAAAAGGAGTAAAAAGAAGACTAGGCAATTTAGCGTAGGGGAATCTGCCTAGAACCTTCCAGTGGGGAGACTGATGGTGTGGCTCAGGGATAGAGACTTAGCATGTGCAAGGCCCTGAGCCCAGTGAGATGACTTGGTTGCTTGTCACTGAGCCTGACAACAATCCTCAAAATTTACAGTGTGGAGAGAACTCGTTTTTTTGCAAGTTATCCTCTGACCTCTATGTGTGTATAGTATGCCCCAGATCTCACACAAAATAAGTATGTACGTATTGTTTTATAAAAAAGGAAAAAGAAACTCACATAGCATGTTAAGAACCTCTCTGACAGCCCTTGCTGTCCTCCTGTTGCCTGAGAAACCACAGACACCCCCATCAAGCTGTCCCCATGATCTCTACTACCCTGCATCTCATAGAGCAGCCACGTGGAAGCTTGCTCATTTGTCTGTTAATCACTGTTATTGGCTTATAAGTTTCTGGAGAGCAAGGACACATCATCTTGATGTCCCTATGACTGTGGTGACAAACGGAGCCTGAAAATAGATCAACTAAGACTTAGAGCAGGGACATGACACAGTCTGATTTGCATTTTTAATTTTTGTGTAATTTTGCATGTGAGTTCCTGCAGGGCCAGAAGAGGGCACTGAATCCTCTGAAGCTGACGGTAAGGATGGTTGTGAGCTGCCAGATGTGGGTGCTGTGAATTAAATTTGGATCTTCTGCAGGAGCAGCAATTGCTCCATCGAGTCATGGCTCCAACTCCCTTGATTTGTATTTTCAAGTCTCTTGGAGACAATCTTGGAAATGGTAACAGGTCAGAGGTCACCACCAGTCCAGGAAAAGGAGGGGAAAGCAGGGCACATGCAGCGTGGTTGAACCTGCTGTATCCAGTGGTGGATACAATAGTATGAGAAAGTCATCTAAACTCCTGCTGTTTCTTCCTCCACCTGCTGGGACTGCGGGCATGTGTTGTGTCACCATGCCTGGTTTAAGTGAGAACAGGGATAGAATCCAGGGCACCATGCAAAACACTCTACAGCTACAATATCCAACCTAGTTTTTTACAAAATGAGAAAGGGTCTTTTTTGCTGTATATCCCAGGCTGTCCTCAACTCAAATCTCCTAGCCTTGATTATGTGGGGATTACAAGGTGATCTACCATGCCCAGAAACAATGTATCGATATAATTCATCACTGTTACAGGGTGTTGCAAATTGTGGACAGGAAGGGATACAGTTTGTGTCGGGATAAACATGAGAATTCTTGATGCTTCCTGTCCAACTTTTCTACACAACTAAAACAGTTCTGAAAGAAAAATAAGATGTGTTAATTCAAAAACATCCCTTGGGAACCCCTACAAGACAATCGTGCACCCACGATGGCTAAAATGAAAACAGGCAAGAACAGGAGTGGGAGAGAACCGGAGCAGGAACCCTTCTTTGGCTGATGGAGCAAAGCTGGAAGTTCAGCAGTAGCAGGAGCCAAGTATGTACCCACAGAAGTGTGCACCCACAGAAGCGTGCGGATGCGTGCGCCCACAGGAGCCCATGCTGTGTACAACATTTGCTCACAGTGTTTCAGGCTCCAATAAGGAAACAACTCTGATCCTACAAGGTGTGAAAGGAGGGAATATGTTGTACCTGTTGTAGGTGGTGGGAACAGTGCTGAGGTGATGCAACATATGCACTACAGTGTTCTCTTTATAGAAAGCATAAAAGCAGCCACTGGACCAGCAGCAAGTGATGCTAGAAGTGGAAGGGAGGGTCTTCCCTAGGAAAGGAGCTAGGGAGGAGATGGGGAGTGGAGGTTAGTCTCTGGAAGCTGGTGATGTATGCACTCTTTTTAAAAAGCTGAACATTTTTTACACTTTATGTATTTATCATGGGTGGGAGGAATATGGTGCCATGAACAACTTGTGGTAGTCAATTCTCTGTTTTCATTACACTGGTCCCAGAGCTTGAACATGGATGGGACATTAGGTTAGGCAGCAAGTGCCTTTGCCCATGGAGCACTGGACTGAAATAAACATCTTTGTTTATTTCACAAAAGTAGAGGTTAAAGAGATGGGCTAGACAGTAATGTGTTTGCTACTGAAACATGGGGGACCCAAGTTGTGATCTCAGCACTCACGTGAAACGGGACGCAGTGGCACAAGTCTGTAACCTCAGTTCTGGGGGTGGTGATGATGTGGACTGAGATATTTAGACGCCTGGAGACCACTGGTTGGCCAGCCTAGTTGAACATGTGTCCAGGGAAACCTCCGTCTTCCTTTTCACAAGGTGTCTCAGTGAAGGCTCACAGGGGGGCATTGCCACCATAAATGTCCTGGCCTAGGTCTGAGCCCTCCCATTGCCTTGTTCCCTCTTCCTGCAGACCTGTCTTAGAACCCTGTGGTGGAGAGGACACACCATCACCTGCATCAGGGGAAAGGATTGGAGCTCTGACCCCTTCCAGAGGACATACATGTGTTACCATTTTCCACCCATGCTTGTAAGAGTCAGCCACCTGGCTGCAGTCATTAATCTTATCCACGTTTGTGTCTCTGGCCACACATTAATGTGACTACCTGGAGACAGGGGGGAGGAAGGTTCTGAGCAGTGCCTGCCTTGAAACAAATCCAATCTTCACCACTTCTCTTCTTAACCCCCAGGTCCCACCATTTGGGGAAACCCCAACTTCCATCACAACTGGTCAGATGTGGTGACACCAGCAGCCTCTTTACATGGCAGAAAGTATTTCTACTCTTCCTCAGCCCTTGGCCCACTAATAGCCCTCAGAGGTAGGTGCTATGACCATTCTGCATTTAAAGATGCACAGAGAGGTTGGACAATTTGTTTGAGGTCACGCAGCTAGTGATGAGACCTGAGCACAGGATGGCTGGTTCAGAGGTTAGCCTCAGAACACTGATTTTTAGGGGGAGACTGGAAAAGGCTTGGAGTAGGTGAGTCAGAGTTAGAACAGAGTCTCGGGAGACTTCCTATAAATATCCATTCAATGTAAATGAGTATGAGAGATGATATTAGGCAAAGTAAGCCAGACACGGGAAGACCAACGAAAGCCACTTAATTCCACTTGTGAGAGGTTCCTGGGGGAGTCTAAGCCATGGATAGAAAGTAGCATGTGGGAGGGGGTGGGGCAGCCAGAGAGGTTTCCAGGAGACCTGACACCTTCACACAAATGCACATAAAGTTTTAAGAAAAAAGCTAATAAAGGCAATGAAAATAAAGCCACATGGGAACAGAGGCTGGGGGATGGGCAGTCAGTGTTCAGTGGGCACTGAACTTCTGCTTGGGAGGATGAGAAAGTTCTGGGAATGGACAGTGGTGAACGGTTTGATGGTTGTACATTTGTACAACATGTGAATGTGTGTGGTATCTGTGGTCCACATGTGAAAATTGTGTGTGTGTGTGTCTGTGTGTGATACCTGATTCAATTTTGTTGTTGTTGTTGTTGTTGTTGTTGTTGTTGTTTCGAGACAGGGTCTCTCTGTGTAGCTTTGGAGCCTATCCTGGCACTCACTCTGGAGACCAGGCTGGCCTCAAACTCACGTAGATCTACTTGCCTCTGCCTCCCAAGTGCTGGGATTAAAGGCATGCGCCACCAATGCCCAGCCCTGATTCAGTTTTTAAAATGGTCCTGTAGCCTGGCCACCTTGAAGGCCTGAGACCAAAGAGAGCAAAAGACACCTAGGGCAGGAGCTATTCCTCAATTACTTAAGTGCCCATTTTCTAAGCATGAGGACCTAAAATCGCAGTCCCAACACCCATGCTAAAAACCAAGTGTGGTGTGCTGTGTGCTTCTGATCCCAGCTCTGGGGACCCAGAGACAGGGGAACTTGTATGGCACCTGGACAGCCAAGTTTACCAAATCAGCAAGCTCCAGGCTAGTGAGGGACCCTGTCTCAAAAAAATTAAGTAAATAAAAAGTGGACAGTCCCTGAATGCTACTTAAGATTGTCCTCTGGTCTCCACATAGATTCACCTGCTAGAACATGTATATATACATACACACACATACACATGCACACATGCACTCACACACTCACACACACACACATATACACTCACATAAACACACATATACACTCGCATACACACATATACACTCACACACTCACATGCACCCATACATACATACACATATATGCACTCAAACACACATATACACTCACACACACATATACACTCATACACACATATATACACTCACACACACATATACACTCACATACACACACACATATACACTCACACACACACATGAACATGCACCCATACATACATACACACATATGCACTCACGTGCACACGCACGCACACACACACACACACACATACATATATACACATGCACACACACATATACATATACATGCACACATACATACGCTCACACACATACACACATACACACACACACACACACACACACAGAGAAAAGCAAAGAGGTTAGTGCCACTTTGATCATCATTCATTCAACACAAAAACAAGTTCTTTGCCCCTGGCATATAACAGGGTACAGGTGGAGCCTTGAGAGAGATTGGGCAAGAACCTGGGTGGGGGCATAGAGGGTGAGATAGGCAATGGGCAAAATCATCCTAGATACGAAGATTACCCTAAAACAGGTCCCAGGGGAGAAGCAGATCAGGGAAAGAAGCAACCAGTCATTGAGCCCTGAATGATAGGGGCCAAGTGGTGCATGGACCTGAGAGATGTGTACAGCAGGCATAGGGCAAGTGCAAATATCTAGCACGGGAAAACACTGGACATACAGAAGTGGGGCCCAGGAAAGCTGGCAGGGTTGTGAGCTAGCTGAGAGTAGAAGGGGGCAGAGAAGTGGTCTGGCCAATGTTTGGGAAACACACACACACACACACACACACACACCAGCCAGGTACTTGTACTCTTAAGAATTCACCTCTGTTTAGCACAGACCCCAGTCCTCTGTCTCCTCACACCTCCCCCACCTTTGTGGGCCCAGCGGTAGCCATGTCTCAGGCCTGTGGTAAAGACCGCACTTGTTCTGGTAGATTCATTTTCTGGAATCCTTTGAACCCAGGAATACTGGAATTTCTCCTCTCAGAATAGAAGGGAAATGGCTGTCCCGGAGTTAAAGATAGAACCCTGTGGCAAGGCCCTGGCCTTGGGTAGCATCTGTCCAGGCTGACCAACGAGAGGGTGTGGACCCTGCTGGGCATAGTTCCTAAGCTGTGAGCAGCACAGGGCTCTGGACCAAGCAAGGCTCCTAGTCATGTGGCCAACACAAGCAAATAAGACAAGAGTCAGATTCCAGTTGAGGACATCACTGCAGCCCACCACTGTCCAGGTGGGGGGAAGGGTACGGCCTTGGGCCTTCAGCAGACAATGGACTGCCTGCCACAAGGCCTCTAGAGTAGCTATGTAGAGCCCAATGTTGTTCAGGACCATTTTCCAGGTGGGTGTGATGGCCACAGGATGTTAAGGAGCCAGTGGTAAGAGCATCAGACTACTGGGGGGTTCTAGTCTGGAGTGGGGCCAGACTACAGGCCAAGGGGCGGGTCCCTGAAGAGCTTTGAAGGAAGTGGCTAGTGTTAGCTGACAAGGCAGATACTCAGGTTTCACACTTCTAAGATAGCCTGTGGGCCACCCAGGAGATGGGTCCCAGTTCCTCTGTGCAGTGGTCATACCTTGGCGGGCTGGAACTGGCCCAGCCTGGGGCTCCTCTCACCTCATGCATACCAGGCCATGGACAGTTTGAGACTGCAGCAGGCCAGCTGGCCCTAGGACACAACCCCCTGGGTTTCCAGCTGTGCTGATCTGACCTACTGTCATCACAAGTGAGGACAGGTCCCTGAGCTCCTGCAATAGGCCCACTGATCTCATTGCTTCGGAATGTGTGTTTGTCTGCAGGGCACGGCTAGGGTTGAGGACAGGACAGCTGGGACTGTGCCATCGAGCATGGCTCTGCACCCAAGCTGTGCCCTCCAGGATGTTGAGGAGCCATCTCCGGCTTCACCTGACCCTAGGCCTGCCTGGCCAGGCTTGAACTAAGCATGGCTGCTTTCCTAGTGCCAGATGGGGCACCTGAGCTCAAAGAATGAGCTGGGGTGAGCCACCACTTGTGCACCTTGGAACTCACTTCCCATAGATACTTGCACCTTGAGGAACCCCTTGCTTTGGCAGCCCCAGTCTTCTACCTTTATTCTAGTTGAGGCAGAGATGGAGTAAGCCCTATGTGTAGACTTGGAGGTTCAGTCACCAGTGTCTGTAAAGGTTCTTATTGATCCAGGGATGCTCATGAATGGAGGAATGCCCTCATCTCCTGTATGGAGTCTGAGCTCGTAGAAGATCCCACCAATAAGGGAGAAAAGCGAGGTGTCTCTTCGGAGTCCCAGAATTGGCAAGACTCCAGCTTGACCCTGTGTAGCTGCTTTTATGGAGACCCATGGAGGGCACATAGTATCTGTAGATGTTCCAACTAGGACGGAGTTGAGGAAGAGAAGTGAGCACCCGCAGGAGCCACACAGGTAGGTGACAGGGGCTGGAAGATACTGAGCATCAGACAGAGCCCCAGGCCTCAGGCTGGCATCCTCACTAGTGTCTCTTGGACAGGTAGCTTCACTGCCACACCCTCCTGTCACCACACCCTCCTCACCCATGGAGACACCCAAGCTTCAGAGAAGAGGAACATTCAACTGCTAGCCCTGGGGGAAGGGAGGGCAGGGTGTGTGGTGTCAGCCAACTGCTGGGGTGTCAAGAAAAAGCTCCTGACATACCCAGGTATGCCACAGGTGACATCCTTACAGCAGCACTGGGAAGTGATGCATAGCAGCTCCAAAGCATGGTGTTTTCATCCTGTTTGTGTGACAGACATAAAAAATCTTAGGAATAGATGAGGGTATCACACCATAGCCCAAGCTGTGTGTGTTTACTGGGGACAGAATCCAGGACCAAATATGCTGTGTTCTACTGTCAACTCACACACACCCCAGCCCCTCATGGGGGGGGGGGCGGGGGGTTCTAGGCAGGTGCTCTACCACTGAGCTACATTCTTAACCTGTTTTTGTTTGCTTGTTTGTCTGTTCTGTTTTAATGCGTGGGCATATGTTTGCGTTGAGGTATGCATGCATGTGGATGCCAGAGAACCACCTTGGGTGTCATTCCTCAGGTTCCATCCACCTTGTTTTTTGAGACAGGGTTTCTAATTGGCCTAGAACTCACCAATTAGTCTAGTCTGGTTGGTCCCCAGGGATCTGTCTGTCTCTTCCTCCTGGGCACTAGAATGGCAAGCCCATGGGAGCTGAGGATCGAACTCAGGTCCTCATTCTTGCATAACATGATTTTTACCTACTGAGCTATCTCCCCCAGCCTGTGATGCTTTTTTAGATATATGTGTTTGGGTTCATATGTGTGTAGATACGTGCATGTACAGGCATGTATGCACATGTGTTTGTATGCATGTGGAATGTAAAAGTTGATGTTTGGTGTCTTCCTCGATTTCTCTCCATTTTATTTATTGATACAGGATCACTCACTGAACCTGGGGCTCACCAATCCAGGCTGTCTATCTAGCCAGCTTGCCCCAGGGATCGCTTATCTCTCCCTCCTGGGTAGTTTGGTTACAGATGGGCTGCCATGCCTTTCTGGCTTCTTCTGTGGGTACTGGGAGTCTGATCTCTGGCCCTCATACTTGTGCAGCAAGGGGTTCATCCACTGAGTTATCTCCCCATCCCTGTTTTTATGCTTTTTACTTTGAGACAATCTTATGTGGCACAGACTGACCTTGAACTCACTCAGTACCAGCTCCTCTCCACTGGAATAGATGCAGAAAGGGATCCATTTAAATCCTAGCACCTTCCCACAACAGGATGTGAGTGTTAAGTACAGAACTGATCAACGTGCCTTGTACAGCCCTGACAACAGAGCAGCCAGCTCAAGCTCGCCCGGGCCATGCTACCCTGCATGCCCAGAATCCCATGTGAATGGGATCCCCCTAGCACTGTGGCTCTTCATGCTGTGCAGTTGAACTCACGCCTCCTTCTTGCAGACAACACAGAGTGTGTTCTGACTGCCTCCTCTGGTTTGTGGGTCTCTGGGGTCCTTCCGGTTTGAGACTAATCCAAAAAAACTCGCTGCGAACATCTGTGCACAAGTCTTCGTAGAATGTATGTTTTCACTTCTCTTGGGTGAACGCCTGGGAGAGGAACAGCTGACTCTTGCAGTTGGGGATGTTTAGTTTCTGAGAAATTGCCAAACTGTTTCCCAAGGTATTTTTTGTTTTCTTTTGATTTTTTTGTTGTTCTTTCTTTCTTTCTAGTGTTCCTTCAGCAACAGAGGAGCATGATGGCTTCATAATTTTCTATTCCTGTCTACACTTGGGGTACGCACGCTACTAGTTTTAAGGACTTTGGCTAGTGTGCACTGGGACTTCATTGTGCCTTCACTGTTTTCCCAGCAGCTATAGCAGCGGAGAAGCTTCTCATATGCTGTCTGCCATCTCTCAATTTTCATCTTCTCTTTCTTGCTGTTTTTTTTTTCCTACTTTTAGCATTAAAGTTCTCAAAGACTGTAAGCATTCTGAGAGTGAATCCTTTATGGTATTTGCAAGGGTTTGCTCCAGGCTGTGATTTGTGTTTTGGTTTGGGTTTGGTTTGGTTTTTGATCTTGTTGTTACTGTTCTCTTAGCAAGATTAGTCAGTTTCTTGACTTTTGTGTCTGTGGGTTCTGCTTGTGATGTCATATTTTAAAAATCTTTGCCAAACCCAAGGCTGGGCAGTGGTGACTCACACCTTTAATCCCAGAACTCCGGAGGCAGAGGCAGGCAAATCTCTGAGTTTGAGGTCAGCATGGTCTCCAGAGTGAGTTCCAGGACAGCCAGGGCTACACAGAGAAGCCCTGTCTCAGAAAAAGAAAAAAATCTTTGCCGCACCTATAGGCACAAAGGTTTTCCTTCTTGTGTTCTTCCAGAAGTGTGTGTGTGTGTGTGCGTGGTGCGTGCGTGCGTGCGTGCGTGCGTGCGTGCGTGCGTGCGTGCGTGCGTGTGTGTGTGTGTGTGTGTGTATACCCATGTGTGTGTACATGTATAGTGATCAGAAATCAGCATGAACATTTCTCAGTCTCTTTCTACATATGTTTTGAAAAAGGGCCTCTTAATGAACTTAAGTTGTCTAGACTGGTTGGACAGTAAGCTCCAGGGATCCCCCTGTCTCTGCCCTCGTGCTGCACTGACAGATGTGTGTCTCTGCACCCAGCTTGTATATGGATGCTCAGGATCAACACTAGGTCCTCGTGCTCTCACAGCAAGCACTTTAGTGGCTGATCATCTTACCAGCCTCTTCTGAAAGTTTCCAAGGTACAAATTTTGCACTCAAGCCTTTAATCTATTTTTGAATTATGTTTTGTCTGCGGTGTAACATGATTCAAAATGTAGATAAAAGGAAGACAGATTAGTAAAGCTGCATAACAGAAACAGAGATAGGAAACAGATGTAGGGCAAAGTGCTTGCTATGCAAGCAGAAGGTCCTGAGTTCAGATCCACAGCACCCATGGAAAAAGCTAGAAGCAGAACTATACACCTATAATCCCAAAACTAGGGAGACAGAGGGAGAAGGTTCCATGAGGTTTAATGGTTACACAGATTATCCAAATCAGTAAGCTCCAGATTCAAAGAAACCTTGTCTCAAAAAAAATCAGGTATGGAACATTCAAAGTTGACCTCTCTCTCTTTCTCTCTGTCTCTGTCTCTCTTACACACACGTAGCCATGTGAACATGAGAATATATACACGGAAATAAGTATAAATGATAGGTATAAATTGATGACAGGTGATAATAAGTATATAGATGATAGGTGGCAAATGGGTATATAGATATTGGGTAGAAGAGAGAGTTAATAGATGATACAGGGGATACACAGACGACCAGTGATAGGTAGGCAGGCAGACAGATAAATCGACAAGAGATCTAACAACTGTGGCATCCTTTATCTAAGACTTTCCCTCACAGAATGCTTTTATCCTTTTTCAATAGCTACTTGTCCACATGTGTGTGTGTTTCTAGTCTACCCCACAAATCTACTTATCTACCTTGACCTCGATGCACTGTCCTGATTGCTAGCACTTCATAACAACCATTGACACCCTATCTATTAATCTGCCAGTTTTGCTGTTTTTTTTTTTTTTAAGTTATCTGAGTTCTCCTAGGTCCTTTGCAATTTCTTATGAAGTTAGGAAAGTATTTCAGGTATGATGTCTTTAATAGTTACTAAGCTATGTGGACCACCTGCTTTCTTCTTGAGTTGGGTCTGGTAGTTTGTGCGTTTCCACTCAGTGGCACAGGCTGTATATGTTGCTCTTGTCTCTTAATCCTGTAAAGTTTGTGGTGATGTCTCCTCTCTCGTATGTTCACTGGCCCAGACTGATATATATTTATATATTTGTATGGTTGGGTCTTTCTTATTTAGTTTAGTTGTTGTTATTGGTGGTGGTGGTGGTGGTGGTGTGTGCCTGTGTGTGTGTGTGTGTGTGTGTGTGTGTGTGTGTGTGTGTGTGTGTGTGCGCGTGTGTGTGTGCATGTGAGTGTTGTTTTGGTGGATTTTGTTTTGGTTTTGGTAAGACAGGATTTTACTGTGAGGCATAGGCTGGTGTGGAATTGCTATATAGACCAGTCTGGACTTGAACTCACTGAGTTCTGCCTGCCTCTTCCTCTCTAGTGCTGGGTGGGGTTAAAGGCGTGTTCCATCACACCCAGCAAACAGTTTGTTGCAGTGATTGTAAGCTTTTGGTTTTGTTTTTTAAGATTCATTTTTATTTTATGCGTATGAGTGTTTTGCCTGCAGGTACGTATGTGCAACACATGTGTGAGTGGTACCCATAGAGGCCAGAAGAGGGTGTCAAATTCTTCAGTTGGGAGCCACCATGTGGGTGCCAGGAATAGGACCCCAGGCCTTTGTAAGACCAGCAATTACTCTTACCTGCTGAGCCATCTCTCCAGGCAATTCATTGTCTCTTGGATACTGTAGGTTCTGTCTTCTCTCTCATTTCTGAATTTGACATTCTTTTGTTTCTAGTCAGTCCATCTAAGATGCTGATTAGTTCTATCAAGCTCTATGAACTAGATTTTGTTTTGTTGATTTTTTTTCTATTATTTTTCTAATTTCCATCTCTCAGTCCTGTGTGATCTCACTATTCTCTTCATTGAGTGCCTTCAGGATTAACACGCTCCTTTACTGACATCGTCATGTGGAAGCTGAAAATACTGGCTTGATCTCCTCTGACTAGTGTTGGTTGGCATTTAATACAAGGACAGCAGTGTTTTTTACAAAGGCCCATGGGGTTTGTTTTTTGTTTTTTTGTTTTAATCTCAATGTTCATTTTGTTCAGTTTTAGCGGTAACACTGCAGCTTTCTCAAGTTTCCTTACTATGCAAAGAATCACCTCCCATCTTCACTTGCAACTTATTGTGTGTTTGAACCCAAACTGTCTCCCGGCAGCTGCAGCAAGTGGGATGTTGATTTTTTCACTTATTGCTTGCTTTATTGTTTGTTGTTGTTTGTTTATCTCTGCCCCTTCTCCAGTGACCCTTAGCCTTAGGTGCATGAATTGATATTGCAGATGTATCGTCAGAGATGTATTGCTTTTATATACAAAATCCAGTGTTAAAAGTTTTTTCTCGAAGAAACTGTCTACAAAGATTTTGGAAAAAGCCCGTGACCCTTTTCCAAACTGAAGTTGGTGTCTAAAAATTTTTTATATATAAATGTCCTAAACTTATAATTTTTCTAAATCTAAAATTATGACAGCTATCTAGTATAACAAGGTGAAATAAAATGAGAGTTTGTGGTGGTTTGAAGACAAGTGACCCTCACAGGCTCATATATTTGAATGCTTAGGCACCAGGGAGTGGCACTGCTTGAGAGGAATTAGGAGGTGTGGCCTTGCTGGAGTAGGTATGACCTTGTTGGGGGAAGTATGTCACTTAGAGGGCTTTAGGGTTTCAAAAGTCCAAGCCAGCTCCAGTGTCTCTCTCTTCCTGCTGCCTGATGATACAGATATAGAACTCTCAGCTCCTCCTCCAGTACTATCTCTGCCTGCATGGCACCATGCTTCCTGCCATGATGACAACAGACTAAACCTCTGAAACTGTAAGCCAGCCCCAGTTAAATGCTTTCCTTTGTAAGTGTTGCCATGGTCATGGTGTCTCTTCACAGCAGACTAAGACAGAGTTGGACACAATTTGAACCAATACTCTGTCACAGAATTTCACTGGCTTTAACCATTTTTTTTTTGTTATTGTTCTGGTGATTAATGTACAATGTTTCTTGAACACTTACATACAAAATGGCATCAGTAGTGCTATTATTATTGTTGTTGTTGTCTTAAAAACCAGGAATAATCAAGAACTATCTAGAGAAAGAGCAGAGCTTCCTGCTCTGGCTTGTTCAGGATACAAATGAGGTCCAGTACAAGGAAAGCCTCAAGGGGAAGATGCAAAGCAACCTGCAGATAGAAGTGACCAAGAGTAGCCTTGTCAAGCTGTAGCTACTCAGTGAGGGTGACAGTGAGCTTCACAGAGGATACACACCTAAGTAGTAGGTTTCACAGGAGAAAGAGCATGGTCCACTGGACTACTGACTTGTCATGTTACTGCAACAAAATACCTGACACAAGCCATCCAATGAAGAAAGGTTTATTGTGGCTCACAGTCTGAGGGTATTGTCTATCACAACTGGAGAAGCATGGTAGCAGAAGAGTGAGACAGCTACTCGCATGGCATCCATACTCAGGAAGCAAAGAAAGATGGATGCTGGTGCTCAGCCCACTTTCTGCTTTTTATTCAGTCCAGGATCCCAGCCCATGGGATGGTGCTGCCCACATTCGGGTTGGGTATTGCTACTTACCCAACTTCCTGACAGCATGCCCAAAAGTTTGTTTCTATGGTGAGTCTAAATCCTATCACGTTAAACTGACGATCAAGATTAGCCATCATAGTCACTGCTGGCAGGGGTCCACGTCTAAGGTGCTGTGGGGCAAGGAAGATCTGCTGCTCTCAGGTTCTGCACTTCTGGCTCCTAGAATACAGAACTTTCACTAGCCATGCATGTCCACACACGTGTAAACACATGTCTGCCCATGGAGAGACTGGCACAGACTGGAGAGTCCTATCTCCTATCTTTCTGGCCTAGATGGCTGTATCACATGAATAAAACTCCAGGACATTCAGCTCATCATCTATGGGAAACAGAAACAGAACAAAACCCCAGCTATTTCTCTTTTCCATTTGACCTTTATGATTTTTTTCATTTTGGAACCCAGATCTTCATGAATGCTAGGCAACTTCTACATACACTCAGCTTCTACTGAGGGATTCTAGGCATGTGCTCTACCACTGAGCCACACCCCAGCCCCTCACTGGGGGGTTCTAGGCAGGTGCTCTACCACTGAGTCACACTCCAGCCCCTCACTGGGAGATTCTAGACAGGTGCTATACTGCTAAGCTACAGCTATATGCATCGTTTCACTTTTTATTTTGAGACAGGGTCTAGTCTCTCAGTTATCTTAGCTGCCCTCAAACTCATTCTCTGGTCTTGGCATCCTTCTGCTTCAGTGGCCTGAGGAGTTAGGACCACAGGCCTGTCCCAACAGGCCTGACTTTGAGAGTTTCATTCAGTGTTTGTCCTGGCTGGAGGTCCTAAGCTCTTTCTAATAACACTGCTAACATTTCTTGTAAGATAATGGTGGTAGTGTGGGAATGCATGTAGTGTGGAATAGATTCCTCTTGCAGGAGATGCACATGGCCAGTCACATGGTAACCTGTGCATGTGGGTTATACTTCCACGAGCTCCATATGCAGAGCCTACAGCAGCCCAGGGTGGTTTAAATGAAATGGAGCCAAGACAGAAGCCACTATTTGTGCTGTTTCTTGCCCTTTTAGTAAGATGCGGTTCTCAAAGAGTAAAGTCAACAGTCAGGGGCTGGATATGCAGGATGGAAGCTAGGACAGTGATCATGAGGAGCCCAGAAACATCTGGGATGCCCTGAAATGTCTGGACCCTTTCATCTTCTTGACTACAGGTGACTCTAACCAGAGACCTCCAAGTACAGAACCCGGCCCAGGGAATTAATGGTTCATGAGACACCCACAGCTGACTATTTTGGGTTAAAATCTCCGCACCTCTGCCTTATGAAGAACAAAGTGCAAGACAGAGAGAAGAAGAAGCAAGCCACCTCTCTTCAACCGTACTAACAGTCGTAACTCAGAGGAAATCAATTCGACAGCTGAGACCACACTCTGGACATGGGACACTTCCCCAGAAACCAAAGATGACAGGAAGAGGGAAGGGATAGGAGGGGCTTCAGCACTCAGCACCCCACTGACAGAAGATACACCAGCCAGAGCCTGCTTACCTGTGGGGCCCAGAAACCTACTTTGTAGCTAAACTGAACAGTAACATGAAGCTGAGATGACTGGAAATCCCTGACTGGATTGAGGCATAGCTGGATCCAGGAATTTAGTGGCTCTGGATGCTAACATTCTTAATGTCTCTCCAGCTTTGATCAGAGGTCACGGTGATGAGGGGAACCCACTACAACTGTTTGGTTGTCTACATTAACAGGGAGACCACAGCTATGGCCCAGCTCCCATCTTCAAGATGACAGAAGCAGATGTAAACATTTGAATCTGGAGACCGGCAAGATGGTTCAGCAGGTAAGGGAACTTAACCACCAAACCTGGTGAGCCAACTTCAATCCATGGAACCCACATGATGGAAGGAAAGAAATAACCCCTGCAAGTTGTCCTCTGACCTCTATATGCTTACTGTGGTCCACGAGTCCTAAGATAGATAGATAGATAGATAGATAGATAGATAGATAGATAGATAGAAGAATGAATGAAAGAAAGAAATTGTTTTGAATCTATTAGTTGATGTCTTTTATTGGGTTGAGGAAGTTCTGGACAGTTAGTTTCTCCTTCCTTCCATTCTTTTTGTTTTGTTTTTGAGACAGTGTTTCTCTGGGTGGCCCTGGCTGTCCTGGAACTCACTCTGTAGACCAAGCTGACCTCAAACTCACACAGATTTGTCTGCCTCTGCCTCCCAAGTGCTGAGATCAAAGGTATGTGCCACCACCCAGCTTTTTTCTTTCTTTCTTTCTTTCTTCCTTCCTTCATTCCTTTCTTAGAAAGAAGGCATACAAGATAGCAGTTCCTTATGGCAGTTTGATATCTTTTAGGGTTTGGTTGAAACTCCCCATCTCCCTCATCCCCTCCCTAAAGCCAGGATGTATGCATGGCAGACAGGTACATTCTGACCTTGCATGGCCTAAAGAAAACCCGGTAGCTATTTTGTTCCTGTTATCTACCTCTGTGGAAGATTTGTGGCCAGACAGCCCCACACCCCTGGCTGAGGCCACTGAAAGCTGAGCAGGTATTTTCTGGGTCCTGCCTCATAGTCGAGGACTGCTTGGTGAGACTGGCCGTCCCAAGACTCAGGCCCTTTCTCAGCTGTTTCAGAAGCATGAGATCTTTCAGGAATAATATGATGATGATGAGGTCCCTGTGCATGCCCCAAAAGGAGCGAGATGGGCTACACTGAGCTCCCAGAGACCCAGGCAGCTGCTTCATCAACCAAAGTGGCACACATCCAACTACAATTGAGACCCTCACCCAGGGGCCCTCATTGCCTTGTGAGGTCATTTTGCATAAGACTTTGGAGCTAGGCCTCATGCCTCAGTCTTGTCATCCCAATTACAGGAGATTGAGACAAGATGGTCACAAGTTCAAAGCTAGCTTAGGTACAGAGAGAGTTCAAGGACAGCCTGTAAACTTAGTGAGATTCTGTCATGAAATACAATGTAAAAAGAAGTCTGAGAATGCAACTCAGCAGTAGAGCACCTGCCTAGAATCCCCCAGTGAGGGGCTAGGGTCTAACTCAATGGTAGAACACCTGCCTAGAATCCCCCAGTGAAGAACTGGGTGTGTGGCTCAGCTGTAGACACCTACCTAGCTGTTCCACAAAGAAAAAAACAGAAAGGAAGATAATTGTCCAGTAATAGAAAAACAATTCAAGCAACTGTGATATGTAATGGGTTGTGCCTCAACCCAGGAGGCATCCAGCTGCTGGCCATACCACCCACTATGAATCTCAAAACACCATGATGCCTTCACAAAGGAGGTCTCGCACCCATGTGGGATTCAGCAATGAACAAAACCAACTAATCCAGAAGTCATCAGAGCAGTTGTGTGGAAGGGGTGGTGACCAGGAAGGGTCACCAGGAGCCCTTCAAGCGGCACATGTGCTCTGCCTGGACACGTTCTGTCAAATCCTGTTGAACGGTGTCCTTGAGATCTGAGCAGCGGCAAATCTAAAGTGGACGGGAAGAGAATCCCTTCAGGCCTCGTGAAATTAATCAGAATGTCTGGAGTTGGGAGGCAGCCACCCTTTGTGGGAGGGTTCGGTAGGAGCCCCTGGACGCCGGTCATGTTTTCATTCCTGGCCAGTCTCTGGTTCCCTTAATGGGCAGGCTTTGTGATACAGGCTGAGCTATGTGCTTGAGTCATGTGCCCCTCCATGTGCATGAGATACTTGGGGAAACTTCCCAAACTCAAAATGCCGGCTTCATCTTTGGCCAAATGTATCAAACATCCCACGTTTCCTCCTGAAGCCTCCGTGGTCTCTGTCATACTAACACAGCCATCACCACCTAGGACTAACAATTGAGCCCTGGCAGGCTTCTCAAATGGGGTTGGGAAGGGCCCCAGATGCTACGAAAAAGTGGAGAAGACACTCTACATCTCCAGGACCCATCGAGAGCTGAAGTCTCTTCTACCACCATGGGAATCTCCCCCCATATTGTTGAGTCTCTCTGTCCCCTTGTCTCTGTCCATTCCTCCAAGAAACCCAAGCCCAGCATCCCCAAGGCTGTCCCTCAGCAGGGCCAGGCCCCAGACTGTGGAAACTGAAGATGGGTTTGGAGGGATGGGGCGCAGGCAGCAGGGGATGGGCACCAGCTGGTGTTTTGGAAGAGTGGTGCCCCAAGCTCCAGGGGCGGTGGCCAGATGCCAGCCCCTCCCCCACAGCTCCTCAGGGCACCCCCACCACTAGCCTGCCCCTCTCCCTCCCACCTCCAGACCACCCTGAATTCACAGACCTGTCTACAGTCACAGACAGCTGGGGAGTCATGTCATGTGACTGGCCCTGGGCCGGACCCCCCACACCCAGGAAGAAGGGGGTGCCCAGGCCTCTGTCTTCCCTTTCCTGGTGGGACCAGAGCTTTCTCCCTAAGGTCCTCCAGAGGCAATGTGGCACAAACCTGCTTTGAATATCAAGGTTTGCAAAGATCAAAAAAGCAAGCGAGGTATTTTGGAAACACAGAGTGTGCCAACTAATTAAGGGTCTGATTATTAGCGAGCTCTCTCACACAGGAGGAGGGGGGAGGCAGGCAGCCAGTCCCCAGCCACTTCAGCAACAGAGAGAGAGAGAGAGAGAGAGAGAGAGAGAGAGAGAGAGAGAGAGAACACTCTCAAGTTCTACCATCAGCTTCTTAAGGAAACCAAAACAGATAAATGAGTCTATACCTCTGTACAGCAAGGAAAACCTCATTACGGGGGGGGGGGGGGGGTGCGGGAGGGCTGAAAGGAGAGAGAGTATCTGCTGAAGCAGGAGCTTCATCTGGGAAGAGATTAATCCCCAGAACAAGTCCGGAAGTCCTTTGTTCAACAAGGATGCTGCTACTGAACCTGGTTAAGCACAGTAGAGGGGCTGGGAGATGGCTCTGTAAGTAAGGGTACTTTGCAAGGCATGAACGAGGATCTGAGTTCGAGTCACAACAGCACCCACACAAAAAGCCGAGTATGGAAACATGAGTGAGTGCCTGCAACCCCAACACTGTTGGGGGGGGGGGAGACAGCACGATCCCAGGAGTTGGCTGGCTGCCAGTCTAGCAAAAGAGCTGAACAGACATGATAACTGAAAGATTGAAAAATGTGAGAATGACCATCAAGCACAGGGAAAGAGGCCCAAAATTACACCATGAGGGAAAGGCCAATCAGAATCAGTGAAAGTGAACCTGAGCAGTTACTGAGAGGCTAAGGTAGAAAGATGCCAAGTTCAAGGCAAGCCTGGGCTATATAGTGAATTGAAGGCTAGCCTAGGAAACTTAATGAGACCTTGTTGAAAAACAAAAATGTAAAAAGAGAGCTAGAAATATAACTCAATGGTAGAATACCTACCTAGAATGCCCCAGTGAGGGGCTGGGTGTGGCTCAGTGGTAGAATCCCCCAGTGAGGTGTGGCTGAATGCACAAAGCCTTGGGTTCTAATGTCAGCACCAAGGGAAAAAAATGTTAGATCCCCACCTAAGCTCTGGGAAGGGACCAGAGACAGGCAAATCCCTAGCGCTCACTGGCTAGTTGGCTTAACTGATTTGAAGAGCTCCAGGTTCAGTTGGAATCCTGTCTCAAAAAAAAGTAGAGAGCCATGGAAAAAGACACTCAACATGGACCTTTGGCCTACACACACACACACACACACACACACACACACACACAAAGACAAACACTCACACAAAGACATATACAGAGACACACATACATACAATGACACAAACACATGCATCTGACACACATGTGTCCCCACACACACAAATGAGATATGGGGTACAACAATGAAGAACTTGGGCATCCAAGAACCCTAGAACTGCCACTTGAGGCCCCAGTAATGAAGTCCCAGGTGCCAGAGCTAAGTCTTGACCTAGAAAAGATAGTGGTAACTGGGGAGAGGACAGCAGACCCTACAATAGGGGGTCAAGAGGAGACCCTTCCTGTGCCTGAGGAGCCTGGGAGTTTTTCATTGCATAAGGCCCAGAGCATCACCTGGCCCAAGCTCCTCTTGCAGGCTGTCTGTACTCTTGACACTAAAGGGCTGGCTCAACTTTGCCTTATCTCAAGCTGCCCACCTAGATGGGGGCTTCCTGGGTTATTGGGCCCCATGCTGGAGAGGGCTTTAAGCTTTTGTAAGTCACCAGAGACATCTCTCTTCCTGGACTAATCACACTTCAAAGGAGGCCCAGCTCCTGGAAGGTGGCCTGGCCGGGGCAGGAGAACTCACCTGGGGGAGGGGTGACAGGATCGTTAATCCCCACTGGGCAATTAGGGGCCAGATAGTATTTCCTAACCACTCCCCTCTGCCTTCCTGGGGCCTGGAATGCACCCCAGGCCTTTGAAGCCCTCATCAAGGTGTTTTAACACTGACCACCAGGCAGGGGAGAGGTGCCCTGTCCCCAGGCGCCCTAACTAGCAAAGCCTAGGATTAGCCACAGTCTAGCCCAGAGCCCAGCTGGCTCCCTTGTTCTTGCTCTGGGTGGCCAAGGAGGTTATTCCTGAGAGCCAGGCCTGGTTCCCCCCACCCCAGTCCCCACATGTGCTCCCTTCTTCCTCAGGGGCCTCGTCCTGGATGAGTGAGCTTGTCAGTTCCCAGGGGTCGTGATGTAAACCCCATGCCCTGGTTCGGAAGATGTCAAGCCATCTCCCCTTTGGCATCTGATGAAACAGAGCACGACCCGTCCTTTCATCTCAGAGGCTGGTTTAACACTCGGCTGCCCCTGGCTGGAGTTTCCAAAGCATTGTCTACAGGGCTGGGGGTGGCAGGAGGGCAGGGCCCAGGGAGGCAGAACTGTGGGGTGCCCTCCTGCTTCTGGACTTTCAAAAACCCAACTCTGTCCCCCAGGAACTGTGACCATAATTTTTCATTTGAAGAAAACAAAATTCTAGGGTCTGGCAGCTCTAACCAGCTAGGCTGGACCCTTCATCTCCAGAACACCAATGAAAGAGACCAATCACAAGAAGCAGAGAAAAGAGATTTATTCAGTGTGGCTACATTGGGAACAGGAACAAATAAAGGGGTCCAGTGAGTCCAGAGTCCATCTTCCAGGCCCTGACATGAAGGCAAGAGGTTTGCATAGCTAAGCATCCCAGTCAAGGCATCATCCCGCCCATCTGCTTCCTGCAAGGTGGTCTGACAAGTTGTCAGAATGCTATACAATCTCATCCTGAGAGGCAGACTCCCCCTCTGGCAGGTATTAGGGCTTCAGCCTGTCTCTTCCCCAGCATGGAATTCCTGGGAGATTTTAATTCTTTGGGAGGGACACCAGTGTCTCTATAGAATGTATTCTTGCATGGCCTGGTCTTCAGGATTCTGTCCCTTCATCTATCCCTCCCAGGCCAAAGCCATAGATGCACAGGACAGAACAGGCACTGTGTTCCTTTTGCTCAGCCCCTCACTTGGAGGGGCCTGCCTACCCAGGCTCAGGCAGTGAGTGGGCCCAGGCCAGAAGCCCAAGTCTTGAGGTCTGAGTGTGCATTCCTGTTCAAAGTGGCTCAGAGTGAACTCTGGGATGTGAAAATGGTCCAGACACACTTTACTCCCCAAAACTTTATGCCCCGAGGGTTCAGGATCTGGAAGACTAGGCAGAGGACGTGGGAATGAGCCGGCTGGCCAGGACCCCAGTCTATACTCAGTCTAGAGGTCTCCACGCCCATGGCGTCCCTGGGGGAAGGGCTTACAACATGATCCAGGACCAGGGCTGCAGATCTAGATAGGGACTTGGGATCTGGGGACGATTATGTGAAAGGAGGTATGTAAAGGCAAAGTGACACCTGGCAAGAGGCCCTGGGGGAGGGGCTGGGGTGAACAGAAAAAGACTAGAGAGGAAGGGTGGATTAGGGAAAGATCCAGAGCTAAATTCAGAAGACAGCAGCCAGGCTCAAGGAGCAGCAGGGACCTCATCTGGGTCTTGTCTACCCCTGCTGCTAATGACACAAAAAACAGCACCTGTCGCCCAAGGACTTACCTGGATTTGAGGAGATGTTTGGAACATCCAGAGATTTACCCTGGAAATCTGAACTCGTGACTTCTCTTTTCATTTCTCTGTGTAGTGCAAGCATGTCCTAGAGCAGTCTTGTCAGCCCACTGATCTGTTTTCCTGAGTGAGCACAGGTTAGCAGGACCAGAGTTGACAGCATCATACACGTTTTAAACTGGTAGCTTTGCAAGCCTGGGGACCGGGGGTTGATCCCCCCACAGACACCAGCCAGGACTGGTTGTACACACTTGTAATCTCAGCACTGGCGAGGCAGAGACAGACGGATCTCTGGGACAAACTACTTCTTCCTACTTGGTCCTAATCCCTAAAGGAAAAAGTCTTTAAGCGACATTTAAACCCCAAACTCAGGCTCTTTGGAAAAAAGTGTTTGTTACTGCTGTGAATGTATGGTAGCTATGAAAGGGTAAGCATATACCACAGCACACATATAAAAGGCAAGGGGTGGTTTTGTAAGGTCAGTTCTCCCCTTCCCCCTTTTGTGTGTTCTGAGGATCAAATTAGGTTTTGAAGCTTGCATAGCAAGGGACTGAACATCTCACCTGCTTTTTTTTTTTTTTTTTTTTTTTTTTTTTTTAATCCAAGGGTTCATTCCATAGCCCAGGCTGGCCTAGAACTGTCAATCCTCCTGTTTCTGCTTCCTGTGCACTGAGATGACAGGCCTACACTACTGCACATAGCATCTAGACACTTTTATTTCTAATTCTTAAAAGCTGTAATCATGTGCCTTTGTGCATGTTTAGGTGTGGGCGGGTGTCTGTGGAGGCCAGAGGCCCTGAATCCCCCTGGAGCTAGGGTTACAAACAGTTGTGAGGTCCCCAATAGAGTTACTGAAAATCGAACTTCAGCCTTCTGCAGGAGCAGTATGCCCTGAACATCTATCTCCAGCCCCTCAGAAAGGCTTAATAAACCCACCTATCTCAACGCAACCTGGCTGCTCCTCTCATCAAGAGGCAGAGTAGATCCCAACATTAAGGACTGGATATATGTGTGTGTGCATATGTACAAATGTATATATATGATCATACTTAATACATTGTAGCTGGGCTTCATGGTGTGCACCTGTCACCCCAGCATTCAGTAGGACTGCGAGTTAGAGACCAGCCTGGGCTACATTGTGAGAGACTCTGTCTCAAAAAAACAAAGTCTGGTTAGAGAGATAGCTTAGTCTGTAAAAACTATAAAAAGCTGGATACAGTGGGGAACATCTATAATCCCATTAATGGTGAGATTTGAGGGAGAGACAGGTGGAAGGGACCCCTGGAAGCTTGTGGACAAGCAAATGTGCCCTATTTAATGAAATTCCAGACAATGAGAGACCCTATATTGAAGAAAAAGTGGAGGACACCTGAGGAAGGAAGTCTGCAAGGTTGTCCTCGGACTTCTACATGCTTACACACCTGCATGCCTGCACACACACACACACACACACACACACACACACACACACACACCACACACACCAGACAAGATGCTAGGACCAGCCAGCCACAGTATTTCTCACTTCCCAGGGACAGTCACACTATTTTATCTCAAGGCTTCAGGCTACCCAGAGCGCAAAGACCTCAGCTGCTCCAGCCTGGAGGCCACCAGCAAAAGAAGGCTTTGGTAAAGAGGTGAGAGAGAACATACATACTCCTCCCACTGCTGCTGTCTGTGTGGGTGGAAGGAGCCTGGGCCTACTGGGAGAAAGGCTCCATTCAGTGTTTCACCAGCTATGCTGAAAAGCATGGGTTGAAGACAAGCAAGCTCAGCAGGGTCCCACAGGGTGAGCTCTTGGCAACTTGGCCCTCCATAGCACTGTCGCCACCTCTCAGGTGAAAATGAAATAAGTGGGGGTGAGATTGGGGCCTGGGCCCCAGGGAGCTAATGCCAAAGACAGAGGCAGCTCAGTGATGGGTTCACTTGGGCTGTAGGAAATCAGCCCATGAGAAGTAGCACTTTGTGTTCTCTGACATTCTGAAATTACTTAATCAATTGGGTATACATATGTTCCTGTGTGTACATGCATGCAAGTACATGTTCATGTTTGTGTGTGCACATGTGTGTGCCACAGAGGTCAATCAGTACTCAATATCTTCCTCAATCATATATATATATATATATATATATATATATATTATATATATATATATATATGATTATATGTTGATTTTCTGAGACAGGGTTTTTCTGTGTAGCCTTGGCTGTCCTGGAACTGACTGTGTAGACCAGGCTGGCCTCGAACTCAGAGATGCACCTGCCTCTGTCTCCTAAGTGCTGGGATTAAAGGTGTGCACCACCACCACCTGGAATTTACCAGTTTGGCTAGACTGGCAGGTCAGAGAGTTCCAGAGATCCCTGTCTCTACCTCCCCAGTGCCAGAGTCACCGAGGCAGGCATACTGCCACACCCAGATTTTTACATAGATGCTGAGAATGTGAACTCAGATATCCATGCTTACACAGCAAGCACTTTGCCAACTGAGGCATCTTTCTAGCCCCAAGGAGCCCAGCTACGAAAGGATTAGATGATACCCCAAGCTAGAGCCAGCCTCAGTCATGTTGTCCACTTAGCCAGCCATTGAGCCAACCTCCCAGTTTCTTGAAGCCCCTGGACTCTCCCAGTAGCCTTCTGTGCCTATCCCACAGATGAGAAAAGAGGTTGTCCAACTGAGCCAGCATTTGACCTAACAGATACTGCGCAAACCAGACAGGCACTCAGCTGTGGGAACTGAAGCATCATACCTCCTGGAGCATGACTTCCTAACCTAGGGAAAATCTCAGTATAGAACTGAGAGCTCTCACAGACATCAACCAGTGTCTCCAAGACAAAATGGGTCCTGTGCCTCTGTGTGACTTTTCCTTTAGGGCCTGCACCATGCACTTGGTCCTCTGTGTTCCCATCTGTAAAATGGAGTATATAAATGTTACAATAAGTCCTGTGTCCAATCACTATTGAATTAGGGCTTTGTTAGACATACATAGGGTCAGCCAGATTGAGTCTGTGCTGCACTGTGCCCTCTGAGATTCAAAACAGCCCTCAGGAATAACTTTTTTGTGATATTATGAAGACTGGAGCCCAGCTTAGAACAATTTAAGAGGCCTTGGTGGTAGAGTCCTTGTCTGAGTTGACTTTATCTCTCAATGACTCACACAAACTGGGCATAAGGGAACTCAAAATTTGAGGGTAAAAATACAGGAGGGGGAAGGCCTCCCTAAAAATATGTCCTCCATCGTGCGCCAAAGAATGTAGTTAACTTGCATTTACACCATGATGTCTAATCCATTTACATTTATTGTAAACTTTGGTATAGCTGGATTGAAGTGCTACATTTTGCTACTTGATTTTTGTCTCATTTGGTGGTTGTTCTGTGTTTTTTGGTTTGGTTTGGTTTGGTTTTTTTGATTGTTTGCTTGGTTGGTTGGTTGGGTTTTTTGTTTGTTTGTTTGCTTTTTGTTGTTTGGGTTTTCTGTTGTTTGCTTTGGTTTGGTTTGGTTTGAAGGTGTTCGGTGAATATGTTGTTATTATTTTGGTTTTCATCTTTTTTTCTCTTTTATCTTTCCTGCCTTCTTTGGTAATAATCAGATAATTTATAGCTACAGTTCTCAAAGTGTCTGTAGATCCATTCAAAAGCCTGTGGAGTCAAAACTCACCACATGCATCAATAACACTAAGTTGCCCCCTGTCCTTCAACTTTCCTCTTCTTATGTTTGACTCTTGTCTTCTCATGTATGAGTGACAAAGTAGCTTCCCAGGGACCACATGATATCATGATGTAGCATCATGAAATAACAGATGCAAAAGCAGGTATGTGGACCCAGACATTTACGGAATCGTTAAGGACTTCTCCTAAGGAAATCAGCAGAAGTACACAGCAACACTTCTTTTGTCATTGTTTTCTTATTCTAGAGAATATAGTTTGGAGGAGTGTGTTTATTTTGCTTTCTTGAGCAACTTGCTATGTAGCACAGGCTGTCCTGAAACTCATGATCCTCCTGCCTCACCCTCCCAGGCTGGGTTTATGTGTGTGTACTGCAGTCTTGGCCTGCTTTTCTTGACATTACTTGCATTGTGTATGATGGCCTCAATGCTAACCTGACTCAGTGCTAGGATTTCTGATCTTCTCTCAGGAATTGAACACATAACAGCTTCTCTCTCACTTATAACCTTGGGCCAAGCCGGCGGTCCTGCTGGCCTTGGTCCCTGACCCTGGGAAAGAAGTGTACTCGCTGCCCTCTTGGCCACATCTCCATTCTGGCAAGAGTCCTTTGCTGGCACCTCCTGACTACCTCTGAGTCCGCGGGAGGCGTGAGGGCTGAGAGAGGGTGTTTGTTTGGAATCCCATCCCAATTGGCCAGCAGCAACACTGGTTTGTCCAGAGAGCCTTGGCTCCCTCCTCCTGGAACCCTGCCTCCTCTTGGACTTGAGTCCAGGCCTGGAGGGGTAGCCAGGAGTGAACGGATGGGCTCTTGGCCAGGCACGTGGCCCAGGAGGGGTTGTAAGAGCTGACACTGCAGCTCAGGAGCCAGGGGCACTCTCTTCGGCTCACTTCACAGTGCCAGGAGGCCAGGAGAGCCCTTCCCATATGAAACTAGAATGTCCAGCCCACTCAGATGGGGGACCTCTGGAATTGTCTCCTGGTCCTGTTTCTCTCAGTTACAAAATCCCAGTGGCCCAGGCCCTGCTCCTCCCTGAGCAATATGGATGAATGGATGGAGAGCTACAAGGACTGGGACCAACCTTCAGGTTTGTTCTAAGAAGCCAGGCATCACTCAGCAAAGCTGGCAGCATCAACCTTGATGTACACTAAAGAGCCAAGTCAGCTGGTGCAGAAGCTGATCTTGCTGCCTGGTCCAGGCCTTCCCACCCACAGCCTCTGCCCTCCCTGTCCACAGCTCCAGTATCAAAAGGTGGACTGTGGGTCACTGCTATTTTAAATGTTGGCACAACTTTAATCCCAGAACTCCAGTGACTGAGGCAGGTGGATCTCTCTGAATTCAAGACTAGTCTACATAGTGAGCCCCAGGCCATTCAAAGCTACATAGTGAGACCCTGGCTTAAAAACACTGAAATAAACAAATAAATGAAGGCTGAGCCTCCAGGCTTCAAACACTAATGTTTTCAGAGCTATCCAATGGCCTCTACTGAAGCTCTTGGTATTTCTCAGATGTCACCTGTGGGAAGGATGATGTGTGGCTGTGGACACGGACAAGGAACTCAGGACCTGCAAGCTGCTCCAGGCTGCTGATGCAAAAGGGTGGGGCCACAAATAGGAAGGTCAAGGTCTATATAAAATTCCCTGCCATCGGGGACCCTCCCCCAGGACCCCTGCCCATGCCCAGCTGCAGAGAGATAGGGACCTCAAAGGCTCAGGGTCTGTCCTTTTGTGGGGATTAGCCGGGTCAGCAGCATTAAAGAACATGAAAGCTACCATCCCTCCCCACCTCTTCCCATCCTTTCCAACTCTCCTCACCCCTCCCCACACCTCCACAACCCCTGCCCACCCTGCTCCCCACAAAGCCTCATTAGTCATCCTGTTTCTTGGTACATCCCCATCAAGAAATGCCCCCAAGTGTGACACCTTTAATGTAGAAGGTTTTCTGGAATACCCCATAGTCCTATGCCCTCTACCGCTCCTTACTGTCAGAGAATAAAGAGTCACCAAGTGGAGACCACCCTCCTAGCAGTTCATCAAAAGACAACATGCCAGGAGAGAGGACATCAGAAACAGTCCCAGAGTCCAGACTCAGTGCCCTCCACACACCCGAAGGATGCCTTGTGCTTTCTGATGCCTGGCTTCCTTACAAAGAGCCCCAAGGATTCTTGGCATCCCATGAGACTCTCCCCTCAGGAGTCTGTTCCCAGTTGGTGTGAATCCCATCTCCCTCCGGTGATACCTTAGGCCCTGTCTTCTATAGGAACCAGGCTCATGGCTAACTGCCCAGCCCTGCTGCCCTGCCTGTGCCCTGCCCTGATGTTCTAATTTCATTCTGTTGATGTGATAAAAAACTGTGACCAAAAGCAACTCAGGGAAGGAAAGGGCTTATTTACTTAACACTTCCAGATCACCGTCCATCATCACCGAGGGAAGTCAGGGCAGGAGCTCCAGGCAGGAAGCTGGAGGCTGGGCTGCTTGTTCTTCCACAGAGCATTACTTCCAACCAGGGAGCTCCCTCAGAGCCCAAGAGATACAACAGAAACCATGGAGGATCACTGTTCTCTGCTCATTTTAGCTAGCTCTAGCATGGAGCCCAGCACCACACTACCTAGGAAATGCTACTGCCTACAGCGGCTTGGACCCTCAGCCCATCAGTTATCAAGACAATCCCTCACAAATACACACACAGATAAATCTAACCTAGGCATTGTCCTGGGTGAGTGACTCAGAATTGAATTTGAAGTCTGTGGATTCAAGGTATTTAAAGAAGAGGAGGGGGGGAGGATATAACTGATGGCAGCTCCTCAGCCAGTCACACACTGATGGGACATGAAAATACCCTCCTGTCCCTGCCTGTTGGTGTCCAGCCTCACAGGTTTACACTGAGTGTAATTTGTGCAGTTGAAGGGCACAGGAGAGCCACCATGCTCACATGGGATCTGTGTGTCTGGCCGGGGATCTCAAAAGACAGTGGCAGAAGACCTCCCCAGTATGGAGGGAGAGAATGCTGGCACCTCCTCTCTAGGTACATGTTCTCCCACACAGCCTGATTCTGATAAGACCAGGTAAAGATGTCTCCAATGGTGGATGATTCTGGTAAGCAGAGGGTCAGAGGCACAAAGAACCTCATCCATCTGAATATATCCCACATGGCCTATGATACCAGAGATGAGGAAATGGAGGCATGGAAAAGCAATCCTCATAAACCCCAGTGGATTCCATTGGGTGAACATATGGCCTATACTCCTGGAGATGGGGAAACTGGGGTCTGGAGAGGTAGCACTTGTCCCCCTGGGTTGGAACAGGCTGTTCGGTGACCCTTCTACCCTGACCCAGGGTCCCTGGCTCAGAATGGTACAGCAATGCCCACTCCTGTGGAGGCAGGCTCCAACTTTCTGCTGTGTCCTGGCTCAGTCCACAGGCCCTTTCAAAATGCACCCAGCACTCAGCCAACAAGGGCTCATTCAACCCAACCCTCCCGGGCACAGGCAGTGCATGCTTTAAAAGTGTGTTTCTCTCAAAGACTAAATAAGCACTTCCCAGAAAGAAAGGCAAGCTGGCCATGCTTATGTGACGAGATGCTTTGCCTCGCTGTGCCAAGGACCTCCCAGCCATGACCCTGATGGGACTCAGGAATCATGCTAGTCTTGTGTCTGGGACTCAGGAAGGCAGATCCAGGGTTTCTTGGATTTTTATGAACTGCCTCCCCTGCCCCAAATCTCTCAAGCTCAAGGAGGAAGGGCTGGGCTGCAATAAAGCCACGTGCAGGGGAAGCAGAAAAGAGATTCTGTAGGCACATCAAAAGTGCTAGGTACCCTCCTTCTGTGCCCAAGTCTAGGGCATCTGGAAGTCATCTGGATGGCTGTGTTGGGCCTTTAGCAGCTTCATCTAGCACACACTACCTCCTTCCTCCCTGGCGTGGAGGAGAGAGTTCCCATTGTCAAGACTCTATACAAGTATGGTTCCAGCAAGGTGCATAAGGCCCAGGCATGTCTGTAAAGAGTGGACAGCTGTTCCTATGCATGGACAGAGCTGGGCTGCTGGAGGGAGGAAGATCTGTCTTCGTATGTTCTTTGTATCACCAGCACCCACTGAAGCCCCAAAGAGAGGGGAGGGGGTCCCGGAGGTGATGATGGTGTGACACCCACAGGACCTGTGCTGAAGACAACCTCGAGATACAGAGAGAAATGGACACAGCCATGGATCTGTCTAGAGAGGAGGCCCAGTAGGTTTTACAGCCTTTGCTGCACAAGTATGAAGACCTGATTTCAGATCCCCAGCCCCTACAAAAATGATGAGCCCTTCAGTGCAAGGCTGTAACACCAGCACTGGGAAAACAGAGATAAGTGGGTCTCCAAAACTCCAGAGCAGTTTAGCCAGTTGATGATGAGCTCCAAATACAATGAGAGATCCTGCCTCAAAAAATAAGATGGGCAGTGATAAAGGCAAAAACCAAAGTTTGACTTCAGGCCACCTCACAGACATCTACTGATATGCATGTGTACACATAAAGTGGACACACTCCAGATAGAGTGTCCAGAGCCTTGGAGATATAGTCTTACATCAGAATTTCTCCTAAATGCTTATGGAGGACTAGGCTGGGGAAGCATGCCCCCAGAACAGGGTCATTCCATCACTACCCACATGGACAAGACTGGACAGCTGGGGCAGGTCCCCAAACTGCCTCCAAACATAGGTAGCCAAGGATATAACCCTGCTGGATCTGCTAAGGAGACAAAACCCACAATGGGTAGTGACCTCTAGGGGCACCAAGCAGAGACCCATAGCTAGCTGGGGAATGTCATGTGGCCTTTTAGCAACTGTACCAAGATGGTAGGGCTTTGTAGGAGAGCAGTAACCACAAGCAAGAGCAACCATGGCCTCTTACTGTCAGATAGAGCACTCATCCTCTCCAGTCACACCACCAGAAACTATGGTCCCCTGGCCACACACAGGCCGAATGCTCACCACTACCAGGCCCTGTTCTGGGTACTGGGGTTGCACTCCTGCCCAGTTCCCAAGTATTCAGCTGTTATCAGAGACACACACCACCACCCATGATGTCAGGACACGTTGTTGGGTGGGGGCCAGCTTTGTGCAGCCCAGTTTTCTTTTCTGACTCTTTCCTAACTCTTCTGGACAGGTAGCCCCTCAAAGGAAATAGAACACACTAGCTGACCACATTGGGTTTTACTTTATAAATATTTTACTAGCAAATACTACATCCATTGCCTGGGTTCTACAATTTACTTTAATTGCCCATCCACCCATCCATTCACCTACCTCCCAACTTATGCGTCTAGCCATCTAGCTGTCTAGAAATCTATTATTTCTTCATACAACCATCTTCTCATCTAAATGTCCATCCACTCATCCACAAACCAATACTACCACCCAATCTATCCACATATCCAGCTACCCATCTATCCACCCATCCCTCCTTACATACAACCATCTCCCCACCCATTCACCCACCCATTTTCTTACCCACCCATCTATCCACTCAAGCCTCCTACTTCATTGGGTGAGTTTCACAGTAAGTTCTGGGCCTCCTCACATTTCAGCCCAGATCCTCAGTATTGTGTCAGCTGAGCTCAAACCCCCTTCTGCAATTGCCCTGTTTTAGGTCCAGTTTACTCAGTAAAAGCCATGAATCTCCAAGATGCCAAAGTCACTGGTGTTCTGTTGTCTTTGCTTCTCTCTCCATGAGACAGTTTTAACAAGAGCCAACTCTGAATAGCCTGGGCCCTGATAAAGGACACAGTCACCAGTTTGGGCTAAGCCTGTCTAACATGTTGTCACTGGCCCCAGGTGGCCACTTCACTTTACATCTCAGATAATTCCAACTAGATAAGTTTAAAAAAAATAACCTTAGTGGTGTCTCGAGGTAATAGACAACACTGTTTCCGCCATCATAGAGACTCCCTCGGATGATGTTGCCCAACACACAGAATTTAAAACTGATTTTGGGCCAGGTGATATGGCTCAGCAGGTAAACGTGTTTGCCCTGCAATTCCAGCAATTTGAGTTCTATCCCTGGGCCCATATAAAGGTGGAAGGACATAACTAACTCTACAAAGTTGTCCTCTCACTTCTGCATGCATGCTATGGTATGTGAGCACCGTCCCCACACAATAATGACAGTTAATTAAATTAAAACAGGGTCATCTTGCCTGTTTTTCCCAAGCATCTTCGCAGTAGGGCTCTCTGATGACATCTTATGTAGGTGACTTCTCACTGCTGTGCTGAAGGTACAGCTTACTGATCCCAGCAGGGACAATGTCCCTGAGTCCTGGGGCTAAGACTATTTAGCCATGGGCAAGTCTAGCAGGGTTATAGCTTTATTGTACAACTTCCCTTATCCTCAACTGGAACAATGACTCAGTAGTAGATCACTGCCTAGAATTTCCCAGTGAGGGGCTGGCAGTATAGTTCAGTGATAGAGCTCTTGCCTAGCATGTGTTTGGCTCCCTTCCCTACACACACACACACACACACACACACACACACACACACACACACACACACTAAGGCTGGAGAGGAGATTCAGTGTGTAAGAGCGTTTGGTGTGCAAGCATGAAAATCTGAGTTTGATTCCCCACACTCGTGTTTTAAAAATTATGTGAACTTAAAAATAAAAGTGAAACAGGTAACACTTCATTCAAACTTGTCATTTTCTCAGCATTTTCTAGGTCATATCATCATGCTGGTGCCTTGAGTCCCCAGTGCATCATTCTGAGTCTGTATCAGTAGGTTATGTGGTCACCTTACCACACACCATGGCAGTGTGCAAACCCTTTTGTCAGGGCTGTTCCATCCAAGGATTTGGCTGCCCAGCAGCCGCCAGCGCCCTATACCACACCAGTTCCCATGACGTCACAGGCACCAGTGACCCCCTCAGTGTCCAGGCTGTCTTCTGACAAAGAACTGAAAACCTCACAGGAAGGTTCTACCTGAGTACAGGAAACAAGTGCTCTCAGGACACCTCAGCCAGCCCAGGCTGGACTGCAGCTCCCCACACTGCCTGGAGGTCAGGCAAGGCCTAGCCTGGCCTCCAAGACCTCCAGTTGACCCAGATGCAGGGGCTCTGGACTCCTACTTCCCCAATTCTCTAACCCTCCAAGGCCTCCAACCGACAGAGAAATGAAAGCCAAAGAGTTGGGCTGGTGAGCCACCAGGGGCTAAGGACAGCGTGTGGTACCATGCACAATACCCAACCCTGATGTGCTCTGCAGGTTTGTCTGAAGGCAGCCCCACGCTGTTGGGACAGAGTTGGGGAAGGGTAGGGTAGGGGCCCACTTCACAGTGGCAGCTGACAGGACAGCCTTGGCCCTTTCCCTGGCAACCTCCAGACACATCTCTGGCTGGCCTTTGAGTCCTGTGTGGCCTCCGAGGGAGGTTGGCGCCCATTCCTTTGGACTGGGCAGCTTTGTCTAGTCCCGTGGTCCTTAGCAAAGAAAGATTCAGGCTAAGGACCCAGAAAGAGTTGCACATTGAGATGCGTCACAGGGCCAAAGGCAGTTGTGAGGTGGAGACAAGCAGAGGCCTCTGGCCAGCGGTCACCAAAGGTTAGAAAATGGGGCTGGAGGCTAGGGACACAGGGGATACTGGACTAGGGTGAGAGAGGGACAATGAGGACCAGGCAGTCATCTCAGTCACTGTGTTCTGTAGCCAGCACACCACAAACTGGAGAAACAGGGACAGGGGAGTGGGTCTTAAAGGATAGGGACTTCCATTTGTATCTATGGGAGCCATCAGGATCTCAAGGGCCCCTCAGGATGCCCCTGCAGGGCTAGGGATATGGCTCAGTTGGTGAATTACTTGCCTAGCAAACACAAAGTCCTGGGTTTCATTGCAAGCACCACATAATCCCAGAACTTGGGAGGTAGAGGCAGGAGGATCAGAAGTCCGAGGTCTTCCTTGGCTACAGAAGAAATTTGAAGGTGGCCTGGGATACATGAGATCCCGTCTTATTGGGAGGCATGGTGAGGCGAGAGTCTGTATGTGGTCTATATGAGGGAGCCAGAATTCCCTCACACGGGCTCCATGCCTTCCTCCCTCATTCTGACATCCTCCCTTTGGAGATTTCCTATACCAAGTTGCAGCCAAGGGCAGGGCAGCACAGCAGAGGACTAACCACTGCTGTCCCCCTGGGTTTGATGTTTGCAAGCCACATGGCAGTGTGAGGAAATTATTGGTGTCTGACCAGTGGCTATGAAGAGTTTCTGTCTCTGAGAGTTTCTAATAGGTAGGGGACATTGCTTCTTCAGAAGGGATGAGCTATCTATCACAGAAGGCAAGCAAGGCTTGTGTGATGTATATGACTGAACAAACCTCTGTAACTCCGTAGCCAGAATCTTTAACAACTCTGTGGGGCTCATGGCCCCCTATTTTGGTCCCCAATGAACCTCAGACCTAGAGCCAAGCCGTTCCAGTGAGGACCTCGGAACAGGCCAGGGCATCCAGACTATGTTGTTGGGATTCAATTGTGGCCAATACCCTTAGGAAGACACACTTAATGTTAAACTGGAAGGGACCTGGGAAATGGGGCCACCTTGACCATAAGAAAGAACCTGCCTGAGATTGAAGAGCATATGTGGAAGAAGGCTAGCTGATGCTATTTGGAACACCTGGATCTGGCCATACCTGATGCCAATAGACCTGCTTGGCTTAGCCTGAACCAGTAAATGCTCAAACCATCTTGCCAAGGGCCCCCTCCATCCTGGGAGTTAAGCAATCACTCCACGCTCTGCTGGCTAGCTTCCAAAAGACTTCTCAAGAGCTGTGACTGCAGACCCGACCCTCCCTCAGAGCCCCTGCCAAGGCGGTAGTTTCCTCAGTCTACATACCGTGGAACTGGAAACACAGGAAGAGTCTCCAACATGCCAAGCCTCCACCTATCTACTGGGAGACATATGCAGATCCTCTCTGGCCTTGTGACCTAGGGCAAGTTACTCAACTTCTCTGAGCCTCATGAGGTAAAAATGGGGTCTATGCCCAGGTTCAATGCCTAGCACCCACATAGCGGCTCACACCCACCTGTAACTCCAGTCCCAGGAAATCCAACGCCCTCTTCTGGAGCCTGTAGGTACTGTATGCACATGGTGCACAGACATACATGTAAGCAAAACACCCACATACATTTAATTTAAACATGGGGTCTATGATCTCCACCTTCAATGGTTGGAGAGAGTGGGGGAGATAAGTTTGAGTGTGGGGTGCTGGGAGGATCCCCTGCTAGTCAGCAGGACCACCTAGTCTGTGGTTTCTTCGGCACTAGAGCCCAGTACATGCCAACTCCATATTCCCAACTGGTTCAAGATTTACTAGGGAACTGGGCATGCCTCCCCACGACAGCAGCTACATATAATCCGAGGCTAGAGCAGGGATAATCATCCTAGACCCAGGGAACTAGGTTGAGTCCAGCCGGGTCATGCACATTAGGAAGACCTAGCTCCCAGGGGTAAAATACCAGGCACAGTTTTCTCCCTGAGACACACTCCATCCTAAGCCTGTAAGTCTGCCATCCTAGTAACAGGGGCAGCCCAGCCCACCACCCAGCAGCTGTCAGCCAGCAGAGTGGCAAGTTCAGTGCCAGCAGCCAACAAAGCTGAGATGGGCCTAGCCTTCTGTGGGAGGCCCAGGCCATGTCTTATTTATTTATTTATTTACTCATTCATCCATTCATTTGGTCCTGTCAGGAACTCAAAGGTTCGAGTCCATCTCCACTGTGTAGGGTAGCCACTGGAGCTGCCCCAGGAATAACCTGGGCACAGACTGGGCCTCCTAAGGGCTCGTTCCCTGAGCCTGCCTGGAACCTGGCTGGCAGCCAACAGTATCCCTGCGGCACCACACCTGGCTCTCCAGGGATTTGTTCTGAGTGACACCTTCAGGTGACAGATCTAAGATCTGAGTCCTAGACAGGCCTTACAGATGGCTGAGGGCAGGTGGAGGAACCATAGGGGAGGGAGAATCAGCCCCTTTCTGAGAACAAGACCCCAACCCCAAGGCCCCTTTTCTAAGGCTTCTCATCTGGCTGGACGAAAGCCCCCAGGATGCAGCCACTTGCCCTCGCTGGGGTGTGCAGGGCTGAAACTGGAGTCTCAGGTTGCCGGATCACATATTTTCCAAATGACAGTTGCTGCAGGCACAGGCCAGCACAGGTAGGGTCTGCTGGCTCTGCTGGGGCAGGGAGGGGGCACAGATACCCAGAACTGCCTGGCCTGCTCTTTCCTCCTGGCCCTAGTGGGGAGAACACAACCAACCAGTCCATGTGGACCCAATCTGCACCAATGCCCACTCTACAACCGCCATGCAATAAGAACAGGGAGCAACAGCTGGCTCTGTGGTGTAGCCTTCAAGACAGGACCATAAGGATTCTGTCCAGGACCAGCCAGGTCTGCTGTGCACCTTCCCCTGGACACGGACCACACAGTTCAGGCTCAAAGCTACCATCACAGTTGGATTCTTACAGTCCTCACCATCTTCTAGAGGAAAGGACAGAAACTCCCCCACCCAGATAGGACATCTAGAAGATTCTCCTAGAGCTATTCTGGAGTTTGCATCTGACATCCTCTGCTCTCCCCAGCAGGGTCACTTCTCTGAAGCCCTTAGAGGGCTTAACCCCCACAACCTCTCCACACCCCTCCACCCTGGTGCTTCTTTTCTCTTTTTCAAAATCATTTTCTAGGCACCTATAAAAAGGTTCAATGAGTAAGGGTGTTTGCTGCCAAGCCTGATGACCTGAGTGTGATCCTTAAAACCCACATGGAGAGGATTAATTTTTCCAAATTGGTCTCTGGTCTCCACTGGTACACCGATTCAGGTGTGCACCCAAACACACACACACACACACACACACACACACACACACACACACACATCACTCATAAACAAATGCAAAAAAATTAATTTTAGTATACAAAATAATGATTTATTGTGACACTTTCATACATAGCTGTGTTCTGATCATACTCAACTCCATTACCCACCTACCAGGCCCCACTGCTGCTCCCCACCACCATTTTCCCCTAGGAATTTATAGGTCTCTGTGGAAGTGATGTGTTTGGGCTTAGCTAGCTGTGGGGTACCCGAGGCACAGACTAAACACCAGGCTTTGGGGTCTAGGAAATGCCTCCTAAGTCCTCCCTCAGGTCTTAACTGGAAGTCATGGTTTGCCTCCAAGGTCTCATGAGGCAAGACTTTATGTCTTGGGGTTGTCCAATATGAAGGAGCCAACATGAGACAACTCTCAGTCCAGAAGCTTCAACTCAAAAGAATTCCCAAGGCTTTTTTTTCCACATGGCAATGAACATTATTGCCCTCAGTCAGTACCTTGGCTGACAAAAGCACACGAGCTGTGACTGCTCTGGATTCCCAGACCTGCCAGTACCGCGTGCTGGTTGAGACCTGGCAGCTGAACCCCACCCCCACTCCCCCAATACATTTAGTGGCTGCTCTTCTGGACTCTGCACTGGCTCCCTGGGAGCTGGGACCAAGCAGCCACTACCTTCCAGAACACCCACAGCAAAAGATGCTGTGAGGCCTGGGTTGAGGAAGAATGAAAAACAAAACTTCAACCAGAAATGCAGCCGCCCGGGCATGGAGAAAAGGGGCGGGGGTGGTATTGTGCAGCGCGAGTCCCGCGCAGCCAGCCTGGGGCGCACAACAGGCTCCCAGCTTTATGAATTGATTTGAGGCTCGGGCCTGCTCTCCGGTGACATGTTATTTGGGTAACCTGCAGTTTTCTATCCACACAGTAATTTTCACCTCCCTCACTGTCAAGCAGAAGACAAGCTTTCACCTTAAGTCAGGACTGACGAGCTACCAAAATAGCAGGCAAGGCCTTCTAAATGAAAGTAATCCCACAAAGGGGCCTGACTGACAGGCACACAATGGGCGCCCCGGTAATGTCCGGGTGTTCAAAGAGGCCCAGGTGGGCAGACGGGAATGGGCTTGTACCCAGGCGCTGCTGCATCTCCCTCTCCGATTCTCAGGGGATCCCAAGGCACGAATTAGCAGACCAGGCTATCGCCAGCCCCAGGAGTTTCTGCTTAAACACTTCTAAGCCCCAACAGAAGTCTGATTACAGTTTAGTTGAGATGGCAAGAGAGAGGAAGGAACTTTAAGATTGAGCGATTAGAATCGGCTTCCTCTCGGCTTCCACCTTTTCACTGCGGATCCTGAGGACACCCCCTCACCCTTCAGTTCAGCAAATCCATAAACAAAATGCCCCCCTCCCAGTGACAGCAAAGGCAAAAGTAAAAGAAAAATGTGGCCCGGGGCAGAGTAGATGGGCCTGGTGCTGACCCATCAAAAGAGCTCAACTCTGTTTCCTTGACAATAAAAAAGGAGAAATGAAGGCACAGGAGGACATGTATGAAGCCAGTGGCTGAATTTAGTTGTGCATGGGAGAGAAATGACAGTGAGCAGGCGACTAGCATAGCTATAACCCTGAGTGAAACGCATGCCAGGCCCCTGACAGCTTAGAGGCCCCTCACCTCTCCAACAGGGGCCTCTGCCTGGCTCCCTAGAGCTGCATTCCTACCTAGGATCTCATTGTGGCTCGGTGGGTGGCCCCAGAGAAAGCTGGAACAATGAGGAGGCTCAGTCTCCCTCCCACAGAAGGGACCCTGCTCCCTCAGCCTGCTTTGGGAGTCTAATGAGTCAGTGTTTGTAAAAGATGTGAGCATCAGATGAAAGGGTTGCGGAGGCCTGCTTGTTAGAGAGGACCAGCATGCCAGCACCCAGAAGCACCCAAGGAGCTCCCCACCTCCAACACCCCAGAGCCACAGCCAGATCACCACTGCCAACAGCTGAGGCAACAGGGGCCACGTGGCTGGGCCCGTCCATTGTTACTGAGGCCCCAATGGCTAGAAGGGCAAAGAGATAGAGGGTAAGGCTGAACTGCGTCCCCCTCGTGCTCAGCATGTGTTTGGTTTCAAGATCGTGTTTGTCAGTGGGGACACATCCACGGAGGCTTCTGTGACCTGGAGGGTGGATACCTTAGGGAACTGTGCTCTGTTCTGGAACCTAGCCTAAAGAGGGGAAGGAGCATGGCTCAGCTGCAGCCCAGGGGTTCTGACTTGCCAGACCCAGAGGAGAGGATACAAAGCAATCACCTGGCAGGCCTATAGGCTTCAGGTGAGTAGGCACAAGTTAGCTGGAGTCAGCGACTCCATGCTGTGTTCTGACTACTCCACTCTCCTCCCTTTCCCTCCCCCTCTTTCCCCACTCCTCTTTCTCTTTCTCCACTTTCAGGCCTGCTCTGTCACATGTCCCTAGACATCACATCAAACCTTCCAGAGGTGCTAGGTCACAGAAAGCCACAGCTGTGGTTCTAGAACCAGCCCAGTCCTGCCAAGATCACAAGACCTGTCCTGGTGAAAGCAGGAGTAGAAATTATACTCACACACCCACACAGAGTAGAAACTATACTCACACACCCTCACGTGTGCAGGCACACACAAGTATATGCACGCAAAACCACATGTGCACAAGCACACATGCATATATGGACACAAGCTGCACATGAATGCAAGTACATGCACACACACACACACTTACAATACCTCAAATAATGATCACAGAATCCAGCCAGCTTCTTTGTCAGTTGCCTGGGTTTCTGACGAACATACATTGTCAAAATAGAATTTCACTCATACCTGTCCACATGTTTAATGCAGACACTAGCAATCGTTTTGGTCTGGTTTGTTTGTTTTTAAGACAAGGTCTCATATGTAGCCCCAGGTTCGCTTGGAACTTGAGGCCATCCCCCTGCTTTAGCCCCTCCAGTGCCCTAGCAAGTTTTGAATCACACAAGCGCTCACAGGCTGTGTGCTCTGATGCTTTCTGTCCTAAGCCCAATTCCTCATCTCCAGGGGGCTGAAGACTGAAAGCCTCGGGCAGGCACCCAGCTGGGCTGAGTGACTCTGACAGGTGGAGGACAACCAACCCCTTAGGGAGAATCGAGTTCAAGAAGCAGGTGGCCTGAAGGGCAGGTGGCAAGCCCCAAGAGCGGGAATTCAGGTCTTCTTTTCCAGCTGCCTGGCCTGACCCCACACTCATGCGCCTGCCCAGTTGATGCTAGAGGCCTGGGCAGCCTGACTCTTGGCAGGCTTGCCATCAGCAGCAACCCATTTCATTCTCAGCAGGCCCCAGTGTGAAACGAAGGAACACAGGTCACTCACAAAAACAACCTCGGAAATGCCAACTCAGCAGAGCAGTCCCCACCCTGGCGGAGCAGGCTCACCCTTACCCAGCAGCAGCCCTGAGGCCCTGGCTATCCATCAATGTCACCAGCTCCATTCTAAAGGCCTCCTGGCTGCAGCTGCTTCCGCCACACAGAGGGTAAGGGTGGAGGGGGCTCCACATAGGGCCGGCTGCTGGCAAAGGTGCCCTGTTCAGGATGGGAGATGTCAGGCTAGATGCAGATTGCTGGCCAGCTCCAGCCCAAGCCCTTACTGAGGTCATGGGTAGACAAAAGCTTGTTAAGAGAGAGTTCCTCTCTGTGCCTAGCCTCTAACCAATGGAAGCAGTTAGAGGCTAGAGCTAGCCTAGCTGCCACAAGGGACCAGAACACAGGGGCTTGCAGTAAGTGTGGATCCAAGAGCTCCTTCAGAGCTCCTTCTAGGGCTAGAGTGTAGCTCAGTGGTAGAACACCTGGCTAGAATTTCCCAGTGAGGTGCTGGGTGGGAGTGAAGCTCAGTGGTGGAGGGCCTGCCTAGCATATGTAAGGCCCTGGGTTTCATTTCCAACACCAGGATGGAACCCTAAGTTGGGGAAAGAGCTCCCTTAGTGTCCCTACCTCCTTCGGTCCAGTTGCTCCAATGCTGTTTCTCTGTGTGGGATTCTGCAGTTAGAGGCCAGGGTGGGGCCTCACTGCAGCCATGTTTATTGCTAGATCTGTTTGAGAGTGCTGACTTTAGCCTGTGGAACTTCTCATCAGCAGGGCTCACCCCTTCTTTTCATGTATGGAGGCAGCCATATGGATGGGATTTGGAGAGCTATCCCTGTTGCCAAGGGGTCACTTTGGTCAAACACTTTTGTCTAGGGCTCTTATTTTAGGGACACCCACAGAATCTTGGTAGTTGGTCTCTTTAAGAGGCAATCCCAGGCATTTCTGGAAGTTGGGAGTCCCCTGTGACTGCCAAGTACTCCCAGGCACCAACTCTTAAGACCCTTTTTTTGTTTGTTTTTGTTTTTCAAGACAGGGTTTCTCTGTGGCTTTGGAGGCTGTTCTGGAACTAGCTCTTATAGACCAGGCTAGTCTCAAACTCACAGAGATCCACCTACCTCTGCCTCCCAAGTGCTGGGATTAAAGGCGTGTGCCACCACTGCCTGGCGTCTCTTATGACTCTTGAAACCTGTACCTAAAGTGATGCATTTTGTATGCTAATGAACCATTGGTGGCTGAGGGTCTTGGGTAACTGTTCACCAGGAGCAAGGAAGGTTGGAGTTCTGGGACCCAGAGGGGAGACACCAGGTAAGGCTGATGATCGAGAGTCGTCAGTGATGGAACTAACCACGCCCATTCAACAAAGCCTCTGCAAAACCTCAAAGGTGGTCATGGAGGATCTGGACAGTTAAGAGAATCTGGAAGGCCTGAAGGGTATGACCTTTCCCCAGACTCATTTGTGCATCTCTCTGTTGGTATCCTTTATGATACCATTGTTATAACCCAGTGAACATATTTCCTAAGCTCTGCGAGACATTCCAGTAAATGCTATGAGAACCCTGCTTTATAGCTAGCTCACGAGAAGCTCAGGCAAGACAGACCAAGGTTTGCCACTGATGTCTGAAATGGGAACAGTCTTGGTGGTGGGGGCCAAACTTCATCCTGTGGGATCTGATACTACCTCCAAGTAGACAGTGTCAGCACAGAAGTGGATTAAGGGAACTCCAGATGGTGTTCCTATAGAATTGCTTTGTTGGTATCTAAAGAAGGTTGAAAGACGACAGTAAGAGACACTGAGACTGAGCCAAATGCTAGACTTACCCATATGAGACCTCTAGACACCCAGCCTGCAATACATAGGAAAAATGGAGAAACTGTGAAGTGGATGTGGGAGTGGAGGAGAGATGGATGATGGTTGGAGTGGAATCATGGATGCATGATGAGTAGATGGGCAGGTAGATGGATGACGTGGGTGAATAGATGGTTGGACAAGCATGGATGGGTGAGTGGATGGATGGGTGGATGGGTGGGTGGATTATGGGTGGATAGATGGTAGGTTGGTGGGAGCATGCTTGAGTAAACCAATGGATAAATAAATATATGGAGGTGGATGAGTGGGTGGATGGATAGAAGTGTGGGTAGATGTATGGGTGAGTGGGTGGATGGATAGGTAGGTAGATAGATGGAGAGACAGATGAGTAGATAGACAGTGGATGGATGGATGGATGAGCAGATGTGAATGGGTAGGTAGGTAGATGGATGGATAATGGATGGGCAGGTGGATGGATGATGGGAAGGTAAATGGGTGCATAGTTGGATGGTGGATGAATGGGTAGGTGAGTGGGTGGAGTTGGCTGGATGGACAAATGATGTATAGATTTGGGTTGGGAAGGGGCAGGAAGCTGGCTGATATGACTTACCTTGCTAATGGTTTCTGGGCACCTGTCTCAAGCCCAGACTGTGTGGTGTGGGTTCCCATGAGCAGGATGGCATGGTCCCAACTCTTGAGAGAAACAGATTATGTCTCTGCTCTGCAGGAGGAAGGAAGAGGTAGAGACGATGCCACATGTATGTCCAGATCTCGGTTTCCCACCAGGTACTGGGGATTGTGGTGGGACTCAGAGGCCATGTTTATAAAAAGGGACTTTGATCTCTCCCAGTTGTGCTGATTTGCTCAGGTGTGGCCTCATTTATGCCTGGGACTTCCATGTCCAGAAAGCTTTTTAGCCCTGCTCTCTCCATCAGCTCTACCCCAGCTGCTACTACCAAAGGAGGGACAAGCTCTTCCCAGAGCTGTAAAGTATAAAAGGCCAGCCACTAGCCTCAGCTGTTCCCATGGATGACACTTGAGCTCCAGGCTTAGTTATTTTTTTTATCCATTAAGTAATCCTAGTGGAAGCCAGAGAGAAACCGAGCCCTACCTTGAACAGGGGCCAGGAGGACCATGGAGATAAAAGGTCATGCTAAGAGTGGCTGCAGGCCCTGTCATTGTCCCAAACCAGCTTCTAAATGAAATCAAGACTTTGAAGAAATGCTCAGGTGTCCAAGTTGGGCACTTGGCCATCATGCAGATCTTGGAGCAGGTTCTTGTTGAGAAAGACCCTTGGATATTCAAACCACCTAGCTCTGAACCCTGAGCTTCCCTTCCCAGCTCCAGCTCTCCACCCACCAAGATAAGCTCTTGTCCTATCTTCAGAAGGAGTCCTACTGGTGGGTTCATTAATTGCTGATTGAAGAGCCTGGAGATGGTCATAGCAGGTGTTCAGCAAAGGTGACTTTCAGGCCATGCCTGCAGAAAGCTCAGAGGCCAGAGGCTCTGTGAAGTATGGCTTGGTGTTCAGGAACTCCACTGTCAGGACTTTCAAGACTTGCCCGGGAGAGGCTCCTCCCCCTGACATCACCCTCAGCTGGACAGAGCCCCAAAATTGAGGCATATGAAATCAGTCTCCCCACCCCTCCCTCCCCTCCCCCCCCCCCCCCGTCCAGAGAATCTGGTAATGGAAGACTTTGCAGAGTGCCGGCATTTCTGCTCTCTGTTTCTCCTGTGCATTAAAGTGCTGGGGTTGCCAGTTCCACAAGATGCAGCTGTGTCTCCTCTTTGTCAAATCCTCTTAACCTAGAACCACATCTGGCACAGAGAAAGTAGTTGTTTGGTGGGTGGTTGGTGGGTAGATGGAAAGGTGAGTGAGTGTACCAATGGATGGTCACTGTGATTGGTGGCTGGGCAAGTGGGTGGATGATACACAGATATATGAATGGTTGCTAGAAGGGTGGATAAATGATGGCTAGGTGAGTGAGCACATGAATGGATGGTGGCTGGGTGAGTGGATAGACATATGGAAAGTGAGTGGATGGATGAAAAGGTAAGTGGATGTATGGTGTGGATGGGTGAATAGATGGGCAGATGGATGGATGGATGGATGGATGGATGGATGGATGGATGGATGGATGGACAGGTAAGTGGATGGAGGGTGGGTGGATGAGTGGCAGATAGATAAAGGTATGGGTGAGTGGGCAGGTGGATGGTGATGGACAGGCAGTTACATGAGTGGTAGACGGTTGGATGGGTATAGAGAGATGGATGGATAGACAGGTGGTTATGTGGATAGGGGGTAAGTGGATGGATGAGTGAATGGGTGGATGGTCAGATAGATGGCTATAAACAGATTTGCCTAGCCCGTCGGGTCTCTGAGTTCCAAGCAGGTAACCTATCAATTGAAGAGTTGGAAGAGGAGGAGTCTTAGACAACAGATCCCTACCTCAGTTCCCCTATTGAGTCCTATACCCTTTTGTTGTCAGAAAAATCAATTCTCTAAGTCCTTCCCCTCCCAGTGTCTAAACTGAGCAATCCTCTCTTGAGAAAATAAAGAGTCCTACCTTGCTCCCTTCTTTCCTCATCTCCTCCATCTAACTCTCCTTAGATATAGGCAACCACATATGTGGTACTTATGTCACTTAAAGACGGGAGGCCAAGTCCCTCCCACAGCCTCAACCTGTGTCCCTGTCCACTGGGTTCGGGCCTAGGATGACCAAGATGGGATCTTCGATCTTATTCAAATGTCTGGAGACATACCTTTGCTTCCCTCCACCCACATGCCCCACCAACAGCTGCTGTCTTCAGTCCTGTGATGTTTTAGGGACATCTGGATAGAGACACACAGAGGCAGAATCCCATGAGCCGAAGATGTCAACCAAGATCAGTTCGAAGTGTTCCTAGAGCCCTGATCTCAGACCTCCAGCAGATCTCAGACCCCATTGTGGAAAAGGGGTGTAGGGGCTCAGTCAGGATCTGAATCCAATCCTGACTCTTCCATGCTAAAGGGACCAAAGCCAGATCAGGTCCTCAGTCCAGGAGGGTGTACTCCACACACTCTCACAACACCAGCCCTACAGAGCCCCAAGGTAGTGGTTGGAGCCATAAGCATGTGTATTTAGACTTATTGCCCCCATCCGAAGTCTCATGCCAAGGTGTTATAGAGTACTGTCTGATACTTTCTACATGTGTTTGTGCATTAGCACACGTATACACAGGATCATGTGCATATGTGTATACATGCATGTGGGGGCCAGGGGTTGGTTGACTCACCACTGAAACTGAAGCTCATAGGGTGGTTATTTGGCTGGCAATCCCCAGTGAGCTCCCTGCCACCCTGTCCCCAACACTGGGATTACAAGAATATGATACTACTCCCGGTTTTTTCACATGGGTTTTGTGGGGATCAAACTCGGGTCCTCACACCATCTCCTAAATCCTTCCTTTTTCTATTTTCCAACTGTATCCAGCTGGCGTCAGTGTCAAACAGGCTTTTCTGAATTACAGAGTATTTTCCCCTAGCAAGCTCAGCCTGTGTACCTTGGCCCCAGAAATAGGACACTGCTCAGTGTCCCTTCTTGAGGCCCCCTGGAATCCAAGGTATGTTGCCCTGGTCGGGGTTCCAAGGGTCCTGATACCCCATACACAGCCACAAAGCCTTCCAGCAATGAGGAAAGCTTGGGGTCCTAAGAGAGTGGTCAGCCTTTCTGTCCAGTTGGTCTGGAGCCTTAAAGGCAAGGGATACTTTAGAGAGTGACCATAGCGCCACTAGCCCCCTGCCTGTCACTCCTAATTTAAGTGAACTTAAGAAAGACTACAGACAGCTTCCATTCCCTTGATGTCAACGTGGAACCACTAACAAACTCCCTCTCTATCCTCACTCCTTCCAGAAAGTGAGCTCTCACAACCACCTATGACTCCTTTAAGTCTTGGGCTGAGACCCACACTCTTCTCTGGCTAGCCAGACCTACCAGCATCCGGGCCACTTCATGAAGAAGGAGCACAAGGAATCCCATGGGGCAGAGGCTACTGCCTCCCCAGTGCCTGGGCTGTCTAGCCAAAGGTCAGCAGTGGCTGCATTGAACATGCAAAGGCCTGAGGCACAAGAACTAGAAGAAACCCCCAGAAAGCCAGAGCAGGACACGTAGGCCATGCTCAGGGACATGATGATCTCATCTGTGTCCCTGACCTGGAGACCTGCATGTGTAAGGTAGATTGAAGCAACTCACTCAGGCCACAAAGGTCCCCTGAGTATCCTGGGTCGGCTGAGCCCTTGAGCATGGGCCAAGAGGGAACAAAATGTCAGATGTCACTGGGCCCCTACTTCTCACTCCCTGCTGGGTTTCTCCTTGGCAGAAGCTCCCACCTCTCTGGGAGTCCCTTTATCTTGCCTCCTTCTGATCCTCAGACCCTGATCTGTCTCTACCATGGTCTCCACAGCTTATGAAATGGGCAAACGAGGGACCACATGTATAGCTCCTATTCATTCCGATCAATCTAAATTAAAATGGGGAACTCTAAACAGCCAGGGACATTAATGAACAAGCCTTTTATGGATTTCTGGAGATCTAGACCTAGGTTAAAGCTCTACCTGTGAAATGCAGAAAATAGAACCAACCTAATCGCCCACAGTGATGGAGGGATGGGTGGTGATATGTCCACACCGTGGACTATTGCTCAACCCTGAAAATAATGAGCCTGTAGTGTGCTGGAGAAGAAAGATTTAGAAAACAAAACAAAATAATAAAAAAACCATTATGTTATGTTACAGAGAAAATGAAAAAATGTCAATGAGGCACTGGGGAATGTGACTTGGTAGGCTACTGGCCTAACATTCATGAAAGCCCTGGGTTTGATCCCCAGCAACACATAAACTGGTGTGGTGGTTCACACTTGTAATGCCAGCACTCAAGGTGTAGATGCAGAAGGATGAGGAGTTCGGGGGAAGGGCAGATATATGGCTAAGTGGGTAAGAACACTTGCTGTGTAAGTTTGACGACCTGAGTCTGAATGCCAGCACCCATATAAAAATCTGGGCATGGCTACACACACCTATTACTCTAGTGCTGTTGGGGGTGGGGTCAGGAAAATTGCAGGGCATCTTGGCTGCCAGCCTAGCTCCGGGTTCAGTGAGAAGCCGTGTCCCAAGGGAATAAGATCTAGAGTGAGAGGGCAGGACATACGACATTTTCCTCTTCTCTCTGAGCATATGAGCACTGGCATTTACACTCACATGCACGCATGCATATATGCACAAATGCACATACACCACATCCTTGTAAAAGCAGCTTTGTTGACTTGGAATTGATATACAAGAATCAGCAAATACTTCTAAAAAGATTTATTTTTTTTCATGTGTCTAGCTGTTTTGCCTGTATATACGTGCATCATGTGTATGCCTGGTGCCTATAGAAGCCAGAAGTGTGTAGTGGTTATCAGATCCCCTGGAACTGGAGCTAGAGACTAGTGTGTGGTGTAGACATAGGAGTAGACATAGGAAAAATGACCACAGTCTTTATTGCCACAGCTCCGGAAGGGTAAACAAATAAACAGAGGTCGACAGGTGTGGACTCTGAGGGTGGGACATTTACACAGCTCTGTGCAATGATAACACTTCTCAATGCTAGAGCCTGGAGCTGTTTCAGTGCATTGAGCACTGGCCAAGCAGGTGTGAAGACATGAGCTCAGATGCACAGCAACCAAGTAAATACCAGGTAGGTGTGGCAACCTGCCTGTAATCCCAGCACCCCAGAGGAGAAACAGACAGGAATCCCTAGGGCAAGTTGGCTAGCCAGCCTAGCCAAGTCCACAGGCTTTGAGTCCAGCTGAGAACCCCGGCCTCAAACATCAAATTCCAGTTTCCATGTGCACGCTCGCCAGTGCCCATGTGTACACACACACACACACACACACACACACACACACACACACGAGTGCAAAATAACCCACTGCATAGAGCATTAGAGAGTGCACTATACCTTCCTCTCTAGGACTGTATGTCACACATTTGTCACAATGTTCACGCAGAGATAGAGGATTTTCCAGGAGTCAGTTTTTCCTTCCATCTCAGATTCAGTTCAGTTCTTCCGGTTTGGGCTTAAGTTGAGACTTTTCACTGGCCCACAAGTAAAATATATTTGAAAAATGTAAGTCAGTTATGAAAGCCCAGGAAGCATTGGACAAGTCGTCTATAAATTCTACATTAAAAAAAAAAAAAACCTTTTGTTTGGCAAAAAAAAGAGGGATTAAATAAATGCATAACAAAACGAGCAAGCATTTTTAAATTATATTATAGACAAAGGGTTAATGACTGATATATAAATAGCTTCTACAAATAAAGAAAAGGGCAAACATTAAAAGAACAGAATGAGCCAAAGAAATGAAGAAATGACAGAAAGAGGAAATGCCAACAGCCTTTAATCATACAAAACATGCTCAGAAAATAGCCCGTGGAAAAATTTTAAAACTGAAGCATTTTTGTCTTTGAGAATGTGAATAAAATGAATATTTTGGTGTTATAAGTAAAAAAAAAACTTTAAGTGTGGTTCAGAGCACCATCTAAGTGATTCAGTTTTCAATTATAATTTTTATGATAACTACATACATGCAAGGATTTCCCAAACTGTAGCTCAGCAGTAGAGCACCTGCCTAGAATCCTCTAGTGAGGGGCTGGGGCCATGGCTCAATAGTACATATACCAAAGGCTGTATTTTTTAAAAAAGAATTGAGTTATCTCATTTTTAATTGGCTATATGTGCTGCTAGCAGAATTTCTAATATATTTGATTTAATAAATATATTACTAAGCTTAGCACAACATGTTTCTCTTTAGCTTTTTAATGTGACTGTGAAATAGTTTAAGTCAGCTCTTATTTTTACTTATTTTTAAGGATTTATTTATGTATTTATTGGTGTGTACATGTGTGTACACCTGTTTGTGTGGGTGTGTGCATGTGTGTGCGCACGTATGGAGGGCAGCAGTCGATTTCAAGTATCTGTCGCAGTATCTGATCATCTTTTATGAGACAGGATCTCTCAGTGGATGTGGAACTCACTGCTAAGCTGGTCAGTAGTCTTCAGACATCTATCTGTCTTTGCCTCCCAAGCATGGGATTACAAGGTCGTGCCCGGACACCTAGATTTTTCCATGGGAGCTGGGGATCTGAACTCAGGTCTTCAAACTTGAACAGCAAGCACTTTACCCACCTACCCATCACCCCAGACCTCATTATCTATCAATTTAAACCATCCTCTCCTTCCCCCAATCCTTCCTTTCTCACCTGTCTTGGGAGAAAAGCCTAGCTTTGGGGGATCTGGCTGCTCTCCAAAAGCAGAGTGACATTTCCAAGCTTCCAGCCCAGCTGCCCATCCATGCTTGTCAATCATCCTGCAAGGGAGGGGTCAGGTCTCAAGGTCTCCTAGCATCACTCAGGAGGCAGTGGGTCTACCCACTATGGCCTTGCCAGTCAAAAGCTCGAATTGCCTAGGTTTTGCCTGTTCCCAGGGGACACGCATTGCTCTCCATGCCTCTTACCCTCTGAGGGGTGGCCCCTGGGGCCTCCCAGGAGAGATGACCAATTTGGCCATTTAACTGGACTCACAGTCACATCCTAAGTAAACAAACAAATCTCTTGCCTTGAGATTCTGATTTTCCCAGGAAGCATATAGACTCAGGGCCTGGCTCCTCTAAGCAAACTTAGTACCTAGAGCCCAGCAGAAGGTGAACCAACCTGGGGGTCTCTAGCACTAAGTGGCCCTACCAGGACCCAGCAGACACTGAGGCCATGCCTCTGACCATGCCTAGCAGAGCCCGTGTAATTTGTGATGACATCACCCAGTCATGTCTGGAGAAAAAGTCCCTGCTCAGAGAAAGGTGACATTTGTGGTGATCCCAGAATAGTCCCAAGAGCTGTTCTCCACCCCAAACCTCCTGGAAGCCACGCCCACAAGGACAGAAATCTCAAAGCCCAGAGCCTTTTGGTGCCCCAGTGGGAACATGAAGAAACTTCCAGAAGAGCCAGGAAGTCTTGGCATCCAGGATCCTGTGAGAAACATTTGCACAGGGAAAGAATGGATGAAAAATACTAATGGATTTAGAGGAAGGATTCTGCCTTGGAGCCTTAGAGGGACCCAGTCCCAGGCAGGACACTTTGGTGAGGCTTTCAGATTCCAATAAGAGAGGCTGAGTTCCTGTCACTGCTTATAGCAGCCTCAGGAAGCATACACAGTCACCACAGAGCACTGGCCTGTGCAGGAAGGACCCTGAGCCAAGAACTGAGGATCTGTCCAAAGTCTCAGCTGCCTAGGACAGGACATTACTGAGGGACCTTGGGCAGGAGGCTCTGTGTCTTATGCCTTAGATTCTGTGTTCATGGAGTACTCAGGCTCTTGTGCCACACTGATGGGGTGCAGGAGGATTGAATGGAGTTTGGGGACTGCTTGGTACAGACCCTGGAAGCTATAGGAAAGCTGAGGTTGGCCTGTACTACCAGGACCCCGCTGCTCAGCAGAGTCCCTTGAAAGTCTCCTCAAGAGTCAACAGCTTTGGTGTGACCATGAGATAAGGACTGGCTGTCCATTACTCCTTACCTTGCTCAGCTGACCCTACCCTGGGTCCTGAGAATTGAACCAGGGTCCTTTGGAAGAGCAGCCAGTGCTCTTAACTGTTGAGCCATGTCTCCAGCCCTGAATCTAGCTATGTTCTTACACATACTAGTCAAAAGCTGTACCACTGAGCCATAGCCCTTAGCCATCCAAGAATGTGGTGTGTGTGTGTGTGTGTGTGTGTGTAAGGTACATGTGTGCATGGCTGGGTCCAGCTTTTTACATGGGTTCTGGAATTCTGAACTCACATTTACATGTTTGTGTGGCATGTATTTTGTTAATGCAACCACCTCCCCAGACCCTTCAAACAGTTTTTACACTCAAATGCATGCCCATAGTAGATGCGTGAAAGAGGTGTGGCAATTACCCTGAGTTCTAGAAAAACAGATGCATCAAAAAATGAAGACAAAGACCCCAAGGCCACACAGGCTGGTAACAGAAGAGCCAGCACCTGACCCATCATCAAGCTGTTCATTATTTAATTAAACATCTTCAACTTATAGTCTGTAGTTTTATTTTGAATTAGTCCTGAGAGACAAAGGCGTAGGCTGGGAGGATTGGTACCTGTGGGTCTGCAGATGCCCAGTGGGGACAGATGTATGATCATACTGGCCTCTGGTACAGCTCAGCTCTGCCCCTCAGGACCCACCCAGGGTGCAGGCTTCTTCACAAGGGATGTTGAGTATGTTTTTGGTCCACCATGCTTCTTAGATCTATCTACTTGACACTGTTTTCCAGCCTATGGAACAGGCAAACTGGGGTCCCCTCAGGGGCTATCACATGCAAACTTCACAAAAATCCTTCACACAGGAGGTGGCTCAGTTGGTAAAGTGCTTGCTGAGCAAGCATAAGGATCTGAACTCGATCCTCAGAGTCCACATAAAAATGCCAGATAGGGTGGTACATGCTTGCTATCCCTTCTCTGGGAAGATGGAGATAGAGGAATCTCTCTCTGGGACTCAATAGCCAACGTGCTAGCTTGCACAGCAAGTTCCAGGCCAATGGGATACTCTTTTTCAAAGAACAAGGTAGATGGTGCCTCAGGAATGACGCAAGGTTTTCAAGGCCTCCACACAAGTGAATGAGTACCTGTACACATGAACATGCACACACAGACACACAAAAGTTCACATAGGAAGTCCCACGGAGGTCTTCATCTAGTCTTTGGGGTCACTGGTACAGATATGTCACTGTAAATACCAGGTGTGATCACTGCTCATTGCCTGACCCCCAGTTTCCCCAATTCTGAGTGGAGGTGACAACAGCAGCTCAGTTCAGTGTACCTGCTGACATTTTAAGTGTTCCTCCTGTCTTTTCCCCTGGCAGGGACAACCGAGATAGTTTCCTGATGCAGAAGCTATGCTGGGAGTAGAAGGATCAAGCATCATTTTGGTTGGAGACGAAAACTCCCATGGAGACTCCCAGGAAATAGCCCACTCCTTACCTCCTCAGCCTCCCACACCCCATGGGCAGCCGCAGGGACACGTCCTGGCCACCCGCCAGCTCCCAGACATGCCTGTGGTGATTCCTGGAGCCCAGCCAGATGCTGTCACACGCCCCAGGGGCCCCTCAGCATTCTTGGCTTTTGTTTCCGATGACGTGGGATGCTCTGGGAAGGAGGGTCTGCGGGGAGGGGGGTTCTAAGGAGTCGTTTGCAATGACAGGACCTGGGCCTCCCATCCTGGCACCAAGAAGCCCTTCCCATGTACAATTTCTGATTTCCAATAGGGAGGTGAATGCTGGAGGCAAAGAGGCAAGAGGGAGGGGCGAACCCTGGTTGCCACTCTGCACACACGTGATACGGCAAAGGCTGGGTGCAGGGAGAAGAGATGGGCTTAGTGCCAACCCATAGGGGCTCAGTGGTTGGCAGGGACAGTGGGATCAAAAGATAGTGTCCATGAGCTCCAAACCAGCTGGAAACAGCTGCTGGCATGGTCACCAGGAGGCTTCCTACTGCTCCATCATGGAGATGATTAGCTTTGTCCCCAGCTGCTCCAGCTGGTCAAGGGTGAGCCTTGAATGATGGTAGGGTCCAACCTACCCTGCCAGGCCTTCCTTCAGCACTTTGGTTAAAGACAGGAGCAGCTATGCCCTATTTATATCCCTGGCTTCACCACCCAGGGCCTATGTCCCCACAGCCTGTGAAAGAATTCCACTCCTATCTGTTTACACCTAAACTAAATGTTTCCTTAGCTCCCGCCTGCTTGCTGGCAGTGAACTTGGGACTTGGGCACCTGTGAACACAGGTCTAGCAGCTGAAGTGGGCCCTCCCTGTTGGCCACTCAAAGGAGAGCCTGGCCTGAGCCATCCCCCAGGCAGTGGGCAGGGGTGGGGCCGTGCAGCAGTGACCACCAGTCCTGCCGTGGTCCCATCGCTCCTTTTGGGTTTGCTGTATCTTTCTCACCAGTAGGTAACCTTGGACCTAAGCAAGACCAAGACCTGAGATGGGATGCCTGGGTGGATCTGCAGCACATGGCTGGCTCTTGATCCACTCTCTTCTGATCACAGCTCCTCTCTGGATGCTCCAGGTTAGAGCCCTGGCCATCCTGCTCCTTCATAGAGGGTCTCTCCTGCTCTGCCCCAGACCACCCTGGGAACCCCAAGTCGGGGTGTGTATGAAAATACATGCCTTGACTCCAGATGCTCATGGGGCAAAATGAGTCCAGTAATCCTAATCCTTTGCTCTCAGCAGGTGGGATTTGGAGCAGAATGGGATGTTCAGAGTCCTTTGGAAGAATAAAAACCTAGCCCCTTCCCCTGGCGGGGGACCAACTCTCAGCTGTCACACTGGGCTTAGGATTTTCCCACAGAAGACGAATACTGTAGAAGGAACCAAGTATGGAGGCCTTGGGGTAGGGTGAGGATAAGTACTTTCCAAGAGGATCCTACCCAGAGTCAGTCCCAGCCCCATATTCCTGCAAAACTGTCCACGATCCCTGGCTCTTCCAGTGGCCCCTGGAAGAAGCCTCAGGATTTAGACATGTGTCTCAGAAGGTTACCATGAACCCATGAGGTGACTCGAGGAGCTGGAAGCAAAGCAAGAGCTAAAACGTTGATAAGATGGGAAGCCTGCTCGGTGTCATAGACCTTGCTCAAATATGATGATCTCAGAGGAAACTGGCCAGCCCTGATGTCCCTCTTGGCCTTTAACCCAGACTGGGGGCTCCTAGGAGAATTGAGAAATGACTGGGAGGCCTGGGCCAGGTACAGGAGATCCTGGAGCTATCGCTGTCCACAAATTCTGCTTACCTCCCTGGGCCCTTGCTATATTCCTGAGTGAGCACCTTGGACCCACTTTGTAGACAGACAGACAAAGGCATGAGGACAGCATGCTTATTGTACAACACATTGCTAATGGCAGAGTGAGACCACAGAGCAACTGAGTAACCATCCAGACCCCTCTTAGGAGTCCACAAGGGGTTCTGCCACCCAACCAGCAGGACACACAGACACTTCAGATAGTCAGAGGGTCCTGCTGACTGGGCCTCCAAAGCTGGCATATGGCTGCAAGATCTTTATCCCCGGTATGGGCAAGTCCTACCACTGTGTGTCAGTCCCTCAATGCATTAGGGACTACATTGGACCCATAGGTCCACCCGACACCCTAGGCATGTGCTCCCCTGCAGGGCCTGAAGGAGAGGGTATGGCTGAACTTCACACACCTTTTCCAGGGCAGGGCTCTGTCTGCAGTGCTCAGGTACCACTCTGCCCTGTGGAAAGGAGAGGGGAAACGAGGGAGGAGGGAAGACAGAGGAAGAGGCAGGGATGACTGAGGAAAAAAGATAAACGAGGAAGGGGGGAACAGGAAAGAGAGGGAGGGAGGAAGAGAATAAGGGAGGGAAGGAGGAGGAAGAGGGAGATGGGAGAAAGAAGAGAGGAAATGAAGCAGAACAAAGAAAGAGAAGTGAGAAGGGAGGAGAGGGGAGAATTTGTAAAGAGAAGAAAGAGAGGAAAGGAAGGAGGAGGGGGCAGGCAGAAAGACTGGCTGCTAGTTGTGAAGCCCAGTCCTAATGGACACATTAGGCTACACCTAAGGCCCAGGGAACATCCCAGAAGAAGAGGAGGAAAGATTGGAAAACCAGAGGATCAGGGAGTTTGCTGTGTGTGTTTCCTAGGACCGCCAGAAGCTACACCCACAAAGTCTCACCAATGTGACTATCCAACCATGAGCTGGACAAAGATGACAACAAGGAATATACCTCCAGACTGGATGGAGAAAAGGTGTTGAGGCCTCCACCCTACACAAAGAACTTCAGGCAACTGAGGAAAGCTGGGAGTGAGGGAGGTGGCCTTCCCTAAGGAAGAGCATAGCAATTGGTTGTTCGGTGCCAAATGGTCAGCCCTGAAAATATACATACAAGTACCATTCTATGGACTCACAGGTTATATTTAGGCAAATATGTATATACTCATGCAATAACAATTAGTGAAAAAAGAGCCCATGAATTTGAAGGAGAGTGGTGAGGGGTATGTGGAAGGGTTTGGGTGAAGGAAAGGGAAAAGAGAACTGTCGCAATTAAATTATAATCTCAAAAACAAACAAAAGTTTGGCTGCTGGCTAGGGGTTGCATAGAAGGACTGATGTCTTTTGGATGGGTAAAGGCAGACAGTTGTCTAGCAACAGCAGAAAGTAAGAGGTCACTTGGCAGAAGACAGAAATTCGAAGACACAACCTAGCTAAGGCAAAGAAACCCCAGCCTTGCTGGGCAGTGGTGGTGCACATCTTTACATTTTAATCTCAGCACCCAGGAGGCAGAGGCAGGTGGGTCTCTGTGAGTTTGAGGTCAGCCTGGTCTACGGAGCAAGTTCCAGGACAACCAGGATTGTTCTATAGAGAAACCTTGTCTTGGAAAACCAAAAAAAGGAGGAAAAGGAAGAGGAGGTAGAGGAGGAGGAGAAAGAAGAAGAGGAGGAGGAGGAGGAGGAGGAGGAGGGAGGAGGAGGAGGAGGAGGAAGAAGAAGAAGAAGAAGAAGAAGACGATGACTCCAGTCTTCCCTCTCCCTCTGTTAGAGCCCTATTGGGCTAGCCTCAGCAGGGACCAGCACCTCCTGTTGGCCAGCCTGGAGAGAACAGGGCTGCTTCTGGGAGGCCTCCATGGGAAGAACAGGTGGAGAATGGGTCTGGCAGGGCCCACAGCAGAGCAGGGCCAGTTCTCCTCCACCTGTTCAGCAAGTACAGGGACTCCAAAGGTCAACCCACATCGAGACACTTTTTGAAAGGTCACATGCAAGCCTAGAGTGTTAGCTGAGCCACTTCCTTTCTTCCGCTGCCCAGTGCAGAACACTAGTCCTGCCGGGCACCCTGACCACCACCACCCCCTCGCCCCAGACCTCACAGGGTCTACCCTACATCCCTACTCCAAGTAACAGGATCTGCTAGCTATGCCCACCTCAGAGAAAAATAGACTCTCTAACCCTGCCCCTCTAGGCCAGCTTGCACCCTCAGGGCTCTGAGGAGAGATAATGACTGCTCCATGGATGATGGGGCTGAAGCAAAGCACTTTGGGGCAAGGCCAGGGTGGAAGTGCGTGGGCTCGGGTTAGTCCTGGTATCCTCTCTGGGTGACTCTAAGGAGCTTGTGGTCAGCCAGCTAATCATTTCCCCCATGAGACAAAGGAATCCTTCAGGGGGTGAGGAGTGGGGTGGGGGTTGGTCTTCAAGTCTAGGGATCTGCAGTCACAGGGCCCTTCCTTCCTCTGTCTTTGAGCCAAGAGCATCTTTAAGGGGGTGGAGATTTATGCCAATCCTTGTGGTACTGAACTTCAGGACTGGGTACCTGGCTAGCTACTGACTGCTTAGTCCTCGGGTCTCCCACAGTGCCTGGAAGAGGAGGAACCATTGTGTCCTGTTCAGAGAGGGAAATGGAGGGGCTGAAAGGTGTGTGGCAGAGTTGGAATGCAAACCTAGACCTCTGGACTCCAAGGTCAGCTTGTAAGACAAGGGGAGAAGAATGGTACCCAGAATAACAGTGGTGAGTGGGGCACCCTCACTGCACCCCCAGAGTACAGAGACCATGTTGTGGCCTCATCCTCATCCTGCCGGCCTCTCCAAGTAACTTAACAGTGACTGAGATGACACAAGCCCAGCAAATATCTGTTAGCAAATGTATGTTCTGCTGAGTGCTAGGGTATGCTGGAACCTTGAGGAAGTCCAGTTGGAACTCTTTTCAGGGACCCCACAGTCTAGTGGGATAATAGAAGGGTATGCAAATGGCCCCGTGTAGAAGGTCTGGACTGTAAAATTGGGGAAAAGGGCACAGCATGTCTGGGGAATGGAATGCTTCAGGAACAGCTTGATCCAGGGGCAATATTTTGAAAATGGAGTAGGAATTCCCCACTGTGAAAAAGAATTACAAGTGGAGAGGGCTGAAAGCTTGTGGTATCTGTCACATGGTCACCTCAAGCATAGAAAGGCTGGGTGCCTGGGAGCCCCATGTGCCCAGGGGGAAGCTGAGGGAGCCTCATGTGGAAGGTAGCAGGAGTAGGATCTCACTGCCCTGGATAAGCTCCCAGCTCCCCTACTGCTCCATGGCCCTTGCAATCTATTTCTGAGTTTTTCCCTGAAAGCCTATATAGCTGGGACCGGAGGTGGCACTGGGCAAGCTCCCGCCCAGCAAGGGCAAAGCTCCTCCGCCAAGACACCAGGCACTTCCTGGCTTGGCTCTGTGTCTGGGGATGGGGGGGGGTCCGGGGGCGACATTCCAGCTGCCATTCCAGCTCCTCCTCGACAATTTGTCCATTTCCTGCCTTGGCTGCAAATCCCAACCATTTCCTTCTCGGCCGCCTCCGGCCTCTGCCCGCTGCCTGGCCCTGCGCTGACCCTGAGGGACAGAGGACGGTCTTGTCTTGCCGGCTCTGACACTGGAAGCAGTACTGCCCTCAACCCAGTGTCTGCCAAGGAGCCCTGGGGGACTGGGAAGAAGTGTAAGCCACTATAGAGGGGAGACCCAACCTCCAGGCCCCTGCCACTCACCTAGCCCCAGCAGGCATATCATATCTATAAAATCTGCTGTTCACATTCAAGAATCTAGGCTGGTGCTTGGGTGGAGATCAGCACCTGGCAGTCACAGCTCTCAGTGGACAGGGTGCTATGTGTAGTGCCCGCCTAGCCTGAGGACCCCATGCTCAGCTTGGACCCAGTACCCAGCCTGGGTCTATGAATGTTGTGAAGAACTTGCCAGATGCATAGAAAGAAGGAGGGTCCAAAGAGCCCAGGGCAAGGTTGGACACACCTGTTCCTCTGAGGAACTTATTTAGCAAGCCAGGATTAGGCCAGAGCCCCAAGCCCCCTTGATGGCAGACACAACCCCCTTGATGGCAGACACATCCCCCACTGAGCTCCTGAAGCCTGACAGACTGGGGACACACACACACACACACACACCACCCTGTGTGTGACCCTGACGTAACAGGATCCTGGCTGCTCCAGAGGAGGCTTGCCCTCATGTTGGAGTTTGCAGAGAGAACATGAAAGGGCCACAGGAAAAAGTCTGGCCTTTAAAAAGCACACCACTGCCCTATGCAGGTAACCATGACACTTGCCTCCTTGCTACCCACCAGTGCCTGTCTGTGGGTAGCAAGGAGGCAAGTGTCATCCTGATTCAGGGACATCTGCATTCCTCCTTGAGAGGTGCAAGGTAGATTCTCTGACGTGTAGGAAGACTCCTGACCACCTGAGGTCTCTAGGGAACGTGAGGTCACCCTGGGAGTCACCCCCAAGGCATTGCTTAGGGCCTGTTCCTCCTGATCCACATGGCTGCACCTCGAATACCCTTGAGGTTGGCAGTGTGAGGCTCCAGGAAAGCAGTGAACATCCCATTATAGAGGAGTCAGAACATGGGCAAAATGTCAGTGACCTTCACATATAAAGGAGGTTCATGGTAGCCACTCCGGCTGGGAGGCTTCCAGTAAGAGCTAGAAAGATTTCCATGCTGGGCCCATTGTCCAGTTAATGAAAAGTATTGAGGCTGAGCCAGCCACTAAGCTTTGGTGTTAAATGGTATTCCTCAACTTTCCTCTTGCTGCAACCCTGTAATACAGTTCCTCCTATTGCAGTGACCCCTAACTATAAAACTATTTCATTGCTACTTCATGACTGAAATTTTGCTACTGTAATAAATTGTAACAATATCTTATATGCATTTCAATGGGTCGCAACCCACAGGTTGAGAACCGCTGGTAAAAGAGCTCAGGAGTAATTTAAAGGCTGGAGTATCTATGCCATGCTTATTTGAGAAACTCGTCCTTAGTGGAAAGGGTTAATATGTCATCAGAGGTTCCTCCCAGCCTCACCCCTCCCAGCCCCACTCCCCAAAGCAGAATCCTGAGAAAATCTCATTTCATAGTTTCCCAGAAAACCAGGTGCATGGCAGCTGGGCAGCTGCGGCATGCGTGGCGGGAGCAATTCCGAGGCAGAGGAGAGTGAAATAGAGACAAGCACTTGGGTCGGCTGCTGCTTCCAGGGTGAATTCTCAAGTCCCCTAGAGCCAGAGAGAACTTCATGGCCCCACCCTACAACCTCTGCCCAGCACTGTGCAAAAGCATCAATCACCCAGGACCAAAGGCCAGATATAAACCTAAGAGTGCAGATCCATTCTGCAAAGTGCAGCATCTGCAGAGAGCACTCTAAGGAAACTGTTTTATTCTGTAGGACTGGGGATGGAGCCCAAAGAGCCACACCTTCAGCCCCTCACTGGGGGATTCTAGGCAGGTTCTCTACCACTGAGCCACACCCCAGTCCCTCACTGGGGGATTCTAGGCAGGTTCTCTACCAATGAGCTCTATCTCCAGTCCTCTTTTTTAAAAAAGGTCTTTGTAAGTTACACCAACCAGCCTTGAACACATTCGGTAGCCCAGGTAGGTCTTGAACTTATGATCCACTTGCCTCAGGCTCCCTCCCAAGTATCTGAGATTACAGACTTATAGCAACAAGCCTGTCTGGGAAAACTTAAAATCTGCTTTTGGGCCAATGAGATGGCTTAGTCAGTAAAGTCACTTGCTGCACAAGCCAGATGACCTGAGCTCGATCCCCAGAACCCACAGTGGAAAGAGAACCAACTCCTGAAAGTTGTCCTCTGACCTCCACATGTATGCTGTGACACACAGACACACATACACATACACATACACAGACAGACAGACACACATATACCCCACCAACAACAACAACAATGATAAATAATAGTGCTAATACATAAAATCTGTTTTTCAGTTAAATATTCAAATAATATCCTTGGACCAAATCTTGATCCCAGTGAAACAGCCAGCCTCTAGAGCTGCTTCCCACTGCACCCATTTAGCCCAGCTTCACCCCAACCTCCTGCAAGAAATGAGCCAAAGGCCTTAGATTTGGGGTGGAGGGTCTCAGAATATTATATCCCCTTCCGAACTGCACACGAAGGATTACAGACCCACTAGAAGTTCTGAGTCCTAACCCTCACAACTTAACCAGAAGTCTGTAACACACCCGACTCTGCAAGACAACAGTGGTCTTTCCTCATGTCAGTTGAATGCACAGAGGCCTGCACAAGGATGGGTTTTGTCAAGGGCCCCCAACCAAATTGTGGAGACAGAGCTAGGAACCAACCAATAGCCCAGCTAAAGGAGCCACTGGGCCACATCCTCACCCATGCCCATTGCAGAGCAGATGTGGCCTGGGGTGCAGAGGAGGTGGACTATGGTGGCCCTGGCTCTGCCCATATCCAACAAAGCTCCCTTGCATCCTTGCAAGAGTCTAGACCAGGCTGGAGCCCATGTGGCCCAGCCCACCACCCATCTGCATACACAGAAAGAATAAACTGGCTGAGCCCGTGACCATTACAGGCATCTGTCGGCCTCCCCAGGGCCTCCAGAGCTGCCGGTTGGTAGCAAACACTACTCTCCTCTAATAAAACAAATCATCCGAGGCTGTGGAAGCCACAAGAGGAAACAGCTGTGCACTGCTGGCTGCGAACACGTGTTTCAACGCCCATCTCTGCTCGCCTGCTTCACTCCTGTGGAATTCTGGATGCCTGGCCATTCTCTGGAGCACTCATGTACCATCAGTCAGTTCAACAGGCTGCCGCCGAGAACCTATTGCGTACAAGATACTGTCGCCAATTCATAACAATCATGTCCCCATGATCACTACTCCTGATGACCACTCATCACAGTTGTCACCCCTCCCAACTACAACCTCCTCACAGCAGTCACCTCACAGCCATCCCATGACAGCCATTCTTCATGACCACATCCTCAGAACCATCCCTTCCTCACAACTACCCCCCCAGCCACCACCCCTCCACCAGTGTCACCTCCTTATGACTGCTGTCTCCTCTGAACAATCGTCTTGTGGTTGCCATCATCACCCCCATAACCACTACCATCTCTCACTGTGCCACTATCCCTGTCACACAACCATCATGCTCAGAGACCATTCCTATTATCGTAAGGTGGGAAGAATTGTACAGGGCAGCCCTGACACAGAGCCACCTTCAGACTCCATCTGTCAGCCCTCCCCTCACCTGGATCCCATTGCCCATGGCTTAGCTGAAGGCTTGGTCCTCAGATGCTCACACTGGGACACTAAAAGCATAACCAAGCCCCGTGTATGTGGAAGCTTCTCCCCTCGGATGGCCCTAAGGATGCCAACTACATGGTAACAGCTTAACTACACACCCCTTTGGCTTCCTGACTGGCATTTATTCAACTTCGAAGGAGGCCTGGCATGACCACAGCCTGTAGGGAAATGGCTACCATGGTAAGACTTGTTATGGATGGTACAGTCTGTATAACAAGCATTCCTGTCATTCCTGGGAAATGGGTACTTATGAGGGTCTAGCACAGTTTACCCCAGAAGTCAGTTTTCTGCAGCATCCTGGGGTATGATAGACTGAGGAATGGATGTGGCATTGAGGGAATCAGGTCATTTCACAACAGCTCAGCTGGAGGCTCCTACTGAGATACAAGAAGCTGAGGCCATAGACAGGGTCAGAGAGGCCACTGGGGGCACACTGGTGTATGCCAAGGATCTGCCACCAAGCACCACTTCTCTCCTCCGTGATACTTTGCAAGCTCCCTTGCTGGTATCCCTGCGGCAGGTGTGTCTAAGAACAGAGACCATCATCCTGGAACTCAGCAGTCACAGAGGACTCTAAAGCTGACAGTCTAATACGACAGCCACCAGCCACATGTGGGCACCCAAGCTGACATTATATAAAACATTGTGCCAGCTGCATCTCAGGTGCCCAATAGACATGGTAGCTGGTGGCTGCCACACTGGGCAGTGCAGGTGAAGAACAGACCTCAAAAGGTTCCATCAGCCAGCACTGATTCCCAGGTAAGAGCCTTGCCAGGCTGCTGTCTGCAGAGTCCAGAGCTACAAGGTACCACAACAGAGTGCCTCACAGTTCTGAATATCAGAGGACCAAGACTGAGGTGTCAGCTGGACTGGTTGTGCCTCCAAGGGAATCTGCTCTGGGTATCACTGCAACTACAGCATGTGACCCTGGGCCTGTGCATACATTGCTCCATCTGTGGGCCTTTATGTTTAGACCATGTTCATGCATGTCTATGAGTGTGTGGGGGTGGGGGTGGGTATGCACACATGTGTCTGCAACTGTGTCTCTTGCTTCTCCCTAGGACAGCACTCACTCCATGATGAACTTATCTCAAACCCAATGCCCCTAATTACAGCTGCAAAAACTGTGTTTGCAAATAAGATCCTTTCAAGCAGAGGGCTTCTCAACCTTCCTAATGCTGTGACCCTTTAATACAGGCCCTCATGTCGTGGTGGCCCCCAACCATAAAATAATTTCGTTGCTACTTCATAACTAAAATTTTGCTACTGAGATAAATCAAAATTTAAACATCTGATATGCAGGATATTTGATATGCAACCCCTATGAAATGCAACCACTGTGAACGGATCTTTTGAACCCCAGGTGGTCATAGCCCACAGGTTGAGAATCACTGCTTTTGAGAGTGCTCCTCTCCAGCACACCCCTTTCCATAGCTCCTTCCTGTCCTTTATAGCTATCTAGGCCAGCTGACTCTGTCTCAAGAATGTGAGTTCCCAGGACAGACATAGACCTTGATCACCAGTGGCCAGTAAAGCTGGGTCCACGAAGCATACCCCAACCTTGATAGCAGATGGAGTGAGAGTGGCTGGGTGGGTTAGTAGGTGGATAGATGGGTAAATGGATAAGTGGGTAGGTAGATGCATGAACTGATAAGTCAACACAGGGGCCATGGTGGCTCTGACTTCCAGATCTCTGAGGAGCCCAGGCATGTCTACCCCAGTGATGAACTTCAGAGTCTAGGACAATGACATAGAAGCAGCAGCATAGCCACACATCTGAGACCCCATTTCATTGACCCACAGTGCAGGCTTACTTTGCTGCATCCCTTCACCTTTCCCAGGTGACATGGAGGGATCTCCTGGGTCTCCAATGTGTCCTTGAATAAGGACAGTATCAGAGAAGCCTGGGCATCCCTTGTGTCGGGACCAAGGCTGTAGGGCTACTGATACGAACAGCCCCAGGGACTCTGCTGTGGAGGCCAGGCAAACTTAGCAAGAGTCCTCCTCCTGCCCTTACCAGGATCCCTTGGGAGTTCCATGGAGGGCTGCTGATGCCCAGGAAGCTTCCAGAAGGAATCACCCTGGAATAGCAGTTGGAACCTCCTCACATGGCCTTGTCCAAGTCAGACCCCATAGCTCCCTCTTGGAAAGAAGAGAAGGCCAGAGGTTCCCTGGGGGCTCCTGAGCTGGCTGGAGGATCTGGGGAGTGTAAAGTACATCTTACAAATTAAGACAGTGGCTAAAATGAGAGAAAATGCCAGAAATAGCTCTGCTGACTCAGACCCCGCTCAGAGTTCTGTGGGAAAGCGCCATGGGCCAGAGGGCTGACGCCCCCCAACCCCCCCCCACCGTTCCCCACCCCCACTCTTCTCCACCCACCAGATTTCACACTAACTCTGACACAGCTCCAGGAAGAGGTAGGAGGGATTTTGAAGGACACTTTGGGTTGCAAGTGTAGAAGCACCAACCAAGGACAGATTTAAACTAAGCCATGGACCGCATCATGTGACTGGAGACTTGGGATTCTCAGCTCTACTGTCCTTACTTGGCCTCAGACATCAGCCATGAGGCCTTCTGGTCACAAAATGATAGCTAGGGTACCAGGTATTACATTCTCATCCACCAACCTCAAAAGGGTTTTGTGCTCCTTTGTAAGATCCGGGAGGATGTTTCCAGAGCCCTTGGTAATCTCCTCTCTAGCTTTCTTAGTTGGTGGATGGAACAGCTATGTGTGCTTCTCCAGGCTAGCTGGAGAAATGTTTACTCTTTGGTGTAACTACTGGGTGGAGGCTGCCTGATCTACACTCCTGGGCTCAGAAGTGGGCAGAGAAACCTAGCTGTGGTATGGGAGTTGGGCCTGTGGGTCTACCATGACACTTCAGCTAGCATGGCTGCCCAGAGGAAGGAAGGTCAGGCCTTATTCGGGTGGTACAGCATCCCGTAGCTCAGTAACTTGGAGGAAGTGAAGGAGTGACACATCCCTACAGCTGGATAGTGACTCCATCCTGAAGAGACACCCAGACAGGTTGTCACTATATCTGTCCACCATGAGTCGTCTCACAGTTGACCAGGGATGTGTCAGCAGGCCCAGAGGAAGGTATTAAACTTAAGTAGCCCGGAGGCCTGAACAAGAGAAGACTAGAAGGGCATGTGCCCATGCAGCAGTTTTGAGATGGAAAGACATTGGGATGTGTGTTTTTCTTCTAGCCACCTTGTATAAAGTAATTGCGAGGCGGGGGAGTGTTTTGTTTTGTTTTGTTTTTTCTATTCCTTGCCTTTTCAGACAGGGTCTCCCATAACCCAGGCTGACGGGTAACTCACTATGTAGGTGAGGATAGCCCTGCTTCACCAACCGAGTGCACGGAGGACAGGCATGTGCCACCACACCCAGCTTGACCTCTGTACTTTTTAGAGGACCTCTACTTCCCATTCTTTCACACCGCTGAGAGCCCATTTCCACATCTGTAGGTGATGCTGACCAGAGCATTTCTGAAAGCAGCTAAACTGGATGAGGAATGCTGGCGGCCACCTCCACAGCACTTGGCCACGATATAGAAGAGCTGTTCTTTGTACTATGGTTGATTGCTTCATTTGTTTTTTCACATGTATCCCAGGCTGGCCTCAGTTTCACCATGTAGCCAATGATGGCCTTGCATTCCTAATCATTCTGTTTCTACCTCCCGAGTACTGGGATTGCATGTATGTACCACCACACCCAGCTAAATCTGACAATTTCTTTTGTGGGTGAATGAGGAAGCATATGTGTAACAGTCAGGAGGCCAAAAGACAGTGCTGTGTGGCCTGCTCTATCACTCTCCATCTTCTTCCCTGAGTTAGCTAGAAAGCACAGAGGGCCAGCGGGTCGAACCTGGAGTTAGTCTGGCAGCCAGCAAGTCCCAGTGATCATCCTGTCTCTGTCCCCTATAGTGCTTGGGTCACAGATGACTGTGTGGCTGCACTGGAACTTTCCAGGAGATGCTGGGATTTGAACTCAGGTCCTCATGCTTGTACAGCAAGCTCTCTTATCCACTAAGACATTTCTTCAGCTACTGAAGCAACACTCTGGTCACAGAGCATGAGATCCAGAGCCAAAAGTCCAATGAGTTCCTTTTAGGACAATTCCAAGGTTTGCAGTGGGGGTCGGATGGGGTCTACAAAGAGCAGTAGACTGGATGGTGACTCTCCACTCCACACTCCAGCACCCAAGGCAAGATGAGCATTCTCCCTCCCACCCCACCCCTCTACTAATGAGCCATGTAACTGTTTCTGAAAGCAAGAATTGTATTCTTTGTCACCCGTGAAATGACTCTCTTTCAACCTCAATCCCAGGTTCTGTTTGTAAGAAAAACAATATTAGGTGAGCCAGTGGGAGGCTTCAGCAGGTAAAGATGCCTGTTGCCAAAGCCTACAGCCCTGAGTTCCACCCCAGAACCCACATGGTGAAGAGAGAAAATGGACCCCCAGAGGTTATCCTCTGGCTTCTCTAAGTGTGCCATGGCACATTCACAACATAGCCCATGTAAATAAATAATCAGTGGATATACTTAGTAAAAGAGTTACCTTGAATAATGACCAAACTCCAAATCTCAGAAGTTTCTTTCTCACATTGAAAAAGAGGGAGAAAGCCAGAGATAGCAGAACATACCTGTACTCTCAGCACTTGGGATGCAGAAGCAGGGGGATTGAAAGTTCAAAGTCAGCTTGGGCAATACAGTGATGTTAAGTCCTGCCTGGGTAATTCACTGCGACTCTCACAATTTAAAAAAGCTAAACTAAAAGAAACGTAGGGGCTCAAATATTGGATGCAGGTGCCCTCCCTAAGATGGAAGAAAACATTCTGGAATGTTCTTGGAGATTTGACTGTGCTCTCCCCAACTGTTGATAAAGATTAAGCTCCACAACACCCCACTTCATATTTGTGCTTTGAATTATGTCCATCAAAAATGTATACGTTAAAGACTCAAGCCACCAGGGCCTCAAAATGTCATCTTGTTGGAGGTGGGGGTCATTTGAAAGACTATAGAGGCCATCAAGGGTGTGTCCAGGAGGAATGGAAAGAAGAAATTGAAACACATGGCAGTCACAGACCAAGGAAAGAGGGTGTGAATGGCCAGGAGACAAAAGAGGTGTCAACAGTTGCTATGCAGCCCAAGAACCCTGTCCTGCCCATGCTGTGGCTTTGAACCTCAGATGTTATGGAAGGCTGTGTTGGTTTTGTTGCTGCATGCTTGTTTGTTTAGTTCACGCTTTTATTTTTTATGGTGTGTGTGTGTGTGTGTGTGTGTGTGTGTGTGTGTGTGTGTGTGTGTGTGTGTATAAGCATACCCTCAGGTGTCAATCTTTGTCTTTCACTTTGAAAAGGCTCTTTTTGTTGATCACAGGGGTAACCAGTCCGTGAGCTTACAGAGATTCACCTGCTTCTGCTTCTTAACCTCTTTAGGAGCCCTGGGAGTAAAGATATATGCTACCACATCTGGCTTGACATGAGTTCTGGAGATCCAAACTCCATCATGCCTGTGTGGCAAGTGTCTTAACCTCTGAGCCATTTCTTCAGCCATGTCTGCTGACTTGAGGTCCTTAGCAGGAACACCCTAGGAGACACTTATAATTTCATCCCCCTCCTCCTCCTCCTCACCTCAGCCCAGCAGAGGCCTCTGTGGACCTTAGGATACCCACAATGGAGTCCCTGGAGTATGGAAGGCCATCCATTAGCCATGGATTGGGAGTTCAGGACTTGGGGTCCCAGTTCTCAGACAGTAACACAAACATCTCCAGAGGTCTTCAGAATAAGAGCCTCACCTGAGGCTCGTAGAAATCGGGGCCTAGAGATGCTATCTCCCTAGAGCCTGGTTCATCTAGTCCCAGAGAGGCTTAGAACCACCTTCTTTTCTAGGCTACTGGTCTCAGCACCCTTGGCTCCTCCCACACCTACTGCAGGTATGTGACACCCATCCACAACCACTGTCAGGTTACAGGTCACGAGGTGCTGATGTCTTCAACTGGCTCATCCATTGGAAAGTTCTGAGTGATGGGCGGCTAGGAGACCTGGTTGGAGAAAGGTGGGTGAATGGATGGGGTCATCAAGGGTACAGCTTCGAAGGGTATGTATCATCTCTAGAACCTTCTGTTGTATATTTGCTACCTGGTCACTAAGGAGATGAGCAGCTCTTCTCCACTGTGCCCTCCACATTGGGAACGTAGGATGACAGGGTGCTCACAGAATGGGGGCATAGCTGCATTACTAGTGTGTTAGTCCCAATAAAACACCAGCTTTTTCTCCTGACCCCAAAACATCTGAGGAATAGAACCAGAGACGAGATGAAATATTCATAGCTTTGAATCTATTCTCCCAAATGTGTGCAAATATAAATTGGATTTTCCTGAAATGGATATGTACTGCCTGAGGGCCATGGAACTGGGGACAAAGGCTGTGTAGCCACACACCACAGGCTTCCTTGAGGCTACACAGCCACACAGACTGACCTGGGGACAGATGCTGGAGGCTGCTGGGGAATAAAGCCACAGTGCCTCTTGACCTGGAGAGGGAAGCCAAGACCACACAGACTTGGCACAGTAGAGAGAATGAAGTCTAAACTCCTTAGGTTCCCCTGGCCAGCCACCATGTGGCTGGTCTTTCTCATAAAATGACTGACAGACAAGGGCTCAGCATCAATTCTGGGGATAGGAACCAGAAGGTTCTGGTGAGGAGCTGGTCATGTAGCTAAGTGGGTAGAGAGGTTACCTACCCAGAGGATACCTAGAGAGAAGCCCTGACTTCTGTCTCCAGAACCACATAAACCAGGCCTGGTGGTCTAGGCTTGTAATCCTCAAACTGAGGAGGCTGAGGCAGGTAAATTATCAGCTCAGCTACAGTAAATCTGAGGCTAAGATATATGACCCTGTCAAAAAAAGTTGCCAGGAGAAAGGGGAAGGTTTTGGTGGTTTTCTTTCCATTCGTTGGATCCAGTAAATCACACTAGAAGACTCCACCACCCTAGCTAGTGATGCCAGCATTGCCATTAGTGGATGAGTGAGGCTCTCCAAGTGCTTTTATATGAAGGACTTGGTGGTCATGTATCATAGATGCCTAACATATAGAATATCCCCACAGTCTCATATATTGAAGGCTTGACCCTAGATGGTGGTCAAAAGAGATGTGATTGGATCACAAAGGGCTTCATCTGTGAATTCATCCATTCATGATTCCAGAGCAGAACTAGATGCTAGGTAGCTAGTCTTGGTTGGAGATAATAGATCATGAGAGGGTCCCTTGAAAGGTATTATCTCAGGTTGACGAGATGGCTCAGCCACTGCCTTGGTTGTTCTATATGTAAGGAGTAGTCATGCACAACACCTATCCCACAGAGGGGCTGTGAGAATTCAGTGAGTATCACACAGCAGATGGCCCAAGAAAGACAAGCCGTTGAAGCCCCTTGACTTGGTCTGTACTAAGGTGCACATGTAAGTGACTGGTAAGATGAGTGTCCATTTTCCGCTTGGTGGTTAGCATCAGGAAGCAAGGGCCCCATAGTGCCCAGCATAGTGACCAACCACTGGGAGGATAGGTGCATGGTGAATGGATAGGTGCATAGATGGGTAAGAAGATGGATGGTAGATGGGTGGATAAATTGGAAGGGAAGATGGATGGATGGATGGATGGATGGATGGATGGATGGATAAATGGATAAATGAGTAGATGTGTGAGTGGGTGGGAAAGAAGGAGGACAGCTGAATGAATAGACAGACAGATGGATGAGTGGATGCAAGGAGGGATGAATGAACGATGGGCAAGTAGGGAGATGGATGGGTGGTCAGATGGGAGGGCAAATGAGTAGGTGAATAGGTGAGTGGATTGGTAGATAGGTAGACAGGTAGATGGGTATATGAATAGGCAAGTGTGTGGGTAGATAGGTGGATGGATGGATGGATGGATGGATGGGTGGATGGTAAAAAGATAGAGAGATGAATGTGAAGCTCATAAGACCAGAGGCATTCCTCCACTTTGGTGCCCAACTGAGATGCAGGACATTCTACCCAGTCTGGCAAAAGGAGTGTCTCTGGGCTGGAGCTGGACAGACTTCCCCTTCCAATGCTGTTGGAAGATGCTAAATGAAGCTTGCTACATGGGCTTCCCATGGGATATCAAGAGAGCACATGCTCTCCTCCATGTTTTACACCCATTTCCCAGAATGGAAATCAAGTGCTGGCTGACTTTAGCAGAAAGCAGGATTGGGGCAGCTACACACAGAGGCTGGTGCTCTGCCTGGGCCTTTCGGGAGGGGCCTCTGCAGCAGCTATACGGATCAGGATGAAGGGCTAAGTGTTGGCTGGCTTTGTCTTTTTCCTATGCCCTTACCCTCATGTTCCAGGCCTCCTCCCATACTGCAGAGAGAGGCAGAATTTGCTCTCAGCTATTGGGAGTGGGGCGGCGGGGGGGGGGGGGGGGGGAGAATCCTGATTGTCTTCCCTGCTCGGGAAGTTATGATCTGAGGCTGCAGCTTCCTAAGGTGTTGCCATGGAGACGGATTTTCTGTCATAAATAAAAGTGTTCTGGGGTCAGGAGCTCTCAAGCATAACTAGGCCAGATTTTGAGGGGGAAATGCCAGAATTCCAAGGCACCCCAGAGGATGAGCAGGGCAGACTCTTCCCTGAGGGTGTCCTTTAGGCTGTTGTACAAGTGGCACAGAAAAGTCCCTCTCCACTTCGAATAGCGCCTGCCCTGCTTCCCTCCCCACCTCCACCTAAATCTAGGTTATGTCTTATGTCGTCAGGTGAGTTCTGAGGGGACCCCAAAAATGACTTAGCTCCTAGAGGGTCCTACTGCCCTCTGGAATCCCCCGTAGTTGTGCTGCGTGTCTTCAGACAAGTCCCTGCCTGTCTCTGGCCCTGGACCCTGTCTGGACAGGAACCCTCCCTGCAGGCTTCTTAGTACACTCCTCTGGCACCTCTCCAGTAGCAAAGATAGCTCAGGAATGAGCTCGGAGCAGGGCAAGGGACCCTCCAACTGGCATGCTGGTCACTTCTGAGGCCTGACCTCCCTACCCCCATCACACCCCCAACCTCTATTGGGCTTTTTGTTTCCCACCAGCCCTTAGAAGTTGGCTTTAGGGATTTCTTTCTGCTTGGAGGTCACTGCCAGGCAGTGTTTTAAAAGGTGGGAGGGGGCTGCATCCTGGGAGGAAGGTATGCAGGTCTGAGGGGCCCCTGGACACCACCCAGGCTGCTGTGGGGCAGCTAACAGCCCAGGGCTGTTTGCCAACTTCCCTGCCCCACCCTCCCACCCTTCCACCCCCCACCCTGTATTAGGTAAACAGACTCCTCACTGGCTGCAGGCAGGGCTCAGTGCCATCCCTTCACAAAGAGGCCCTGGGGTCCTGGGCAGTTGCCAGGTACCCCCATTTCCCTAAGTGGCTCCAGGTCACCACTTTCTTACCCCAAAACAATGAATGTGGGAATCAAGGAGAATGAGGAAGGGAGAGAATGGAACTTGGAGCTCAGGTTAGGGGATCCTGGGAAATATAGACCCATTAAGATTTTAGTCTGTTTACTTTTTCTGCATTGGAAGCCCCTCCCCCATTCAGGAGGCTCCCTAAAGGTGTGAAGTGGAGAGACCCCTTCACCTTTAAACCACACAGGCCTGGTTGCCCCACGACCTGGGGTCAGCCAAGGCCCTTGCCAAGAGTCCCAGCCACCTATTAGTGTGACACTGTGCCTATGCCAATGATTGTGTTAATGGATGCGCACAGGTGTGCAGGTGTACACTTTTGCATGTGTGCTTGCGGGTGCCAGAAGTGACATCAGAAATCTTCCTCTATCATCTGCCACCTTAATTTTTTTGAGGAAGGATCTCTCACTTAACCTGGAGCCCATCAATTTGCCTAGGCTGGCTGCCAGCCAGACCCCTGGGAGCTTCCTGTCTGCATCTCTCCAGCCCTGGGGTTGCAGGTGCATGCCCCTATACCTGGCTTTTTAATGTGGGTGCTAGGGAGTCAAACTTGGGTCCTAGTACAGCAAACACTTCACTAACTGAGCCATCTCCTCGGTTCCAGTGGCACCAAGGTTTGAGTCATTGCTCAAACCCCTTGGTAAGGAAGAGACCCAACCCAGGGACCCAACCTTCATCCATACTCCCCCAAGGATGTGTACGGAGCTGCTGAGCACACAACATGGCTATGGAAGAAAGTGATAGCTGTTCCAGCCTACGGAACTAAGACAGCAGGCTTAGGCATGCAGGAACCCACACTGCCACAATGAAAAGGGACTGGAACCATGCACACAGTCCAAATAGCCTGGGGATGTTGCCATGAGGGGGATGGCAGGAATCTTCGACCTGGCTTTGGGGAATATTTAAAAACCTAGAAAGTTATTTCTCATGAGTGCAGATGTGTGGATGCATACAGATGTGCCCAGGGCACTCAACTCAAGGACAATAGGACATGGGATCACAAGTAGGCATCCATCAGGGCTTCTGAGATTCTGATCAGGTGTGTAACAAAAGCATTCCTCTGTGTCCATGTCTGTGTGTGTGTATGTATGTGCACATGCATGTGCACTCATGTATGCATTTGTGTGTATCTGTGTGTTCCAGTAGTACCTCAACAAAAGAATACACATTTTATGAAGAGCTCATGGAATTTTTATCCACCATGGGCCACATACTAGGCCATAAAACAAGTCTCAATATATTTAAAAAGAATCAGACTCACACAATTATGTTCTTCAGCCATATTGGAGTGGCATAAAAAGCACTAATGTATGGTGGATGGTGGCTGGGTGAATGGATGGATAGGTGGATGAATGGGTGGTTAGATGGATGGATGGTAGATGAATAGGTATTAGGTTGGTAAAGGATGGTTCAGTAAATGATGGATAGATGAATAGATGGGTGGTAGACAGATAGGCTGAAAGGATGGATAGTAGATGGATGACTGGTAGAAAGATGGGTGAATGAGTAGATTTATGGATAGATGATGGATGGTAGGTAGTGAAAATGGATAAGTGGGTAGGTAGATGGATGGATAAATGGGTGTGTGGGTAGATGGTGGGTGAGTGGATGGATGGGTGTGTGGGTAGATGGATATGAAGATGGTAGACGGTTGGGTGGGTGGATAGTAGGTGGGTAGATAGATGGATGGGTAGATAGATGGTGAGTGAGCGGATTGCTGGGAAGATGGTGTATGGTAGATGAACTTCTTGAGACTCAGCCACCATAAGCCTTAGCTCTTTGTGGAGTCCAGTGCATGCCCTGGACATTCTGGGGAAGTACTACTGTATGGATGGTTCCTACTACTGGTGGAAGGGCAGTAGCCTCTGAGCAGTCCCAGGACTGGGCTCTGGAGGTCCAGAAGACCTGGGAGATAACCTGATTTAACAAAAGGTGAAAGTGGCTCGGGGGTCATGTAGGATTCACAATGTGTCCCCAGGTGGCTCTGCCTGACATCAAATCCCAGCAAGTCTGCAGTGGCTGCCTTCTCTGGAGAAAGGCCCAGGCCCTGGGGGCCAAGCACGACTTCAAACCCCTGGCTGGATGTAGCCAGTTGTGTGTAGGCTGCTTGCCCATCTCCAGGCACCCACAGTGTCAGGGGACCTGCAGGGCTAGGCTAAAACAATAAGCCTCAGAACTAGAGGCTACAGAGGAAACTTCAAACAGGCCAGAGTGCCAGCTGACCGTTGCCAGCAAAAAGTTGTCGCAGCCACTCCAAACTGGCATAGCACAAGGGCTTGAAGGAACAGCAGAGTGGCCGCCCTGCCTGGGATTGCCCCGGAGGAGGCTAGAGTTAAGTGAAGAAATTTCTGTCTGTGCATTCCTTATACACCTTGAATACAGGCCTTCTGGGCAGCGCAGTCCTAGCATAGGAACTTTGAGCACCTGTCCCAACTCAGGAGCCAGAAGGCATGGGGGACACTTCTGTCACCCCAGTAGAGGCAGGGACCTTGAGCCACAAGCACTGTGGAGACGGACGCCCGATGCGTGGCAGGGCAGTCCTCCGGTCAGCCCTCCAAGGAACGTTGCAGGCTAGGGGCCAAATCATGAATACTCCACATTTTTTGGCGACTCAAAGGCCTGGCTGGAAACAGTGGCTGTTTTATTCTGTAGAACTCTTACAATTTTCTTCGTCTGAGTGCCTGCAGGGAGAGGGTGGAATTAGGCAACTGGGGGTGGGGGGCAGGTGGCAGGCTTCTTGCATACTATGGCCACCTCCCAGGCCAAACTGGTCCTGGCTCCCATCCAGGCCCAATCAGAGTTATAAAGAATGCTAAAGGCCACACCCAGGAATAAGAACCTGGCTCTGGGTGCACTTGGCTCTTAGGGCCAGAATCTATTCAGAGATGCTGGGGGAATCCCAGCCCTTCCCCTCAAAAGCCCCAGTGCTGTGTGAAGAAACTTCCAGAAGCCTCTATTTGAAGGCTAACTAGCCTAAGTCTGTCCTAGGGGAAATGGGCACAGAGTGCACAGAGACTGAAGCAGGGCCCTCTCCTGCTTCCCTATGCTCACTCATGGTAGGGACCCATCAACCTGCCCAACATCCTTTCTGGACCAAATCCTGCATGTTAACCATCAACCGCTGTCACAGCATGGTCACCCAAGGGCTGCCAAAGGCCACAATGAGATAAGTGAAGGTGAATTCACACAAGCTCACAGTGATGTCACCTAAGGTCACAAGATAGCCAGGATCAAACAGCAGAGCTACCCAAAGTTATAATGTCACTTACAGTCATAGTGAAGCCATCCAAAGAGTCACAATGTCACCTAAGGTCACGGTGGGTTACTTAAAGTCACAATAGGGTGTCCTAAGCTCAAAAGGAGAGTTTATTCAAGGTCGGGTCACAGTGCTATCACCTGAGGTCACAGTAAGATAGCTCAGGGTTACACAGAGCTTTTTTGCCCAGTCCTCAATGGCACAGGCAGATAATGAGAGAGGTGAGCCAGTGGCTCCCAAGTGCCTGCTTCCCTGAACCAAGTTCAGATCTTCAAGATGTAGGTAGTTGGTCCCTGTTCCAGTCCCAAAGGCAGGGTAGGGTGGGATGGAGGGTGCTCCAGTCATTCTATGATGTGGGCAGGCCTTATAAAAGTCCTATCTGCCCAGCCTGTGCCATAAGCCATCAGCTCCCATCCCTACTTTCTCACGGACTCTACCCTACAACAGAGAACCCACATGTCAGGGCTGATGAGGGCTGAGGCAAACATGGAGCTGGAGAGGTTCCTGGTCAGACTGTGCCAAGAACCATCAATGTCCTCAATGGGGATGAGAGGGGCAGGGGAGTGGGGTGTGTGGCCTGTAGAGGCATGGCTTGTGATCTGGCTGCTCTGTGGAGGGTTGAATGGTGGGCTAGAGTCCTTAAGTAAGGGGCAGCCATGTTAGCAGTGTGACATGAAGGCTCGTGCAGGGCCTAGCATAGTATACAAACACTCAAGGTGATGTTGATCATTTGGATGTCTCCTGGGCCCCAGGGTACTTTCCCTACTCACCCTGCCACAGCCAGGAGGCCACAGAGATACCCACTGGGTTTCCCCAGCTGCCTGCTTCTGTGGCCTTGGCTGGGACCAGCAACTTGGAGACACCACAAGGTTGAATTCACCAAAGCCTGTATACCCAACGGTATATAAATACACCTTTTGCCTTTGGGTGGACAGTCTGAGGCTCCTCAAAAGCTGACTCAGTTTCCCCAGGCTGACCCTCTTTCTCCTTGCTGGGATCTTCCCAGTGAGAGTCACTTACCCATCCTTCATCCTCTGTTTTGGGGGCTCCCAGGCCAATACACACCAGGAGCCCAGTAAGGAGCCTCTCATCTCTGGACAGAGGTCCTTGTGGCCCCCGCCCCCTCCCAGACCTTTCCCAGCACCTTTTGAGCTGTTCTGTGCTGCAGCTGAGATGTCCATGGGGCCCTGGGATTCGGTAGGTGAGAAGCAGATATCAGCACTGGGGTGATATGTCCAGCTGCCTCTGGGCTAGCAGAAACCAGGTCTCTAGATAGATAGGCAGGAAGCTGTGGCTTATAGGTGACCTACTTTCTCTTTTGCCTTTTATGACAACTGAGAAAGACTGAGGGAGCAGGCAGGCCCCAAGATGTGCACCCCTATGTAGAGACATGTCACCCCCATCCCCCAGGAAGTTTACTATCCTTAGCTGTAACCCGTGTACAAAGCATCATGTGAGTCCATGGAGAAAAGCATGAAAGAAGATAGCCTGGAGCCAGTTGGGATGAGACTGCATGGGGATGTCTGTCTGATTGAGAGGCAAAGGGCTATGGGGTACCAAGAGGCTACAGGGAGGCTGAGGGTAGGGAATATAGAGGCAGCCCCAGCCCAGGACAGAAGTGGACACTGTAGTACTTCTTAGTCTATCTGATAGCACTCCCAGCATGTCTACGTAGCCTCCAGGAATCTACAGCTCAGATAGCAACCCTAAACCTAGAGTGGCCATGGTGCCAGGCACAGCAGCCTGGAATGGGTCCATGTGGGTTTTGAGCCAGCCAGGGGAGGGTCTAACAGTACAACTAGGTGTAGCCATCACCTGTGTTTCCTCTCAAGGAGCTTCCCAAGGCTCATGAGGCCCTGGCAGCCATCTCGAAACCACCATCATTTATGATTGCAGTTCTAAATAGTCAAAGGATGCTCCTTATGGAACTGGGACCCAGGTTTCAGCCCCACAGCTTGTACATTGGTATTTGAAGGGACCACCTGCTGCTCACTCCCAAGGATGCTACCCTGCTGTAAGAAGAACCCTGAACCTAGCCCTACATCATGGTCAGCCGTGCACCCAGCAGGCACAAGAAGCTGGCCACGCCCACAACCTCCTGAAGCTTGACTACATCCCATGCTACCTAGATTTTTATTGAAGTCAACATTCTTTTAAAAGAATGAAACTATTTTAAACTTCATTATCGGAGCCAAAAACAAAATATCACAACATGGTTGCTAGTTAGACAAACAGCTTAGGTGCTGAAACCTACTATGGAGACCACTTACAGCTCTCTGGAAGGTGGGGGAGGGGGCCATCCCATGGGAGGAGAGATTCTGGCTGCATTATAGTAAAACATCCAGCACCTGGGAATCCACTTCTCAGACCACCCCGAGCCCCTGAAGCACCATTATAGACCATCTTGCCTTGTGTTGGCTAGTTTGGGGCTGGAGTTGTTTTAGAAGAGGGATGCTCGATTTAGAAAATATCCCCATCAGATTGGCCTGTAGTACATTTTCTTGATTGATGACTACTGTGAGAAAGGCCATCCCATGGGTGTGATATTATCCCTGGGCCTGTAAACAGCATTCCTCCATCAAATACTCTCCTGACTTATCTGGATGCTGGACTGACTACAACTGGAAACTGAAAGAAATCCTTTTCTCCCCAGGTTACTTTGTGTTGCAGCAATAGAAACCTAACAGGGCACACCTGCAACTGAGACTGTATACAGCTACAAGTTGGCAGCAGCCCAGAGCCACCAGGACTTAGGGCACCATGCATCCAAAGTGGCCATGCTCAAAGGGCACCTCCAGCATCATGAACCCTCAGCCCCTCGTTACTTCATCCTGCAGGGTTGAATGTCCTTTCACCATCTGACCTGGCTTCACTGGGACCTGGAGAATGGGTGTTTCAGGGAAATGGAAAAGCCATTCCCCTGGCTAAGAGACACCCAGGCTTCCTGGGTGAAGAAAGCAACCCTTGGGGTAACCCCAGGGCCACTGCATGACTTGGCCTCTCACTCGTGAAGGAATACAAGCAGCACCCACTGGGTTCTGTTGGCCTCCAGGCTGGATCTCAGGCCATGCATCCTCTCTGATGTTGTACAGTGTGCTCACCTGGGGACTGTGGCTCCTAGGAGGATTCAGCTTTGAGTCTCTTTGGACCATGTAGCTTCAGTAAAGGGCCTTTGAGCATAGGTCCAGCTAGAGTCACTGCTTGGCATGGGGTGTGCTATCCTGGGGCAAGGGAAGCAAAGGCTCCTGACAAGCCAGCCTCAACCCAGTCCCCTCTGCTGCCCCTAGAATTGTGTCCCCATGGTGTCCATATGGAACTCTCCTAGAGGGTTCAGGCTATGTTGAGGGAGTAACTCCATCCTTAAAACAGAGTGACTCTCAACCAGGGCCAAATTTTCAGCCCCAGAATTCCCAGGGAAACCTGAAGGTAAGGACAAGGGTGGCTAGGCACTCTTGGAGTCCATACCAGGTCTTGTCTGTGGGGCTGCTCTAGAGTAGCCATCAAGTGGTCCAGCTGCACCTGTTGCTGCAAGAGCTGAGTCTGGTCAGCTGAAGGAAGCTATCTGTGTCAACACAACCCACCCACAGACCAGGGGAAAAGAAGCCAAGACAAAGGACTCCAGCAAGGGAAGAACGGGTCTTACAAACCCAGCTTCAGGAACGAGGAAATGTGGGCCTCCAGGCAAGTGTAAGAACCTGTCTCCAAAAAGTGCTCTGTGTGAGATGATGGAGACATATGTGACACACCCCCAAAGACACAGAAGACATCAAGCCCAACTGGAGCATCAGATCCATCTAAATACAGCTCTGCCTTACAGATACACAGCGAGGGCAGAGAGAGGCCACAGGACTCATAGGAGGAAACCCAAAGGTCATGACCCAAAATTCAAGGTCATAAGTTCATAGACGACTTCAAGGTCACAATAGAAACCATCAAGGTCACAACTCAGGAAGAAATACAAGACCACACAGCACAGGGGGGAAAGGTCACAGAAGTGCCAAGGTCATGGGCCTCAGACAGAACGTTCAAGGTCACAGAGCTGGAAGAAATCTCAAGTCACAAGAGGTATCCTCAAGGTCCGAAGAAGAACACTGAAGGTTGGGTGTCAGGAGGAAGGTTCAAGGTCAAAAAGAATACTCAAGGTCACAGGTTCATAAGAGGAAGATTCAGTCACAGAGAGAAATATCAAGGTCATAGGCACATAGGAAATAATCCCAGGGTCATGACAAAAAGTTCAAGGTTACAGGACAGACCACTCAAGGTCACAGTTCTGGAGCAACCCTCAAGGTCACTGGGGAAACATCAAGTTAACAGAGGAAAGCTAAGCCACTGGGTTCACAGGAAGAAAGCTAAGGTCACAAGAGGACATCCCAAAGTCACAGGAAGAACCATCAAAGTCAATTATCAAGGTCACAGTAACTATCATGACAACCAGATGAAACAAATTAACAGCCAGAAAACTGAAAGCTGAGGGACTACTAGAAGAGCTCTGATGCTCAGGCCACATGCAGGTGGGTTGGGGACAGCAGAAAAGCTCCAATAGGACCAACATGCAGCAAAGTCTATAGAGCACCCAGCAGGCCATTCACCCACCAAGGCAGCACAGCTCACTTTTGGGGATGATTGGGGGGGCCATCCAGGGACACTGTCTATGGGACCATTAATAGGCCCACAGGCCAGTCCTCGGGGTTCCCGGAGGCTGCCCAGCCTGGGGAATTTCCCATGAGCACCAGTCCCTGGCTTCCCTAATTTAAGGGACATGAAACACTGAACCAAGTGGCTTCGCACAGAGCAGCCTGGAGTGTAAGAGGCCTGGTATGTGGCACAGCCCTCTAGCCTCTGAGCCATGTTGTCACCTGGATACTGTCTAACTAAAGCACAGTAAGGGTGAACGGATAAACTCCTTCTAGACACTTTTCATGAGAATGCACAACAGCCCATGGGCAACAGGGACCTCTGATGACCACTGAGCCACAAGGCCACAGGCTGCCCATGTTGACCCATCCACTGAAACCCACTTGGGCACACGGCTAGCTGACACTCACTGGCATCTCGCTCTGTAGAGGGTGTTGTCCTCAAGCTTGCAGGCAGCACAGTCCCCTCTGGTCTGTTCCCATTTCAATCAGGAGCCAGGGCAGATAGCCTGTCACTCTGTCACTTCTCCAGCCCAGTTTCTTAGATCCCCAAGTTTTCACACCCCCAAATCAACCAGGTGAGAGTGGGGGGATGGAGCGACTCCAGGAAGCAACTAGAAAAACAGGACCACAGAATGCCTCTGATGTGCATGAAGTTTGTTGATTTTTTTTTCTCCTTTTAGTTCAAAATAAAAAATATATATATAGCAGGCTCTCAGGTATATAAACTGATAATATTAAAAAATACAAAGTTCACCTTTACAAAAACAAAACAAAACAAGGAAACCACGCACACACAATTCCATTTAACAGTGAAGCCCAACAGCTTACCCCAAAATAATTTCCGCACTGCCATGGAGGCCATTTAGCAATAGGGGTAGCCACTCAGGATTAGGGGGTGGGGGAACAATCCATAATTGAGTGACTCCCACATAGTCCTCTCATATGACTTAAGCTAGAAGTTAACTCTAAAGGGACTGAGGAACACAGGAAGCCAGAGGCGCATCAGAAATGATGTATAGGTAGGTATACCATGTTTATTTTAATACACCTCATTAGTTTGGCTAGGAAAAAATAACCGTCTCGCTGTCCCAACTTACAGCAGCCTCGTGCGTGTTATCGACGAAAATGTCATTCAAGAGATTTAAAAAAAAAAAAAAAAAAAAAAAGGAAAGAAAAAAGCTAGGCAGAGAATAAAAAGAAAAAGCTTAATCACTTTATGGTGTAAAAAAAAAGAAAAGGAAAAAGAAGTTCCACGTAAGGCCGTCTGGAAGGTCCTAGGCAGAGTCAATCGAGGTGGTGGCTTCCAGGCCCGTAGGCATCTCCTAGCTGTTCAGCTTCCTTGCCTAGAACCAGCGGGCAGCATCCCAGGCAGGCTCCGGGTGTCCTCTTCGAAAAGCACCTGTGCCCACGGGCAGAATCCTGGGCAGTGGCCAACATCAGCCACCACTCAAGGGTCAGTCCTTCAGGACAGCCCTCTTCTGCCACCCACTTCAGTCTTTCTGTTTCTTGTGGTGGGTTTTTTGTTGTTGTTGGGGTTTTTTTTGTTTTGGTTTTTTTTTTTTATTTTTTTTTTATTTTTTTTTTTGTTATTTTTTGTGGTTTTGTTTTCGCTCTCTGTGACAAGGAAGCTTTCTCACTGTCTCTCCGAGTGCTACAGTACTTGCTTTGATGTCACACTGAACAAACGGACACTGTCTCTTTGTCCTCAGACACAGTTTTTCACGGAGGAGAACAAAGACCGCACGCACATTGGCAATGAAGCACCATACATAGTATGTTCAGGAATGTCACACGCCACGTACATCCGTGTCCCGGGAGAGGGCAGCCGGCTCATCTCACCTCACATCTGTGGGAAGAGAGAATGAGTTGAGGTTATGACCAGACAGAAAACACCAGGGCCACTTGGCCCCACACAACTTATGTCTTAAGATATGAACTTTGATGTGTAATTTAAAAAAATCAAATTTTCACGATTAAGAATTGGGACTAGGCTGGTTGCATTTCACAGAAGAACCCATGCTCCCATTGCACAGATGGAGAAACTGAGGCATAGAAAGTTTCTTTTGCCCTTTTTTCTTATCTTTCTTCCAGCCTAAGGCTTGTGCCACTAGAGGTCTGATAGACATTTTGGGCCATGAAGCAACTCAACTGAGAAAACAGATGCCACCAGCCACACTGTGTGTGTGTGTGTGTGTGTGTGTGTGTGTGTGTGTGTGTGTGTGTGTGTGTGTCTGTCTGTCTGTCTGTCTGTCTGTCTGTCTGTCTATCTGGTGGTGCTGGTGAACAAACACTTGCTATCATAGAGCTATACCCCCCAGTTCCATTATGAGCCAACAATGCCTCCATTCCCAGTCTGGAGACAGGTTGCCAGCAGGACACAGGCAGTCATGGGAACACCTGCCTCTCGTTTGGAGAGGGTCTCTGTCAGCAGCAGGCCCATCAGAGCCACATGGAACAACCCCAAGGACCTGCTCGAGGAGACACATGCCCAAAGCAGGCATCTCCAGCCACACTCCTGTGGGAGCCAGGGCTCTCAGACACCCTATCTCTGAGGACTCTCTTGCCCAGAATAACTGTTTGTCTTGGATGCCCCTAAGTTCCATGTGCCAGGAGGAAGGGCTCAGCCAGACAGGCTCCAGTCTTCTGGGCCAGACAAGCTGACACTCAGGACAGGCCTGGGAAATGACATGCCTCACCTACATTCCCTACACTTCCGGGGGGGGGGTGCACCCGTCACAGGGTGGGTTTGGAACGAGCATTCCTAAGAGGTTCTATGGCCCTTCTTTATCCAACCTGACTCTTCCAGCTTGGAATATGACAGCGCTAGCAACCACCATGGGTCCCAAGAGTCATTTTGAAGACAGACTGTAAAGTGCCAAATAGAAAGGACCACCAATGACACCTGTTGTGGCTTCCCCTCCTGGTCTCACACAGATTGATGTCTACCTCCTTTTCCCAGGCTGCCACTGGTTTCAAAAGTCAACTGCCCCGTCCACTTAAAGCTCTTCAGATCCACACAGCCTCTACAAGCCTCACCTGTCACCTGTAAAAGCCTCAGTCCTTTCACCTGCCAGTGCAGTAGGCCACCTCTTCCCAGGGAACTCCAGCAGAACCATCAGAGCCCTCCACCCTTCCCACCTCGGGGCACTTAGGTGCCTGACCAATGACCAAAGAGAAGGGCAAAGCTGCAGCTGCGAGGAGACCCGGCCCAGCAGCCCCAGAAGCACATAGAGCCTTGAGCCAATCAGGGCCCACGGAAGCTGATTCGTTGACGTGATTGTGTCCCAGCCCTGCGAGGGAGTCCCCCAGCACACCCAGCGGGCAGGGCCTACCTGGTTGGCCGCCTTAGGTGGGTTTTAACCTTTTTCTTTTCCGCTTTTTACCTGATTCCCTACGCCTTCCTGTCAAGGAAAGGGCAGGGAAGGTGAGTGGCCTCCTGAGGGCCTGGGGTGGGAAGCCACGGCAATAAATACTAGAGTTGTTTATCTTTCAAAAAGAAAGCCTGATCCACCCTGGTGCATACACTTCCGGGTCTTTCTCTGCACCTGGACTGCCTGAACGCTGGCAATGTACAGATATGCTGGGCAGGATGAAGGTCAAGACCCTGGGCAGCAGGGCACTGTCTGAGTCCAGTGTCTATTGTCCCACCTAGATGTGGCACTCCGAAGGCACAGCTTACCTGACTCTAGCTCTGCAAGCCAGGGTGGACGGCTGAGAAATCTAGGCCTGCTGCCTTGCACAGAGGAAGCAACTCTCCCATCACTCTGTGATTGACTTGGCTAGAGCCCACATCCCTCAGGACCCACACATAACAAACGAGCAGTGCCGGCCACTCACCAGTCTCCTCCTCCCGATGGTCTGGGTTCAGGTTGGAGGTCGCACATGCACACTCCAGGTGTTCCTCTAACCTCACCTGGACCTCTTTCAATTTTGGCTTCTTCCTGACATACTCCACTTTGGCCACCTGCCAAGGGAAAAAAGCCAGTGTCAACACCATGTGCCTGAGGGGGACCTGCCAGGCTCACCCCAAACTGGGACTCAGATTTCTAACCTCCCCAAGGCATCTTCCCTTTAGTTCAGGCTTGTTTCCATTCGAAATAAACCCCAATGATGCTAGGCCTACAGCTGCCATCCCAGCACTCAGTTCAAGGCCAGCCTGGGATACACAGCAGGGGATATGGCTCAGTTAGCAGAGTGCTTGCCTAGCATCCACAAAGCCCTGAGTTCCACCCCCCAGCACCACATGAACTGAATGAATGTGACAGCAGGAGCCTGTAATCCCAGGACTCAGGACACAGAGGCAGGAGGATCAGGAACTTAAGGTCATCTTTGGCAACAGAGTGCTGAGGCCAGCTTGGACTAAAGAGACTCCTAAGCGCCCAAAATGAAGGACATCAGCAAAGAAAAGATGAACTGGGCACAGGGTGGCAGAGCACAGGACTGCTCTGGTGTGTGTGCTGTCAGTAAAGAAAATGGAACCTCAGACAGGGACGGCCACCTTGCAGCTACAAAACTTGCAGAGGGAGGGACCTCGCTCAGAGAGTCATTTCCCACTCAATCCAGAGTCCCTGGAGACACACCAACACAACAGGTACCAAAAGTTCATATTAGACTCTAGAATCCCAGGCAAATCCTTCCATGGTCCTGGCCAGATGCTGACCACTACAGCCTGTCATTCTCAGGGCAGCACTGTCATGAATGCTCCACCCACACACAGATACAGATATGAGTGGTGTACACAGCTCCCAACACAGGAATGCAACTCCATACTCCCTCACCATGCTCATAGAGCAGTTGTTTGACGCCCCCCCCCCCACACACACACATATACACGCCATCAAGAGCTGCACCAGGAGGCAGCTTTGGGCCACATACCCTGCTCTATTCCAGCATGAGGTTGCGTTAGGGAATGCTCCAGGCCACCTCCCTCAGAGTCCAGACACCCTCAGAGTCCAGCATTCATTTAACCCGCCTGGCCAGCCAGTGAGGAGGCAGGATTGTCACCTCCATGGATAGAAAAGAAAACTCAGGCACAGTAAGCTCTCTCCTGAGGTGACCCGGGGAGCATAATTGGCGGTTTGTCCCAACCTTGATGGCACCTGGGACATGTGCCACTTCCCAACCCTGTATACAATCAGTGACAAATCTGTGTCCACCTCCCAGAACAGCCCTAAGGGAGTTCTACCTCCCATCTCACCATACACTGGGGAAACTGAGGCTATAACAGGGCTGAACCCACCCTGGGCAGCCTACAGCTCTTAGAGGTGGCAGCTTCTTGGGCGTTCAATGGTGGGGACAAAGCCTGGCCCACCCAGAGTGACTGAGAGAATTTGGGTAGGGGAACATTTTCCATTGCTCTCCTAAGGGTATTGAAGCCCAGGAGCCAAGAGGACTGGATGCAGGGGTCAGCCCTGCATCCAGGCCAAGGAACTGCTCAGAGCTCTGGGGACCAGACTCTGCTGTGGCTACCACCTTGGCTACATTAATGGTTAACATGGGTGCAAAGGGTGCCAGGTGCCCGGCGGGCGTGTGAAGTAGTGTGGGTGCCTCAGGTGTGAACACAGTCTGCCAAGTATGAGCTCAGCATGTAGGGCGTGGGGCCAGGGGTCAGGGGTCAAGGGCCAGCCCAGGAGGTTTCGCTACGTCAAGAGGTGGGAGGGACGACTAGGGACAGTGAGGGCAGGGGCATCTGAGATGTAGTTGAGCCATGCTGTCCAGATACCTACAATCTGACCGATGAAATGTGGGCAGTAGTCACAACCACCCAGGTAGCTCTCCAAAGAGCAAGGTCACCTCTGTAGAGGCACTCAAAAGTCAGGTGGGTATGGTGGGGCAGGCCTGGAATCCCAGCACTCAGTAGGCTGAGGCAGGAGGATTGCTGCAAGTTCAAGTCCAGCCTGAGCTACATACTGAGTTCCAGGCAAGTCTGGCTACAGAGCAAGACAATGTATCCAAAGAAACAAAAACCAACAACAAGCAACAAACAAATAAAAGACACAACATTAAAGAATCACCTAGACATGGGACAGGGCCACCTTACAGGAGCTAGCTTCAACAGAAATCAATATTCATACAAAGCTTCTTACTAAAATGAGCCCCCAAGTTGTGTTCAGGAAGTCAGCATGTCCCCAGAGGCACTGCAACCCCCGGGTCCTAAGCTCAGAAATGTGGTCTCACACGCTACCCCAGAGAACTGAAGGACAACGCTTGTCCCTCCCCTGAAGGGCCCTGGGGTGGGTTGGGGAGGAGCAAGTTCTCCCAAAGGAAAAACATCAGCCAGTCCCCAGAGGAGCTATAGGAGGTGTCACTGTAATATACCCCTGCCACAGTCCCCAACCTCCAGAGATGTCTACAGTCCTTGATGATCCAGCAAACTTCAAGTGTGCCCAGCTAAACCCAGGCCTGAGAGAGACCCTGGCCACAGACACCACCAGGTGGGTGCTCTGCCCTTCCTACCACCACTTCTGTGATGGGGAACAGATAGGCCTGAACCCAGGTGTCAGAGGGGCTTTGGCCTGGTCTTAGCTATAGTCCTCCAGCCTGACTAGACCCTTAGCTTTTCCCCATGGGGCTGAGACCAGACCCTGGCTGCAGGGCAGGTACAACCTTCCCCTCTGAGCCTAGGGATCCTCTGCATGAGGGGCAACTGATGAGCCGCTCCAGCTGGGGAGCCCCCTTTCTCCCAGACAGGCCCATGTTTACCAGACAAAAACAAACAGTGGTTTATGGGAGCACCTGTGCTGGGAATGCAAAGATTCCAGCCGCTCTGCCACCTCTGTCTGGCCAGGAAATGGCTACATGCCTCCCCCCCCACCCAAAGAACATGTTATGAATACTAAATTTTCAAAACTGCCTCCTTGAAAGTATAAAGGGAGATGGTAAAGTCCCAGGAGCCTCACACAATCCACAGCTCCCTCAAGTTCAACACAGAGTGTCACCTGGCCAGGCTACTGTCTGAGCATTGTTCCCCCTGGGGGGCTTGTTCTGACTGCTCTCAAGCCTCAGGACAGTGTCATCTATGAGAAAAGCCACTGTTGATTTTGAGCTGATCCTGGAGCACAGTCCGTCCTGCAGGTCAACTGCACAGACTCTATGACAGCCTGTTTTAATAGAGGAGAAACTGAGCACAGCCAAGCGGACTACTTGCCTAGGTCCCTCCACACTCGTTTCTGCTTTCTAATAGCCTGGACTTAAAAGGAGTCAGGTCCTGAGGCCACACAGCCCCAGAGACCAGGGGCCTTCCCAGGCCAATCCTCTAACTTGACCAAGAGGGTGTTATGCTCTGGCCCCCCAAGTATCCCACGGACATCCACTGGGGAGGGAAGCTGGTGCCATGCCTCAAAGGCAAGGGGAAAGACCCCTGTCCCACCGGGCTGAGGGCCCCACACACAGCAGTTGAAAGGAAGAGACTCACAGCTTGGGTGTCAAGTACACCTGGGGTGTCTTCTGCCATGCTGTCCCAGCTACTTCAGACCCCAAGCTCCTCACCAGACAGAGCCCAGCTGGGACCCTCCCTAGAACACAACTCCAAACCTTACCCAAGTTGGGGTACCTTCCTTCTAGAAGCCCGGAGTCTGACCCAGGAGAGCCCTGAGCATGAGAATGAACCTCCCTACACAGCTCAGCAGCCAGGGCAAACAACAGTTCAGAGCTGACCTGGCCCTTTGGCAGTTACAACCCCTAACCTCTTGGCAACCTCACCCCTGACCCCTTGGCAGCCCCATATAATGTAGACAGGAGAGGCCTCCCCTCTGTCCAGGTCAAACACCTCAGGGAGCTCCATGAGCCTGGCCTATGCTCACCATGCAGACCCACAGAGCATCCTTCTTCAGCCTCCACAGCAAGGTCTGGAGAACACAGCTAGCACATGGGGTCAGGCTGAGCACAACAGGCAGGGCCCAGGAGGCCAAAGAGGTGAGGTACCAGGCTGCTCAGATGTCATCCCAGCCAGCACTTAGGAGGCTACAGTAGGAGTTCAAGGCCTGCCTAGGCTACAGAGTAAGTTCAAAGCCAGCCTGAGTAACTTAACTTAGACCTGTCTTACAACAAAAACTAGAGAGTTGGGGGCTTGGCTTAGTGGTACCTTCCTAGAATTCCCCAGTGAGGGGCTGGGGTGTAGCTCAGTGGTAAATGTTCACCTATAATGAGAAGTCCTGGGTTTAATCCATAGCACCACAAGGAAGTGAAAACACACACTGGAACCAGGGTTGGTGGCACGTATCATATGGAGTAGATATGGCTACTGTGAACCTCATCATCAGCCCCACCCCTGCTGACCCTAAGTCTGGAACTTTTGAGCTCATCTCCCTCCATCCAGGTCAACACCAGCCTCCACTCCAAATGCTGCAGAACTGGCAGCCACAGTGGAGCTCCTGTTCCGCTGACCTTCTGTCCCTTCTGCCAGAGCCTACAGTATCTGGGGCTGGATGTCCCCTCCCAGCCCTAGATGGGTGGCAGTGGTGGTACATGTGGGTAGGTGCTTAGGAGGGAGTAAAGGAGACTAGACTGGTCCCTTTCAAATGGCCAGGACCTTACTGGGCAAATGAGCCCCAGGGGGTAAAGGCACAATCCCCACAGAGCACAGAGAAGGAGTCACCAATCCCAGTGGGCAGCAGTGTCAGTGGAAATGGACAGTCCTTGTCCCAGGGGCCAGAGCTTCTGAAAACCTCCAAGTCAAAACCCACACACACATCGTCACACTACTCACCCTTCAAGCATGTCTCCAGCATGGAAAAACTATCCCTAAACTCACATTGTCATAGTTCACTCTTGTAATCCCACCAGTCAGGAGGTTGAGGAGGTTTAACACCAGCCTGGGCTACACAGTTCTAAGCCAGCCTAGACTACACAAGTCCATCAGGACAGACAGGCAGGCAAGGAATGAAGCCAGACCTACCCTGGATCAAACCTATCACCTGTACCCAAAAGAACAAGATGACAGCTTTTCAGACTCCTCAATACACCATCAGTGGGGACCCTGAGGCCCAAGGAAAGGCTGAGCCTGGTCCAGGTCACATGGGCTACCAGGGTGCTTGAGTCAACCATGGTAGCATGGCACTGCTGGTAGCCAGCATCCTGTCCAACCTCTGAGGGTGGCTAGCAAACCCAGACAGCACCCCAGACAAGTCCATGGGACCCAGGGAAGAGTTCAGGGCTTTTGATGGGGTGTCTGGTCCTGAAGATGCCTGCAATGATATGTGGGGTTTACTCAGCCTAGCCCTGAAACTCTAAAGAAACCAAATAACAGCCAATAAAGTCAGTCTCAACTACAGGTGCCCAAGTTGTGGGTCACAAATAAGCTAATGAACACAGGTCCTTACCAAGAAAGATGCTCTCCTGGCATCTCCCTACCACTGGGGCCAAGGGTCACGGCAGGGTTGGGGGTTGAGATGGATTTACTAGGGTGGAAGAATGGGATCTGAAATCCTCATGCATAATTCTGGGGACCCTTCACCCAAGAAAAGTAGCCTAGCTATAGAAGCCTGACTGTGTCAGAAGCAGATGTTATCCTCAGAGGCACTCTAGTCCTTCAGCTGTCTAGAGTCTTTTGTGACGCCTCAGCCACCCAAATGGTCACACGTTCAGCAAAAGGGCCTTAACCAGGCAGAGTCAGTTTTCAGACTACAGAGAAGCCTAATGGTGGCGGGTGTCTGCCACAACATGAGGAACTGTATTAAAAGGTCATGGCATTAGATGAAGGTTGAGAACCACTGTCCTAGAGTGTCTGACTGATGGAACACAAAGGGCTCCAGCCTTGGCAACACAGACAACCAGCCTTCAACCATGTTCTCAGACTCATGCCAGAAGAGAGACCAAACCCCTATGTCTTGAAACCCTCCCTCATCCTGTGAGGAGGCCAACAACTGAGCCCCAGGAGGACAGAGGGACATGCAAGTTGAGAGGAGAACAGACCCAAGTTCCATCATCATCTATAAAGATAATGACCACACATGCAAACCATGGGCCCCCAAATACCTGTCATGATGACATGTGGCTATCTCCTCTGAATTAAAACATTCCCTCCTAGGGGGAGCTAGTAAGACCCAGGAAGCTAATGAAACAAGCTCAGAAAGTTAAGAGTCACAAGAACCCCTCCACACACCATATGAGCAGTAATGATTGCTGGGGATTGGAGACTCTACAGGAGAAAGCTCTAGGGATGTGGACATCTCCAGTCATCACCAATGCCAGGGCGGGCTTTCCTGTGCTACAGTCACCCACACTTCTGTAAGGAGTCAAAATAGCCTCCTTGGCTCAGAAAGCTGGACTTGGGTAGACTATCTTCTTTGGTCGGCCATTAGTGCTCAACCCAGATGCTGCCCTATCTAGGATAAAGAGACATTCGTTCACAACTCCTCAATGACAGAAGCACACTGTGACCACTGAATGTCCCAGTCACTCCTGAAAACCACTGAAGCCAGCTCTCTGGCTTGTACAGAGCTGTGTGCTAACAACCTTAAGTCATATGCCCCACCCCCCTCAAACTATCCCACCAGCCCAAGAGCATCTTGCAAGGCTGAAGACCAGAAAGAGCAGGGAGGGCTTACCTTGACACTGCGGTGGTGAACCCTTGAGGGCTGGCACTTGACGCTGCTGGTATTGCAGCAGCCGGTGCAGCGCTTCACCTCCACACATGGAGGCCAAATCAGGAAGTTGGCCGATGTGGGGTCAACCTGGCTCCGAGGTATCTCGTAAATGACCGTCCTGGTCTTGCAAACTGCAGGAATGGCTTCCTCTACAAAAGCAAGAGTACTATGAATGAGGGGACCCAGAAATCTACCAGTAGCACACAAACATGATCTCTGCTCTCCCCACCCAACCCAGAGATGCCCACCTAGGCTGGTCCTGGGCAGGATGCATCCCTGTGGCAGCCTCCAGTATGAAAGAACATGCTGGTTGCCAATAGGCTCCTGAATGTACAAGGCTGAAACTCTTATCAAAACTACAGACATAGTTCAAGGCCAACCTGGGCAACTTAAGGAGGTCTTGTCTCAAAAGTGAAGAGGGCTAAGAAAATGGCTCAGTGGCATAACATTTGCCTAGAACCACCCACCCCCCATCACCACCACTGTAAGGGGCTGGGGTGTGGATCAAAGGTAGAGCATCTGCCTAGAATCCCCCAGTGAGGGGTTGGGATGTGATTCAGTGGTAGAACACCTGCCTAGAATCTCCCAGTGAGGGGCTGGGGTGTGACTCAGTGGTAGAGCACTTACCTAGCATACACAAGGCCTTGGTTCTTTCCCTGTTACCCTTCTATTTGCTTTTGCAGACCAAGAAGTGAAACAGCAGAAGAGCAGCTCAACCCCAGTCCCCACATAGGCCAGAGCTGGGGACATGGTCATGAAAACCAGCAAAACTACACTTATTTGTCTCCCAAGGAGGAGGCAGCTATTTCCTGCCCTGCTCTAATCACATAGGTGAACACAGCCAGTCTGGGGCCATCTGCTTGCCAGGTGTGCACAGTAGACAAGAAATCCCCTCAGGACCCTGGGACACACACCCTTCTCTTCCTCAAGCAATCCTCATTAACCTATTGAACTCTAGCCCCCATTAGTCACTATATAATAGCTGCCTGGTATTGTCCAGCTCTAGGACTAGCTAATGTGGGAAGGCGCAGCTGAGGTACCAGGAAGCCTCTGGGGCCTACCTACTGACTCTCCCTGCTGCCCTATCAACACCGAAGGGTTCCTCAACCCTAGATTCGGAGCTGGGGCCATATTCTTCAGGGTAGAAGAGACTCAGGCCAGCTAACCAACAGGAATGAACCATACCTACAAAACACAAGGGATATGCATACCCACAGAGGCTAACACACCCAGGAGGAGCTACACAGGTGTCTACAGACTCCCTGGAGGGGCGGGGGGGGAGTGTGAAAGGAAAGCATGAATGAACAAAGATGGGGACCAGATTTCTCCTTGACCTAGCGGGGTGGGGGTGGGAGGTGTCCTGCATTGTCTTTCTGGATTATGAGTCCCAAGGCCCCAAACACTGAGCCAGGCACACTGGGCAACTGGGCTTGGCCCCTTTACATCTCTCAGCACAGATCTTGTATTCTTCTAAGTGAATCCCATGCATAGGCCTTTAGCCCCCTATGTAGCTTGCAGACAGTTTCCTGGCCCCTACCCCAGCTCAGCTGGGAGTAGAGATTCTATTCTCATCTCTGCTAGCCAATGAGGCACTGGGAAAATCCACCTTCTTACTGATAACTAAATCTCAGAGAGAGATCCACTTGCCCAGGGTCAGTCACATAGCAGCCAAACAGTTTGTAGACAGCACCCTTAGCTGAGCTGGGACTGGGTGGGTCACACTTGCAACCCCACCCCAGGAGCAGAATGCATTGGTCTTGAGAGAATCTAGTTTTTCCCAGAACAAGGGCCAGATGGAACCCTAGAGACAATGGTGAATGAGGAGGGGGCACTGGAAGAGGTGTCCAGCATATCCAGGCTGCACCCAGCTCTGCAGCTGAAGCCCAGGAGCATGCTAGAGCTCTATCAGGAACTGGAAATTAAGCTTGGCTACGTTTTCCAACGAAGCCTCCTTGTAGACAGGCCCTGACAAGACCGGGCACTTAAGGAATTTATAATGTTCCCCTCCTGGAAACTCTTGGCCCAGGCACAAGACTGCAGAAGGGCAGGCAGGAGACACTCTACAGAGGAGAAAGAGGACGGCCTCCTCCATGGGGAAGGCAGGAGTCCAGCAAAGCCTTTGTTTGGTGGAGGGATAGGTGGCTATGCCTGAAGCCTCTGAATTAGCAGGAAGCATTCATAGCTCCAGCAGTGACCTGTCCCCTTCCAGCTGCTGGACACCCTCACATGCTCACCAATACTTCTCTTCCTGCGAATAGGCACAGGCCGCTTCTCGGGCACATGCTTAATGGCGTGGGACCTGTGGGCTCTCAGGCTTGTCTCCAAGGCATCCTCAGTCCCTACAAGTGGAGAGAAGAATATGGTAACCAGTGCCCACACCTATGTGCCATACCCTTGAGACCTGAACAGCTGAGGCTTACACAGCAGCCTGCAGAGCAAAAGGACAAGGCGCAGTGGCTCAGTCTCCAACCCCAGACCCTCTGATCCTATATGGTTTCCAGTGTGCATCTCCACTAGAACTCCCTATCTTGTCAATATGCATGTCTCAAAAATGCAGCTCTCCTGTGAAAATCAGAGGTCCTTCCAGGAAGGCATTCAGGTACTCTCCCTTACCATGTGACCTCTGAAGGGAACCCTTGGAGGGCAGCACCGGGTCAGGCAGGTCCCAAGGCCACCCAGCTGGGCCCAGGTCTGTAGCACTACCCCTATCAGCTGAAGCAAAGATGGGAAGGGCGGAGGCCTCTCTCCTGCTGTTGTGAGCGCAGGGCCTCCCTCTTGTAAAGCAGGCTTTGATGAAGTGTCCTAACCTCTGAGGGGCATCGGAAGCAAACGCCAGACTGGGCTGCAAGCCAACCTCCACTGTTCCTGAAATAAGCCTGCTCTGAGGGCCAGAGGCCATGAGAAACAGCAAAGGGGTGCGGCTGCTAGGAGAGTAAGAAGTGAGGCGTGCAGTCACAGGCCTGGGGCTAGAGTCCTGGGGGCCCAGTGAATAAGGCCTACAGAAGGGAGTGGAGGAAAAGCCAGAGCTTGAAGGAGTGTTCACACATTGAGGGCCAGCAGGTGTCCAGCAAAGACAAGGCTACCCTGACCCACAGAATGGAGAACAGAGTTAAGATTAGCCCAGAGAACCCGCCCCTGAAACACACTGCCCCCAAATTTTTTGATTCCTGGGGACGGGAGGACATAGAGCTCCATTACATGCTGTGTAGACAGATCAGCCCCCAATATAATCTATACCTGGATTTCCCATTCTATACTATTCGGACTCCATGCAAAGCTCCCCCCCTCCTTCTTCCCAGGGGACATTCATATCTCCACTGGGTCCCAATATTTAGTGACATTCAGCCCAAGTGGAGAGCCCTCCTAGCAGGGGATACAAACCCCACCAGGTACCACACCATCCACAAACCAACAAGAGACATGCCAGCCTCTTCCACCCTGAGATGTCTACTACCCACACGTTTAAGATGAAAAGCAAAGACTCGCCTAAGGTGTGAATGTCAACGATGAATCCTAGCCCAAAAACTATATAAAATGACTCAATGTTCCAATGGCATGGATTTTTTTTTTTAAAGACCCAAAATAAGATCAGAACTGCTCATGCAGTAAAAATTTCCCATCAACCAACTGTTACAGAGAAGCATCTCTTCACCAAAAAAGTGACATGATGAGTCATGACCTAGTGATGACCATCCTGCCATGGCCAAACTAACAAGAGATGAATGGGCCATCCACTCACAGGGTCTGGGAGAGTGGGCAACAATGCCAAGTGTGGTCCTTGAGTGCCTTGTGCTTGCCTCAACATGCACACAGTAGGTGTCACTGACTTGGCATAGGCTAGGGCACTAGAATACAGAGATACTGAACAAGACAAGGACAAGTCAGATATGCATGTGGTGAATGAACCCCCTCCCTCAGGAGGTAGAGGAAGGAGGAACAAGAGTTCAAGGCCATCTCCAGATACAAAGTAAATGCAAAGCCAGACTGGGATACACAAGATCCAGTCTCATAAAAATAAAAATAAATAAAAATTTAAAAATCCAAACAAAAACACTGAAGAATGCAGGGACCCTCCAGGCCCAGTGCACAGTAGGCTCAATTCCCTAACACAAGTTCTCCTGACTGAACTTAATGCAGACAGAAACTCGGCCACAGAGCCTAGCCACAGCTCCTACTCAAGACAAGCCCAGATCAAGATAGTTGCCAGAGGTGGTGGCATTAACAGGAGAATCTGAAGTTCAAGGCCACCCTTCTCAGAAAACAAAAACCAAACAAAACAGCTGGAGATGTAGCTCAGCTGGAAGAGGGTCCAGAACACATAAGGCCCTGGTTCCACCCCCAGCACTACATTAAATAAACGGAAGTGGAGGCAGGAGAACACCCTTAGCAAAGTGAGGGAGTTCAAGGGCAGCCTAGGCTATGTGAGACCTATGTTAAAAAAGAAAACAACAGGTGGTCACAAGCTAATGGTTGATCCACTACTGTGACATCTTTGATGTGTGGCAAGTGAGTTCTTTGGGAGCTCGTGGATGTTATCCTGTGTGACACAGCAGAGCCTATCATGAATTAGTGGCTAAGCCCCTATCAGGTCAACCAAGTCATCTGCCTTTGTCCTATGCAGATGTCTCAGTGACAAATATCTGATGACTGCTGGAGGAAGGACAGACAGAGTCCACTAGCCCTGTTCTGGCTACAGTGTTATGAGTAGCCTGGGATGGGATGTTTATGTATCAGTTACTCAATGACCCATGGGCGCCTGGCCAGCGGCTCTAGAGAACAAAGCTCCCGTCACACACACACACACACACACACACACACACACACACACACACACACACACACACACACACAGAGCCAACCTGAACTTCTGAGCTGTAGTTCACAGCAAGGCTGGATGCCAGTCTCTGGACCCAAAAGCCACTTAGAGCTCCTTGACTCCACCATGGAATGCTCTGGGCTCAGGGACATTCTTGGCAATGTATTGGAATCCTGCCACCTCTGGAGCTGGGCCACACAGCTAAGGAGCTGCAAGGTTGGGAGGAGATGCCTTCAGGGTTTCCCCATCTGGAAAATGGGGATGCCGCCAGCCATGTGCCAATCACAAAGCTCCACCCTCTTGGATGAGGAGTTGGCTGGGGAGCCTGGGACACCCCTAAGCCTTTCTCTGCTTCCTGCAACCTAGATAGAGGGACATCAAGAATCCACCTGGAGAGGCCACCCTTAGGAACAACCCAGTGATGATTCCTTCCAGCTAACTCTAAAACTGACTGACCACCACAGCTGCCTGCAGCCTTCTGTAGCAGCCTGAGCCACAGAGCTCCTGAATGGGAATGAGGAGAGCCAACCAGCCACTCATGTCCAAAGACCAAAGACTAGACTCCAGTTAGTTTCTACACCAGAACAGGGGGATAGACAGCCCAGCAGCGAGACCCCATTTTGGGTTAATGTCACAAAGGGTCTTCCTTCCACTAGCAAGCTAGGAGGGTGGCAGAAGCCCACACACACACTTGGTTCTCATAAAGTTTCCCATGGAGACCCCCCAAGTGTCTGACAGGTGGACTGAGGAGGGTGTCTGTCCCCTGGGATACAGACAGACAGACAGACACAGACACAGACACAGACACAGACACACACACACACACACACACACACACACACACACACACACACCATATTACAGAAGCAATTTGAAACCTCCAGGGACTGCTTTTTCTTTTTGGACCCTCCTGAGGAGAAGGCCCCAACCCAGAAGCCTCCAGTCCCCCACTGGGCACATCAGCTTAACCTAACAGAACTACAGTGCTAAAAGCATTAATGGTGGGGGGTGGGGGAGGCGTGGCTGCAAAGAACAGCATAAGAATGGTCCCAGCAGAAAAGTGAATGGCCCATTTCCCCCAGTATCCACACAGCAGGAGGCCCAGCCATGGCTTAAGCAGGGCAGGAGAGCAGTCCACCGGTCTCCAAAGCCTTTGGGGACCAGCAAAAACTCCGAGAGTATTTCCCCAGTGACCCAAGCCAAGTCCTCCACATCAAGGGATCAGATCAAAACCCCCTGTCCCACTCTTGAGCTCCAAGTGAAACCCTAGGCCTGCCACTCCTGATAAGGATCAGGCCAAGGATTTCCTGGGTCAAGAAACTACTGAAACGGGGCCACCTTGTTAAAAAATGATTTTGGCATGCAACAAAAACAGTTCAGGCCTCTCCATCACCATAATTAGGTACAAATTTCCAAATGGTTAGACCATGTGATTTTACTTAATTCTCTCACCACTCCCCCCTTTTCTGAAAAGTTTACAAGGAGGGGGAAATCGTCACTTAGACTTCTTCACTTTAGCAACCTTTAGTTCCTCCTGACAAACTCATCGGGGCCTCCTTTTTTTTTAAAAAAAAAAAAAGCTGGTAAATTTTATCCTAGTGCTTCAAAAAGAATACCCAGGCCAAGCGTTCATTCTGAAAAGGTTGTCACAAAAGACAGAGGAGACCTTGTCCTCCAACACACAGTGTGCCTCTCCCACCCCCATCCAAGACCCTTTATTTTAGCTCTTGTGGATCCCAGTCTAATCCAATCCTACATTTACAATTTGTTTTCTGCAGTGGCTTGGCTCTAGCCCGAGGCGGGAAGCCCCCAAAATAGCCCCAAGCGCATGTGTCCCAGGCGCCTTTTTAACAGGATGATGTTGAGAAAAACACCGGCCTCCTGTGGCCACCACAGGGACCCAGCCCGGGGCAATCAAGGCACCAGTGAGAGTTTACAAAAGGCCGGGACCAGCCAGCTCAAGCGCTATGGGGGCCCTCGCCAGGCGGGAGACCTGCTAGAGCCGCGCGCCCTGCGGGCCAGCTCCCGCGCTCCAGGGCCAGAGGCGGCGGTTGACCCGCACACCTGGCAGGGTCTTTTCGGCACACTCTAAAGCTGAACTTTCAGGGACACACCCGCTGCGTTTCCCTTAAATGCAAAAACAACCCCCGGGCGAGCGAAGCAGTCCTCCGCTGCCGCTGGTAGAGAAAGTGGCGACTGCAGGAGAAACGCCTGACTCATACGCCTGGGCGTTTATGGCCGGCGAGTGGAGTCTGACCTTTCGGTGCGCTCCTGCGCAGCACCCGGCCCGGTCGAGCGCTGGGTACGGTTCCTCTCGCAGGCTGCCCGCCCCGCCGCCCGCGCCCTTCCCGCAGCCAGGGGCAGGGGCGCGATTTACCTACGGAGTCTATCTCCAAGAGTCGCTGGAGGTCCCGGATGCTGTGGATCTGACTTCGAGCCAGCCGCTCGATCAGCTCTCGGGGTATCTCGGCTTCCTGCAAGCAGACCACACAGTCAGGACGCGCCCAGGGGTTCCAGCCCGGTCTCAGGGGCCACGCAGCCCCGCCCGACCCCCGCCAAGCACTAGAACCAGAGGCTCGGGTGGGGCTAGATGGGACCCCCCCCAAGTCCTCCACCCTATTCCTGTCTGTCTGACCTTGGTTAAAAAAAAAAAAAAAAAAACACCCCAACACCGCCTTGACATGTTCAGACAAAAAGCACCCGCGCTCTGGCCCTCCCCAGGGTGTCTGGGGGCAGCCAGGGGCCCTAGGAGTTTCTGGTTTAATAGCTAAATCCACACGAAGAGAGGGTCGAAATGCGTCATGGATCCACGTCTGGAGTCACAGCAGCCCTAACACTTTAATCTGGCCTGAGGGTTCAATTTCACTCCCGGGAATCATGGGCCGAGCCCGCAGGGGAGAGGGTCTTCGAGCACCCCCCACACGCACGCGCGCGCGGTCGCCCCACCCGGCTCTGGCCCAGGCACGGCCCTAGCGCCGACTAGGACACCCAAATCCAGCGGGGTTTAGAGAGGCTTCAGGGAACTCAAGGGGTTAAATATCCACCTCGCGCTTCTCCGGTCTCTGCCCAGACCACCCCCACCGTTCAGCCTCCCCCACTCTCCCTCCCAGTTTTTTAAAGGGAGTCAGGGTCGCTGGGGGACTCAACCACGAAGTTCCCACGACAGGGGCTGTGGAAAGTCATTCATCACGGCAAAGCTCCCGGGATCTGGGGGGGTGGGGGGTGGTAGCGGTGGGAGGGCGCGGGCGCCTGGCCCGGCCCCATCTGCCTCGCTCAGCCACCTGTAAGCAGGCCCTGGGCGGGCGGAGACTGCTCCAGCCTCGCGTCCGACTGGGCTTGGGGACGGGAACTGGGGACTGCGGCTGGGCGCTGCCCACCCTGTCCAGTCCTGGGCTTCGGCCGCACCCTCCTCTACCTGCTTACTGCCCGCCCTAGTCCCCTCCCAGGGCACGGTCAGTTCACACACACCCCCTTTCCCGCTGCCCGCACCCCGTTACTGCATTGTCCGCTGCGTTTGGACTGCCCCTTCTGGAAAGGCACCCATAGCCCCCCGAAGTTTCTGCCCACTGGTTCACCTCGCGGCTCCCCCGTCCCTCTCCAAGGCGGAGCGACGCAACGCGCTGGAAACTCACCAGACACACTTGGGCATGGCAGAAAATAGAACCCAGTTGGGAATTTTTTTTTAAAATTACACCACCCTGGTAAAAAATCAAAATGCTCTTTGCAGGGCTTGAAACAGGTAGCCGAGGGGGGTGTGCGCAGAGGGAGCCAAGAAGGGACGGAGGCGCGGGGGTGGCACCCACCTCGGCCAGGGCATGGGCGAGGTATCCGCAGCCGAGAAGCAGCAGGCAAGCCCAGGTCCTCATCGCGTCCCGAGGCGCTGGAAGCTCGGCAGGGAGGCGAGGCCGCGGGGCGGGCGCTCCAGCCGGGCTCCTGTGGCGGCGAAATTCAGTACCATCCCTCAGGGAGCGCGGCCCGGAGGAGGGTGGCGCGGAGAGCAGGGAGCCTGCGGAGCGCGCCCGGCGCGAGCAGCGAGTGCGGAGCCAGCGAGGAGGAGGAGGAACAGAGTCGCGCCGGGAGCCTCCTGGGCCGCCGGGTAGGGGGTGGGGACGGAAGGGGCGGAGGGCGGGGGCTGGGCTTCTTCCTTGGTGCGTTCCCCGTGCTGGCCGCCGCCGCGCTCGCTCCCCGTCGCTGGCTTTAGGAGCGACCCGGCCGGTAAATCCGCATATTTGCTACCGTCAGCCCCGGGAGGGGACCACGGAGCGTGATTGCAGCTCCCGCCGCACCACCGATCACCGATCACCTGGACGCTCGGCCCGGTACCAACGGCCGCCTCGCTGAAGGCTACGGGCAGCCCCGAGAGCCTGTCCCCGGGCCTTCCTCTCGCCACTGCCGCCCCGGGCCGGGCACGGCACGGCGGCCCAGCACAGCGCGGCCCGGCGGCCTGCGTGCGCCCCTCCGCGGCGCGCCCTCGGCTACGGGCGGCGCGCCCTCCGCCGCCGGGCCGGGCAGCTCTCGCGGCCGCGCCGCCTGGCAGCAACCAACCCGCCCGGGGCCTCGCTGCGCCGCTCGCACGGGCCGGAGGGAGGGCGGAGGGCCGAGCTGGCGCCGCCGCAGCAGCCGCGGGAAGACCAGAAGAGGAGGTGGAGAAGGAGAAGGCACAGGCAGGCCGGGCTCCCGGAGTTGAGCGGGCTCCGCAGGACGCGCGTGTGGAGCCGGCCGGCGACAGGGAGGGGGTTATAGCGCCGCCACCGCGCCCTCCCCGCCCCCGCCCCCCTCCGCCTCCCCCGGATTCCGGCCCGGGACCCGCACCTCGGAAGCGCGCAGGGGTCTCGCGGGCCAAATCGGGCCCGGCCGCGACCGCCACTGCAGTGACCACACACGCGCTCACGCAGGCAGCTAAATCCACCCAAGCTCGGCGCCCGCGGCTCGGAGCCCACAGGCGCCGGGGTTCCCGGAGCGCCCCTCCCTCGAGCTTGCCCACCCTTCAGTGCCAGCTGCAATCCTGCGGCACCGGGCGGGGAGGGGAGGAGGCCGCTGCAGAAGCACGGCCGTCTCCGGCTCGCCTCTCTCTCGGGCCCCAGCGGCAGTAAAGGGCAGCGCCCAGAGCTGCTGCGCCAAAAAGGGCATGAGAGCCGGCCCGGCCCCCGCCCGGCGCTCGGGCCGCTTCCCACCGTGCAGATCCAGGGCTCCAGCCTTCCCCTCTCCATAAAAGGAGGGGGAGTGAGTCTCTGTGGAGAGGCGGGGCGGGTTTAGAGGCGCGTCTAGGGCACTCACCTGATGGCTGCCACGCGCCCGCGCCCCAGAGCCAAAGCCTGGGACACCTGATTGAGGAAGTTGCACTCTTGTGTGGAGGTGGAAACGAAGCCCGGGTCGGGGAGGAGGCTGCCTCCTGCCTCATCGCCACCTTGACACCCTGCACCCTCCAGATCCCTAGCCCCTGGCCGAAGGCCCAGCCGCACCCTGAACCCGGGGAGCTGAGGGAGTAGAAGGAAAGACAGAAAAGAAGCCACGGGTGAGGAACTCCTGGGTTCTGCTTTGGGATCCAAGGGAGAGCAGAGCGCCACCTCCGGCCAACTCACAGCACAGACTGGGTGGCGGGGAAGCGACACGCGGGCAGAAGTCTGATCAGGGTTGGACGATTTTCCCATTTCAAGAGACGGATTTCAGGTGGGAAGTGACCCGACGGCAAGGCCAACCCTACCAGCGCTTCGCCAAGCAGCGGAGTTAGGGGATTTGTGAACCTTTCGAATCCCAAAGCTAGAAAAGCCTAGGGCTCTGAAAACTATGAAGCGTTCCTTGGGTAGGGATGCAGTAGAGAATACGGCGCGTCCAGTTCACTCCTCATCATGTGGATTAACCCGTGCACCCTGCCCCAGTCGGACACCCCCCCCCCAAATCTCCTTTGTCCCCAGACAAAGACGTAGCCAGGCAGAAGCCTTTTATCCCCAGCTCCCCGGATTCCTGAATTTCAAAGGCCAAGTTGGAAGGGCCCTTCTAGGGCGGCTCACCTATCCCCAAATACCCTGGGCTCCCCTGAGAATTGTTGGAACCCGCAACTACTGTCGTTACACAGGCTTCCATAGGCCTTCAATCCCCCATCGCCACGCCCCTGCTCTAACACCTGTGGTGCTCAGGAGATAAGATGACACCCCCTCTTGGGCTAACAAGGGAGTCTGGAAAATGTTGGGAAGCGCCCCACCTCGAGGTCCTGGAAAGCCAAGGCCTTATCCGTGCTGGTGGAACTCTGTGCGGCTCTGAAGATGGAGATTCACCCGATGGCTTGTGGCGGCGACTTTCAGGACCCAGCTGGACCTGGGTCGAGTTCCTCACCTTATGCCAAGAGTACTGCGCGTCCTGTCCTGCAAAGCCCTCGGGCTCCTCGCAGGCAGAGAGGACCAGAGGACACCTCTTTGCAGTTCGATGACCCGATGTGACGGTGGATATGGGAATCCAGGAAGAAGATCGGGTTGCATTGCGGAGGGGATGCGCGCCCGTCCGGCCACCACCTCCGCATGGAGGCCCGCGGGTTCCTGGGGACCCCGCCTAGTGGTGTTTTTCTCTCCCCTTACTCTCTTGGTGCAGCAGGGGCGCCCAGCTGGAAATCAGAGCAGGGAGGAAGGAATTCTGAAGGCGCTAGGGGATATCTGGGGCCAAAGTGAGGCTAGGCCTGGATGCATCGCTGCGGACGCGGGAGCTGCAGGGAGCTGGGCGCAGGCACTGCTCTAATCGCCGACCGCTATTAAAAATAAAACCGCGACCCGTCGTCATAGCGACCGCAGCAACAGCGGCCGCGCGAGGGTGGTAAGAGCTTGTGTAGCCCGACGCCAGCCGCCTGAGGGGACTGGGGCACGCGCCCTTAAGCTTACAGGGTACTCTGATGTGAGACAGCGATTCCTAACCCCTCACCTCCATGGGTCCTCGGAAGACTCCTAAGAGATGGACGCATGGTCTCTGAAAACTGGGACTGGCTAAATCATGTAGTCAAGGGCCTAAACAAGAACCAGCCAATTCAGCCCATCCTCTGCCTCGGTTCCCCTTGGGACTCACTGCTCACTCTCTAGTCCTCATTTTGGCCTCTGGGGATAGGGCTGTGTGAGTGAGGTTCAGGTATCAGGCTTCCAGAGAACACCAAGAAACCAAGCCGAGCTGGTAGGGTTGCATGAGCTCGAGGCCACCGCACCTGTCCCGCCCGCGCCTCGGAGATCCCTTCTGGTGGGAGAGATCACGTGCTTCCCTCTGGCTGGGATTCGAGTTTCACTTCCAGCCGCTATTAGGCGGTTCACTCGGTTCAGTGCAAACATTTGATAATGAGGCTAAATATACTTTAGAGTCGGAGGAGGTGTGGGCGGCTGCTGCCCTAGCCTGTAGGTGCGTCGCTCCAGGCTCCACCGGGCATCCCCGCCCCAGCGGCTGAGAACCCCGGAGCATAGTGCCAGAGAAAGACCCGCACCCACCCCCAAATAATCCTATACCCACCAAGACAAACATATTAGACGCTATGGACACTTGATGTCAGCTGGAGGAAGAAGGCATCAGCAGCCCGGAGCTCGGAGACATAGGGGAGGAGATGAGGAGGGGCACCAGAAAGTGCACCTGGCGGTGACCGGGGGATGTCCGGTCGCCCCCGGAGCGGATGCTTCCGGCCTGTCTCCAGCGCCCCCGGCGCTGCATGTCTGCCCGCCCATAATTAAAGTGTCAAGTGTTTGAAATAGCCCAAGAGAGGGGCTGAGCAGCTGAGGTGACCAGTTAACATCTAACCCTTGATGGTGCCATCTCCACCCAAGACCCGGAGCACACAGGGAAGGGTAGACACGGCTTTGAGAGGAGGGAGACCATCCGACTGGACTAAAATATGGCCCCATAGCCCAGTATCTTAAACGTGAAGCACCTAGCCAGTGCCCTTCAGCTGCTTGGAACTCAATTATCCGTGCTCAATTATTGCAATCCTTGTTACTTATTAGCTGCAAGGACCGATACTGAGCCCTGATACTGATGCCGGTCTTTTGCCCTGTGAAATAATTTCATATAGCCACCCCGCAGAGGGACTTAGACACCCCTTCCGGTCCACAGAGAACAGGTGAGACTGAGTTCCAGGCACCAAGTGCTCCATCCCTTGGGAGATCCAAGAATACCGGAAACTAGGGTGGCCCAGGTTGCATTTGTACTGGGCAAGAATGTGAAGGCTGTATGCATGGGTAGCTCCAACCCCAAGAAGAGAAACATCGAAGCCCCCTGTGCTCTGTGCTGCTGACTTTGTTCTTGATGTGATCTGTCCCTGGCTCGCCTTGAATTTGGGTCCTTTATCTGGAAACAAAACAAAAAACTGGAAGCCAGGGCTTCACCCCATAGGTGGTCTCTGCACCCAGCAGCCCCCAGAAACCCATAGGACCCTCTCTATGCGGGTGGGGCCAGCTGGGCCCCAGGCATCCAGGCTCTGCCAGAGCCATCCCAGAACAATTTGTAATGTTGAAACACCAGTTTCCCTTTATCTCTGGGCAAGGCTTTCTTGGTTCTGGGCAATTAACCCAAATGGAGCCTCAGCCATGTGGGCTCTGGTCCTTGAAGATCAAAAGTGCCCAGCCACAAGCCTTAATTATGTCATTATCTTGCCCCCCTTCTTCCCCCAGGCTAAGGATCGGGCCTTTCCAGTTCAGGCTCCCCAGAAAACAAGATAACTCTGCTGGGGTGGGAGGGCACCTCCCGGCTGCTTTCCACTCCCTAGTATGTGCTTTTATTTTCACTTATAAATATACAAACAGAAATTATGTTTAAAATAGCCTATAAGCCCACAATAGTCTTGTGAATGGTTTGTGAATGAAGGCCTACATAAAGGAATGTATGGTGGTTTTTGAAAGGAAAAGCCTAGGGGCTAGGGAATGCAACACAGTTGATAGTGTGCTTGCCTAGCATACACGAGGCCCTGGGTTCTATTCCCAGCACCAAACAAAAACAACTCTAGGAAAGCATGCTTGTAATTCCAGCATTCTGGAGGCAGGAGATTGGGAATTCAAGGTCATCCTTGAGACACACAGTGAGCTCAAGGCCAGTCAGGGATACATTAGACCCTGTTTTAGGAAGGAAGGAAGGAAGGGAGGGAAGGAGGGAGGAAGGGGGAAGGGGAGGGAGGGGAGGGAGGGAGAGGAGAGGAGAGGAGAGGAGAGGAGAGGAGAGGAGAGGAGAGGAGAGGAGAGGAGAGGAGAAAGCCCAGCCAGGCATGGTAGTACATATCTATGATTCTAGTATTCAGGAGGCTGAGGCACAAGGATTACCTCAACTTCTAGGATAGCCTGGGCTACATATTAAGATTCCTGTTCAAAAAACCCAAAACAAAAAAGTGGAAACCCAAAGAGTAGAGTAAATTCTGTCCCAGTTGGAAGTTGAAGCCACATGTGGCTGCCAGACATTTAGGGGTGTCTGATCACAACTGTTGCCTGCAAAGCATGGAGGTTTAAGAAGACTAGGGACTCTAAATGCCATGCAGGGCAGAGACAAACTATTTTTTTGTAAACATTTTAGGTGTATGAGTGTCTTTCATGTATACCTGTGCACCGCATTCATGCCTGGTGCCTGTAGAGACTAGAAGAAGGCATCAGATCTGCTGAAAGTGGAGTTACAGACAGTTGTGAGCTGCCATGTTGGGACTGAGAATCAAACCCAGGTCCTCTAGAACAGCAGCAAGTGCTTTTAACTGCTGAGCTATCTCTCCATCCCCCGGAATAAAAATTTTTGTTAGTAACTTTTGTACTAACTATGGATTATAATGGTAATATTTTGCAAGTGTGACATTAAATGAATAATATGGTTACTATTCATTTCACACACATACCCACACCTCCTGTTAAATGTGGTTCAAATACATTGAAAATGACCTGTGGAAATCACTCTGGTAGAGGCACAAGCCCATCACCCCAGCACTCAGGAGGCTGAGGCTGTAAGATCAAAAGTTTCAGGTCAACCTGGGCTACACAGACCCTGTCTCAAAACAAACAAACAAATATTCTTTTTTTAAAGAAGGAATAATAGAAAATGGTATCTAGAACCCTTTATGATGGTTTATGCCTATAACTCCAACACTTGAGGTTGAGGCAGGAGAATTGGGAGTTGTAGGCCAGCCTGAGCTACATAGTGAGTTTCAGGTCAACCTGGGCTACCATATGAGATGTCTCAAAAAAAAAAAAAATCAAGGAAAGGAATTTGTGTTCATGTATTTCCTCTTTGGGCCAACAAGTAAGGATTCTGGCTTCTGAACTTGACCTGAGTAGGGGCTCAGCTGTGATCCACACTGCCCTCCCACCCCCTGATGCTGTGTTACTCTGGGTAAACTGGCCTTTCAGAGACTCAGATTTGTCTGTTTCTTCCAACAGGCAGCTCTGCAGGAAGCAATAAACTAAGCAGCAAGTGGCTATCACTTCAGGTGACTGGGAAGGGTGCATTTATGAAACGATCCAGACCAAGAATTCCAAGGCAAGATAACAACTGCAAGTGTTAAGGCCCTGAGGCAGGGAACCGGCTTGGCAGGTCTCAAGTTCTGCAAAGAGAAGAGGATGGGATCAGGCAGTGGGTGGGATGACCATGGGCCTTTGAGGCCAAAGGAAAGAAGTTGAATTTGTTTGGGTTTCACACACACACACACACACACACACACACACACACACACACACACACGAGAGAGAGAGAGAGAGAGAGAGAGAGAGAGAGAGAGAGAGAGAGAGATTGATTTATGATGCTGAGTCAAGGTATGGCCTCAAAGTCACAATCTCCCTACTTCGACCTACCTTCTACCTTCTGAGCACTGCGATGACACGCAAATGCTCAGCTGAGGTTTTTCTCTGAAGAGGATGAAGCCATTGAGGGGAATACAGAGTGTAATGCCAGTACCAGTCATTGTCTCTAAAGATTTCTACACAGTGAACCCAGATGTGTCATGTAGTCAGTAGGACCCTTTGTGACCCTGAGTGTGTATTCAGAGCTAGGGCTGTGTTATCTTGGGCACTTGTTTCCTCAGGCAGACCAATGAAGGCTTCCTCAAGGCACAACTACCTCTGCATCATCAGCTGTTTCCATGGTCCCCAAGCCCAATCCCACCACCACCTGAGTCACACACCAGTGTCCAAGGAGGAAGCTACAGCCCTGTCAGAGTTAGCCTCCCTGTTCTTTGATGTCACAGCCCTCAGATTTCATGAGTCTCAGCTGTGCTCAGAACATAGACAACTGGACCCTGGGGCAGGAGTGGCGGCTTTGCTTGAGGGTCTCTCATGTGTGTTGGAGGACAGACTCCAGGAAGAGAAGGGCTATTGCAGGGAGAAGACAGGGAAGATAGTGACTAAGCTCCAGGTCTATAGGCCCGGGTTAGAACACAGGCACAGGACACAACATGAAGAAGCAAATGAAAGGTATAGCCCCACACACTTAACTCTGGTCACTTGACATGGTGCAGACAGTCCCTGTGACAGGAATGTCAGGGGGGCCAAGGAGAGGCCTTGGAGTGGCACTGAAGGGATGTAGTGCTGGGCAGGACCACTTAGATATCAAGGCTGGCCCTTAAGGCAGCAAGCTGATAACAAGGAGGTCAATCTCCTCAGATGCTGTTTGCCCTGGACTCCAACCATCCCTCCAAGCTAGCAGCAACACAGAATCACCAGAGGTGCTAGGCTGAGCCAGTGACAGGTGTCAATACTAAGTCCCTGGAGTGTACCAATGGCGCTATCACCACTCACCCTGGAGAACCTCACAGAACCCGGTGGAGGGTCCTGATGTCTGCAGCACTCTTTCTATTGGCTGGGAAAGTTGAGGGGGTGGGGAAGTGATATAGGAAGGAAGAAGGAAGAAAAGATAGTAAAGGAAGATTGGTTGACAGATACTTAGACAGGTGGATACATAACTACATAGATTATAGATACTGATAGATAATAAATATATAAATACAGACCTTATAGACACAGGAGATAAATAGCACACAGATACACACAAACATCAGATGCAAAATAGATACATGATAGATGATAAATGATTTGACGACTGATGGATAACAGATGATAGATGATTGGTGAATAGAAAATATATTATGATAAATAGATAGATAAAAGATAGGAAGATAAGCCTGGAAGTGATGGCCCATGCCTTTAATCCTGGCACTCTGGGAGGCAGAAACAGGTAGATTCCTGTGAGTTCAAGTCCAGCCTGATCTACAGAGCAAATTTCAGGACAGTCAGGGCTATACAGAGAAACCCTGTCTTGAAAAAAAAAAAAAAAAGATAGGTAGATAGAAGAAAAGGAGATAATTAATAGATATATGATAGATGATTTGTTAAGAGATCCATAATAAACAAATAGATTATATATATATTAAATAGAGATAGATTGATGGCCAGACAGATATAGATGATAAACAGAAGATAGACAAACACATAGATGATAGATAAGTATGGAGACAATCAGTAAATTGAGGTGAAAGATGTACTATTTCGCATTACTTTTCTTTGTCCTGTTTTTTTTCTTTTTTTTCTTTTTGAGACAGAGTCTCATGTTGTCTAGTCTGGCCTTGAACTTACTAAGTAGCCAACGCCAATGTCCTAATCCTCCTGCCTTCAACTCCTGAGTGTCGAGATTCTGGGTGTATGCCCCCACATAGTCTATGCCCTGCTGGAAATGGATCTCAGGACTTGCACCCTCTACACAGGCACAATCCCCGCTGAACCACACTCCCAGCCCTCATTGTCCTATTCTTACTTCTCTGCAAAATTGAAAATTTGCAAAAATAAAAAGTGGTGATGAGATAATTCCTACTTCACTCATCAGTCTCCTAGGAGGCTGCAAGCTTCCAGGATGTAGAAAGCTCAGAGTAAGTCACCAGCCACAGGCCAGTGGGAGGGTACTGATTCACAATCTGCAGTGAAAAGAATACCAGGTTGAGTGTGGTGGCATAGGCCTGCAGTCCCAGCACTCAAGCTTGCAGAGAGTTGCTACCAACCTGCACTACACAGTAAGACCCTACCTCCAGAAGAGAAGAACTGAGAGAGGGGGCCAGGGAAAAAAGAAGAGAGGAGGAAGAGGAGATGGCAGAAAACAATGATGACCTGGACTCAGTAATACAAAAGCGTCAGACATCTAAGACAAATATAAAACCTGAACAACAGAATTCTTCAGCTATGTGTTGTGATAACATGATTTTCACTGTGTTTCATCAGCATCTATGTCATATTAACCTGACTGCCAGTCCTTGGCTCCATACATGCTAGGCCAATCTTCTACCTCTGAGTCACACCCCAGCCCCTCACTGGGAGATTCTAGTCTACTGCTGAACTATATTCACAGTCTTCTTTTTTACTTTTTCATTTGGAGACATGGTCTTGCTAAATTGCCTAGGCTGCCTCTGAACTTAGTTTGTAACTTAAGTTAGACGTGAACTTGCCATCCTCCTGCCTCAACCTCCCAAGTGTCTGGGATGAGAGGCCCTGTTAATGGTAGCAAGATTTGGGAGCATCTGTTTGTTTATTTATTGTGTGTGTATATGTGTGTGTGCACATGTGTATGTGTGCTTACACATGCCATGGTACATGTGGGCGTCAGAGGACAACTTGCAGGAGTTGGTTCTCCCTGTTTTGGGCATCAAACTTAGGTCATCAGGCTTGATGGCAAGTGCCTTCACCTGCTGAACCATCTTGCTGGCCTATTAGCTAGATTTTAAAATGCACTTGTGTCCCAATTCACACAGAGGATCACTTCTGGGAATGAGCATATGGAGGGTGTGTGCCTGGGAAAGCCCAAGAGCAGGATGGAGCATGGGGACGCAGCTGCTTTCCAGCCTTGTCCACGAGGTCATAGCTGGCCGCCACAGAGTGCTGACTTCTAGAGCAGCTGCAGTCCTATGATCTAACACCTGGGTACCAGCCTGGCAAAGCGACCCAAATACAGAAAAGAGCCCTTTTCTCAGAAGTCCTGACACAGCATTATTTAAACTAGCAAAGTCGGATGTGGACATGCACACCTGTAATTCCAGCACTCAGGAGGCTGAGGCAGGAGAATTTGAGGTCTTGGCCTGTCTGAGTTACAGAGTGAGATCCTGTCTCAACAAGGCAATATATAACTCATTAAATGAAATGACACAGACTAGAGATACCCACATTTCCAGCTTTGGAAAGTCCTCATCTTGTTTTCCTGGTGATTGTTCCACTGCCTGAGACCACGGCTCCTATCCATCCCTCAGTGGTTTGGGAGCCAGGGTGCAGTACTGGCCCATGCTTTCTCTCCTACTTTACTCTCCATGGAATGAGGATGTCTGTATGGGGCCTGCCTGTGGACTGTCACCTCCATGTAGATAATCTGATCTGCATTCTCACCATTTTCCTAAGAGAGAGAGAGAGAGAGAGAGAGAGAGAGAGAGAGAGTGTGTGTGTGTGTGTGTGTGTGTGTGTGTTTCATGTGTGTGCGTGCATCATGGCGAATATGTAAAAGTCAAAAGATTACTTGAAGAAGTATCCAATCTTCTCCAACAGTAGATTCTGGTAATCAAACTCTGCTCATCAGGTTTGTGTGGCAAGTGCTTTACCCACTGAGCCACCTAGCTGGCCACAGACATCTCCAGCCTGCTAAGGAGGCTTCAGAGCTAGCCTCTGCTAATGCTGGGACCTCAGAAGCCTTGACTGGAAGAAAGGGAAATGCAGAGATGACACAAAACAGTTTCTCTGCATCTTCATTCCTCATCTTCATCCTGTTTCTGGGCTGAGGCTATTTCCTGCCCTTGGGATGTCCCTCGCCTCTGAGCCATATACCTAGACCGTGGCAGGCCCACACACAGAGTGCTTGAGGGACTATTGTCTGTGGTTGTGCTCTCTTGGCCTGGTGGGCTGGCACTTGGGAGTGCTGTGAGGCTGGTCACACTGTATTGGGAGCTGATGAGGTGAGGGCAAAGGCTTTCTTGTCAAGAAGTGCACACGCCCACACCCAGCCTGAGTGGGCATGGGGTGGCCTCCTTCAGGCCAGGACACCTTGCCTTAGGACAGGGAGCAAAAGAGTCATATAGGAATCTTCAATGAAACCAAAAAATGGAAATGGGGTGAGAATGGTAAAGGAAGAAATATGAGAGGAAAAAAAAATGAAACTGGACCTATCATCCCAACACTCAGCTCAGAAGTTGAGGCAGGAGGATGGCAAGTTTAAAGACAACCTGGGCAATTTAGTGAGATCCTGTCTCAAATAATAAAAAAAAAAAAAAAAAACAGTCTGCGACCAAAGCTCCTGAGTTCAGTCCCCAACGTGTTTGTAAAAAGCTGGGTGTGATGGCACATACTTGTAATTTTGGTGCTGAATCCATGGAGACACCAGGATCCCTGGGGCTCCCTGACCAGTCAGCCTAGACTCCTGGGCAAAGTCTAGACCTGTGAGAGACCCTACCTACACACACACACACACATACACACACACACACACACACACACACACACACACACAAATAAATAAAATTTTAAAAAAGGAGAGTTCCCTGACATTTCCTCATCTGTGATGATGTCCATCCCCCACCTGCAACCCAATACAAACTAGCAAGGGAAGTCAGAGACTGTGCTGATCCATGTGGTTTGCATTTGGGTACCAGTGGTTCAGGTCTCTCAGCTGCATCCGAACAGCTTCACCTTCTTACTTCATTATAACCATTCCACACTGTCTGGACTGCTGTGTTCCCGAGGACACTGTGGCTAGGAGAAGACAAGGACAGTGAAGCTGGCCATGCCTAGACACGATGCCCAGCCTGTTTGTTCACCAAGGAAATCTGCCCTCAGACAATAAGGACAATGCCAGCCTGTCTCAGCTCTGAACCTCAGCCACTCTATCCTGGCCAGCCAGTTATGTGTCCTGTTCTATCTTGTCAGAGTGACTTCTGCTCCTGTACCCTGGAGCACTCTGGTGAGGGGGACTCATCCCCACTGAGTGACCTCAGATATATCTTTCTGCCTTGGAGATTTGTCCCCTGCCCTGTGGACAGAGCCATGGAACAGCCTTAGGTCCTCCCCTTCCTGTCAGCTGGGGAAGCTGGGTCACCCAGGCGGCTCCTCTAAAGCAGAAGGCAAAGTCCAGGCAGGTAATCTCATCCTCATCCCTGTTCTAGGATAGGGAGGCCCCAGCATCCCTGTGGCAGCCACCTCCCTCTGAAAGGAAAACAAGCCATGTGAGCCATACAAATCACCGTCCTAGAAATGCCAGCAGCCTCATAACTTACTGAGAGTCTGCTTGGTCCAAAGGCCTCAGAGGTGAGAGAGGGCTCTGGCCGGAGAGGCAGCCACTCTGCCACCTGCTGGCTGTGCATCCTTCCACCTGTTGCTTCACCTCTCTGAGCCTCTACGGGCTTCCATGAGAAAAGATAATAAAACAGAAATAGCTGCTAATTAGGACTGTTGGAGGATCTGTTCAGGCAGAGCCTGGCATGGAGCCCAAAGGTAGCCAGCATGGAGACTGTCTGGTGGCAGAAAAGGCTGAATGCCATGAGCTGCATATGGCATGTGGCAGGCCTCAGTGAGCAGAATCAGCTCCACCTCAGAAGGAAGAGGCGCTCACCTCTGGGTGACAGGAGTCCTAGGTGGCACTCTTCAAGAAGGGTAGCCCTGTTCGTCTCTATGCCAATCTTTGGAGTTGAATGGCATCAAGTAGCCCTAAAGAATTCTAGGCAGGTGCTCTACCACTGAGCCATACCCTAGTCCTTCACTCAGGAATTCTAGTCAGATGCTGTACCACTGAGACCACCCCAGCCCCTCACTGGGGATTCTAGGCAGGTGCTCTACCACTGAGCTACACTCTAGCCCCTCACTGGAGGATTCTAGGCAAGCCACTAAAGTACAAAGCCAACCTCCTTTAAAGATGGGGTCTTCACATAGTTCTGGCTGTCTTGGAACTCACTGTGTAGACTAAAATGACCTTGAACTCAGAGATCCACCTGCCTCTGCCTCCCAAAAGCTGGGATTAAAGGCGTGCACCACAACAGCAAGCACCAAGGCCTATATTTTACTTTTTAATTTTCATATAGGGTCTCGTTAACTTTCCTAGCTTGGTCTTGAGCTCATTCTGTAGCCCAGGCAGGTCTTGAACTAGTAATCTTCCTGCCTCAGCCTCCTGCGCAGCTAAGAGGACAGGCCTATGTCACCAAGCTAGGCTAAGCCTTGGCTTTTGTTTTGTGTTGGACTGGCTTTTTGAGACAAGGTCTCACTATGTAGCCCTGGCTATCCTGAAACTCTTTATGTAACCAGACTGGCCTCAAAGTCACAGCGATACACCTTCCTCTGCCTCCGAGTGCTGGGATTAAAGGCATAAACCACTATGCCTGGCCTGAGTCTTAGATTTTAATTATGAGTCACCCTGTCACACCATCCTAGTAGCTCTAGGGGACAGAGAAGTTCATCAGTCATGGCTTCAAGGGGCCTGGGTGTGAAGTTGACTACCTGGCTCAGTACCAAGTGAACCCACTAAACTATCCACGTGCTGACAAGGCAGCTGTGTACCCGAACACCTCCACCTGCATTATTCTACAATGTTCTGTGAACAAGTCCTATGACTATTTCAGCCCACAGTTTCCTAGAAATGGTGGCACTTGCTGTCATAGGTTCATAGATGTCCATGGCTACATAACAAACTACCCCCAAACTTGGAGGCTCAGAAAGGGGGCTGGGATTTATGACTTCATGTTATCCTCCTAAATGATGTCCCCACCATAGGACACCCATTAAGCAGCTTGCTGGTATCACAGGGGACTCCAACCTCTAGAGTTTCATGCAGAAAAGGCTTCCATTTCTGTGGCCCAGCTGCCCCATCAGAGCCCAGCATAAGCCCCCTCACCCCACCCACCCCCCAAGTTCCCCAGTCCTGCTGCTATAACCTGCACAGTATGATTAGAGGTCCTGAGACCTAAAACATGGAAAGCCCCCTGAAGCAGTGCCTGGCACAGGTTAGAACAGAATACAGCTGGAAGAGAACAGCAGCTAACCCGGCCAGCCCTCATTCTGAGTCTCCTCCCTCCCTTCAGAAACTCCCACTTCTCAGAGAAGACCTACCATCTCACCTGCCCTGGGCTCTGGGCCACAGAAGGTACATCCAGGTGAACTGATGAGGGCCAGAGACGACTCTGCCCTAGACCTAAACCAGGCAGTTTAGGAAGCCTAGGTCCAGAGTGGGGAAGGGGGTGTCTGAGAAGGCTTCCAGGTAGCTTTTAAGGCTGGCTGTACCCTCAAGAGCAAGAGCCCTACCACCCCATTCGCCAGTCTCTCCTCTTCCTCAGGGGAATCAGATCTCAGGGACCTTCCAGAACAGCAGCTCAGCTGGTGCCCTCCCTGCCCTGGGGCCACTGGGCTGTGTCACCAGTCTGGAATGCACTTTCAATTCCCCTGCCCTCTCCTATCCTCCCCTCCCCACTCCAGGCCAGCTCATCATTTCCCCTCGTGGAGGGGTGGGGTCTAGAACAAGGAATCTAGGATCTCTGAGGACCTGCTGTGTCCTGCAGGCAGGAGTCAGAATGGGCTTCTTCCATGTCCAGCCCCTACAAGTTCCCTCTCAGCCACCTGGAGTCCAGTAAGGGGAGATGACTGTAGTGGCTGCCCAGAGAAGGGGTAGGGCTGAATGGCCACCAGGGGACCCAATCCTAAATATTCAGATCTTCCAACTGTGCCTCAGGTTTTGGGTGGATTCCCTAAAGAAGGGGTTCATTGAAGCCACCAGCTCTTTTTCTTCATGACTAACACTGCTGTCTCTCTGGGAGGCAAGATTTCACTGGTTCATTGGCTTTTCTACTTTCGTGGATCCTCTGAGGCCCTCTTGGGTGATCCCTGGTCCATAGCTCCCTTTTCTTGGATGGGGAGGTGGATGTGGCCCAAAGGTCTCAAGTAGAGTACACACGGGGGTCTTCTGTGGCCTTTCCTACCTCTGCATTTCTGGCTCAGCAACTGTCAGTAAGAACGGTGCCCTGGGCAGCCTTAGGCAGCCCTAGAGGACAGCACCTTGTATGAATCCAGCGCCACGTGCCAAATATACCCTTCTCACCTGGCCCTAAGATGCTGAGAGGCTAGCAATGCCTGTGCCAGGTGGCTCTCATTCTGGACAAGGGTACACTAATGAGGCATCCTGTCTTCCTAGTTGGGTGAGCATCCTGGGGTTGACATTAGCTCTAAGCGGCATTTAGAGCCAGGGTTCCCAAAGTGGGTAAACTTCACCTCTCACATGCTCTGCTAGCCTTAGGATCCTGCATCATTTTCTGAGAAATTCCACAGCCCATTACTTCAATATCATTGTCTGGCAGGCCTCTGGACTCAGGATGGTAAGCAGGGCCGCCGTCCCCATCTGCCACTCAGACTGGGACAAGGATGTCAGGAGGTATCTGGTGACGCTGTGGAGTGACAACCTCCCCATCCTGTGGGGTTTTCATCCTGCAGTTTATGGGTACTGGAGGGCACAGAGGTGAGCAGGAGAGACACCTCAAAGACTGGAGGGTAGACTAAGGACAGCTTTCCTTGTGCCAGATGCAGGCAAATGGAGGACACTGAGCCATGGCCAGCCCACATAGCCTGTACATAGCTCCCGCTGGTGCCCATCACTTCCTCACACTGCCTTCTAGTCCACATATCGTCCTGGAGATTCTCAGGAAGAGTGATAGCCTCCCAGGGGAAACCTGGCTGGGCTCCAGTGGGCAGGGCTCCACTCATAAACAGTTTTATGGCTCCAGGGCAGGCAAAGCTGGCCAGGGCAAGCTGGGCTGGGCAGAGATGGCCCAGGCTCTCTTCCCTGGGGGTCCCTCTTCTATGAACTACTTCACATTCTGAACTCAGTGCCCCATGTGTAAAATGAGCCCCACAGGGACATTGTGAGGCTTGGTGGGACAGGGCCCCATGGTGCTTGGTGCAGACTGCCATTCGCAGTGGGGAAGGGGAGGAGGAAAGAGAGAGAGTGAAAAATAAAGAGACACACAGAGATAAGGAGAGATACATAGACACAGACAGAGAAGGTAGAAACAGGATCAAGACAGGGAAAGAGAGACAGAACAAGACAGAGAAAGATGGAACAGAGAGAGATGGACAGGTGAATAAGGAAGAGGTAGAGATGGAGACAGAGAAACAGAGAGAAAGAGGGAGGGAACGGGGCCCCCCCCGGGGGGAGATCATGGAAAGTTCACTCCAACCCTGTAGCCCAGGGGGCAGGCTTGTTGAGTGATTGATTGGTTAAGGAGTAGGTAACTGACTAAGCAGGGAGTGGCCCCCCAACTATCTTGGGTGACACCAGATACCTTCGGGGGAGGGGTGTTGTTTTCCTTCCAGTTCAATACTCTCATTCTGGGGGGCCCCAGGTGACAACTTTAGTGTCATAAAGTTCCTGGGGGTCCTCTCTACCTCAGAGGGTGACTCTCTCTCTCCTTCCTACCCTTAACCCAGTATGAGGGATCCTCCATGAGAGGTCTGTTTTAGTTTTTCATTGCTGTGATAAACACTATAACTAAAAGCAACTTGTTGAGGAAGGGGTTTGTTCTGTCTTACAGCTTTCAGTCCATCATCAGGGGTAACTGAGGCAAGAACACAAGCAGGAGCCTGGAGGCAGAAACTGATGCAGAGACCATGGGGGGGGGGGGCACTGCTTACTGGCTTGCTTCCCATGGCTTGCTCAGCTTGCTTTCTTATACAACTCAAGACTATGTCCAGGGGTGTCAATGCCCAAAATAATTAATCAGGAAACTGCTCCACAACCTTGCCTCCAAGCCAATATGGTGAAGATATTTTCTTAACTGAGGTTCCTTCTCCCCAGATGACCCTAACTAGTGTCAAGTTGACAAACAAACAAACCAGCTCAGGGACCATGTACTGAGGGGCATCCTGGGTTCTCTGGCTCTGAGACCTAGTCCCAATAGGGAACGAGGTTCTGGAGACAAGGGTTCTGGAACCCTTGTGTTGTGTATGAGCTGGCAGCATCCATCCAATGGGAGTTACATCCTGGGGCCTGCTGTGGGCTATTCAGATCATGGTTGTGCCCAACAGCAGGACCTCAGACCTCGTGGAGTAGACAACCTACCCTCCCAGGCCTGTCTGGGTCCCTCTCCACAGAATCCATAAGGTCATACCCTGGAGGTTATGTCACGAGATGGTGGGTCAGATGCACAGAAAGTCACCTTCCTGGAGACAGCTGTCTTGTTCATAAGGGTTGCTGAGAAGGTCAGAGCACCTTTACCTAGGGCAGCTCCACCAATAGACATCTGAGGAATGAGGTTCCGGGAGGAGAGAGGAGGATAGCTCCTTTGGACTAACGCAGCCCAAAGGTCCCTTCCTGGTAGGACATCAGGGTCACACCTGGCCACTTTGGGTCTAGAGACTGTGGGTGCTACAACTGATATGCTTGGGTGAAGCCAGAGGGCCAGGTGCTTGTTGTTGTGATAGGGTTTGATGTCCCATGCAATGACAGCTTCAAGTCTGAGTTTCTTTTACTGGGTTAACACACCTTACCTACAATCTCATGCCATGCTAAAATCAAGCACGAGAGGCAACTATTTCTCCCAATTCACGGATGAGATCATCAAAGCTCAGAGAAGTTAAGTAATTTGCCTTATGCCAAACAGCTAATAAAAACTAGGATCATAGCTGGGTTGTAGTGGCACACCCATTTAATCCCAGCACTCTGGAAGCAGAGGCAGGTAGATCTCTGTGAGTTCAAGGCCAGCCTTGTCTACAAAGTGAGTTCCAGGACAGCCGAGATACTCAGAGAAACCCTGTCTTGAAACCACCACCACCCTCTAAAAAGAAAAAAAAAAACAAAAAAAAAACTAGGAGCCAAGCGTGGTGCTACATGCCTATAATCTCAGCATCTGGGAGGCCAAAAGGGGACAACCTCAAGTCTGGACTACACAGTGACACTGCCAAAGAAAGAAAGAGAAAGAAAAAGGCAGGAAGAAAGGAGAGAGGGGAATGGGGACGAAAGGGGAAGGAGGGAGAGAGGGAGGAGAGGAGGGAGGGGGCATACTTGTAAACCCAGTGCTGGATTTGTGGAGGATCCCTAGGGCTCCATGGCCAGCCAGCCTAGGTAGTTAAGTCCAAGCATCCATGGAAAAAGCCAGGTGTGATGGTGTGCACCTGTAATCTCAGTACTGGGAGGCAGAAACAGGAGGATCCCAGGGATTTGATGGCCAGCCTGACTAACCAATTAGTGAGCTCCAGGTTCAGAGAGACCCTGCCTAAAACAGGGGGAAATCTAGAGAATGATAGAAGACACCTAACATTGTGACATTGATACCTGATCACACACACACACACACACACACACACACACACACACACACACACACATTTTCACTAGCGCAGGGGTGGTACATGATAAGTCAGTCATCACTAAGCTCCATGCAGAGCACTGTTTTCTTTTGCTGCTTGTTTGGATGCTTATGTGTCACTAGGCATGGAACCTGGGGCCTCGTGCATGCTACGCAAGCATTCTACAGACAGAGCTACAATCTCAAGCCTCAGGTACCTTGTTAAAAAGTACAAAACTCAGCTGGGCGGTGGTGGCACATGCCTTTAATCCCAGAACTCCAGAGGCAGAGGCAGGTGGATCTCTGTGAGTTCGAGACCAGCCTGTTCTACAAGAGCTAGTTCCAGGACAGCCTCCAAAGCCACAGGGAAACCCTGTCTCAAAAAAACAAAAGAAAACAAACAAACAAAAAAAATGTACAAAACTATATTCTCTACTTGTAGAAATCCAAAGAATATTTATTCAAGGAGATTGATGAAGGGGCTGACTGCCCCAGAAGAGTCTAGTGGAGTGACACAGGTCTTTGTTCTGAAAGGACATCTGATAAAGGAAGGGCCTTTCCTTAAACTCAGGCTGACCTGGAACCCTATCCACACACACACACACACACACACACACACACACTGGGCATATATATATATATATATATATATATATATATATATATTTTTTTTTTTTTTTTTCTTCCAAGGATTGGGAATAGAGCCCAGGCCCTTCCATGCCTAGGCATGTACTGCCCCAAGCTACAACACCAGCCATCATTTTAGATTTGTTTGGGACTTTATGTTTTCATTTTGAGACAGGGTTTCACTAAATAGGTACCATTGGCTGGCCTGGAACTTGCTATATAGACCTGACTGACCTCAAACTCATAGAGATCCTCCTGCTTCTGCCTTCTGAGTGCTGGGATTAACAACATGCACCATCACACCCAGCCTGCATTTGTTTTTATTTTTATTTAAGACAGTGTCACATTGTTACCCAGGCTGGCCTCCTGGTCTGTTTGCACAGACTGGACAGACAGGATGAAGAAGTATCATCACCAACCAACTGGAGCTGGAGATGGTGGCAGACTCAGGCACCAGCTTCCCAATTTAGTGACGCCCTGGAAGCAAGCTCAGATAGCAGGCAGCCAGGCTGGGGTCAATGAAGACTTCCTAGCAGAACCAGGGCCAGCTGAGCTCAGAGGAAGTGCAACTAACTTGGAGTAGGGGGGAACTAGATCTAAAGCTAGGACCTGGGTACCCCGGATGTGAAATCACCCAGCCCCAGTCTTGCAGGAGAGTGGCTAGTCTCCTCAGCATCTAGCCAGGGGCCTGACCTCAAAGTGAGTCACCACAGCCAGCCCAGCTGATTCAGCGGAGCTGGGGGAGTGAGGCCGGGACTGTCCATAGACAGTCAAACAGCCAGCCAAGGTCAGGACTGTCCACTGTCTGGAAGGGCCAGCCAAGGCCATCATCTCAGCAGGGCTGAGCCCCACCTGCTGGCATGCAGCCACAACAGGCCTCTGTCTTCATAGTCCTTTGGTCAGAAAGCCCTGGCCTCAAGGAAATGGTTTTGGCAGGGGAAGTGGCTTATGACTGAAGACTCCTAGAAAGGACTCAGGACTGTGGAAAAGAACCAAGGAGTGAATGAACAGTGAACTCTTGTGAATTCCCTGAGGAAGGCCTGCATAAACAACTGAGGAGAGGAAGAATAATTCGCCAGACAGAGTCTGCCCACCTCCAAGGCAAGCAAATGGCCCACCACAGCTAGCAAGGGGCAGAGGCCAGAATGAAATGGAGATGTGTTCTCCATCCCAGACCCCTTGTGTGCCCATGAGAAATTTGGCCAGTGGCTCCAGACAATCTCTTCCCTCTGGAGGTTTAATCAAACTGGCAACAGCATGGCCCCATCCCTACAATATAGGAAACCATCGAGAATCAGACAAGGTTGGGGCTGAGCCTTGTCTACTTGTCCATCCCTAGGATGAGGTAGACAGGGGTCTGGCCAACATGGATTCCCATTTGAGTTGATAATGTTGAAATGAAACTAGTTATCCAGGCATGGTGATGCAGGCCTATAAGCTCAGCACCCAAGAAACTGAGGCAGGAGGATTTCATGAGCTTGGAGCCAGCCTGAGCTCTATAGTGAGACTCTGGACAGACAGACAGATAATAGATAGATGATGGATGGGTGGATAGATAGATAGATAGATAGATAGATAGATAGATAGATAGATAGATAGATGATAGACTGGTTTGGATAGATGGAGTTACAAAAGGTAGAAGGGTAGGGGTGGGGATGGGGAGTTCACATCTAATGTGTGGGGTTTGGGGTAGGAAAATGAAGCTCTGTAGGAGGGTGTAGTGATAGCTACAGCGTACTGTGCGTGTAGATAATGACAAAAACATTTGCCATTTTAACTTTTAATTTTTACTTGTTTCTGCAGCATGAGATATTGAACCCATGTTAGGCACATGTTAGGCAGGTGCTCAACCACTGAGCCATACCCCACCCTCATACTGGGGGATTGATTCTAGGCAGGTGCTCTACCAGTGAGCCACACCTCAGCCCCTCACTGGGAAATTCTAGGCAAGTGTTCTACCTCTTAGCCACACCCCAGCCCCTCACTGTGAGGGGGGATTCTAGACAAGTGTTTTACTACTGAGCCAGGCTCAGCTTTAGTGATTTTGTTTATTTTGTTTATTGAGACAGGGTTTCTCTGCGTAGTCCTGGCTGTCCTGGCACTCACTCTGTAGACTAAGCTGGCCTCGAACTCAGATATCCTCCCATCTTTGCCTCCCAAATGCTGGGATTAAAGGTATGCACCACCACTCCTGGTTAGCTTTAATGTTTTTTTCTTTTTCTTTTTCTTTTCTTTTTCTTTTTCTTTTCTTTTTTTTTTTTTTTTTTTTTTTTGGTTTTTTGAGACAGGGTTTCTCTGTGTAGCTTTGGAGCCTATCCTGGCACTCACTCTGGAGACCAGGCTGGCCTCAAACTCTGCCTCCCGAGTTCTGGGATTAAAGGTGGGTGCCACCAATGCCCAGCAGCTTTAATGATTTTTAAAGTGCACATGTGTTCGAGTGTGTTCCAGTGTGCCATGACATCCATGAGTAGGTCAAAGGTCAGAAGTACACTCACCTTCCACCTGGTTTTGGGACAAGGTCTCTTATTTAGAATTAGGTACACCAGACTAGCTGGTCTGAGCGTTTCCAGGGTTCCTGGAATTATAGATGACTGATACTTTGTCTGGCTTTACATGGGCTCTCTAGAGATTTGAACTCAGGTCTTCACAATTGCAGGAAAAGCACTTCACCTGCTTTCCCCAGCTCAGTGTTAATGGCTTGAAAATGCTAGAGCAGATAAGAAAACCAACATATCTACAAAAGATTTCGACAGAGGCCTCCCAGGTCGGGAGAGAGTTCTTCATTGCACATTTAATAGCTCATGCAGCACTCGGTGACATAAACAGGGAATAGAGGAGCAGGTCCACAGAATCCACAGATAGTCCACGCTGCAGGCAGGACACACACGGCCAGGGCCACACAGGGAGGAGCTGATGGCCAGCTGGAAAGGTCACCTCCCTAGACGTGCACAGCAAGGGAAAGAAGAGATTGATCACACCGTCTCATGACATGCCAGTTGCCCAGGGGGCACTGAGCACTTGTGGACACTCATGTGGCTCTCAGGCCTGGCTGGCTCGTATCACACTGCACTGGGGACAGGGTATTGATGGTTCAGTATGTGGGGTCAAGCCAGGTTTCAGTACATTTTCCCCCCATGTAAGGGAGAGGAGAGACTCAAGTGAGAAATGCTTCAAGTTCAGGGGTGGGGATTTACACAACGAATCTGGGGAAGGCTCAATGCCCACAGCGTAAACCAGCAAGTTGGAGTTCCTTGCTGTCCCTTGGGGTTTCCAATAGGCAGGTTGGCAGAACCATGGCTCCTGACCTCCAGGAGATGGGGACTCAGCCCAGACTCACCACTTTTGGAAAGCCCCAGCATCAGCCATGCTTCCTGCCCAATCTGGGCGTCCGGCCAGTGAGGGGTCACAGGCTTGGCCAACTGTCCTGACATGAGATCAGGGTGTCCAGCCTACCCGGAAATGGACTTTCCAAGAGCTGTGAAGGCAAGTGGCTGGTTTAAGCCACTACCTCCTGACTTTCTGGGGCTATAGCTCAGTCCTCAGTTAGGAGGCTAGGATCTACTTGCGTCTGTTGGATCCCCTTGGAGTTGGGGGTAGTGAGCAGAGATCAAGAATGTCTTTCCTCACCCTCTGTTTCTGCTCTCAAGCCTGGGTGTCCATTTAAGGACACCTCCATTTGACACAATCTGTCCTACACCTGGGCCTAGACCTGGGAGAATCTGACAGGGACCAGGGACAGTGTCCTGATAACTTCTAGCTCTGGGGGAAAGTTACAAGGATAGCTGTGGTCCCCCTCTTGAGATCCGGCAGGACACATGGCCAGTTCAAGTATGGGGAACCAGATAAGAATTCTCAGAAGACTTGAAGAGGGGATGTGGTAACCCCAAGATAAGGCTGCAGGGCCACTGTGGGGGAGCCAGCTGTCACTTCCCTAGTCTGGGGATGGAGTTGTCGCTTGCCCTTTATTTTTAAAATGCACAAGATGGTTATTTATTCCAAAAGTGAATCCAGAGAAGAGAGAGACTCCGTGCCAGGCACTAGCTCCACCCAGCTGATAACCAGCAGCTCCCAGGCCCCTGGCATGGGGAATGGGTCACAGGGCCACAATAGGAGTCCCCACAAGGGTGCAGGTGCAATGCAAGCTCAGACGGTGAGGGAGATGAAGCTGTTGTAACGCTGGATGTTTCTCTTCAGGATTTCAGAGCAGGGGCCCAGGACTCTCTCAAAACGTGGCCGGTCCAACTTCACACACTTGAGGGCACCCCGGGCAACCACAGTGGCTGCACGGGGCCTGTTCAGCAGCAGTGCAATCTCCCCTGGAGGGATGAGAGGAGAAAGTCAAGGCACAGAATGGCCTTCCTTCCCAGTGGGATGCTGGGTGAACCTGCATTTCCCTCCTTCTTCTCTTCCTTCTTTCCTTGAGACAGGGTCCCTTATCTCCCAGGCTGGCCTAGAACTCACTCTTTATGGAGCTGAAGATGACTTTGAACTTCTGATCCTCTTGTCTCCTCCTGAGTGCTGAAGGTTTCCAACTGTACTATTACACCTGGTATATTCAGTGCTGGGGATTGAACCCATGAATCTTTAGCCCTGGTCTTGAATTATAAATGCAGTGTGTGTGTGTGTGTGTGTGTGTGTGTATCTGAATGTATTTACCTGGGGACTGAACACAGCCTTCTGCATGTGTACCTAAGCATGCTATCACTGAGCAACAGCACGAGCACTTTAAAATTGATCTTTTTTTTTTTTTTTTGGAGACAGGATCTCAATAAGTTGACTAGGACAGGCCATGAACATGCCATCCTCCTGCCTCAGCATTCCTATAGCTAGGATGGCAAGTCCTGCACAAGTCAGTCCGGCAATTCCCTAGCTTATGTATGTCCTGTGAAATACTTGGAATATTTTCATATAAGCTAACAAATTAGGGGCTGGGGATGTCTCTCATTGGTAGAGTACTTGCCAAGCATGCACAGAGCCCTGGGTTCCATTCCAACCCTCCATAAACCAGGCATGGTGAAGCACACCTGTGAACCCAAAACTCAGGAGGTAGAGGCAGGACGATGGAGAACTCAAGGTCATCCTCAGTTACATGAGACTATCTCAGCACCCCCGCCCCCCCACACACACCAAGAAAAATTGTGTTATTTATCTGAAATTCAAGTTTAGTTAATATTGTCCTGGGATCTGCCTAGCAGCCCCATATGCAGACACTGTGATGTGGCCCAGGCCTCCTCATGACCTAGTTCCTACTGTGGGAACATTCTGGATATACTCAGGACCCTCTTTCTTGGCAGCTACAGGAGTGAACAGCTTATGGTCCCTGTGTCTCTCACCAAAGTTCTGCTCTCCCCCTCCAGCAGCTGGCCCCCAGGACTGTCAGTCTTGTGGTCTCAGGCCAGTCCTGGAACTCAGTTTGAGGTGATACCAGGCTTGCCCTAACCTCCAGAGCCACCCTGGGGCCTCATGAAACTCATGCAGCTCTTGACCCAGGGCTCCAAACGAGATGCCGTATCTTGAGTGGGGGACCCCAACTCACCAAAGTAGTCAGAGTGCCCAAGGCGCCCCACTTCCGTATATTCCTCATCCTGGGATCGTCGCTGGAGGACAGAAGCAGTGCCCTGTGGGGGAGGGGACAGGCAAGAGTCAATCAAGTGTGTAGATCAGTTGTTAAGGGGGCAGGTTGGAAGCTGCGTGTTGGGGTATATCACATTTTGGGGATCACTTGCTTTGATGGACATGTGTTGGGGGTCACTTGTTGGAGGATCACGTGGGGAGTCTGCAGTAGGAGCCACTGCCTGTTTGTCCCTTCTTCCTGGCTCCTTTCCTCCATGCAGCCATAGCTACTTTCATCCTTAACTACACTGGTTTCTCCCTCCTCTTTTTGGGGTCCACCAGGCCTTCTGGGAGGCAGAACCCCATGAGATCTGAGCTCAAGTTGCTGTGGCTTGCTAATGCACCCTCCCAGACATCTACAGGCTTAGAGGTTCCTGTTCAAACCCTGCTTTTACTGACATAACAGAAGCTCCCCCAAATGGGGACCTACCAAGCACCTCCCCCAGAGGCCTTGGTGGTGACTGTGGGGATAGCCCCAAGGGTGCCAGTGTTTTGTCACTATGCTGAGAGCTGACCTTGGGCTTCAGCCTAAGGACAATGAGTTGTCCCGCCACGTTGGGGGGGGGAGGGGGCTCCAGGGAGGCAGGGAGGAGCACGCTCTCAGGGTCACACACCTGCTGAGCTATGCAGCCCCTCCTTTCTCCCAAGAGGGCAGCAGTTCTAGGGATGAAGCTGGCTCAATGATTAACAGGGCAGCTGCAGTAGGTCAGTGGCCTCTGGGAACATTAAAGACAAGGCCAGGGCACCCGGGACGTCTGGGCAGCCAAATGCCTCCTGTGCTCACACACTTTGCTACCTGAGATGGACAGCACATATGGTTGGACCGTGGCTGCTTCTAGGCAAACCTTTCCAGAATCAGTATCCCCACCTGTCACCTTCAGGACTTAGGAAGATGGAGAATGGCTTTCAGCATTGTCAGTAACTCCCAGTAAGAACAGCAGAGCCAAGCCAGGTGTGGTGATTCACACCTAGAATCCCAGCACTTAGGAAGCCAAGGCAGGGGGATTGCTGTAAGTTTAAGGCCATTCTGGGCTATGTAGTGAGAGGCTGACCAACAAACAAAGCCAAACCAAAACAACAAAGACAACAAAAATGCTCACAAAAAAAAAAAAAAATGGGGAAAAGAGACGAGTTGACTCTGTGGGTAAAGTCACTTGTAATCAAGTCCAATGACCTGAGTTTGATCTCTAAGACCCACACGGTATAAGAAAGGAACTGTCTCCTGAAAGTTATCCTCTGACCTCCACATGTGCATCATCTCTCCACAAATAAGTAAATGTTAAAACAGGGGGTGGGGCATATTCATTTGGGCTAGAGAGATGGTCCAGTGGTTAAGAGCAATTGATGTTCTTCCAGACGACCTTCATCCATGTCAGGTGACTCAAAACTGCCTATAAATCCAGTTCCTAATGAATCCAACACCCTCTTCTGGACCCCATAGATATCCACACATATGTAGCAGACACTCGGACAAACACACACACACACACACACACACAAAAAAAAAAAAAAAAAAAAAGAAAGAAAGAAAGAAGAAAGAAAAAAGAAAAGAAAAGAAAAAAAAAGGAAGAAAGAAAGGAAGGACGGAAGGAAGGAAGGTGAACCAAATCTACAATCTCAGCACTCAGGAAACAGGTACAAGGATAGGAAATTCAAGGTCATCCTAGGCTTCACAGAGCTTTCAACAACAGCCTGGGCTATCCTTTTCAAACACAACACCGAGTTTGACACTGAACATCACAGTGTGTGTGATCCACCTCCCAGGAGCCAGAGTTTAGCTCTAAGTTTCCACAGACTCTGATCAGCCTCCATGTCCCTGAGGCAGGCAGCTGCCTGAGGGCTTCTGCATCTCATTTAACACCCACAGGGATGTTGAGGTTCCTGGTCCTCAAGGCCTCCATGGGGGTATTGCTAGGTCTCAAGGGCCACCCACCACGACAAGATATCCAGGTGCCCACCCCCTAAGGCCATAGGCATAACAGCACTCCATGGCAAGATGGGCTTCATCACCCAGGCTCACTCAGACCCAGTCTTGATAGAGTCTGTGGCCAGGCTGTGCCTGGCTTAATGAGTGACTCCCAGGTCAGCAGCTGGTGCCCATAGTGCCTGGAGTTCCCAGGCACCCTTAGCAACCCCAGAAACTGGATCCCCAACCTGGCTCCTGGGCCTCTGCATGTTTATGAATCGGGCTGATGGAATGGAGTGGGGCAAGTAAACATGAGACCACTCCAGGGCTGCCAGTGTGAGCAGGGGGCATGGGCAAGGAGCGCTCATGCTCATGCCCACCAGGGACCCCAACAGAAGAGATTTGCCCCATCTGTCAGGATAGCTCACTGTGGTGGGCTCCTGAGCTGACTTTGCTGTGTTAGGACTGGGGCTTCCAGTCTTTAAAGTCACAGCTGGGGGTTGGTGTTGGGGAAAGTTTAGTCTGTAAAGTTCTTGCCACATGAGCCTGACATGTGTGACCCTCAGCTTTCACATAGAGCTGGACTTGGTGGCCTAAACTTATAATCTCGGTGCTTGTGAATCTCTACACATGCATTACACCCCTTCACAAATAAAAAAAAAAGTCATTTTTTAAAAGTAATTCATTTGAGCCAGAGCAATGATTCAGTGGCTAAGAGCACTTGCTGCTCTTTCCAGAGGACCTGAATTCAGTTTCCAGCACCCATGCCAACCTCCTGACAGAGAGAAAGACAGAGTTGGGGGGATCTCTAAGGCTTACTGCCCTGCCAGCCTATCCTTAATTGTATATCCCTAGGCCAGTGAGAGGCCCTGTCTTAAAAACCAAGGTGGATGGTCCCTGAGGCCTCTACATTCACTTGTTGTGGTAGTTTGAATGTAACTGGTTCCCATAAACTCATAGGGAGTGGCACAATCAGGAGGTGTGGCTTTGTTGGAGGAAGTATGTCACTGAAGGGGCAGGCTTTGAGGTCTCCCATGTTCAAGCTATGCCCAGTGTGACAGTTCATTTCCTGTTACCTGCAGATCAAAATGCCTGCTCCTTCTCCAGCACCATGTCTGCCTGCATGCTGCCATGTCCCACCGTGATGATAATGGACTAAACCCCTGAAACTGTACACCAGCCTCAATTAAATGCTTTCATTTAATTGTTTCAGAACAATAGAAACCCTAAGACACTACACGTACACACACATTCCTCCCACACTTGCACCCCCCACCCCCCACATATACACATATACAAATACACACAAGTCCAGGGTGGGGTAAGCTGGCCTGGGGAGCCTGGTGTACCGGCACGAACCTATCATACCAGCATTGAGTTATCTCCTTCCACCATGTGGATGCTGAGGATCAAATTTAGGTCATCATGCTTGGTGACAAGTGCTATCTTAGCCGACTGAGCTATCTCACCAGTCCTTCATCCCAGAATTCTCATGGCAGAAACAGGAGGATCTCAAATTCAAAGGTAGCCAGAGCTACATAGCAACACACACACACACACACACACACACACACACAGAGAGAGAGAGAGAGAGAGAGAGAGAGAGAGAGAGAGAGACAGAGAGAGAGACAGAGACAGAGACAGAGAGACAGAGACAGACATAAAAACAAACAAACAAACAGAAAGGCAACTTAATGTTGCTACATGCTAAAAAGAATACTACTAATAATTCTATTCTCCGACCTAGAAAACAGGTGGAGGACTTTAGGAATCCCAGCTTGTTCTTCCTTCTTTCCCCCTGAACCTCAGCAAGGTGCCCAGTCTTCCAGTCCTCTACCAGGTGCCTCATGATAGAAAGAAAGCTGTCATGGCTCTGGGAGTCACCAGATGCCATCCCGATACCTTTAGCAAATAAATGAAGGGAACCCATGTCAACTCAAGTTTCTTCGAAAGTGAGCTGGGGATGGTCACAGAAACACTCACAAAAGGTGTCCATAAAGATGAAATGAACATGAAGCCTCTTTCTGATAGACTCAGAAGACAGAATCATCGAATGTGTGTTGTGTGCTTCTCCAGGTTTGGGAATGCTTCTGGGAATGTGAGGGCATGCCCCTGACCTCAGAGAGTCAGCATACAGCAAATGTTCAGAGACAGAGCTCAGACAGAGGGAGCATAAAGGAACATAGTCAGTACGGCTAAGACACCAAGTAACCATGAAGCTGAGCTCCAGAAGCTAAAAGGAGACAACCAGGGATGCAGGAGCCTCCCACATAGGAAGAAGCCGGCAAGATGCTGAGGTGGGGCTGGAGAGATGGCTCAGAGCTTAAGAGCACTGACTGTTCTTCCAGAGGTCCTGAGTTCAATTCCCAGCAACCACAGGCTGGCTCACAACCATCCGTAATGAGATCTGGTGCCCTCTTCTGGTGTGCAGATATACATGGAAGCAGAATGTTGTACATGTACACATAATAAATAAATAAAATCTTTAAAAAAAAAAAAAGATGCTGAGGTGGGGTCAGGGAGGAGAGGAGCGTGGAAGCGGAAAGGCAGAGTATCAGCAGGGGTATGGGACTCCGTGCCTCCCACAGTTACATGGGAACCCTTGAAGGAAGGAAGGTTGTCTGGAACACCCATGCTGTGGGTCCCCAGACCCTGTGGGACAGAAAGAGACATTCCTGTTCCTCCTGCTGTGTTGCTATGGGGCTCTTTGTTACAGCAGCTCCTTTGTTGGTCTGACTAATACACTGTCTGGAGCATAACTGTCATTTTCCTCACCCTAAAGCCCTGTGCCTGTGAAGCCAACAAGTAGTATGCTCCCTCCACGTGCTCGCAGACCCAATGGAGATAGACCATTGTCTCCTGTCATGGAAAACTCCTAAGGAGAAAAGAAAAAACACTCCCAATTCAAGGTCTAGTCTGTGTTCCTAGTCACCATGGAAATGGCCAGACATCCTAGAGGACATGTCTAGAACCCAGGCCTGGAAAACACCCATGCCAAATTGCTGGCTCATAGTCTCCAAGTTCCTCATTGTAGATCCCAGTTCAGCTACAGATCTGCGAGGCAGACAGCTCAGGGGTGATGCTGGGGAATCGTCACTTGTGGGTGCCTATGACGGGTGCGGCTACAGACAACAAATTTCCTTTTAACTGCTGTGACTTAAAAAAAAAATGTTTTTTCCCCCCTACAACATTAAGGAGGAAGTGTGACTTTCCTAAGGAGGAAGACAGTGGGGGCCATGTGGGTTCCACCGCTACAAGGCCAGGTCCCCCACTTCCCCTTCACATCTCACAGCCCTGCACGTGAAGACCAGAAGTTGAACTGAGTGTCTTCCTCAATCACTGTCCACTTTATTTTTTGAGACAGGGGTCTCTTGCTGAACCTGCAGCTCACCAGCTCAGCTAGAGTGTCCGGCCAGCAGGCCCCAGGGATCCTCCTATCTCCATCTCCTCAGTGTAGGGATTATATGTGCATGCCATCACTCTTGGCTTTTAGGTGGTTTCTGGATCAAGGTCAGGTCCTCTCGTTTGTAAAGCAAGCCCTTCGTCAACTAAGTCATCTTCCTAACACTTCCCCAGACATTTTAAAGATTCTAACATGGTAGCTTCTAATAGGGAAGCCCAGCTCTCAGAGATCGAGCTGGGGGAAACCAAATCTCTTTGGGAGCCAATTCCAGGGAGGAAACGGCAGTCTTCTTTCCTAGTTGGTTCTCATAGCTGCTCACCAGTCACAACTTTGGCCCTGAAGCCCCTCCCTTTCACAGCCTCCATCCCTCCAGCATGAATTGAGAAGTGACTGGGACCCTCACCTCTGCTGGAGCATCCAGTGAAAATCAAGCCATGGGCCCAGACATTGGGGATACTGAGGGAGTAGGTTAGGAGGACAGTCAACTAGGTCTAGCCACAAAGTGACCATGGAGCAAGAGCCATCAACCAGCAATGCAGAAATCCTCCAGAGAGTAAGAAGCAGCTGGTTAACAGGCCAAGGTGGGAATAGGGAGATGAGGAGGGTGAAGAAGGGAAAACATTGAAAATAGGGCAAGTTCAGGGTGTCGGCAAGGGCCTACTTGGGGCAGATGGCCATGTTTTCTCAGCATCTGCAAGGAAGTGTCCCAACTTAAGACCCCTGCCTGGGACCCACACCAGCATGAGCCTGAAAGCCCAAGTCCAGAGACAGCCAGAAACCAGCCAAGGAGTGAAGACCCAAAAGGCATTTGCGTGAGAAGCACCCTGCACATGGACAGAAAGGAGCTGAGCCTGAACGGGAAGGAGTCAGACCCCGTGCACAACTGAGGCCACCAACCCCCTGCTCCAGAACAGGGAACAGGCGAAACTATTTGCTTTATTTAAAGAAATATCTTTTAAAAGAAACTTAGTTTCACTTCCATACATGGCAGTGGGTCTTACCATCCAAAAATGAAAAGTGACACAAGCCATTGGAGACAGATGTGGGAGATGCATTGCAGACAGGCCTGGGGCCCATGGGGACACTCACACACATGGGGACACTCACACACATGGGAACACTCACACACGGGGACACTCACACACATGGGGACACTCACACACATGGGAACACTCACACACACGGGGACACTCACACACATGGGGATACACATGCCCACAGGGACACACACCTGTGCATATGGTGATATGCCTGCAAATGGGAACCAATACTCATAGAGGTCCAGCACCCACAAAAGCATACAAGCGCATAGACTCATACATGTGTTTGGGGCCCATGCGTGCCCATTCTATGAATGGAGGGTGACCTTTCAGGGATAAGACCTGCCTACCCCAGAGACCCCAGAAACAGCTCCACTGGGAGTGGGGTGATGAGAACATGAGTGATAAGGAGAAAGATGGAAGCCATGGGCTTCCATGAAAGCTGTCCCACTCCAGGGATTCAGGGCTAGCCTGCAGCTGCTGTGTATACTCATGACTCATCTTTATCTGCATGGATGCCAAGACTGAACTCACCCATCACACACACATGGACATGGCATGGAGGTAACCTCAACCTGGGGAACATATCCCAGAGGACTTGTTTTAATTTTGAGACAGGAGCTTGCCATGTAGCCCAGGCTGCCCTCAGACTTTTGATACTATACCTCAGCTTCCCAAGGGCTAGGATTACAGGAATGGCTCTCCCAAATCATTATTTATCATCATCATCACCATCATCATCATCATCAATCATCATCATCACCATCATCACCATCATCATCATCATTTGAGATGGGTTCCCTTGTAGCCCAGGCTGGCCAAGGATGACACCCAGCTTCCAGGTTTGGTTTTAATTTTGGTTTTATGAGACGAAGTTTATTATGTTGATGAGGCTAGCCTCAAATCCATTCCGTAGACCAGGCTGGCCTTAACTTCTAGCCTTCTTGCTTCATCTTCCCAGGTTCTGGGCTAACAGGCATGTATCATAACATCTAGTTTAAACATGTAAGGCTTTTTTCCCGCCCTGTAGTGCTGAGGATCGAACTCACAACCCTGCACATGTAGACCTGCATTCACACCCATAGGTTTCTGTGGTTTTGCTTGTTTATTTTGCTTTGTTTTGTTTCGTTTTGGTTTTTTCTAGAGCATGCATAGGTTTTAAAGAAAGTGATCACCACAATTAACAGTTTTCCACATGGAAACTGATTTCAACTGCAGCTCCCCCATCCCACCTCCACCCCCACCCTGTGCAAAGCCAGTCTGCCCCCGCCATGTGACTTTCCCTAGAGCTCCTGCTGGTTGAGTAGCTTCTCCTACCTTAAGCAGCCTGGGCTGGGAAGGTGCCCTGTTCTGCCCTGTTCTGCCCTCCCCTTGTGCCTCGCTCCGCTGCCTGTCTGTAACACAGGCTGGCTACAGCCTGTCCTTTCGACAACTGAGCAAACACACCGGCCTGGTGGGCGGCCGGGGTCAGCTTTTGTGCCAGTGTTTAATGGTTCATCCGTGAGGTCTGGGCCATGGCGGAGGCACGGCCCAGCAGCTCCAGTGGGAAAACAGACATTAACTTGGATTCCGGCGCCACAGCTCTCAGGATGGGGACAGGTGCCAATGAGGGCCTGGGGAGCATAGCTCCAGGCTGTCAAAGCCTGTGTAAGAGGGTCCCCTTCTGCAGTCAGTCTCTGTCACACATACCCCAAGGTTGAGTCTGTCCAGCAGGTGTACAAACAGTGGCTCTAATGAAGCTCCAGGACTCCAGGGTAGGTAGACATGGCATGCAGGGGTCAATAAGACAATGGAAGGGGCAAGAGAGTGAGATGGTATGTGGGCACCACCAGCCATGTAGGCCCTGCTCCTTGTGCCCTTTTGTGGTTCCTTTCCCCTCCCCACCCCACCCCACCATCTGCTAGAGAAGCAGGCTGCAAACCAGCCTTACACACTGGCCTCTAGAAAACTTAGCCAAGCAGAGGTAGAGTGAATGTTCTAAACTAGTGCTGGGTTGCTGATTGCATGGGGTGGGTGTGAGCCACCAAGCTCCATCTGGGGAGCCCATGGCCTCACCTCCTGAATGAGGCCCAGTGTCTGTCATCTTCAGAGCATCTACTGAACTCCTCCCTGAACACCGGTCCCATGACCCCACATCAGTGGCTCCCATCCCTAATGACCTCCACCAAAGCTCCCCCATCCTGACTGGCATCGTCCTCAATGGCCCTCATCTTCTCTGACCTTCCTGCTCTTGATGGTGCATTGTCCCTGCTAACAGTGGAAGCCCCCTGCTGTCCTACTCCAAAGACAGACACCCTTGCTGTCCTCTATAGATGGGCCCCTCTTTCTGACTTCCCCTTAGATGGAACCCCCTTGCTCATCTCCCCATCATTTGCCCCCATCCTCGATGACCACCCAACAACACCTGCCATCCAGAAGTAACTGAGCCCTGCCACCTCTACCCACCACAGTCCACACCTCACTGCCCTCCCTGTGACTTTCTTCCATCCCCATCTACTCACTGTAGCCCTGGAGGGTCTTCTCAAAGAGTGCTTCCACAACTGACTATGTCCCTTCATCTACTGCTGGGCTAGATGTGCCAGGAACCCTCCTCCTCTACAGCCATGGTATCTGGAGCCCTGTAGTCACCTTGTCCAAGTGAGTCCCAGGCTCTAAATGGCATATATTCACCCCTACAAATGAGATACGCCTTGCCCTACTTTTACTTTCAACCCAGGAGAACACGGGCCCCATGGATACTTGTTCTCCAGGTGCAGCTGGGTGGGGCATGCACAGGCAGTTAGCCCTTTGACACAGCCTGGGACTAATGTCCCGCATCTACAAGTCCAGAGTGCATCAGGTGCCTGATAGGCACAGCTTCCTGCCTCTGCCATACTCTATTTTTCTTTTCCAGTTACGGCCTTTCCACCTGCCAAGCCTCCTACCAAAGAGGGGAGAAACTCAAATGGAGATCTGGCTGTTCTCTCAGAGAGCCACAGCCACCACCGTGGCTAGATCTCAGGTCTTCCAACCCCAGAGGAGTTCCGCCAGCTGCTCCAGCCAGCAACCCAGTGTGCTGCATATGTACACATGAGTGTATGTGATGTGTATGCAAGAATGTGGGTGGTGCTTAGGTGCATACATGCAAGTACTGTGTGTGTGTGCGTGTGTTGTGCAAACATGGGTGCTTGTGCTATGTGTACAAGTGTGTGAGCAGTTTGTGTGATGCTGTATGGGTATTTGTGTTATGCACCCATGAGTATGAATGCTGTATGGTATGTACTGTGTCTGTGCATGAGAGAGAGCATGCTGTTCTGTGCATGAGCAAAGGCACTGTGCTCAGATGATTGTGTATGTTTGTGTGTTAAGTGTGCGCGTGATTGTGTGCTGTTTGTGAATGAGGGTACATCCATGAGTGTATGTGCTGTGTGCATGTGATTGTGTACTAAGAGGATGGATCTGCATGTATGAGTGTGTTGTGTACAGGAGATTATAGACAAGGAGGTGCAAGTGATTATGTGCTGTGTGAGAAATACACACAGCTTTCTGTATGTGCGCGAGTCTGTGGTGGCTGCATGGTGAGTGGGCATATTGTGTGTGTGCACATGTGTACTGTCTGTGTGAGTGCTGGACATGTTTGTTTGTTTGCTTGTTTGAAATGGAGTCTTGCTATATTACTCAGGCTTGTAACTTATTTATTTATTTCTTTTATTGAGACAGGGTCTCTTTATGTAGCCCTGTCCCGGAACCCTCTGTATAGACCAGGCTGGCTTCAAATTCACAGAGATCTATCTACCTCTGCCTCCTGAGCATTGGAATTAAAAGCCTGCAGCATCACTGCCCAACTCAGGCTTGTCTTAAACTCCTGGGCTGAAGTTCTTACCTCAACCTCCCAAATAGCTAGGACATTCTGACAGATGTGCAACTACCACACCCTGTGGAAGTCAATGCCACCAAACTGTCTTTGTAGAAAAGTTTAAAATGTAAACTTCCTGTTATTTATATTTTATCACTTGAATTCCAGCTATATGTGACCAGGCTCAGTTCACCCCACCCATGGTCTTACACATGCCCTTAGGATTCTACCCTGGCCTCCTCCACATCCCTTACCTGGCAGGGCCCAACCCCATCAAGCAAGGCAACCCCTCAACTCCTGCTCTCTCTGCCCTGACTGGACCCAGCCCATTTCCTGAGGATGCGGACATCACATGCTACTCTCAACAGACATTTTTCATTAAAGCCCCTTGAGCTGAGTTCCAGACAGCATTAGGGCTCTGGAGGAGCCATGGCCAGTGCATGGGAGTCTCCTTGGCAGGCCCACTGTTCACTCCTGCACTCCCATGAGTGGCTTTCGAAGATATGAGCCTAGCCCAGTCCTGTTTCCTGGTGGTCCAAAGTCTGTATGGAAGGCAGCAGAGGGGCTGAAGGGCTGTGTGGGACAGTCATGGGATGCAGTGGTTCAAGGCTCCACAGATGGCTGGCTTATCCAGACTGGCTTGTGCATCTGTTTGGGTTTTCCCAGCAAAACATCTGTCCTCATAGGAATTGCTTCTGCACAGTGTTTGAGGCGCCTCTGTGGAGCCAGGAGTCTCAGCTGGGTAATCCCGGACCATGGAAGCCAGCAGATACATTCCACATCTGTCTCACTGGGGACACAAGCGACTGGCAGAGTTAAGGATGATAGGAAATTGGATTCCAATGTCTGCAATGGAGGTCTGGGATGTGGGGGCTGCTAGGTCTCTGGAGAAGTTGAAGGAATGGGAAGAATACGCCTTTGATACTGGTTTGGGAAGGAATGTTCTACATTGTTGGTTTCTTCTTCTTTTCTTCTTCTTCTTCTTTTTCTTCTTCTTCTTGAATTCTTCTTCTTCTTCTTCTTCTTCTTCTTCTTCTTCTTCTTCCTCCTCCTCCTCTTCCTCCTCCTCCTCCTCTTCCTCCTCCTCCTCTTTCTTCTTTCTTCTTCTTCTCCATCTTCTTCTTCATCTTCATCTTCATCTTCTTCTTCATTGAGACAAGGTCTCATGTAGCCCAGGCCGGCCTCAAATTGGATCTGTAGCCAAGAACGGCCTTGAACTTTTAATCCTCCTGCCTGCACCTCTAAAGTGCTGGGATTACAGACATGTGCCCTCACACCCAGGCACATAGGTGATAAGGATAGAACCCAGAGCTTTCTTTGTGTGTGCCAGGCAAGCACTTTACCACAGGAACACATTCCCGGACCTCATTTTAGTTTTTACTTTGAGACAGGGTCCCACTCTTAGAGAACAGCCTGCCTCACAGGCTCTGAATCTCACAGGAATTCTCTGGAACCAAAGGATAGTGTGCGTTTGGAGGGTCAATTTGTCCACTGTGAGCAAGCATGGTATGGTTGCTCAACCAGAGAGGAGGTCCCCCTGCTCCCTTCCCTGTGAGCTGTAGCACCCATAATCCCAACCATTAGGAGAATGTAGCTGTAATAGACCCAGGATGAAGCCATGGCAAACAAGCCCTAGGAGGATTTCTTCTGCACCAAGCTAAAGAGAACACCAAGCCCTGCTGATTCAAAGTGACCATGCTAACTTTCCATGAGAAAGACATGGCTCAGCATTCATGGTCCTTTGTAATCCTCTTGGTGGGCTATGCTCTTAGGAGCTTCCCTGGCCCACTGGGTGGGGTCTGAGCAGTGGGCACTCATGATTACCAAGTGGTCCATGCATGGTGAAGCCAGACTTCCTTGGGAATCCTGACAGCTCATCACAGTGGCTCCAGCCAACAAGTTGGAAAACACTGCAGAATGAGATCACCCAGTGCCAGACACACAGGGTACGAGAAATGCCCCCACCCCTGAGAAAGCCCCCACACCTTAGAATCAACAGGTACCAGCAAGTTCTGAGCCCTGCTTGGCTCTTGGGAATTCCTTCCAGCCCAGCCCAGAAGCAAATTCTCCATGTTGCCAGCTGTGTCTCCCAAATCCCATGACATTACAGTCTCCTTGGGTTGGGGGTTGAGGAGACCTCATCCACATGGCCCTAAGACAGGAAGAACAGAGCTGTGTCTCCACCAAGGACGGCTGGATGCTCCCCTCCCCCAGCCCAGATTAGGGCAGAACAGTTAGTTAGCTTACAGCCACACCCAACATGTCTCCCATGACAGGCACAAATATAAGGCCTTGACGTTTTACATGGGGTCAGGAGGCCCCATTGGGAGCGGTGACCTTGGCCTGGGATCCTAAGGCACTGGATGCCCCATGCTGACTCATGTGAGGAGTTTGGGTCATCCAGGCAACATTCACAGTTGTCACATGCAGCATATAATATGCATGGTACATATACCCAACAATGCAATCTTACAACAACACACACTTCCAACCTCATGTACTCCCATGCCAGACGTGCTCAGCAACATGTACAACAGTCATCAGAGCAAGCAATCATTGAGAACCTTTGCCAGGGGCCCTCTGTGAAGCCTCTCTACCATGTGGTCCAGTATCAGGAGGTCCAACACAACTGGTACCTGTTCTTAGACTTGTGCCATCTATAAGACACGTTTCCTATCTCAAAAACTTCTACTTGAACTTCAATACCCCAATCCACCTGTCGTCCTCTTCCTCATCTTCTGGTGGCTTTTTTTCATGGCAATAGACCATCTGTTATTTGGAAACAACTTCTTACCTTTCTGCCTGCCTTGCTTCTGCCCTGATCCCTTGTTCAATTTATTCTACATCAACGATCCCATGTGATTTCTTGACAAGTATCACACACTCTAATGGCCACTCAGAATAAAACAGCTTGAAAGGTCCTGGCTAGCAGGGCTCCAACAACTGCCCAAGCCCCAGAATCCTCTGTAGTCCCTTTCCCCAGCCAGTTCCATCACAGACCACAGACCTGAGACCCTCACTCCCCAAATCCAGTTACTGTCTGTATCTCTGAGATGTCCTGAGCTACAGGCATACAGTGTCCTTTTCAAACGCCCTTCTCTTGTGTCCTTCTACAGTGTCTGCCTCCCTTAGAATCCTTCTCATAAGGGTTGCCTGGTGCTTGCCACACCTATAGCCAAGAGAGCTGAAGCATGGTTCCACACAGCTCCTGCAGACCCCAAACCTTCTCCAGACATTACTCCCAAAGAGAGGAGCATAGGAACCAACAGAATGACATTAAAAACAGTTCAAGGAGCCATGAGAACAGAGGCAATAATGAGTAAGGACAGTGAGTTTGAGGTGTAAATACACCCCATGGAGCCACAGTGCCTCTTGTGTTGTAGAGACGGCACAGGTCCAGACTCAATGACCCTGAGCAGAGCAAACATGTCCCTCAAGGGCGCCTGGGTGCAGTGTGTGTCTGGCCTTCTTCCTTCAAGTCTGAAAGGTACCCTGTCTATGCCCCAGAATAGAGGCAAGCTCTCTGATGCTAGGGCTGTGTTCCCATTCCTGGGAGCAGCTGAGAGATGTGTTGTTTTACAGTTGCTTCAACACGGTGGACATTCATAAAATTAATTTGCTAAGCAAGGAGATAAATCCAATCCAGTGTTCCCATGGCAACACCTCCCATGCTGCCCAATTTCAGTCTTGGGATTTTATGGGAAATCATCCTTCCTGGTCCAGCTGCTTCCCTGGACACTCAGGGCCCAAGAATGGGGGGCAGGGTGGGGGACGGAGGTTGGCGACTTAAATTGAGGAATGCGGGTCTGGAATCTGAGCTGCTGGGAACTCACTTCTCCCGCCCAGCTCCTGCCCCACTCCTCTTGGGTTTTCCTGGAGAGCTGTGGGAGACCTTGGATCTTGATGAGGTCACCCATGCCTCCAGGTCCTGGCAGGCCCAGGCCAGGCCCACGGTACCCCCACTGGGAGGCGAGCCAGAGTCTGTGTCCTGCCAAGTACGGGCCCAGACCCAGCAAAGGCTCTGTCCTGTCTCAAGGGCTCCTGGCCCAGGGTAGCCCACCCTAGGTGGCACACAGAGGAACAAGGCGAGAGGATAACACAGCAGGGGGTGAGCTCAGAAAGCAGCAGCCCCATACCACCCCACTGGTGCCTTCCACCTTTGTGTTCTAGGCACCTAGCTCCCACCAGTGGGCGTGCCTGAAGGAGGCATGCCCAGCTCCTGCCCTGTCTGCTGAGTATTTTCTAGAAGCTTTGAGGATCAGGTGTCTGAGAGGCTGGCGAGCTTCACCATCCAGCTCAGGGACAGCTGGTGTGAATACAGCAATGAGAAAGAAGTTATATAGCTTCAGAGGGCTCCACCCTGCAGAGACCCCCGTGGAGCCCCCAAACTGGCCATCCAACGCCCTAATCTGACAGTATGACATCCCTGTAGCTCTCAGAGCTCTGAGGCTCAGGGACAGGTAGAGACAACCCCACACACCTACTAGGGACAGAGGACAAGGATACAGAGATGTGGGCTTCACATTCAGGCTTCCCAGGACTACGGTGTCCTCCTCCAGCTGACAAGGACACAGTTGACAAAAAAACTTCAGGAAATCCACACTAGGAAAATGTGACAACTACAGAACGAGACTGTGAGACAGAGGGGACAGGGGTGGGGGCAGCCCAGGAGTGAGGGAAACAGGAGACTTCACGCCTCAAGGAGAGGAGCTCAGACACAGCAGCTGGGCGTGCCTGCCCACATCCCAGAGGGTTTGACCCTGGATGCACATCTGACTTAGATGTGGCCGCAGCTTCCCTGGAGCCATGTGAATAAGCTGCAGGGTCCCCGTGGCACATTCTGGTTCTAAGCGTCTCTGATCCCCGTGGACCTGGGGTCTGTGGGTTAATTTGCCAAATTTGGCTGATCGTAGAGGAGTAAGGCGGGGGGGGGGGGGGGGGGGAGGGGCACGTTGCCAAGGAGACCACTTCAAATACATTTTATAAGGTTGTGAAAACTATACCTTCCCCTGGGGTTGGGTTACATCTCAGAGGCCTAAACAATATGCTGTTCATGTGAACAAGGCCCAACCTCTCGGTCGTCTCCAGTCAATGAAGGGGGAAGCTGATGGATGTTGAGGCCACCCTGGGAAGCAGTAGCCTTCTGCATTGAGGACATTGGGGCCTTATAGAGAAGCTGGTAGCAGCCCAACCCCACTGCCTAAGACTCCCCCGCCAGCCAGGTAACCGACAATCCACACACTGCTCAAACAGCAGATCCTTCTGTAAGATCAGGGGCACCCTGAGGTGAAATCTTACACCTTCACCAGAAAGACATGAAGAGAGGGAGGGACACACGAAATACACAAAGCAGAGCAGGGCCAAACTGGTTTATAGAGTGAGACTCTGTCTCAAAAAAGCAAAAAGAGGATGGGAAGACAGCTCAGTCAGCGAAGTGCTTACCATAAAGGCATGAAGACCTGAGTTTGATCCCCAGCATCACATAAAAAGTCAGGGGAAGTGGCATATCCTTGTAAGCCCAGAATTGGGGACATAGGGACAAGAGGGCCATTGGGACTGCCTGACTTCCCTCCTGCCACTGTTGTTCTTCCTCCCCCTTTTTTCCTCATTGAGACAAGGTTACTCTATGTGGCCCAGGTTGGACTCGAACCCCCAATCCTCCTATCTCAATCTCCCAAGTAGTGGGATCCCAGGTGTGTATCACTACACACAGCACACCTGCACTTCTCAACCAGAAGATGGGCTCCAATATACACTCAGAACAGCATCACACCAGGGTCACAGTCATGACCAAACACAGGAAGGTTCAGAACAGAGGACTTTCGGAACTAGGGGGAGATAGGAGACAACACTGAGGGTAAGGCTAGGGCCAGATGCCCTCAAGACAGGCATGCTGGAAGTTCCACACAGCTCCCACTCGGATGTCTAAGAGCCATCACTCTGGCTCTTAGAGCCTGAAAACCAACTGTGTTCTGCTGGATGATTTGTCAGATAGATGTCCCTGACATGACTGCATCTTTCTTTCTAAAATGGTCAGGGGCAGCCTCTTGGGTCTTGAGTCTGTGTAAAGTCAAGCCCAACACACACACACACACACACACACACACACACACACACACACACACACACACACACACACACAGTTAGCAGTGCAAAGGCTCTGGCTTCAGCCTGTACACAGGCCTGAGTCTTGGGAATTGAGGTGCTGGGATGGAGGAAGTGGTCTCATTCTAGTCTTGGCCAGAACAGTCGTTTGCTCTACTCATGGTTCTAGTCTTCTCTCCTCTTTACGTTTTTGTTTACTATATTTATGTATTTGTATGTGTATGCAAGTGTGTATGCATGTGTGTGTTTGTGTGTGTGTGTGTGTGTGTGTGTGTGTGTGTGTGTGTGCGCGCATGTGCAAGTATGCATCCAAGTTTGTAGTGTGTGTCCATGTGTCTGCATGTGTGCATACATGTTTGTGCATGTTCTCATGCATGTGTGTGTATGTATGTGTCTGTGGTATGTGGTCCTCAGGCTTGGCGGAGAGTGTTTACCTACTGAGTCATCTCACTGGTCTTCCTCTTTTCTTTTTAAAGAAACATCTCAGGATGAGGCTCCTCTGAAGGCAAGGAGAGCACCAGGGGGATTATTCCCAGCATGACATGAACACCCAAACCTTCTTAAGTCAACACCCATTCATGTAGGCCTACATTCATTCAGCCAGTATGATCCAGTGCAAGATCAGGAAAGGGGCAAATCCCCACCCGTGAACCTGTGAGTTCCCTGAGCTTATAGGCCCCCGTCCAAACTGTCCTGTGCCTGATCCAGAGAAAGTTTCCAGTGCCTCCAACATTGCTGTGTTTCCCATGCTATGACAAAATACCCGACAAAAGGACCTTCAGGGCCTGACAGTACTGTTGGGGGTGGTGGGGACGTTAGGAGTTGAGGTTTATTGGGAGATCACTGGAGAAATGCCCCTGAAGATGGCATTCGCACCCCAGACCACTATTGTTTCTCCCCCATTAAGTGAACAGCTCTGCTCCGCCATGAACTCCTATCACTGGTGCAGCCTCATCAGCCCGAACTCAAGAGAGCCAAGAGACAACCGACTGAAATCCCTGAGACAAGCCTAAGTGACCTCTTTTCTTCCTACAATGCTATCTTAGGTATTTTGTTACAGCAACAGAAGGCCGACTACTGCACAGAGACATCCAGCATCTGTAAAGCATAATTTCTCCCAATGTGTACAATATTGCATGCATCAAAACCAGGGCTCTGAGGTAGTCTCTATCCACCCATCTTACTCCATCTCCCCATTTCACAGGTGTGTGTGTGTGTGTGTGTGTGTGTGTGTGTGTGTGTGTGTGTGTGTGTGCTATGCAATGCCATCACACCAGCCATCATTTTAAAAAGAGCTACTCTTTTTCTCTCAAGAGCAGACAACGGTGGCAGAGGTGTGAGGCTATCATCCCAACTCTGCCATGTAGATAGTTGTGGGAGGAGGTGGAGGTTGGGGTGGTGAGGTGCAGGTGCTAGGTGAGGGGAGTAGAGAGCAAGCCAAAGCAGTGCTGGCTTCCATTCAGGCACTGCCCGGAGCCCCTTGGCACCAACGGCCTGCATAGGACTCACCTCTGTGATGATATAGAAGTCATCCCCAGGCTCCCCCTGAACAACGATTTTCTCTCCATCTTCAAACTGCACAGGCTCCAGGGCATCAGCTACAGTCAGGCGTTCCCACTTCTCCAGGGATTCTGCAGGAAGACGAAAGGGGTCACAGGTCATTCCTCTCCACCATGGGATCCCCCATTGCTCTTCCACATTATTTTTGAGGCAGGGTCTCTCAATTAAATCCAGAGCTCACTGATGTGACTAGCCGCTTGCTCATCAGCTTGCTCTGGGATCCCATCACCACCTCCAGAGACTTGAATAATAGGCAGGCTCCCACACCCACCCAGCATTTATATGGGTGCTGGGTTCTAAACTCCAGTCCTCATGCTTATACAGCAAGCATTGTAACCTCTGAGCGACCCTCCCCAGATTCATGTTTGTTTTTAGACAAGGCCTCACTCGATATTCCAGGTTGGACTTGAACTCACTGTGTAATGATTAGTTTCAGTTGTCAATTTAAATAATGAGAATAATCTGGGAAGGAAGTCTCAGTGAGGGATGGTCTAGATCTGGCTGGACCGTGAGCATGTCTGTGGGGGACTGTCTTAATCCCTTATGGATGTGGGAAGATCCAGCCTGATTGGGACCATTCCCTAGTTGGGGGTCTTGGACTGTGTAAGCGTAGAAAGGGCCAGCTGGACACTAAGCATGTGTGCCTTCATTCTCTCTCTGCCTTTGCTGTGAATGTGATGTGACCAACTGTCTCAAGTCCCTGCCACCAGGACTTCTCCATGAGAAGCTCTACCCTAGAACCCATTCTCCCCCAAGTTGCTTCTTGTCAGGGTGTTTTACATTACAGCAGCAGAAATGAAAGGAGGACATCTTGGGTAGCCCTACCTAGCCTCACAGAAATCCTCCTGCCTCAGCTGCCTGAATGCTGGGTTTACAAGCTGGAGCCATCATGACCATCACTGTTGCTATGATACTCAGAAAGGACACACCTACCACTACGTTGGGCAAAACTACCCATTTCTGACACTGAGTCAGTCTGAAAATGCTTAGAAACTCCACAGGCTGCTGCTGCCTTGCTCACACCCTCCCGTCCCTGACACTGCCCATCCCCGGCCCCAGAGAGGAAGAAAAACATAATATAATGTGGGAGTTTTCTGTGAGAAAATCATGGTCACCTTTTAACTATATCCCCCTCCCCGCCCCCTCTAAGTGAAAGAAACCTTTTCCAGCCTACGCTTAGACTCTACATATGTAGGCCAGCTGCTAAAAATAAAATTTTTTAAAAGGCATTCATTTTGGATCTAGGTTAGCAGGGAAGTATCTCTCCCCTAAATCCCCTGCCCATGCCCCTACACTACAAAAGGGCCACGTTTTCCATGAAGCCCAGGCCACAGGGAACCCTGCTGTGTACAGTAGGCAGTAAGTCTTCTACTCTAAGCACAGTAGTGGGTCCGCCTCCCTTTTTTCTGTCCCTGCTTCTCACTTTCTCTCCTCCCCTCTCATTTATAGACACATCTCACAATATAGCCTAGACTGGCTTTAGAACTCTTATAATCCCCCTGCCTCAGCTGCCTGGGTACTAGGTTTGTTGCCAGCTTTCTTTAAAAGCTATCTGACCAGGTATATTAATTAGCTCATGGAGATGGAGGCAGAGGATCAGAGAACTTCAATGCCAGCTCTGACTATATAGTGAGTTAGAGGCCAGCTTGGGCTGTGTGGTAGTTTGAATTGGAATGACTCCTATAGGTTCAGAGATTTTGTTTTGTTTTGTTTTTTTCCGAGGCAGGGTTTCTCTGTATATCTTTGGAGCCTGTCTTGGAACTTGCTCTGTAGACCAGGCTGGCCTCGAACTCACAGAGATTCGCCTACCTCTTCCTCCTGAGTGCTGGGATTAAAGGTGTGCACCACCACTGCCCAGCCAGATTTAGAGATTTAAATGCTTGGTCATTGGTGAGTGGCACTACTTGAAATAGATTGGGGGTGTGGCCTTGTTAGAGAAAGTGTGTCACTGGGGGTGGGCTTTGGGGTTTCAAAAGCCCAAGCCAGACCCAGTTGTCTCTCTCTTCCTGCTGCTTTCAGATTCAGATATAGAACTCTCTGCTACTATGTCTGCCTGCATGCAGCCATGCTACCTACCATGGGAATAATGGACTAAACCTCTGAAACTGTAAGCAAGCCCCAAGTAAATACTTTCTTTTATGATTCATCGTGGTCACAGTGTCTTTTCACAGCAATGAAGCAATGCATATCATCCATTGTGGAATAGGGTCACTTTTGAGCGAAATTCTAGTCTGTATCAAGAAGAAACAGATGCAGAATTGGAATGTAGACGTGGAACACTGTGTGCAATAGAGGCTGCAGTTAAGATGCTCACCTGTAGGTGAGTGGTGTGGCTCAGTGGTGGAGCACCTGCCTAGAATCCCCCAGTGGGGTTCAGCAATAAAGTACTTGCCTAATATGTGCAAGGCTTGGGCTTCAGCAGCAGCAGTACCACCTCTCCCACTTTCTCTTTCTCTCTCCCCCACACATGTTTTTTTTTAATTACTTATTTTTATTTTATGTACATTGGTGTTTTGCCTGAATATATGTGGGATTCTTTAGAACTGGAGTTACAATCTGTGAGCTGCTGAGAATTGAACCTGGGTCCTCTGGAAGAGCAGTCAGTGCTCTTAACCCCTAAGCCATCTCTCCAGTCTAGCTCCCCCACATGTTTTTAAGGATAGGGTCCCCCCCCCCAATAGCATTTAAAATGTGCAATATTCCAAGGTTTGGAAACAAGACTTGCCATAACGTTATCTTCTAACACCATAAATCTTGGGTGAAAGCTGAAATAACTGTAAGGGAGACAGCCAGTATTTGGCTCCAGAACTTAAATGAAACACTACACATTTCAGAACATTTAAACCACACACATACAGGCACAGGCAGGGAGGGACTTGGCAGTGACCTGACTGGGGGATAACTGGGGGGGGGGGTGGTGAGTGTCTGCCTGTGGGGATAAATTTCTGCTCGGGCAAAGAGCGGGTTCTAGGTAGATAGTGATGAACTGCACACCCTGCGGCTGGGCTTGTTTCTCTGAGCCAGGCTTCTTACAACACTGGAAATGGCTGGTTCTGTGTTGTGTGCTTCTCACTATAATGAATAAATGAGGACTGCAGTAGTTCATTAAAGGCAGGAAGGGGAGGCACCTTCACACAGCAATAGGACAAAGTGTATGAAGAGACTCTGTGTCTAAGAGGCACTGAGAGGGGCAGGTGCCAAGCAGAGACCTCCCTCATATTCAGAACCAGATTACCATCTCTTCTCCCAAGATCCCTGAGCTACTCAACTGTGCACATGAGCCCAGGATGCATGTACAACCCACAAGTCTCCACAGGCCGTAGGGGTGGAATATAAAGGTGGCCTTGGAAGGGCAATGATGTCATTGAGGAGCCATGCTCAAGGTGAGCCAAGAGGAAGGGGGAAGACACTTAGTGTAAGACTCCAGCTAGGAGAACAAAGAGCTAGCTTTCAGCTCTGAATCTCGGAGCTGGGATGGTGGCACCAAAGACAGCAAGAGAGATAAGCAGACACAGTTTGGGAAGGACAGGGACACTGACAGGATGACATTCATGCTCACAGGTAGCAGGGCTTGTATATGCACCTGTATAAAGGTGCACCGTAAATGTGTGCATATATGAACAGTGTGTGTGTGTGTGTGTGTGTGTGTGTGTGTGTGTGTGTGTGTGTGCACGTGCATGAATGTAGGTACTATGAACGTGTGCCACAAATGTGTGTGTACTTATGAATGTGCACATATATGAATGCATGCCATATTTGTGCGTGTGTATCTGTATGTACGTGTGCATGTGTGCAAGTGTATGAGTGTGTGGTATGTGTGTACATGGGCATGTACTCCCATCCCTGTGGGAGCCATGCAAATTTATCTGTGTTTGCATGTGAGCATGCATGTCCCAAACCTGCATATTGCTAGGCAGAGATGGCCTATCAGCCGCCCAGGGAGAAGCAGAGGTGGGCTGGTTGCAGGCGCTCACAGGAGGCTGCAGAGAGGCTCCGAGCAACAGAACTACTGACCTAGGATGGAAACTTTGCTGAGGAATTCCTCATACATCTTGCGTTTCCTCAGTGTGCTCCCCTGTGAAAGGAAAAGCAGAACAAAGAAGGTGGGTCTCCAGTCACAGTTGGTCTGTCAGCGCTTGCAGATTTCTCTCAGTGACTAATCTCTTCAGAGGAAACCCAACAAGCAAGTCTATATGACGCTATGTCTCCTATTTCCTGCTCTTCAAGACCTCCTGTGTCTTCTGAAGCAGCTTCCAGCACCACCAGCAGGCCCAGTGGTCCAACCCTGTGCAAGCCACCCTAGTACATGGGACCATGAGGTTTGAAGTTTCCAAAGGTGGACACAGCTCTTCCTGCCCTGCTCTAACTCTAGACTCTAACCTGTAATCCTCCTGCCTCAGCACCCTTACTTGAATTACAAGTATGCACCATGGAGATGCACCGTTGCAAAGCCTTGAGGTTTCTGGACAGTTTGTCAGGACATCCAGCCACCCAGTGGCCTCCCAGATATCACAGATGATCATGTGCCCTGCCTGGCCACTGATGAGATGACATAGACATCCTAGAGGAGCTTGCTCTGCTTCCCATTGCAGCTGCTGGGACTCTCTTATTCCTGAGGTCAATACCAATCTCTGGTACTGCAGCCTTCCCACCGTCTGCTCACTAAGATGCACATCGGAAGATGTCTGGGAAGGAGAGATGGATCAGACATGAGAGACCTGCAAAATGCCCAAGGTCTTTAAAGGGGAATGGCTCAGCCTCGCCTGAGAGACTGGCAATCTCAGTCCTTACATGGGGTGGGATTTATAATATAGAAGTCCCTCAGGGGGCCTGACCCTACGCTTTGAATACATCAGCACAATCTGCAGTAGCCCCAAGCAGGGCAGAAATGGAGAGACCAGGGCTGGAGAGATGGCTCAGAAGTTAAGAGCACTGACTGATCTTCCAGAGGATCTGAGTTCAATTCCCAGCAACCATATGGTGGCTCACAACAATCTGTAATGAGATCTGGTGCCCTCTTCTGGTGTGCAAGCATGCATGCAGAGAACTGTATACCTAATAAATAAATAAAATCTTTTTTTTTAAATATTTATATAAAAAAAAGAAATGGAGAGACCAACGCACTGTATGCTCAGAGTGGAAGCATCAGGTGTTAAGAGTAAGACAAAGCCAGACAGACATGCTGTCCCTCTCGACACCACCCACTAACAGGGACAAACACTGTTCTGTCTCTGTGCTCTAGCAGCGGGTTCAGTTGGGTATAAAGGATATTCATGTCTCTGTCAACTTGGCTCATTGTGGGTGGCTCCATCACACAGGAAATAAGAGTTGCAACAGGAACCCTCTCCACACAGGGTGTGGGGGTAGACCATGGACCCGAACTCAGAGTCATGAGCCAGTATAGCCCTGCTGAGGGATAAAAAGGACTCTCAGGAGAAGGAATGGACTGAAGGCATGTGGCAGTCAATGCCAGTCCCTGGAAAGCTATGACAAAAATGTGAGTGGCAGGGAAGTGAGGAAGAAGGGCTCTTGAGGCTCCAGGGCACACACCACAACTTCCATGGGGCCAGATCATGGGGTTCTCTCTAGCTATGCATGAGGTCAACCTTTGCTTGATTCAAGATGCTCAATACTCCTGGCTCAACTCCTTGAGCTCTCAGCATCCAGAACACAGACTAAGGGGGCTGATATGAGCTTCCTACTTTCAGAAAGAATATGAAGCCTACTGTGGGTACCACTTGTACCCCACACAACAGGACCCCACATGGCCAGGCTGAGTTTCTGAGGGGATGAACACTTCAATGCAGGGGAACAAGGGTAAATCTGGGTGTACTTTTCATGTTACTAGTCCTGAGGAAATGAGATTTTTAAATCCCTTGTTATAAGGAATGAGATTCAGTATTTCTTAAGTTGATGCTACTTATGGTAATGGTGGTGATAGTGTTGTTGACAGTGATGATGATGGTGGTGTTGGTGGGTGGTATTGATAATAGTGATGATGGTGGTGGTGGTGGTGGTTTTGATGAGAATGATAATGACAGTGATGGTGGTGGTGGTAGTGACGATGATGCTGAGGTGATAATGATGCTATTGATAGTCACAAGGGTGGTGGTGATGATGGTGGTGGTGATAGTGATGATGATGGGAGTGTGGATGGTGATAATGATGCTGGTGATGATGACAGTGGCACAGCAGTGATGGTGCTGACCGATAGTAAAGATGACGGTGTGAATCTTACTGAGTAACCTGGAGGAGGGCTCTTAGAGAGGGTTAGCACACTGTCTTTCCGTCACTGCCCATGCTCTGCGACAATCGTATCCTCTGCAAGGTCTCGGGTTCTCCATCAGGTCCATGATCTGGCCACTGTCTCTAACCTGGGCCCCCCTTCTCCCTCTGTGACATCAAACCACTGCTCAGACAAAGCTGCCAACACCTCAGCTCGGAAGGTTCTGTTTCCTGTTGTGATGCAGGAGTCCATCCACCTGAGACAAAACTCTAGTCATCAGAAACGGGATGAGTCACTCTGTAGGCAGGTACGGATAGGTGCCAGCCTCCTGCACCCCAGCCACTCCCGGAGCACGCTCTTCTCAGAAGATGGCAAGAGGCATAGCTTGCCCCTGGAATAGCTGCTAATGTACCCCCACAGCTCTGAGAGATTATTGTTGTATCTCTACTGGACTGGAAACAGAGGTCCAAAGAAGGCAATGGCTTGGTTCTTGTCCAATGAGTCGGAGGCTGAAACTGCTGTCCTAGAGCTCTTTGTGTTATCAAGCTGGCTGCTAACAGAGATCTGCCCGCCTCTGCTCCCTGAATGCTGGGGTAGAAGGGGTGTACCACCACACCCAGCTTCCTTTCTTTCCTTTGTTGAAGTATAGTTTCACACTAGCCTAGAACTCACTATGTAGTCCAGACTGACCTAGTACCCGTGATTCTGTCTCAGCCTCCAGAGTGCCAGGACAAGCATGAGCTCACACAGAATGCCATACTGCATTCTCGACCACTCGGCATCTTTGCTCCTGTGGGGACAGAAGCTGTGTCCACTGCTATGTGCTGTGCCGTGTGGCCAACCTCCATCCTCACCCTGGATTGGGGGAATCACAGCCCCCTATGATCAGGCATGGGGCTGGCACAAAGTAGAGCTAAGATGCTCCAGTCTGTTTGATGTCATAGCATGCCCTCCCATGCTCCGGTGCAGGCTGAGTAGCCAGCAGCAGCTGTGTTCAACCACACAGGTAGCTTTCAGACAGGCTTCCGTGTGGACAGGCATTCATAGGGGGCCTAGCTGCCATGGATATCTCCTCTCTGGATGCCTGTCAGCCAATGACAAAGACAGCTCACTGCTTTCTCTGCAGCCCAGTGCCCTTTGGGACACTCATAGTGTGATCTCCACGGCTGGGCACCTCTTAGAGACACAGGTACCCACAGTCCTGTTAAAGCATGATGAGCCAAGAGAAAATCTATCCCTGAATAATCATGTACCAACAGTGGAAGGATGATGTCCATGACTGAAACACAGAGACATTAGCAGCCAGCAGGGCTCTTACCAGCCAGGCCCTGCCACTCTGACTTGAGGACCCTAGAAGATAGAGTGGGCAACCCAGGAAATCCCACTTGAAGATCAAATATCATAAAAGGAGAAACCAGCCCTGTATAACATTTGGGGTGATAGAGGAGAGGAACCTGGGGGTCATAGAGAAGGGGTTAGGACTCTGGGGAACACACTGAGGTGGTAGGTGTCATTTTTGAGATTCAGAGGCTTCCAGGAGCAGCAGGTCACTATAAGTTGGTGTAGGAACACCCAGAAAGCTTAGAGAGGCAGTTCACCAGCATATCCAGTGCCCCTTAACTGGTGACAAGTCTGGGGAAGGTTGGAGGATGACTTTGAGCTTGAGCTGTCAGAAAGCCTGGGCTCAGACCTCCTTTCTCATTGTCCTCTTGAGCTCCATTTCCTCATCCGTTCAAATTGGAATATTAAACCCTGCCCCAAAGGGTCTCCAAGGACACTGGAACAGAATACAGAGACAGTGCTCCAGCTCTACCCCTAACCTTGGGCCTCAACTTCCCCATCAGATCTGATTCAGACTAGCACTGATAAGCCTGTGAAGTCCCAATCCTAGAAACCCAGAGTCACAAGGCCCCAAGCTCTCTGCTTCTAGGAAAAGTCCTCTGATGGCTAATCCTGATGGTCAATTTGACAAAACGTAGAATCACTTAGTAGACAAACTTCTGGGCATGTCTGTGAGGGAAGTTCCAGTTTGGGTTATTAGAAGAAGGACACACCTTATACAAGTCAGGAGTCAGCCTAAACATGAGAGAACCCAGCACTATTCTATAGGCTGGCATCCTGGACTGAGTACAAAGGAGAAAGCAAGCTGAGAGCCATCTCTCTGCTTCCTGACTATGGATGCCATGTGACCAGCTGCCTTATGCTCCTGCCACCATGGAGGACTGCACTTAAAGCTATGAGCCACAATAAACTTCCCCTCCCTTAAGTTGCTTTGGTCAAGTATTTTGTCAGAGCGAAGAGAAAAATAACTAATTCAATTCCCAGCAGGGCTAGGAACTCAATGTACAGCAGGGCATGGAGAACCTCATTAAAATGTCCTCAGCTATCCAGACCTCGATGGTTAGACAGTGGTTCTGCCAGCGGAGACTGGACCAAGTCTGTTTCCATGACAACAAGATGGCACAATTGGAAAGCCAGTGTCTAGGCTCTTGTGACACAGAGCTGTTGTGTCTGCTGATGGGTACAGGTCAGGATGACTGCGGTGGCAGTGGCCTGCTCAGTGACCTGGCTCAAGCCATTTTAATCCTATCCAGCCCTAAAAAAAAAGGCATCTCTTTTGGAAAAAAAAAAAAAGGCATCTCTTTTGAAAATGTGTAATCCCCACTGACCACCTAGCAATTAAGCTCTCCCAGTGGAATGTAGGCAGGTTGTGACCCAGGAACCTCAGATGCTAATGTTGGTACAGTGGGCAGGATGATGCTGAAAATGTTGTGGAGCCCAGGGAAGTGGTCAGGTGGCAGGTGAAGCCAGCCTACTTTGTTCCTACACTGAGCAGCCATTTGCTAAGCCTCTTGGTGACATGAGCTTTATGGCATGCAAGACAGCAAACCCAAGATGGCTCCAAAGGGGCTCAGCCTAGGAACCTGCCTGCAGAGGCTAGTTCAGCCTTCTCCCCAAGCAGCCTGCTTGGTACAGGGCCTCGATCTGCCTGTCCCCACGACACCTGCAGCACGCCTTGGAAAGGTTGGTATTGATTGCCAACTTGACAGAATCTAGGATCACCAGGAAGGGAGTCTCATCGAAGGATGATCTTGGTGCTGGTTAATGTGTCTTGATTGTGTTAATGGAGCTGGGGACATCCACCTGGAATGTGGACAGCCCCATTTATTAGTCCTGAACTGAAGGCACAGGAGAACAAACTGAGGACTGGATTCCAGTGCCTAGAGGGCACTTCTTGGCTGTGGCTGGGGTGTGACCAGTTGCCTCTGGCTCCTGCTGCTGTGACCTCCCTGACACTGACATGATGGATGGGACCTTGGAACTGTGAGCCAAAATAAGCCCTTTCTTCCCTAAGTTGCTTTTGTTGGAGCTTCTTGTCAGATCAATAGGAAAGAAACCAAAGCAGACCTCAGCCAAGATCCCAACCAGATTTCAATGGCAGGGACCTGGAGACACCGAAGGGCAGAGCACACACTCGCTTCCCATGGTCCCCAGGGTCTTTTCTTGCTCCCCCACCTGCAGAGTGCACCTGAGTCTCAAATGAATTGGCACGAGGCCGGGTTAGAGGATCACTGTGTGGACAGGAGAGGAAGATGGTGTTTGCTGAACATGCAGAGGGCCCGCTTTGCTCAGGGTGTTCCAAGTAGGACAATGAGACCAGGGACCAAAGACCCTGCCCCGCAACCCCACCACACACACACACACACACACACACACACACACACACACACACGTGTGCACTCGTAGTACTGAGAACCACACCCTATTCATGATGAACTCTGCCTACCCCATGGTTCAGAAGAACTGGAACCAGGGATGTAACTCCAGCTCCCAGCACAGCCTGTCCTAGCCAGGCCACCTATGCTACCCAGGACAAAGAGCTGGCCCTGACTGAAGTTTCTCTATCACCTGAAGCCTCCAAGCAAAAACTCACCCCATCCCGACCCCTGCACTGCACCATGAGCAATAGCTCAGAAGGTTCTCGGGAACTTTTGTGTTTGTAGTTTCTCAATGCCTTGGGGTTCTGACTGTGGGCAAGGGTGGAGGGGGTCATCTACTCCCAGGCTGTGAGTCACTGGGTGGCTCTAAGATCACCTCAGAAACTCTACAGAAAATGGGGGTGCATTGAGATTGTGGGTGTCATACCACCTATACTATGACATGGAGGGTGCCTGGTTCTTGTGGAGATAGCTTAGAGAGTCAGTAAGGAATCAGGTCCTTCAGAGTCAGTGGCATTAGGAATGGGACACAAGTTCCCAGGGACTCAGAACACATTATAGAGAGGCCTCAAAAGACCCCAGTATGACCTCTCCTACACAATTTAATTTTGTATATGCAACTTTTCCCCCCTTTGGAGACAGGGCTTCACATAATCCAGGCTGGCCTCAAAGTTGCTATGTAGCCAAGGATGACTGGACTTAGGAGTTCACCCCCTGAGTACTGGACCACTGTGCCTGGTTAAATCAGTGCTGGGCATGGACCCCAGGGCTTTGTGCACATCAGGCATGCCTTCTACCAACTGCATAACATCCAGCCCCTCTAATGGGAATTGCTAACTCACTAGCTGCAGACACAAGGTCCCCCAAAAGGGGCAGATGAACAGAGGGGCCAAGGATTAAATAAAAGGAAAGAAACTCATGGACTACTAGTCTCTGCTGAGCCCTCGCCTGTGTGCCTACAGGTGACAATGCACCCCCAACTGTGCCCAGCATTGGGCACTGTGTGTCCCTTAGGCAAACAGCGGCAAGGAGACACTTAGGAAAATTCCAAATTAGAAGTCACCAAATTCTAACTTGAATGTGGAGTCTGAGCTGACCTTGTGGGATGTAACCAACTCCCTCGGGACACTGGTGACTCTTCATTTTCTTTGTCTTCCACTGTGAGTCCCAACTAAGGCAAGTGCTCTCAGTGGGGTGATTTGGATGTATTCAAGTCTGCCCAGATGGGGGATGGGTATGGACAGGATCCAAATTCTCCACAAGAGCTCTGCCGATTCTGGAGCCCAAATGCGCTATTCTTAGTGTCTGGGGATCCGAAATTAACCCATAGAAAATACCAGTTCCCTCTGCGATTGGAGAGCATTCCTGAATATAAAGTCCTGACCACAAAAGTCCCACAGCCAGCAATGACACAGCATAGATGAGACAGTAGAGAGGAAGCTGCTAGTGCAACTCCAAGCCAGGTGTGCTCAGAAGGGATGGGGACTGTGTCCCCTTGCAGGGAGGAAGGAGACCCCCATTGCACCCTCCCACTGGGACAGGCAGGTCCCTGCAGATGGAGAACATGTTGGAGACAAAGGACTACAGTGCTGCACCGTCTGTTCTGTGTCTTTGTGCCCACAGCAGCACAGGAGCCCTGATGTGCTGAGCATGCTAAGCCTGGGGACAGCTGCCTTCCAAGACAGTGCTGATCCTACAGAAGAACTGGCATCCCATCAAGACCACAACAGGATGTGCCCTCTGTACCTCAGTGACTGAGGACACAGGATCCATCCTGAGCTATTCTGGGGAACATTCTAGAATGTCTGACCCAATGGTCACTATCAGTTCTCATTGGGATGCCCAATCTTGAGTTCCAGGTGGTCCCAGGCACCTCTGTGACTCCAGGAACTCTATGTCAGAGGTCAGGAGTGTGGGCTCTAGAGGAGGCTGTGGACCTTGGGATGGAGTACTCCCTGACTCTTTAGGATGAAACCCTCATTCTCTTCTCATTGTGTTCCACATACAGGCCCCTGTGCTCCACGCAGCAGCCACCACAAGGCCTTTGCACTCTCTGTCCCCATGATGTCTTTTAGCCTTTGCCCTAATGTCACCATGGAGGGACCCTGGGTTTTATTCTCCAAGTGACCTTGTGGTCCTAGATGGTAGGGCTGGAGATCCAGCCATTACAACCACATTTTAGAGTATCTAGAAAGAGAGAAAGGGGGCATGCAATAGAGACATCTCCCAGCCATCTAACAGTTTTAAAGAGCTTCCAATACCTTTTCTGATACTTTCCCCTCATGTCAAGGGCTATGTCTATCATGCAGACCCATCTTGACCTGGGACCTGGGTTTCTGGTGGCATAGACTCTACGACCATCTTCCCCTCACAAAGCTTCCTGGCCAGGGTTCCACTCACCATGAGGATGCGCCTGTAGCTGTCACGGTCGATGCCCCAGAGCTTAAGGTCTGTTTTGGCCTGCACGGTGGCTGCTCTGGGGGTGCCGTAGATGAGGGCCAGCTCTCCGAAGCTTCCCCCCTCACTGATGGTGGTAACCCAGTCTCCATTCACATATACCTTCAGAGAAAAGAAAAGAAGGTGAGTCACAAGCTGTGATATGTGGATCACAGTAGCTGCCTCCTCTATGGGGAATCCATAGCCCACCCTGGTGGGAAAGACAGGGGCCTTGCAAGGCTCTTGGACCACTTCTTACACTCCCCTACTCTGGAGGTAACCATGGGCTAACCATGCTCCAAGGATCTCTCTTCCCACATCACCCCATCCTACTCAGAGCCACAACTGGGCAGCACACCACACTAAAGAACAGGTTGGGACCAGAGGGCAGAACACAATGTGTCACAGCTACTTCCTGAGCAGGGATCATCTCTCAGTCTCTTTGAGCCTCAGTTTTCCAGACTGCACCCCAATAAGTTGTTCTACCATTACACATATATAGATCCAGATGAATACCCTGCCTCTTGCCTTTCTCATTTACAAACTGCCTGTCCTCTCTGGCAATTCAGTGATCTCTCTGCCTGAGTATCCCTCTGACCCCCTTGTCCCATCCCTGTGGGCACACACTGACTGTCCCCTTCTCCTCTGGACCTTTGCCACCAAGACAAGCACCCAAGTCTTTTGGCCAGTGGCCTAGTTGAGCCCCCTGGCCAGGCACCACTACCAAGCTGCACTGAGAAGAAGCCAGGACAAGATTCCCTTTCAGGCCGCATGGGCGACGCACCCTGCACAGTGTGCGCACTATGCATAGACCTTGCACAGCCCACACCCAACTGGGACACAGAATGGGCAGATTGTTCATTCCCAGGGCGATTATGCAGCTCGGTTACTATAAATTGACACAATGCATGCTTTATCCCTCAGCGTCTCAATGAGCGTACAGAACCGTTCCCACTGCTAAACCGGGTGCGTACCCGAAGAATGGATTGTGATGAATCATGGAAGCAATTCTTACTGAAATCAATGTCTCATTATCCGGTAATAACTGAGGCACAGAGATTTCTGTCTGAAAGAGAACGCCTCGCAGGTGATGGTTGTAACTCCACGATGAAGTGAACAAGGCGTGGAGAGGGGCTGGCTAGCCACAAAGATGGGGGGTGGGGAAGACAGTGGCTCCCAAAGACAGGACTCTACCAGATGGATGTGTGCTCCTCCCACCTGTCCTGGTGGGTTCCCCAAACCCCAGAATGATCTGAGGTGCGGGGAGACAAAGATGTGGGTACAGCTTGTTTTAAAAACCCTCAAAGAGGGTGGCTTGTCATACACCTGTCACCCCAGGCTGATGCAGGAGGATGACAGGCTCTAGACCAGCCTCGGCTATAAAGTAAGGTCCTGTATCCAAAAAGCAAAACAAAAATAAAGCCAAAAAGATCCACAAAGAATCTGGAAACGATGCCCATCGAATGCTATAGGGAATGTGGAGGAGAAAAGGGAAGGGAGTGATTTGACACTTTAGACATGAGTTTACAGACATCAGAGCATAACCCCCAGGACCTCACTTCATTTCCACAGCCAAGGGAGGGTAGGGCAGAGCGCCTCCCTCCCCTCCCAACTCAGAGCTGGCACTGCCCCCGTGCCTATGCTTCTGCAGGAATTTACACATGCAGAGTTAACTTGCAGGTGGAAAAACCCCAGTAATCTGAACATGTAGCTCAGTGAGGATGCACATCCCTCCAGGACCTCCTCAGTGTCACCCTCAGTCTGTCACTTAGCTCCTTTACCCTCAGAGTGCTCATCCAGACTAGATGGGCTTGGGCTGTCATAACCACATGATGCTGCCAGGATCATTGGGGTTTTTTTGTTTGTTTGCTTGCTTGCTTGCTTTTTATGGTACTAGGGTTTGAACACAAGGCCTTGCACTACAGCTCCTCACTGGGAGATTCTAGACAGGTGCTCTACCATTGAAACACACCCCAGCCCCTCACTGGGGGATTCTAGGCATGTACCCAGCTTCTCTCTGAAGTATTCTAGACCAATACATACAATACATCCCCGTAGTCCATGCTGTCCCCTAACTTGGCAAAAATCTCCAGTTGCAGCCTCCAGAGACCTGGGATTACAGGCATGTACTACCACCCAGGCATCAGAAACATTCTTCATTTGAATGTGACTTCCTTGTTTGTCTCTGACAAAGGTCTGGGGCAGCATCTGTTGCGTCACAGGCACACCTGTTGGCTCAGCAGAAGCATGTGTTACTGAAAGCATATCCCTAGAGGCTGCTCTCACCCCTCGGTCTCCATGTGTCATCTTGGGCTGAGTCATAAGTACAGATGCTCTTGGGGTTGGGAGAGAGGTGTGTAGGACATGCAAGTAGGTTAGTCTCTCTCCTTACAGCATGGGGATCGAGGAAGCCACACAGTGACTACCCCAAGTAGGAAAAAGGACACAAAGCCACCTTCCTCAGAGCACTGGGCCTCTGGGAAAACATCCCAGCTGAGCAACTCCCACACTTCACTCCCCAAAGGAAGAGTGAGTGTAGCTGCCCTAGGACATGACCAAGGGAGCAGGGACCCTCTGCAGTGACTACCCTCCCTCATCCCAGAGCCTCAAGCCCTAGGGGATCCCTCACAGTGTCAGAGGAAACCATTGTGTCCTCCAGGGCCACCCAGAGGACAAAGGGCCATCCTTCTGTGCACACTGGCCTCTGTCACAGCTCCTCCACCCAGCTGGTACGCAAAGGGGCTACTCTTGTTTGGTTCCATTTTTTGTTTTTTCTTCCTTTAAGAGGAAAATGGTGGGAGGCCCCACTGGGCTACATTATGCCACACTAGGAGCCAAGGGTCCCCCAGCTGAGCTCAGCCTCTGCCACTCCATCCTGCTTGCCTTTCTCCTTCCTGCCTGTCCCTGTTCAGCCTCTGTTCAGTGAGTGGCCCTCTGACCCAGGCGCCTTCTCACCTTTAGGGACTCTGCAATAGAGCACAGATTCCCATCTGCAGTGGATCTTCCAAAGAGCAGAGACACAGGCCATAGGCAAATGCCACAGAGATATAAGCCTGGTGTGGTGGCCCATGCGTGGTGATCTTAGCCCTTGAGAAACTGAGTCTGGGGGGTTGGGAACATAAGGGTAGCCTAGGCTACAGAGCCTCTTGTCTAAAAAAGAAAACAACAAGGCTGAGGAGACAGTTCAGTTGATAAAGTGTTTACCTTGCAAGCAGAATACATGAATTCAAACTCTAGAACCCATGCCTCTGGGCACAGTGGCCTGGGTCTGTAACCCCAGTGCTGGGGAATGGAGGGTGGGGGACAAGGGGTGGGTAGAGACAGGCAAATCTCTGGGGCACATTGGCTAGCTATCCTACATAAATCAGTGAGTTCTAGACTAATGAGAGACTCTGTATTAACAAAGCAAGGTGGACTGACAGGATGACTCAACAGATAAGTACTTGCCAGGCTAGCCTGACGACCTAAGTTCGATCCCTGGAACCCATGCAAAGGTGAGAGGAGAGGACCAACTCCATAAAGTTGTCCTTTGACCTCCAGATATGTGTGGTATCAAAAGCACCCCCCTACATCACACACACACACACACACACACACACACACACACACACACACACACACACACGATATAATAAATAAAACTAAATTTATAAAACAAAGTGGATGGTACTTGAGGAATGATACCTGAGGTTGACCCTTAGCTTCCATATGCATGTGTCCATGGACATACACACTAAGAAAAAAAAGAAAAAGGGAAAAAAGGGAAACCATAAAAAAAAAAACCTCTGAATTCAGATCCCTGGGGCGGCCTGAACTCTGCATGTTTTTAGGGGACTCATGCCAAGCTTGTTCAGACTGTAATGTGCCCAGAGGTAGCCAGAGGTGGATGGATGGCAGAAGGCCACCTGTGCGGTAAAGTCTTGGCAGAATCCCCAAAGATCACTGGATTTCTGGAGTACCAGGACTCTAGGACCAGTGAACATTGCCCTCCTGGTGCAGATGGTCCAAGGTTTCCAGAAGCCCAGAGTTGCCCAGACTGGGGCAGAGCTAGCTCTGCCTCACTTCCCAAGCATTTCAAATCAGGGGAGGCAAGATAGATGGAAAGAGCTGGGGCTACCGCGTTGTCATTCCAGGTCTATGCCCCCAGACCACTTCTGGGTAGTCATTGGGACAGTGAGCCTCTCCCCCTTGTAGCCAAACCATCCTGAGTGTGACCCTCTCTTTCTCTTCCTTGTGTCCACATGTAGTTCCTGGGCCCCCTAAGACAGGCCAGGTCAAGACCCCAAATCAGGAGTTAGCTTCTGACTTCAGCATCCCAATGTAAACCCCAAAGTGGAGTCACATGAGATCTGCATGAGCCCAACAGTCCAGGGAACTGCTAGCACCCAGCCTGCGTCTAGCACCCATCTCCACTAGAACAGCACAGCATTTGCGGGACCTCAAGACCGAACACTGAACTCTCCAGATACACTCACTGTTGGGCTATATTCAACATCCTGTAACCTCAAGCAGGGCCACCAAGGACCTCAGGATGATGTGCTGTATGGGTAAAATACACTTGGGAGGTTCCAAGACCTCAGGAAAATGGCGCAGCCAGCTCTGCATTCAACGAATGAGTATTGAAACATAACAGCACTTCAGAAAGCAAGCCTCCAGGAGACATTCATACGTCCATGTCCACTTCAGCATAGCTTACGAGAACCCATATGGATGCACATAAAGCAAATGTGGCATATGCCCACAATGGAATACTATTCAACCTTAAAGAGAACACTCTGACACATGCCATAGTGTGAATGGATGATGGACCTTGAAAATGCTTTGCTCAGCTACAAGCAGCCACAGGGTCTCCAGAGAGCATGGAGACCCTAGTCATAAAGCTGCGGAAACAGCATTGGACCGAACCAAGCCCTCTGAATGTGGGTGCCAGCTAGGAGGCCAGGGCAGTCTATGGGTCCTCTAACAGTGGAGCCAGGCTTCAACCCTAAAGCACAAATGGACTTTGGGAGCCCATTCCCTATGGAGGGATACTGTTGCAGCCCAAATACAGCAAGGAGGGCCTGGGCCTTCCCCCAAACGAAGGTTCCTGGTGGAGGGCCTCACTGTCCCTGGGGAAGAGTTGGGGGATGGGTTGGAGGTGTTGGTGGGGAACATGGGAGGATGGGAGGGTAAGGGAATGGGGGGATGGATATATAAATATGAGTGGTAATTAAAGAGTTTAAATAAAAAGTAATTATAAAAAAAACAAGCAGCCACAGGATAGATGCTCTATGAAGTCACGAGGAGGCCCCCAGAAGAGACAGGTCATTTTTAGATTCGTTTGTATTTCTTGTATATGGCTGTTTTGCCTGCATGTAAGACTGTGCAGGCAGAAGAAGGGGCATGATACCCTGGAACTTAAGTTACAGACAATTATGAGCTGCCATGTGGATGCTAGGAATCGAATCCAGGTTCTCTGGGAGAGTATACAGTGCTCTTTAACCATGGAGCCATCTCTCCAACCACAGGAGTCAGATTTGTAGAGGAAGGGGAGAGTCAGGGGCTGGGGTGGGGCTATGGAGTGACTGATTAAAGGGGCCAGAAGAGAATCAGGTGATTCAGACAGGAGGAAGATGGGGAGGTGGGTCGGTGGATCAGTGGATAACAGCTCACTGTGGAAATGTGAGAACCTGAGTTCAATCGCCAGAAGCCATGTTTTCAACAGCCAGTTGTGATGGTAAGTGCCTGCAATTCCAGCACTGAGGAGGTGGAGGCAGGTGGATACCTGAGGTTTTGTGGGGCAGCCAAGCCAGACTGAATTACATGCCCCTGGCCAATGAGAAACCCTCTCTCAAAAAATAAGGTGGACAGTGACTGATAAAGACACCTGAGGTTAAGCACTGACCTCCCTAGCCTTGTGTTTTCCTCCACCCCTCCCCCACATTCACAGAGGAAAGAGGTCTGCTGATGGATGATGGTGACAGCTGCACTGATGATACCATAGTTAATCTCATGCTCCAAGCACCTCAACAATTTAAACATACTTGCTCACCCTGAAACTCTGGAAAACTGAATAGCCCCCAGCCCAACTGCTGGACCAGACAGTGATACCCAGGGATGTCCTACTCCTGGATGCACATTGTGTTACAAGGGAGGGAGGCATCTTTGAGGTGAGAAGAACCTCTTCTACTGGAACAAGAGGAATCCTACCTAACTAAAAACCACAGGGACAGCATGAACCTTGGAAAGGATGGGGAGACCCCCAAATAGAGTCTAAAGACAACCAGGGAAGCCTCTGGGCCCCATTCCCAATCTTGTATGCCTGCAGTTGAGTGTCCTTTTCGGCAGAAATGCTGTGTTCCATGAATAAAATAAATTGGAAAATATTTTTCTACTAGAAAAATGGATTATAGTTCTTGGCAAATGCACACACACTGCCTGGCATTTATAAAGTCTCTGTGGGAAGCCATAATTTTAACCAAGCCTGAACTTTAGGCCTTTAGTCCGCTGGTCCTCTAGGGCACAGCTAGTGGGAGGACAGTGTCCATCCTGGAGAGGTGCTCTGGAAACCCTAGCACACTGGCCTGTTTGGAGGGAGGAGTGTGGATCCTGCCTGGAGGGGTGACGCTAGTGACTTCCCTCTCATGTCCCCCACCCAGGTAAAGGCAGAATTGTTGCTGACCTAGTGGCATCCTCACAGACTTGCCTGGCCTGAGGGAGGGGCTACAGAATACAGCACTGAGGCCATAGAAGCTTGTTGAGAGTAATCACAGTGATTATAGTAATATATATGCCCCATAACTCAGCTGGGACTGACATGCCGGCTTCTCCCTCCCAATCCCTTACTGGGCACCCTTTGATTCCTTTAAACGTGGCCTTCCTTGATGGCCCCTGTGTGTTTACCCTGCATCTCCCACATCACAGTCTGGTTTCCTCTGTGCCCAGCCCTGTGGGTGCTGCCTGCCGCCCACCCGTTCCCACTGGAAAGTCTGAGAGATTGATGGAGGTGTTGGGGACTTTTGCACAGCGCCGTGGGGAGGCAAGGCCGGATGCACCCACTCATAGGTCCAGTCTTTGCACCACCCGCAGCCTCTACATCCTAAACTCAAGGCTTTAGCCAGGAAGCAGCATCCACCCACGATGCCCAGACATCCTGGTTTGGCCTGCCAGGGTCCAGCAAGGGCCTCTAAGCCGCCTTTGAACCTGACCCTCCCAGCCAGGGAGGGAGGTAGGGCAGATCTGCCGAGACAATATATTTGAAGAACTGAAGAACTGCAGTTTTGTGAAGGTGAGCTCACTTTTTCCTTCACACAATTGCCTCCACATGTCCCCAGGCTGGCAGGAGGCCAGCTAGAGCTCTGACCATCATTATAAAGCATTGGGGCTAACCAAAGGCCAAGAAACCTCAAGCCAGGCTCCTTCCCTAGCCCCTTTTGTCTCATTGGAGCCTGGAAGGTGGCTCTCCCAAAGGGAGGGCTGGAAGGGGCCTATTCAGATAAGCCGTGGCTTTGAGAACCCTCAGTCCTGCCTCGAGAGGGTGGAGCGGGGGAGTATGAGATCCTGCCAGTCCCATCCGCCTCACACTCCTCATTCAAGGGGGTCAACATCATCAGTTAATGCGACTTTTCCCGTTTTGCAGGATTCTGGAGACACTGGGGCAGAGACCGGCTTCTCAAAGTAGATGGAACAACATAGACTAAAACACTGAGCACACTATGGCCACTAAAGACAGTGATTCCCTGCTCTGTAGCCAGACCTGGAGGAGCATGTGGCTCAGGGACCTCCAGGGAGCCAGGGACAGAAGATGGCCACATGCCCTCAGGTACACCGGAGCTAATCTGGGGAGGGAGGTGGCTGCTGCACTAGGGGCACAGAGTGGGTGTGGAGGGCTTCCTTGGGGATGGAAGGGCTGCTAGAGAACAGGCTGAGGGTGAGGCCTGCCTAGTACACAATGAATGTGCTAATAGGAAGAGGGCAGGAGGGCTGCTCTGTGGGAGAATCCCTGGGGAACACTCCATGTTCGCTTCTCTGGGACGATGCCCACACAGCACAGGGTGAAAAGGACAGTGGACACACGGCTCTGACCCATCCACATCCTTCCTGTAGATGAGCACGGGTAGAGGTTCTGAGACTCCATGAGATAACCTTGAGGGCAGCCAGCACTTTTCCTACATCCACTTACTTTGGGAAACCAAAGAACGTGTGATCCAGAATCCTCTGGAGTCACCCCAGCCTTGTCTTTTAGATGGAATTGAAAGAGGCTAGGTACCTTGGTGAACACAGAGGAGGATACATTTGGGCTGGGGATATGGCCCAGTTGGTAGAGTGCTTGCTTAGCATGCTTGAAGCCCTGGGTTCACCATCTGGGCATCACATAAACCAGATGGGGCCACACAGGTCGGTAATATCAGCACTCGGGAGGTGGAGGCAGGGGGATCAGAAATTCAAGGACATTCTCCAACATCTAAAGGAATACATGAGATTCTGTCAGAAGAAAGAGATGGAGGAGGAAGAGGGAAAGAGGAGGAAAGAGAAGGGGGAGGAAAAAGAGGGAGGGGACAGTAGCACATTTGGGGGTTGGGGGATGGAGGGCCCAGATCAGAACCCACATGGGCTCCCAGACTGGGGGAGGGTCTGGCCTTCTGTTGTCACTAAGGTCAGCATTTATTAATGCTCCAGTGCAAACAGGAGCTGGGCCTCGAGGGTATTGAAGGATGAATAAGAGTTTGCAAGGCCGAGCAAAAATAAGAAGCAGAGAACACGGGAAAGCCAAGGACCAGAGGTGTGAGGCCCGGCTCACTAATTTCCTGATGATTGTCATCTACCGCATGAAGCTACAACCATACCACACCCAGGGTAGGCATATGCTGATTATTTCCGGGGTACTAAGGGAGCTGGCAAGGCCAGAGAGCAAGAGCTAGCAAACACCTAAGAAGCAAGAAGGAAGCAATGTGGTGGTTTGAGGGGCAGAGAGTGGACAGTAACCTGAGAACAGGGCTTGGGGGAGGAGCAATGGGTGCAAACTAGAGGAGTTGATAGAGTGCTTGCCTGGCATGCCAGAAACCCTGGATTCCACCCCCACTCCCCACCCCCAGCACAGCACTGGGGAAATGGAGGCAGGATCTACAGTTCAGGACCATCCTTGGCTACAGAGTAAGTTTAGACCAGCCTGTGCTACATGAAATCCCCATCTTTCTTTCTTTTTTTAATTTTTATTTATTTTCTTTTATGTGCATTGGTGTTTTGCCTTCATGTATGTCTGTATGAGTATCAAGTCTCCTGGAACTGGAGTTACAGACAGTTGTGAGTTGCCATGTGGGTGCTGGGAATTGAACCCCGGTCCTCTGGAAGAGCAGTCAGTACTCTTAACCACTGAGCCATTTCTCCAGCACCTGAAATCCCCATCTTTCAAACCAAAACAACAATAAACTAAAAATTAGAAATGAGTCACCCACACCTCTCAGCCTCTCAATCCATCAATGCCACTTCCAACAGAGAGCTGTTGAGAATGGTCCTTGGGACCACTAGGGACCAAGCCCTCCTCTCCTCCCTCCCTAACCTGACCTGGGTTAAGGCAGGAACCCAGCTGTTTTCTGGTCTGGGTTTCTCATGGATGTTTGGTTTGTTTGTTTGTTTGTTTGTTTGTTTTAACCTGAAGCACAGCAGGAGGTGGTGACCATGGTCACAGCAGAACCTGGCATCACAACCTCTTTTTAATCCTCCACCTCACTCTTCCTCTGAGTGAGTAGTCCCCTGGGAGATCTATAGCTCCCGACTCAGTTTCCTTGTTTGGGGAGACAGGAGGCTCTCCCTCCCCAGAGACCCAGATCAGGGGTTGAGTTGTCAGATTCTCTAGGTCAACTCTGCTTGTGTCCCCCTCTGGACACCAGGGTGAGTCACTTCCTATGTGGTGGCTCCGGAAGCAGGTGGATCAGTGTGGTTCCCAGAAATGCATTGTGGGGCAAAGTCAGGCTGCTGGGGAAATCAGAAAAGGCTTTTCCCAGAAATAGCCCGGCTGGACAGAGGCTCAAGAGCGAGGCCAGGCCCAAAATAGCTTGCCTAACCCCAGGGCACCAGGCAGGGTGTGGCCTGGGCACCTCTGAGGCAATGGAGGGCAGGGTAAGACCCCTCAGACAGGTGGGGCACAAACTATGGCTAGTTGGAAGATGTATCTCTACTCAGTTCCAGCCCAGCAATAACCCTGGAGCTGGCCTAGAGATTGACCAGCAACTTTAAGGACCCTGAAATATCCTAGAGGAACTCTGTCCATGTCCACTGGTCCATCTGGACACAGACCTTAAAGAAATGGGCCACCAACACAGCCTCAAGTGAGCGATTGAACTACAGGGAAGGGCACATGGTGCATCTGCTGACACCCACCCTGAAGATCTGACATGGAATGGAACACTAAAGGGAAAAGCAGGTGACAACAAGAGGAAGTAAGGGGACACCCATAAGGATGGGACCAGCCCAGGCCCAGCGGTCAGACAGACTCCTGGAGGCCAGAGAAGGCCCCAGACTACTAACTCAGAGAGAAACAAACAGCCAGGTGTTATGGCTCATGAGTGTCATCACACCACCTAGGAAGGTGACACAAGGAGGTTACCATGTGCTTGAAGAAGATAGCCTGGGCTACAAATTGAGACCCTGTCTCAGAAAAAAAAAAAAAAAGTCAAAGAGACAAAGCCACAGAAAGTTTGGACAGGAAACAGGCCTCTCCTCCACAGTGCCTCTCCAGGCAGGGCATACTGGGGGCTTGGGCAGGGGTGACCATGGAGGGAGGAGGGAAGACTTGGCTGAAGGCACCAGCTGGGGTCTCTACAGGGGATGAATCTAACATTACAATGAGGAGAGGCTCTATAAACATAGGAGCCCTTTGTCTTAGGCTGCTTTCCACCCAGACCCTCTGTGAAAACAACAAAGAACCCCACTGGCCCTATACCTGCCTGACACAGCTCTCCTTCCCAACTGGGCTCTCATGGTCTTATAGTATCCTTTAGACATGAATTCATTATCATTCTTTTTTTTTTTTTTTTTTTTTTTTTTGGTTTTTTGAGACAGGGTTTCTCTGTGTAGCTTTGGAGCCTATCCTGGCACTCACTCTGGAGACCAGGCTGGCCTCGAACTCACAGAGATCCGCCTGCCTCTGCCTCCCAAGTGCTGAGATTAAAGGCATGCACCACCAACGCCCGGCTCATTCTTGAATAAAACAATTAAAATAAGTCTAGGGGCAAGGCTCAACACTAAGGCTTCTGCCTAGAACCCCCCCCCAAGTGCTTGAAGCCCTGAGTTTCATCCTTAGCACCATAGATAGATAGATGATTGATAGATAGATAGATAGATAGATAGATAGATAGATAGATAGATAGATAGATCATTAGGAATCTATTCAGAAAGAAATGTTCTCAGCCTACATTTGCGATGCTAAGCTGTGTAAAGTCTTGAAACCAAGCATGCAAAAGAGGCCCCGCTGTTCAAAACCCATGATGGATACTCACATCTACTTCTCCTTGGTCAACCACATAGAAATTATCTCCTTCGTTCCCTACAACAAAACAAAGAGACAACAGATGTAAAATGCAAAACAAAGTGAGTTAGAATTTTGTGACTGCCTGGCTAGGAACCGTTGCAACTATGTGTGCCAGCCAGTGCCAAGCAAATACCAGCCCCAGGTGCTAGTTCCTAGGTGCAGAGCCTCCCCCACCTCCTCCTCACATGCCTGAATTGAACCCAGGGTCTCATGCTCAACTAGGCAAAGGCTCTACCAATGAGCCATGCCCGGAGAACTCTTTTCACTTAAGTTCTTCAGGTTGGTCTTGAATTCAAAATCCACCTGCCCCTACCTTCTGAATTCCTGGATGACAGATTTATACCATTATCCCGATGTGTTTCACTAGTTTCTTTTTCTCTTCCCTTTTCTTCTCTCCTCCTCCCCCTTTTCTTCCTCTCTTCCCCCCCCCCCCTTTGACGACAGGGTCTCACTATGTAACCCTAGCTATCCTGGAACTCACAAAGGTCTGCCTGCCTCTGCTTCCCTAATATTGTCTTTATCTATCTATCTATCTATCTGTCTATCTATCTATCTATCTAATCTATCTATCTATCTATTTTTGAGTTTCCCACCATAGTTCAGACTGGCCTTGAACTCATGGCAATCCTCCTGCCTCAGCCTCTCAAATGCCCACAACCCCTGGCAGTTTCTTAAGTTGGTCAGGATACAATGAGTGTCTGATGGGGAACATACCTTGCTGTATGACTGTTTCCCCAGCGATGTGAGTGACAGGAAACATGGCATCAAATATGTCACTGAAAAACAAACAGTCAGGAGCTATAGGTGGCATCGGCTGAGTAAACCTGCTTCCCACAATATAAACACAGCTCTTATCACCTCTTAGCCCCACAGAATACTGTCTGCAGGCCTTGGGGAGGAGATCCTCTCCAAGTTAAAAGAGGAACTAAGGCCCTTGCCAGCCCTGCTATCCAGTGTCGTGCGGTGCTCTGCACACAGCCGACAGGCATGGTCTACTTCTGTATGTTTTGCTTTCTTGAGACAGTGTGTCATGTAGCCCAGGCTGGCCTCAAACTATGCAACCAAGAATGACCTTAACTCCTGACCCTCCTGCTTCCACCACCCCAGTGCTGGGATTATAGCCACCACCTTGGATTTATGGGGTGCTAGAGATTAAACCCAGGGTGTCTGCATGCTAGGCTAGCACTCTACCAACTGAGTCACCTCCCCAACCCCCGACTGGCTTCCTACAAGAGAGGAATGACTTTATGGGCACTGTTTTTACAATCCAGTTAGGAGAATAAGTCACAATAGGTTCTGAGCATTTCTCATGCCAATAAATACAATTCTGTTGGGTCATGGCCATCGAGCCCGATTATGTGGATTTTGCTGGCTTTTGGGGTTTTTTTTTCCTCTTGAGGAAAATAGTTACAGTCCCAGGAATGTTCATAATTCCAGACACAGAAATGATATAGAAGGACTGGGGATGTAGCTCAATAGTAGAGCACTTGCCTACCATGTAAAAGGCCCTGGGTTTAATTCTCAAGCACTCCAAAAATGTAAAGAAATGAGACATCAGTCAACACCCTATTTGCAGAACAGAAATGTGCTAGGACATGCAGACCCTGAAAGTTACCAAAGCCTAGAGTGACCTCTGAACCACCCCTGCAGCCTGGTGGCTTTGTCTTCTAAACTCAGATGTGAAATGGGCTGTTGGATAGAAGCCAAGGGAAGAGGGGTGGGCTGTCAGAGTCACCAGAAATGTAGGGACATGCAACTCGGCCACATTTGTCCCAAACCTGCCATCTCACCAGCATAATCACTGGAACACAGCCAGAAATGCCAACCCACTCTCCTGATCTGCAATGTCCACCATCAGTGATCTCCCTGTTTCTGGGTCCCTGGGAAGGCTATGATGCTGGGGAGGCTAAGGGACAAGTAGAGAACCCCTAGGCAGGGACTGTTCATGCTTGGAAACATTGGACACTTCTGTCTGCCCCGACTGTTCAAAAAGGAGTTCATGCAGATTGATAAATCGAGGCAATGCTCAGAAGAATTCAAGAGCCCTCTCTGGCTGGAGAATATACAAAGCCATCTGGGAAGAAAATACAAAATGAAAGATCCAGATTGCTCTGTGCTCTGGTTCCAACATTCAGAGAATATAAATAATTCTTTACAAGACCTGTGGGAGATCAGCCTGGTCAACATTCCATCATGGATAAAGAAAGAACACACCAGGCCACACCCCATGCTGAGGAGTCACAGTTAATAGTTGCCAGGGGAGGGGCCAATGAGGCTCCACCCCCTTCCTAAGGATTTAGAGTTTATAGTTGCTGGGGGCGGCTCATGAAGCCCCTCCCCTCCCTGAGGCTTTACAGATAGTTACTGGCTGATGAAGGAGGAAGGGAGATTTTCTTCAATGGTATAGCCACAGGTAAGTTGCCAGTGCTCTTGTGGATAACCCATCAGCCATGCTCCTATAAGCATAGGGCTCTATGACATTCCTCGGTCACCAAAGAAATAGGACATCAAAATAGTTGAGGAACAAGATAAGGAAGGTCAGATGTGTGGGAGGGGGATAAGAGAAGGTAAGGGGAGGTAAATACGGTCCAAATGCATTGCATACCTGTAGGAAATGCCATAATGAACCAACTGTCATATGTAGTTACTGTGTCTATTCAAACATGCTTCTCTGTAGCTTTTCATCCCAACCCCACTAACATCTTGGTTTTCAGTTTGCTATGCTCACTGGGAGAAGGGAAGAAGTCACACAAGGGAGCTGTGAACAGGCCAGCTCTGATGTCTGGCTGCTGACAGGGTGCTTCTTGGCCACAGCATCTCCAGTTTCTGCAGGAACCATCCCGGCCTGGCTCCATTTCCTCAAAACCACAAAACAAGAGCAGGTCCTTAACAAATGACCTTTTGGTTCCTCCCATGTAAAAATAATCATCCCTGGCTCATAGTGGTAAAGTGTGTGTGTGTGTGTGTGTGTGTGTGTGTGTATGTGTGTGCATATATCTGTGGGTGCATGTGGAGGTCAGAGGGTAACATCCTCTCTTCCTAAATCACTCTCCTGACGTGTGTGGACATATGTGGTGTGGTGTATAGAGTATAAATGCACAGGTGTGGGTGGATGCAGGTGACTTTGCACATGTGTGGGGGCCAGAGAAGGGTGACAGGTGTCCTGCTCTATCATACTCCATCTTGTTTCTGTATCTGCCTCCACAGCACTAAGATTATGGGCATATGTGCAGCCACACCCAGCTTTTCCTGTGGGTGCTAGGGATTCGAACTCAGGCCCTCATGCTTACCCAGCAAACAATCTTACCTACTGAGCGCATCTCCACCTTAGTTTGTGATACTGGATCGCTCATTGAACCTGGATCCTGGCCAGTAAGCTCCAAATAGCTTCCTGTCTCTGCCTCCCTGAGGCTGAGTTACAAGGACAAGCTACTGCTATTGAGTTCTGGGGTTTGAACTCAGGTCCTCACACCTGTGCAACATGGACTTTACTCACTGAGCTTTACCCAGGTGTGGAAATATATATAATTATATATATATATGTATATGTTTATATATATATATATATGCAATGTATATATTTTATTCTGTAAGTAATTAAACAGACACAGTGTACACGCCACCTGCCCACTCAGGCAGCTGCTTACTTCACCACCCTGGCTTCGGACACTTCTCTACTGAGATGTTATTGGGTCTAGAAAGTGCAAGTCTACCTTCCTGATCCTAATAGTATGATGGGTAGCCAGCATCAGCATCACCCCAGTCCTGGGTTGTCACTCCCTTGCTTGAGAATCCACAAAAGAGGCCTGTTACTGCCTCATGCACCTCTGTTCTCCCTCTTCTCTGGGTAAAAATGCACCAATCTAGCAACTTCCTTTTTTTCTTTGGCCTCACACTGTAGCCCAGGATGGCCTTGAACTCATGATGATCCTTACACCTCAGCTTCCTAGTGCTGGGATAACAGTGTGTGTCAGCTCACACCACTTCTGCTGCAGCTTCCTTGTGCTCTTAAGACTCCTTTCATTCATCCCTCCCTGCCCTGTGGGCTTTCCAGATATTCCCATGTTTATGTAATCACACAGTGGGCCATAATGAACATTCCAGAGCTCTGCAAGATGAGGACAGATAAATACAATCACATCTCCCTATTATATGGGGCTTGCTTCCACTTGCAATTCTGCCTGAGTTGGCCGAGGTGGAAATGGACTGAAAACGTTTCCTGGGCAAACAGCATCGGCAAACCGAGTCTGGCTCTCAGTGTCAGTCACATATGTTTGCACACACCTAAGTAGGTTTACCTGAAGCAGCCTTTATCATTGGAGCAGTCGAATATCATTGAATGACCAACCCCACATAATCTCTGTGAGCACACCAATGCCCCTCCACTGCCCAGCTGCATGGCCATCATTGAAGTAAGCTGGGGATATGGAGACGCCAAAAATGCCACCCTAGCAGAGCAGCCAGGCTGGGTCTCACTTACTACAGAGGCTTAGAAGCCAGGTTTCCTTCTGAGAAACTTGACACCCCTTGAGCAGACTCAACAAGCTCAGTCAATGGCTCTACCCACTCCCCCCTGCCTCCTTCCAACTTCAGACAAACCTAATCCCTTGCCCTCTCTCTCAGCACTTAATGGCATTAAAAGACACTGGCCTCCTCTGCCTGTAAAAAGGAAAACAGTTTTCCACTCTGATCCGGAAGTCACCTCCAGAGGGTTCATATGAAGCCACAGGCAGAAATCATCAACAGCCTCACATTTGGAAACCCGATCAACCCAACTCTGTCAACAACACTGGCTGCTCACAGTGCAGCAATGGCTGGGCTGGGTGCAGGAAGCCTATTGGTCAGGCCAACAGGGCAAGCTCATCAGATCACCACTGAGAGCCTGGAACTGTCCTGAGTTCTTTTGGCTAACTCTGGTCCCAGGCACACCTGTACTAACCAAGTTGGAATGGTAATGACCTCTGTTTCCAATTAGGGAAGCTGGGGACACTATGTAACCTTATCCTAGCTCTCACCAGACCTGTGGCTAAGCGCACAAACCTTTTGAAAGTCTCTCCCTATACCATCATTCCTCACCAATGATTCTCTCCGCTGCGACACCTCAGCTCTGGTGCTTCATAGCCTAAATGGAATGGGGATAGAGAGGATGAACAGGTGAATAGGGACAGATGAAAGGATGGGTAGACAAGTGGATGAAGGAATAAAAGAATGAATAGATAGACGAGTAGATGGTGTATGAGCAGGTGACGGAAGGATGGTGAGTGGATAGACATACAGACAAATGAACAAGTAAGTGTAGGAGTGTAAGGAAGAATGGACAAACGGATGGACATGTGGTGGAGACAGGTGTATGGATATATGGATAGATGAATGGGTACATGGGTGGATGGATGGACGGATGGAAGAACAGATGGATGGGTGGATGGATGGATGGATTGGTGGACAGACTTCAGAGTGAGATGAAAGAAGAAAAGAAAGATGCTAGAATGATGCATTTCCACCCAGATAAGAGGGAGAACAGGGGTGCACAAGGCAGTAACAGGCCTCTTTTGTGGATGCTCAAGCAAGGGAGTGACAACCCAGGGCAGGATGGATGGATAGTGGACAAACACTATAGATGGGTTGGTGGATAGACAGATGTATGGATGAAGTGGACAGGTGAGCAGACAATAGTAGATAGATAGGTGGATAGATGGTTGCATGGGTGGGCGATGGGAAAGGAGGTGGGTGATGGACAATGCACGAGTGGGGGATGGTGAGAGTAGTGTGTGGACAGAAAAAACGATGCAGCATTTCTTGATATACATAGCAAATAGCAAAAACTGTAGCATTGCCAGCAATGGGCCCATCATTTCCACACTGAGGAACCCCCATAATTTGATGACATGGAAAAGTGTGTGTCCAGTGACAGACACTGAGACACTCCTTACATCAGACAAAGTCCAGAATGCACAGTCCAGGATGCATTAAAAATCATGGTACTAGGTGTGGTGGCATACACCTTTAATTCCAGAACTAGGGATTAAAAGCAAGTGGATCTCTGTGGGTTCAAGGCAAGCTAGGGTTCCATAGTGAGACCCTGTCTCAAAATAAACAACACATTCTTTTCGGTTACGGTACCACTAAAATGTAGGCCCCTACACTAAAAAGTGTAATGTTATGTGGCCATTAAAAACTGATGACTTGGGGCCACAAAAACACTCGAAGTTAAGAGCACTTGCTGCTCTTACACAGGACTCAAGTTTGGTTCTCCAGCACCCATGTCAGGTGCTACAATCACCTGAAACAGCATCTCCAGGTGATGTTACCTTCTGGCCTCTGCAGGTATCAGTACACACACACACACACACACACACACACACACACACACACACACACACACTAAATAATAAATCTTAAAAACCAATGACACATGTTATCAGTGGAAAAAGTGACTAATGGAGCAACACAATTTTAAAAAATAAAACACAATCCCAGCACTCGGGAAGCAGAGGAATGCAGAGCTCTGTGAGTCTGTGGCCAGCCTGTTCTATATAGTAAGTTTCAAGACAGCTGGGGATACACAGAGAGCTCCTGTCTCTAATTAACTAATTAATTAAAATGAAACAAGCGGCCTAATGGCATGCCATGATGCTACTCCGCTACCTTGGGGAGAGAGGGGCTGGGCTGAGCTACCTCGTGGGTGTGTTCGTGTATTTAAACATGCCCAAATGTGCATGTGCTGTAGAGGGCGATCAGAGGTCAACATGCAGGAGTCACTTGTCTCCTCCCACCATGTCGGTTCTAAGAATCAAATTCAGGATATCAGGTTTGGCAGCAAACACCTTTACTCACTCAGCCATCTTGCCAGCCCTCCACTTTATTTTTTAAGGTGAGGTCTCTCACTTGTCTGGGCCTCAATGATTCAACTTGGCTGATAGCAGAGAAGCCCAGGGATCCTATTGTTTCTTCCTCCCCACTTGTAGGAACATAGGCCGGATTCTACGTGGATGCTGGGGGTCCAAAATCCGGTCCTCTGGCTTGTACAGCAAACACTTTACCAACTGAGCAATCCCTGCAGCCCTTTTACTTGTTTTATTGTTTCATTGATGTTCCACATATAATTTATGAATCTATGTATATTTCTTTAAAATTACCCAGTTCCCTCTTGGAGAATGACATGCCTACTCTTTGAGGGTACACACTGGAGGATCTCAGTGTGTGTGTATGTGTGTGTGTTTTTGTTTTGTCTTGTTTTGGGGACAAGATCTCTAACTCTATAGCTCAAGCTGGCTTTGAACTCTTGATCTCCTTTGCCTCAGCTTGCCAAGTCTAGTCTTGCAATTAAAGACATATCACCACACCCAGCTAACATTTTTAAAGCCTGACCCCCAAAGCAAAATCTCAACTTTTAAATTTTAGAACACATCTATGTGGGTGTGGTTCAGACACCAAACCCTTAACTTAGTACACAGGACAGAAACCAGAGGGCTCATGCAAAGCCAACAAGACGACACTAGTTCACTGTGCCAGACCCACTTCCACAATCTGCACCTGCCACACCCCTCTGCCTGCCCTCAGAGTCAGGCGGGGGAAGTGGGCAACTGGCAAAGCCCTTCAGTCCCAATGTACAGACCCTGCATCAGGCCCCAGACACAGCCCGCACAAGATAGGACCGTCTCGGCTACATCCTGTCTTGAGATTCTCAGAACTGCTCATTTCCTCTCCCAACAGATGGGGCTCCTGGGCGCTGCCAGCTCAGGTCAGGACGGGCTCAGGAATCCCCTGCCTGAAGACACTCTCCAAAGCCCCCATGTTCCAGGCCCCAGCCCCCACTGCCCTTCCTCCAACCTCAGAAGGGGATGCCAGGGAAATGGGCAGAAGGCTCACTTATAAAGTGCTTGTGACAACCCACATCTGGCTCCTGCTACTAATTCCACCATTAAGGAGGTGGAGACACGAGAGCATCCCTGGGGTGGGCTGGCCAACCAACCTAGCTAACTCAGTGCCTGTCAAGTGAAAGGCTCTTAAGGAACGATGTCCAGGGTTGATTTCTAGCTCCCTCGTGTGTGTGTGTGTGTGTGTGTGTGTGTGTGTGTGTGTGTGTGTGTGTGTGAAAGAGTGTATCACTCTCATGCACACACATACACATGGAGATGCCAGTGTGTGAGGACCTCACAGGGTAGCAAAGGACTGTTATAAGTTGGTGAGAAACTGAGGACAGGAAGAAACAGGTCCACAGACCTTATCGAGGATCCTATCAGTTAGGGCTGGCCATGTGACAGTGGAAGTCTCTCCTAAGCACAAAGATGTGGCTCTGTACCTCAGGGAACAAATGGAGAAAGGCTTGGACACCCACCCAAGGGGAGCCTACTTAATAGTCTCTCACTCACTTAACTTCACTGCTCGGGCTCCAAGACCAATCCCACTTTACAGACATGGAAACTGAGGCTCAGAAGGCTGTAAGGGTTCCACTAAGGCTGAGTCTGGGGGCAGCATGCTCCATGACCTCACACCTGCCTCACAGAATTTACTAGAGAACACGTGGAGAGGCTCGGCCCCAGTCTATGAAGTTTGGAGCACCTGGTGCTATGAGTCTGTGTTGAGGGTCCCATCCACCACCTACCTGCTATGCTGGAAAGAGACCTCACCTCTTACCAGCAAGATGGGCCTGAGAATGTTCTCAAGACTTGGAAAGGGAAAACACTGCCATGGCAGAAAAGTCCACTGACCACACACCACTGGTATGGGTGAAGACGAGCATGGCTGAGTGGACAGGATCCGCGCCCACTGCTGCATGTGAGCCGTCCACTCGGCACAAAGTTAAACATTTGCTCCAGGCCCTGCTGATCCCTTCAGGGTCACAGACCGTGTGTCCGTCCATGCCCAAATTTTGGGAGCTATTCCCTTCAACACTTTTACTTAAATGTCAGGTGCAAAATGTAGCCATTGCTATGACATTCACCATGTCCTTGGGCCACAGAAGCTGTGGAGGTGGCATTTCTTTCTTACCAGCTCACATTCCTAATAGCCTGCAGACTACAAGCTGGAGGTAAACACCCCTCCCACTCCCAGCAACTTATGCAAACAAGTCCTGCCCCCTTCTTAGGACCAGGAGCACCAGGGAGGCAGGGGAGGAAGAAAAGTTTGATGAAAACAGATCTCAGAGATCCTAACAACCAATGAATATGCATCTTGGACCTGCATCCGTGACTCTACCCACACAGGCTGGGTTCAGTGATCAGGAACTGGGGAGGCTGCCCTCTAGCCATCAATACAAACAGCATTTCTGAAATTAGAAAGGAACTTTGAGGGGGCTAGGGAGATGGCTCAGTGGGTAAGAGTGTTTGCTGTGCAAGAATGAAGACAGGTTCAAATCCATAGTACACACATAAAAAGCCAAACATAGCCCCCAGCACTGTGTGTATTCGGGCATCTGTACTGGCCTGTCCTTGGGGCTCTGACAGGATACACCCTCAGCTACAGCCACTAAGAGCACCACCTGTGTATATTCACTATGTTCTCTTTTATAAGGGCCCTACCCAAGTCCCATTCCTCTCTCTTTCCCTCTCTCTCTGTTCCACTATCTTTTCCTCTCTCTTCTCCTCCTCTTTCCTCTCTTTCCTCTCTCTTCTCTCCTGCTGCTCCTGTCTCCAGAGAATGGTCTCTCCCCTCCCCTTTCCCCTTTAGATGATCCCTTTCCCTAATTAAAAAAAAAAAAAAAAGCCTCTGCTTGAACCCTGTCTCATGACATCTTTCCCTCGAATGCTGTTTTTCTTAAATTACAACACTGTGGAAATAGTAACAGGAGGATCACTAGGTATGCTGACTGCCAGCCTAGCTCCAGGTTCAATGACAGACCCTACATGAAGGGACTTGGAGAATAACAGAGCTGGATACCTGACAGCCTCCTTCAGGTTGTAATTTTTAAATGAAATCACAATGACCATGATAGCTATTGTCAATTTGACTACACCTGGAATTGACTAAAACCCAAGCAGCTGTGAGGGTTTTTTTTCTTAATTAAATCATCTGAAGTGGGAAGACCCACATTTAATCTGGATCTTTTGAGGTGGAATGATCTACCTTTAATCTTGGCCACACCTTCTGCTGGCAGCCTATAGAAAGGCATGGAAGAAGGAAGTGTGCTCTCTTCACCTGCTGGCTCTCACTCTTGCTAGCAAGTCCATCTCTTCACTGGCATTAGAAATTACTTCAGGATGCTGGCACATACTGAAGACCAGCTGAGACATCTAGCCTTGTGTTCTGAACAACTGCTGGATTCTTGAACTTTCCATTCATACACAGCCATCATTGGATTAGCTGGACCATAGCCTGTAAGCCTATATATATATATATATATGTATATATATGATAGATGAAAGATAAATAGATCATAGAGATAGATAGATAGATAGATAGATAGATAGATAGATAGATAGACAGGCTGAAGACCAGCTGAGACATCTAGCCTTGTGGACTGAACAACTGCTGGATTCTTGAACTTTCCATTCATATGCAGCCATCATTGGATTAGCTGGCCCATAGCCTGTAAGCCAATATATATATATACATATATATATATATGATAGATGAAAGATAAATATATCATAGAGATAGATAGATAGATAGATAGATAGATAGATAGATAGATGATAGACAGATATTCGTTCTATAAGTTCTGTTCCTCTAGAGAATCCTAACTAATACAATGACATCACAGAGGATGAAACAGATCCACCAACTGGGAACCAAGCATTCAAGTATATGAGCCTATGGGGGTCATTCTCATTCAAACTACCGTATCATCCTCTGACCTTCATGGGCACCAGACACACACATGGTACATATACATACGTGCAGGCAAAATATTCATATACATAAAATAAATAAACCTAAAAAATTCTTAATTAGAAAAAAAAATAATGCCGGGCGGTGGTGGCGCATGCCTTTAATCCCAGCACTCGGGAGGCAGAGGCAGGTGGATCTCTGGGAGTTCGAGACCAGCCTGGTCTACAAGAGCTAGTTCCAGGACAGCCTCCAAAGCCACAGAGAAACCCTGTCTCGAAAAACCAATACATAAATAAATAAATAAAAAGAAAAAAAAAGAAAAAAATTAAACCAAGTCAGGCCTGGTGATACAGGTTTTTAATCACAGGTTTTTGAGAGACTGAGGCATGAGGATTGTGAGTTCAGTGGCTGCCAAGATCTATTGAGTAAGTTGAAGGCCAACCTTGGTGAATTACTGAGACATTGCCCCAAAATAAAAAGTAAAAACAGGCCGGGCGTTGGTGGCACACACCTTTAATCCCAGCACCCGGGAGACAGAGACAGGCGGATCTCTGCGAATTCGAGGCCAGTCTGGTCTCCAGAGTGAGTGCCAGGATAGACTCCAAAGCTACACAGAGACCCTGTCTCGAAAAACCAAAAAAAAAAAGTAAAAACAGGATTAGAAAACTGACTCAGTGGTAGAGCACCTGCCTAGAACCCCCCCAGTGAGGGGCTGGGACATGCCAATCTCCAGTACAGCTAAGAAGTAAAGCACATGTTTAAACCTTTTGGTGGGGGTGGGGTCAGAGTGAAGGCACGTGCCCATTCCCTGGCTGATGTCAGCACCTATGTGTGTATGCTGAAAGTGAATTGACAGAAAGAGATAGGAACTGTGAGCAAGGGAGACAAACCATTTACAAAGCACCCCCCGCCCAGTGCACAATATTTGTTCATATTTTCTCATTAATGTTTCTGATGGTGTGTGAGGCTGCAGGGGGGAGAGGAGGCAGCTAAAGTCTCATCTCCTTGGCAACTGTTCTGAAAGACCCAAACAAGGAGGATTCCCTGCAATTCCGATCTGCGCTTTCGGTCACTGCTATGTAGAGAGGAAGCACCCAGACTCCCAGGCACTGTGGCGTCGGTTTGTCTAACACTGGCCATCCCAGGCCAAGTGGACTTCAGCTGCTGGTAAGAGCGACAGATGTGGTGTCCCAGCTTGTATTTAGGCTCTCACTGTTTAGGTAGAGGTTCACTCTAATCTAAATACTTCTGTGGGGACAGTAATAACTCAGCCCTGGCTTCCCCCTCCCAGAGATTTGTCCATGAGCACTATGGGATCTCTTCACATTGTCCAAGGCCAAGTGGCTGGCTCTGGGCCCTAGACTGTGAAGCCCATGAGCTCCAAGATTCAGATTAGGGATGCATTTGTGGGGTTATAAGAGGCACAGGCCGGAGTCCCCACTGTGGATCCAGGGTTTGGAGGTGGACGGTTGGCTGTACCTCTTTCTCATTGAGGCTTCCACCCAGAGTCACTAGTCCACAAGCTGGGGGTTCATAGCATCAACAATGATCTGGTCCACTTGACCTTCTGAATCTGAACATGCATACTGAGGAGGCTGGAGATGAATTTTAAACCAGTAACCTTTACCCTCCCTATCCCCCAACCCTGCCCAGAAGCAAGGGGACTTGCTTCTGTCATGGTGTTGCTGCAGCCATGACAACTTAAAACACCCATTTATGGTTTGAATTCAAAGTGTCCCCAGAGAGGCTCATCACTGAGCAGTGATTGGCTCATGAGAGCTCTGACTTCATCATGAGAGAACCCCATGATGCACTCACAATATGGTACCCAGCTTGGCAGAAATGGGGAGTTTCCAAAGAGACATTCTGCCTCTCCCTGTGGCTATCAGACCATGAAAGTAAGGGTGACCAAAGAACTGGAATTTCCTCCCAGGAATCTCACGCTGAGAGAAGGAAAAGGCTGGAATCTGGTACCAGCCACAGGGGGATCAGGTCTCCGAGGAAGAGATCTAACATTGCTGACTATTTGTCAGCAGAAGAGGCTGCAGCCAGGACAATGCTAGACAGGACTGCATCTTTCCCAGGACTGCTTAACTATGCAAAATTGCCTTATATTAAAACCTAAATTCATGTCAGTACCTCAAAGGTAGACTTGGGAGGTGACATCTTTGTGTTGATCTTCCCAAGACAGCCGCATTGAATAACGCTCTTTTTATGTGTGCTTCTGTTTCTTGTTTGCTGGTTAGTTGGTCATGCAGGGGATGGAACATGGGGCTTTGTGCATGCCAGGCAAGCACCCTACCACTGTCCCCAGTCCTAAATGGGGCTCCTACTTATTGATCAGTTTGGAAGTGGAGCCTGGCTTGTTAGGGCTGGACCCTGACTCCTAGCAACTCTAGTAACAATGTAACAGCAATATTGGAAGGTAGTAGAGAGTAGGCGGCAGGAGGTCCACCATGCCTCCACGCACTTCCTTCTCTCTGCTGTCATGCAGTGAGCATCTTTTCTTCTCTATGATATTCTGCTTCATTGCAGGCCTGAAATCAACAGAGCCAGCAGCCAAGGACTGAAACCTTAGGCAAAATTAGCCTTTTCTCCCTTATGCTGTTCCTCCCCCGGTATTTCTCACAGCTACGAGAAACTAATACATACCCAACAGCTGGGCTTGGGCAATGAAAGACAATGATGGAGTATATGGCATATTATTTTTAAAGCCCTATAAAGGAACCTCTGTGAAGAATGGTATATGTCTATCAAGTTTCGGGGGGGGAGGTGTGTGTACGGAGGCGGGCAGAGGCTCAGTCAGTAAACTGTTGTTTGCCTTGCAGGCATAAGGATTTGAGCTTAATCCCAGAATCAATCTTCAAATAATAAAAAAAATCTGGGTATGGTAGAGCATGCTTGTAAACACTGTGGGGGATGGGGAAGAGACAGGTCTGTGGAACTTTCTGGCTAGCTATTCTAGCCTACTTGGTGAGTTCCAGGCCACTGAGAGACCCTGTCTCAAAACTCAAGGTAGATGGCCCGAGGAATAATATCTGAGGTTGTCCTTTGGCCTCCCACATACATGCGCACACAGACCTGTACAAATAAATATTCATACACACACACACACACACACAGAAGAGAGAGAGAGAGAGAGAGAGAGAGAGAGAGAGAGAGAGAGAGAAAGACTGCAAAACAAAATCTGACAGATATGCAGGCAGGCAGTGCCCTGTGGTGGTTGATAACACTCCTCCTCCCAGCCACTGGAAAAACCAGCTAAGGCCTGGCAGGAGATGAGCAAAGACCCATGTGAGCAGGGAGGGCAGTGGCTGCTTGTCAACTGGCTAATGGACATTTATGGAGCATTTCCTCACACAGCAGAGGAGCAGCTCCCATGAAACTGTCAAGGCCATATCCCAGGCCATAAAACACACCTGAGTAAACGCAGGCTGCAAAGCACGCCATAGACACCGTTAGGTCACTGTGGAGGTAAAATGGAAATTAGAATCCTGGGAAAAACCCCAAGTCCTGGGACTGCTAAATAACACAAGGTCAAAAAGAGAAAGAGCCAGAACTGGGCATTTTGACTCTTGTCTGTAAGTCAGTTGGAAGGCTGAGGCAGGAGGATTGCTATAAGAGCAAGGCTAATCTTGGTTGTATAGTGAGTTCTAGGACAGCCTGGACTGCAGAATATCTCAACAAGCCAAAAAATAGGAGGAGGAGAATATAGATGAAATGAAAACTAATTTGAAACTAAATGGAAGATAAAGTACAACTTTGTCAAAAGTGTGTGAGGCACAGAGGGGTCCACACGTGGAAGGACATCTATAAGATGCAATAGAAAACATCTGGGGTCAGTAACCTAGGCCTCTACCTTGGGCAATGACTATAGAACAAATCAAATCTAAAGCAATCAGAGAAAGAAAAGTTTTTTTTTTTTTAAAGCTACTAAGAAGGCTGAGGTAGGAGGACTGTAAATTCAAGGCCAGCTTGAGCTACAGAGTGAGTTTAAGGCCACCATGGGCAACTTAGTGAGAGTCTATCTCAAAAAACAAAGTAAAAGAGAGCTGGGGAGATAGTGCAGCAGTGGCATGCCTGCCTAGAATCCCCCAGTGAGGGGCTAGGGTGTGGCTCAGTGGCAGAGCACCTGCCTTAGAATGCCCCAGTGAGAGGGTCTGGGAGTGTAACTCATTGATAGAGCACCTGCCTAGAATGCCCCAGTGAGAGGGTCTGGGAGTGTAACTCAGTGATAGAGCACCTGCCTAGAATTCCCTAGTGAGAAGGTCTGGGGGTGTGGCTCAGTAGTAGAGAACCTGCCTAGAATTCCCCAGTGAGAAGTGCTGGGGGTGTGGCTCAGTGGTAGAGAACCTGCCTAGAATTCCCCAGTGAGAAGGGCTGGGGTGTGGTTCAGTGGTAGAGAACCTGCCTAGAATCCAGAGGGTCTGGGGGTGTATCTTGGTGGTAAGTATTTGCCTAGAATGCTTGAGGTCCTTGATTTGATTCTAGAAAAATAAAAATTTAAGGCAAAACCAGAAAGTAGGGAATTAGTAAAGAAAAATCATTGAAAACAGGCTTCCTCCTGTTGCCATCAGGGACAAGCTGATTGCAGCACACTCCCTCCTCATCCTCAGAGGAACACACCCAGCTCCTCTTGGATGGAAGGATAACTTGAGGCATTTGTCTGCTCCATTTCCAGGATGTTAGCATCCTCAAGAAAGCTTACCTTCTTTTCCTCAACACCCCTCTCTGAGAACTCACAAGCCAGTCAAGAAAAAAAAAAAAAAGTGGGGAGAAGGCATACATTTCCACCATCAGAAATGAAAGAATGGCTATCACGGGTGGCTGCATGGACATTAAAATATAAGGATGACAAAGGAATATTACCCACAAGTCTGTGTTCAGAAACTTAGTAACTAAGTTCAAATGCACCAAGTTTCTCCATACCTAGCAATAATGCCTTTATTCCAAGAACCCAAATTCACAAAAGAGACATTGTAAACAGACCTGTATCTTTTAAAGAAACTGAATCAGTAATTACTAAACTTACACAATTACTAACCTCACTTGCCTGGAGCACATCGCTTCTGCTAGACTGCCTGGCCAGCAAGCCCTGAGGAATTCTCTTGTCTCTGCCTCCCCAGTACTGGGATTACAGGTGCATGCCTCCATGCCCAGCCTTTTACATAAGTGCTGGTCATGTCCTCAGGCTTGCACTTTACCCACCGAGACCTCTCCTCTACCCCATACCCAAACTTTTACAGGTGAGATCACTGAGGCTGAGAATGGGTGACAACTCCCCTAGAACCTTGCTGTGTGACACAGCTTTGCTGGGACACAGCAGAAAGGCTGTAAAAGACCGTCCAATTCATTGCATGGGTGCAAGGTCACCCACCGGGAGGGTAAGGGCTGCCTGCTATCCTCAGAACTAAGCCCCACCCCACAGCATGGAACCCTTCCAATCGCACCTCCATAAGAAAAGAAGTAGCATTCCCCAGATGGAATAGTGGGCTCACTCCAGACAGATAGAGCCCCTGGCTCAGGCCAGCCATACAGCACCACTGGTAGGAAAGGGAAACAGCAGTGGAGATTTGAGTTCAACCACCAGGGGGAGCCCAACCCACCCTGTACCCAGCCCTAGCATTATTTTCAGGGAGGCTGCTGTGTGCCAGGCACTGTGTTGGATGAGTGTCCTGAATAGGAACTCATAATCCCCACCATGTAAAGTTAACAGCAAAACAACGCTAGAAACTAAAGAGGAGGTGTCTTTCCAGTCATCATCATTCATTCACTCATTCATTCATGCATTCATGCATTCATTCATTCATTCAACAAATGGACCATGGGTGGAAAGTGACTCTGATTCCTGTCTTCTTTTGCAAAAGGGACTGGCCATGCTTAATGAACAGTAATCTGAGCCACATGGTATCATGACTCAGGAGCAGTGCCTGGATTTTATAGCACTTGGTCCACCAGAGATGGTGGCAGTATTAAAGATACTTGAGTCCAGCATCCCACACACCAGAGCCCAGCTGGGGCTGGAAATCTCATTGCTCCTTCTCACCACTTGACCGAGAACCGGGTACAGAGCCAAGCAGAACAGGTCCCACGTGGTCAGCAAGGTGGGAGGCCACCAGCAGCCAGCTCCTGGGGTTCAACAGAGGTCACCTCCCAAGAATCTTTCTTCCAGGATATATCAGTCTTGGAGGAAGAAAGGAACCATCTGGCTTAGTCCAGATTAGGCTGCCTGGGGACATGGGGCGGGGGTGTTGGCAGCCATTCTGGCCCAATGAAGGAAAGTAAACTCAGGGGCTGCCAATGCAAGCCAAAAGCACCAGACACCAAAGCACCTGGGGCTAAAGTTGGGTTCAAATGTGTCTGGTTTGTCTACTAACTGACTAATGCCTGGGACAAAGCTGACTCCCATTCCGCACCATATCCTCAGGTATAAAATGGGACAGGTTCATGTGAAGGGGCACACTTGCCCAGGTCACCTAGGACTGAGGCTTATCCCCCTCCCCCAGTTTAACTAGGCTCAAGGGTTTTGGCTTTGCTCCTTGTCCCTTCCAGGGACCAGACAGCTGTCACAATGTCACCATCATCTGGATTCCCCAGTGGCCCTTCTGAGCCCATGTGAGCAGGGCTGGAGGCTTGCCACCCTCTGCAGCCCAGGACAGGTGTACACATTGTCAACTCAAAAGAAATGGGATGTCCTGTAAATCCCAGGCCACGTGATCGCCTGAACCAAAGTATCGCCTGAACCTGGGGTCACAGCAGGCAGGAGTACCTATGTCCAATGAGAATGCCAGAGATCTCAAGGCATTCTCAACCCAGCTGCCCTTGATGGCTGTCACCACTAACTCCAAGCATATTGCAGACTTCAAACCCATCACAGAACCCCAGCAGCCAGACCATTATGGCTGCCAGACCCAGCTCCAAGTGCAGTGACTGGGAAAGTACAGTTGCAGCTGTGGTAACAGCTGGCTGGCTCAAAGCACTGGACACATGCTTCTCTTTCCATGGCTGCAAAACTACTCAGTGGTTCCCGGGTTGTATCAACATTCCAGCCTGGGCTTGGAAAGGTAGAAAGAGAATCCACCTGCCTGCCAGGACACCTGAGTCCCCCTATGGGCAGGGCTAGAGCTTGCTTCTCTCTGCATATGATGGCAGGTGCTGATAAAAAGAGAGGAGACCCGGTCAGGAGAAGGTGACCCTGGCCTCCAGCAGGTGAGTACCACACAAAAGGCCAACCAGCTGGGTAACTGTAGTCAGCAGGGAAGCCCATGGCCCATGGATGAGAGTCAAGTCCAGGGGGTAGGGGGGCTCAATCTACACAAGAGATCCCAGTCAACAGTGGAGACCACAGTAGGTATAGGAGATCCGTCAGCAGGCTGAGACCTATTCTGTGAGGAAGACCCCACTTGGTAGGTGAGACTCCAATAAGGGGATCCTGTTGTGAGAAGTGGCCTGTCTAGAGAACATAGAGCAAAAGGGTCTTGGCGGGAAGCAGATGGAGACTTGGCTCACTGAGGTCATCAACAGGGCAGCAAGTTAGTGTGCAGCTGAGGCTTGTGGACACCAGAAAGGGTTTCTCTACCCATGACCATGGGGTTCTGTGGCTCCAAATGTCAGGGAACTGTGGCAAGCTTAGGTTTATTTGCTTGTTAATCTGGCCCCCTTACTAGGGTGAGCACACACCGACTGTAAAGGCTGATGATGTGAGGCTGGGTCTGGGGAAAAGAGGGGCCCTCCCTCCCATCCCCTGGCCTGGTGCCAAAGCTTTGTGTGAAGGTGTCCAGGAATAAGGTCCCAGACTCCAAATGTGACCACAGAGGGCTCTTTGGGACAGAGGTGTCTGAGATGAACAGAGACAACTCATAAACTCATTGTCACACAGGCCGGGTGGGGAGGCATTATCACTGCCTGGAAGGAGGTGGCACAACACAACAATTTTCAAAAGAAGATAGAAATCCAGAAATTGGCCCAATTTCCACGCAGTGGACAGTGACTGATTCCAGTCACTTGCTGGAAACACCTGTGGGTCTGGATGGAACAAGACTGGAACTACACATAGTTCCTCTTCTGTCCAGGGCTCCCCTTACAAGTAAGTGGTTGCACCCCAAACCAGGTGGCCATTGGTCCAAAGCCACTCCAGCTAGCCCAGTTGCCAGAAACAGTGTGGATTTGGACAGAAGCCAGCCCACAAGCCCTGCAAATCATGGTCCCTCTTGGCCACGCAAACAACCACCCTCCACCCTGAGGAGGGAGAAAAACACAGTAGCTGGGGTGCTAGTGAATGGATCACAGTGCTGAGTGATGCAGAAGCCACAGCACCACCTGCAGCCCCACAGCAGGGACCACCCAGGCTGCCCTCCTGGTGCTCCCAGAGTCCTGCACAGCCCTGGAAGAGTGAGTGTGTGGAGAGCCACTGTGGAGATGGACTATAAAGCTGAATGCAACAGCAGAGCAGAAGCGCAGGGCAGGGCTCTGCTCCAGGGTGAGGACATCGTCTCTGGAGTGGCCTTCATGTGCACACAGCATGATGAGGGAGCAGGTGCTGGCTGGGTCTGTTTATACGTCTATGCCATGTGTATCAGCTGCCTAATTAAAACTCATTGCTTTAAACATCCTTGCGTTCTGGCAGACACCCGCCAGCAGCACCTTCCAGCAGACAGAAAGCCCTCCTGTTAACTGTGGAGACCACCCACCCGGCTATAGGACAGCACAGAGGCTGGCTTTGAGGCAAATCCACTGGCTGTCATCTTCCTGGGAGCTTCCCTGGCACCGAGGCCCCAAGCAGGCCAGCTCTACCTGGGGGAGGACCTGCCCGTGCTCCAGGGCTCAGGTCCTCCATGGTCACCTGTGCCACGATGCCACTAGCTACCACCCTCCAGTTGTGTCTGGAGTGATTTTTTTTTAATGTGTGTTTGTTCATGTGTGTACAGGTGCATTGTGTCATTATGTGTAGTGTGCCCAGCCAGAGACAGATGGTGGGCCTCAGTTCTGATGCATACCAGCAGGGGCACCTGGGTGCACATGTACGGAAGCCAAAAGGCTGCCTGGACTCTCACACTTAGAAGCTTTTCCACTTTGTACTTTGTACTTTGAGTCAGTCTTTTACTGGCCAGGAACTTTATAGGCTAGTCTGGCTGGCCTCAGAGTCTCAGACACCTGGGTGTCTCAGCCTTCCCAGCACTGGGATTACAAACATGCTCGACCATGCCTGGCTTTTTATGTGGGTTCTGGGGTTGAACTCAGATCCTCAGACTTGCAAGGCAAGCGCTCTACCAGCTACACCATCTCCCCAGGCCCAAGGAGAAATTCTTATCTGTGGTAAGGAATCAGGGGATCTCCAGGTTTGCAGAGGACTTTGGGAAGTGCCACTTCACTTTCCATATGGTTCCAGATCTCAGGAAACAATGGTGGAATTTCTGTCTGAAATGAAGGGATCCACTTGAAACAAAGGGTGCTGTTGCAGTCACATTCACTCCTTGCTGCACAGGAAGCCAGGCCCTTCTCCTGGCTTCCATGGGCACTCTAGCATCGCATACCACACCTCCAAACCAACTGCAGAACAACAGAACTCTGTGGGACCAACTACAAGCTTCACAGGGCTCTGTGACAAGGACCAGCGGTAGGCAGATCCCAAAGAGATGCTCAGCCAACCACGGGGATGCATGCAACACTGTGCCCATCTCAGAAGCAGGGGCATGGTCTCAGCTCATGTGATGCATACCAGCGGGACACCTGGGCAAGCCTCAGTTTCCTGATCTATAGGATGGAATGAGGATAGCTTAGTCAGCTGTTTGCAGTACACACATAAGACCTGATTTCTAATCTCCGGCAAGCACCTAAAATCTGGGTGTGGCAACATGAATCTTGCAAACCCAGATCTGGGGAAGTGGAGAGTCACCGGCCAGGCACACTAGACCACTGGATGAGCTCCACCTTCAGGAGGAAACTCTGTCTCAAAAACTAAGGTGGCAGGCGGTAGGGGAAGACATCCTGTGGTGATATGAAAGAGAAATGTCCCCATAGTCTCATGTATTTGAATACTTGGTCCCCAGTGGGTGGTACTTTTTGGGGGAGATTAGAGGTGTGGCCTTGCTGAAGGAAGTACATACTGGGGTCAGGCTTTGAGAGGTCACAGCCTCATTCTACTTCCAGTTCATGGTCTCTGCTTTGTGCTTGTGGTTGAGGATATGAGCCCTCAGCTTCCTGCTTCTGGTGCCATCCCTGGAGCTTGATGCCATGATAAAAACCCTATCCCTCTGGAACCGTAAGCTCAAATAAATCCTTCCTTCTTCAAATTGCCTTAGTCATAGTGTTTTGCCACTGCGACGGGGAAGTAGCTAATCCACACCCACCATTGACCTCTGACCTCTCTCATACACTCATGCACAACTAGGAACACACACCACATAAAATGGGGCAGAGTAAAGGCTTTGTGGCATGCAAGTGTCACTGTGCTGTTGAGTCACTGTCAACTTGCCACAACCTAGAGTCACTTGAGAAGAACCTCAATTGAAGGGACCATCTAAATTAGGTTGGCCTGTGGGCATATTTGTGGAGAACTGTCTTGACAATTTACTGATGTAAGAAGACCCAGCCCAGGCTGGAGAGACGGCTCAGAGGTTAAGAGCACTGGCTGCTCTTCCAGAGGTCCTGAGTTCAATTCCCAGCAACCAACATCCGTTGGCTCACAACCATCCGTTATGAGATCTAGTGCCCTCTTCTGGTGTGCAGATATACATGGAAGCAGAATGTTGTATACATAATAAATAAATAAAATCTTTAAAAAAAAAAGAAGAAGAAGAAGACCCAGCCCACCATGGGCAGCACCATCCCCAAGGCAAGGGGAGCAGAACTGTGTAAGAGTTTAGAAATGGACTGAGCACAAGCAAGCAAGCATGCAAGCATGTACTTCTCCCTGCTCTTGACTATGGATGAGATGTGACTAACATGCTTGAGTTCTTGACTTCCCAGAAATGATGGCCTGTAACTTGGAATTGCCAGCCAAATAAGCCCTTTCTTCCCCTGAATTGATTTGTGCTGGGGTATTTTATCAGAGCAACAGAAATGAAAGAGCTGAGCTGTATGCTGGTGACACAAGTGACTTCAGCATCAGGTCCCCCTAATTGCTAATAGGGCATCAAAGGAGTGGGGGCTTAGGATCTGTATAGCATGGGGGCGGAGTCTAGAAAGTCGGGGGATTAAAAATTAAGGGCTGTATTTTGTTTTTGGTTTTGTTGTGATAAGTTTTCTCTTCGAGTGAAGGCTTGCCTACAACTCACAATCCCCCTACCTTCACCTCCTTTGTACTGAGATGGTGGGTGTGTGCCACCGTGCCCAGCTGAAATCTAAATCTAAATGCGCTTTTCCTTGTTTAAACTATGTGTCAGAGGGCTGAAAAGAAAGAGCAGGGGAGAGGTCTGCTCAGGAGGGTCCCAGGACAGACATGAACCAAGAACCAGACTGAAATACAATTACACACTAACATAAATCACATGCTAATAATAAACAATTGCAAAGCCCCACTTCACAGCTAAAAAGTAACACATATCAAATATTAAAAGCAATAAATGAGTCAGGCTTGGTGTTGCACACCTGTGATCCCAGCACTCAAAGGCTGAGGCAGAACGATAGCAGGACCTCAAGACCAGTTTGGGCTATATTTTTAAGAAAACAATTTTTAAAAAAGCAACATGCAGGGCCTTTGAGATGGCTCATCAGATAATGGCACTTGCCACCAAGGCTGACAATGATGTTCAGTCCCCCAACACCCACATGGTAGAAGAAGAGGACCTACTCCAAGTTGCCCTCTGACCTCCACATGTGCTGTGGCATTTACACTCATTCGCATGGTCACAAACACAATCTAATAAAAGAGCCCATATTCAAAGGCAACAAAGGAATCTCAATGTGTGTCTAGCCGACTATATAACCCGAGAGCAGTGACAATCCAAATGGCTTTGAAACACTGAATGCCCCAGGACAGAACTGCCAGACAGAAATGTTCAGCAGTCCCAAGTCACCCCATGGTGCAAGGTGGTGGGAACATTGCTATTCTAAGACATAGCGTGTGTTGTGGAATAAAGCAGAGAGTCTTTGCTAGGTGTCATTGAAAAGTAGGGTTTTTGCCTCCCCAGAGAGCAAAGAGAGAAAGGCATAAGGTTGTGTTAAAACAAACGGGAAATCCTGTAGCCGGAATTAGCCTGTGAAGCACCAACGTGAACTGATGTGTTTATCTTTGAAAGAGAAACCCAGGACTGGAGAGGTGGCTCTGCCAGTAATGGTGCTTGTCACCCAAGCCTCGGGACCTAGGTTCCATCCTCAAAATCTGTGTAAAGGAAGAAGTAGAGCACAGACTCCACACAGTTGTCTTCTGACTTCTGCAGCATGCTGCAGCACAGGCTATGCTTGTGTGCACGCACACCCATGCACAACAGTAATAATAATATTAACAACAATGAGACATTTTTCTTAAGATAAAAGAAAAACCCAGTCCCATCTGCAGAAAATATCCAGGAATGATCAGGCATTATACATGCCTGCCATCTCAGCATTCAGGGGGCTGAGGCAGGAGGATCATGAGTTCTGAGCCAACTTGAGCTACACAGCAAGACCCTGTCTTGGAAAACAAACCCAAAAGTACTGGGTGGGGGGTTGATGGAGATAAGTCAGTCAGTAAAATCTTGCTGAACAAGTATGAAGACCTGAGTTCGGATAAAAAGCCACATAAAAGCCATGCACAGCAGTGCACCACCGCTGTGAATTCTGGCGTTGGGGAAACCATGACAGGGGATCCTTGGAGTCTGCTGACCAGCTGGTCTATGTTCCATGTTCAGTGTGAAACCTTGTCTCAAGAAACGGGGTATAGACTGACTAAAGAAGACACATGACAACGACCTCTGGCTCCCACACACATGTGCACGTACATACACACACAAGGGAAAGGAGGGAGGGAGGGAGGGTGAAGGAGGGAGAGAGGGAGGGTGAAGGAGGGAGGGAGGGAGGGAAGGAAGGAAGGAAGGAAGGAAGGAAGGAAGGAAGGAAGGAAGGAAGGAAGAAAGGAAGGAAGGAAGGAAGGAAGGCCAAGGATCAATGTCAAATCTGAGAGCAACAGGTGCCCCTCACCCCAAATCTGGTCTGTGAGAAAAAAGACGATGGAATCTTGGTGGAAAAACAGAAACAAAACAGGTAACAGCTGGACTCTGTCTATGTTCTGGAGGTCCTAGCTAAATATTGTACAAGACCAACACCAAGGTACTGTATCCTGTTTTCTTCTAAGAGTTTTACATTTTTAGCTCTCAGGCTGAAGTCTTGATTCATCGGCAGTTAACTGTCACGTATTGTGTAAAATTGGGGCTAGACTTTGCTCTCCACACGCTGATGCCCAGCTTTCACAGCATCATTTATACAGTCTAAGAGAATACTATAAACATACCTACCCACTTCTTTTCACCTTCCTTCTTTCCTCCCCTCTTGTCTTTCTCCCTTCCTTCCCACCTTCCTTTCAAGTGCTCTACACACACCCCAGCCCCTCACTGGGGGATTCTAGGCAAGTGCTCTACCATTGAGTCACACCACAGTCCCTTACTGGGGGATTCTAGGCAGGTGCTCTACCATTGAGCCATGCCCCCAGCCCCTCACTGGGGAATTCTAGGCAGGCATGCCCCTGCTGGGTTATGCTCCAATCCAGTTTTTGGGAGCCCCCCCTACTACTTGCCCTTCAGCTCTTCTTCCTGTCCCACTAAAACTTAAACAAGTTCCCACCCCCATAATTCAGGGCTGCATCCCTTTCCATATGAATCTCTGGTCCACCAAGGCTAGCTCTCAACCCACAGAGCCTGGAGACCTTGCTAAAATAGCAGGGTGGCTTCCTCTGCCCTGGGGAAAGACCAGTTTCCACATGTGGTTTATTAGAACAGACAGAGCAGGAGGCGTGTGTGTGTGTGTGTGTGTGTGTGTGTGTGTGTGTGTGTGTGTGTGTGTGTGTGCAAATTGCAGCAGGAGACTTGGAGGGAAGGTGAGCCGGAAGGAGATGGACCCAGGAAAGCTAAACTTCCAGGATAAAGGAAAAGTCCAGTCCTGTAGGAGGTTGAGCATGTGCCACACCCCCTCAATGGTCTGGCTCATTCTCTGTGTGTATAGGCCTAGCAGCTGTTCAGGGTGGCTCCCCTCTCCAGCCCCCGCAGCCTGTCACAGGTCTTGCTATTTGCAGTGTTTCTATTGCAGTACTTCCCTAGCCTGACTTAAGCTGGAATTGAGACAAGTTTCCCACTGTGGCAATGCCCAGGTGATGACTGTGGTGTCTCCAGGCCCTGGCCATGAGGGGCCAGTACACCCAGGGAAGCACTGCCCAGTGGTTGGCTGTGGTCCTTCCACTCAGGCAAGGGGGCAGTAACGAGCAAAGATAGGACTCCTGAGCCCTGACATCTTCCTGATGGCAAGGTGATCCTTAGGGCAACACTACAGTGTGTCTGGCCCTCTTTTCAGGTACAAGATGAGGAGCACCCACAAAATCCTGTGTCATCCTTTGCTCCATCATATCAAATTCAATAGAGAGGCATCTTCAGGGTGGCCTAGCACCTCTTTTTGGCCCCTCAAGAATCTGGGTGGAATTTGACCCTGGGAAGCTGGGCAGATCTGCTTAGAGTCCCCAAGTATGGCATGTCTCTGCTCTGGGGAGGCATATTCAAATATCCGGGGACAGTCCTACTCTCTGTGACACACTCAAGTGAATCAGCAAAAATGAGTACCAATATTGATCACATGAACAGCAAAAGTACATCACAAGTTATGTATGAGCAGTGCACCTGTGACATCAGCAGTTGGAAGCTTGGGACAGGAGGGTTATGGGTTCCAGGCCAGCTTGGGCTATGTCATGGTGTGTGTGTGGCTAGCTCCAGGTGGGGATTCCCCAAATTGGTCCTTGTTTCTTGGGCCCAAATTGGTACTCCCTCTACAGGACCTGCCACAGTTGACCCTAGAGAACTATGAATTCTGGCCAGATGTTATATGGATGCCCAAACAGCAGATAGATGCAGAACGGAGGACCAATCTTTACAAGAACTAACAGGGGCTTGCAAGGCAATGTGTCTGGATGGCCATGATGGGGTTTGGTGTGCATCTTTATGCTGACTCCACAGACCAGACCAGCCTATGTGCTGGGGAACTCTTTGAGGGTCACAAGCCTCTCCTTGGGTCTGTATGAACCCCACAAATGCCCTCAGAGAAGCTTTCTATATTGTCAACAATAGGGCTGGTTCTGAGCAGGAGGGAGATGACACAAGAGGAAGACAGAACCCTGGGATGTCCTGAAGCTGTGCACAGAGGGCCAAGGAGGTTCACAAGCTCAGGAGTACCACTTCTGAATCCAAGCCACAGCTCTGGTGCTTTCTAGAAGGCTGAGTTAGCCACAAGTCACTTGGTCACAAGTTTCCTCGTCTATGAAATGGACTTACTGAGGGCTGTGAAGCAGCAAGCAGAGTGCTGAGCCCTCCATCAGTTTCCACTTTGACACTTTGCTCATAGATTTTGGAAACAGCAAAGCAGGGCAAGGCTGACCCAAGGGACCCTGTCATCCCATTCCAATGGCATCTTCTCTCAGAAGCTCTGGACTCTCCCAATAGCTGGTGCACAGTGACCCCAGGTGGCCAGCACCTTCCTGGCTGGTGGCTGCTGTCATGATAGCAGACATGAACATGTGCTTCAGCAGAGAGAGCACTAGTAGACAGGGCATCTCAGAGACCCCAAGGTGTAGGACCCCAACCATCTGTCTGTCTGTCTGTCTGTCTGTCTGTCTTCCTCCTAGCGTTGGATAAATGTCACTGTACTGTCATCCACAGTATATAAAGCAACTCCTTGATGTGTATTTCCAGCTGTGTGTCACCATGGGGAGAAGGGCACAGACAATACTGCAAGGCTATATAGACACCATAGGCTGCTAGGTGGGGAGGAGGTGTAAACAGGCATGGCTTCTGGAAGAATCAGAAAGCCCAAGGGCAAAGCATACCACTAAATAACCCGACACTAACCCTCATGAACTGTGCAGCACTAGACAAGTTGCTGAGCCCTTCTGGTCTGTCCCCTCGTTTTGGGATTATCCTGAGACCCGATGGTTAACACATGAAGGTCCTGTGAGTGTCCATGTAACATGCCTATCTGTAATCCTCTGCTAGTAGTTCATACACAGCCCTCCTGCTCACATTGTCAAGGGATGCTTTGGCCACACGAGCCAGAATTCTCCCACATGTCACAACATGGAAGACATGAATCTAACGGAGTGAGAAAAACGGGCTTTACCATGTTCAACCCAAGTGCACTTCTTACATATATAGGTGTTGTGTGAGAGTGTGTGTGGTGCAAGAGGACAACTCTCTGTGTCATTCTCAGGCTCCACCCACCTTGAAGATCACCATCTAGACTGGCTGATGAACAAGCCCCAGGAATCCTCCTGCCTCAGCCCCTTGACTTATTAGGATGACAGGCCTGTACCCTCAAGCCCAACAACAAGGTCTTACCCATGGACTAAAAGAAAGTGTTTGTAGATCTTGTGTATACCTTTTAGATAATCAAATGAATTTGGGGACAACAGGGAGGCTTAGTCCTCCGAAAGTGTAGCTCCTAAGTTAGTGTGAACCCAAACATGAGAGTTGAAGGGACCCCACAGTTTGCTTCCTGCAAGCCTCCAATGCTCTGTTCCAATCCAGCTCTGTTTCACATTCCATCCAGTCCTTGAAGAAGCCTGGGCAGGAGACCAGACCCAGCATAGCATGAGCAGAGGGCCAGTGTGGGCACCCCACATGCACTTAATAAACACTTCAGAATGAACCTGTGAAGAAAAGCCTAAAATATCTCCAGAAACCCCCATGGATCCTCGGCTCAGCCCATTTGGATTTAAATGTCAGCCCAAAGCCCAGATACACAGCTCTGCTGATGTTCAGCTGTGGACTCGCTTCTTCCCACTCTGGTCCCCGAGGCATCTACTTAACGTCTGTAAACATCTCAGACCATTCAGATCTAGCCAGGAGTCTACTGAGCTCCTTGGCTGAGGACAGCACATTCATTGTGACCGATGTCATCCCCTCAGAGCAGGAAACAAACAACAAAGGCTAGGTCCTCTGCACAGGGCCTGTCTGCCTTACAGGACATGTCTCCTGGGTCAGGCCTCCTCAGTCTCTTTAGTCCCATGGCATTGGAGGGGAACACGGCTCAGACTGTTAAAGCAGAACTGACAAGTCGGTTATGAAAGCCTGATGGCAACATGAATTTAGCTATGGCATTTTTGAAAAAGAACTCGGTGTAGGGGCTTCACCAACAACTTTCAAAATATCCTATGACCCCTCAGTGCTTGGAGCAGCCAGAAGCATCTCTCTCCAGGCCCACCCACCACCCTGTTGCCAGGTGACTCCAGACTTGGCCAGTGGTGCATCCACCCTAGAAGGAGGGTATAAGCTGTACTCTGGACCTCAGGAAGAGAGTCCTCTAAGGACTCCTTAGGAGGGGTTCAACTCACCAGACGACCTAGCCCAGGGCCCAAGCCCAGCTTCCCCTTAGACATAGGGCTTCACCAAACCTCTCCACACTTTAAAAGAAAGTGGTTCTGCAGGAGACTGGAATAGGCAGACACCATTGGCCAAAGGACACAAACCAAAGCAACGCAGGACCTGAGTCTTGCAGAGGAACTACGTAAATCCTGTCTTAAGACAAGGGGATGTGAGTACCATAGAGGTGACTGGAGACAGACCTCTGGTCTTCCAGTTCCTATAAATAAGGTAGTTGGGACAGATAAAGACTGAAGGCCCCGTGATTCACCACACATCTTTAATTTGGGAATAGGGATGAGAAACTGGTGCCACCTCTCTCACGCAGCTCCTCCCTCCCACACCTCATCCTACATGTCCCTGCAGTGAGAGCATCCCTGCCCAAGGTCACTGGCAGGGAGTAGGACAGAAAACCAGTCAAGCCTTCAGCCTGAGCTCCACACTCTCTGGACACCATGAGGAGTAGAAAGCCACAGGATGAAGCTAGAGGTTCAGGGTGCGGGCAGAGGCACAGGTAAGATCAGAGATTTAAACCAGACTGAAGTCCCTGCCTATCCTTGAGAACTCAGCCATGTAGATGCTTGGGAGAAACTTAGATCTAAGTCTCTGCCATCAGAATTCTCTAATTCCTCATAAGAAAAAGCAATGCTGGGCCAGTGGAATGGCTCAGCAGGTAGAAGTGCCTGCTGCCAAGCCTAACAACCTGAGTTCCATCCCTAGAACCCAGTGGTGGAAAAAGACAGCCGACTCAAGGACATTGCCCTCTGATCTCCAGGCGTTTGCAATGGTGTGCCTGCAGAAGCATGCTCATTCCTGAGCACACGAATACACACACACACACACAACAAGATAAAATCTCTACTGGTTAAAAGAAGGGAAGAATGATAGATAGCATGAGGGGAGGAGGGAGGAAAAAAAGAAAGACAATACTGAACCAGGCACTGGGGAGTCTGTAATCCCGACACTCTGGAAGCTGAGGCAAAAGAACCATGAGCTGTAGATCAGCCCAGGCTACATAATGAGTTTCAGCCTATCCTGGGCTACATAGGAGACACTGTCTCAAAACAAACAACAACAAATATGCTGGGGTGCTGGAGAGAGATGGCTCAGTAGTTAAGAGCACTGTTACTCTTGCAAAGGACCTGGGTTCAGTTTCCAGCACCCACATGACAGCTCACGACCATCTGTAACTCCAGTTCCAGGGGGAATCTGATGTCCTCTTCTGCCACCCTGCCTCTGGCACTGTACATATGTGGCACAGACATACATGCAGGCAAAACATCTACATCAAATAAAAATAAATCTTAAAAAAAAAGAAGAATAAGAAGAACCTATGACTTCCCACCCTGTTCTATGCAATTAAAGGACAGGGAAGAGGGCACGCTGCCTTCCCATTGATGTCCCCAGTGGTGTACAACAGTGGCTCACTGGCATACACCTTAGAGGATGCAGATGTGAACTTCAGTTCCCTAGAAAAGCCACACCCCCTTTGAAACTCAAAGGGACTCATTGATCAGGAGGAAATTTGTGATTGTGATGAGCTGGAACATTTCAGATCCAGAGCTGTTTATCTTGGGTTATTGAGTCCCTTTCTCAACAATTTATTTTTTTGCCCACCTCTGCATCTAATCCAGCATCCTGGTGACTATCAAAGAAACCCATTGGAATGTATTGATTTAAACCACAGATTTCACCAATATGAAAGCCAAGATGTCATCAGTTAGCATCTGGGACCTGTAATCATGATATCACCACTCCCCTGTCATGCACATGTCTGACACTGCCAGGAGTGTATTGGAAAACACCTTCATTTATGACAGAAAATTTAACAAAGCTGGGCAGTGGTAGCAGCACACACCTTTAATCCCAGCACTCTGGAAGCAGAAGCAGGCAGATCTCTGTGAGTTCGTGGTCAGTCTAGGATACAGAGCTAGTTCTAGGACAGTCAAGGCTACACAGAGGAAACTCTGTCTCAAAAAAAAAACAGGGGGTGGGGGGGCGAGAAAATGTAATGAAATCATTTCCATGTTGGAAATGTCACTCAGGATAACCTGTTCCTGTGTTCCTAGGCCATGGTCACTCAAATTTGACTCAGAATAAACCTTGTATTCCATGTAACATGTGTGTGTATCTGTGTCCCTGTCTCAGCAATTCATTTTTTTGCCCACCTCTGCATCTAATCCAACATCCTGGTGACTATCAAAGAAACCCACTGGAATGTATTGATTTAAACCACAGATTTCACCAATATGAAAGCCAAGATGTCATCAGTTAGCATCTGGGACCTGTCTGTGTTTGCATGGGTATGTGCTTATGTAGAAAGGTGTCTTACTCAATTACTCTGCACCTTATTTTTTGAGATAAGGTCTCTCACAGAACCTGAAACTCACTAGGCTGACCAGTGAGTTTCACCCTGCCTTCCCCGACTGCTGCACACACACAGTGTTAACATTACAGACACCAACACACTTAGCCTTTACGAAGTGCATGGGATCCAAACTTGGGTCTTCGTGAGTACACACCAGGCACTTCATCTGCTGAGTCATCTCCCCAGCCCTCTTATTTTCTTTGAAGTAGGAACTGTTTTATGATGACCTGGGGCAGAATCTACTTCAGTGACCTGAAGGCTGGAACAAACCTTCCTAGCACTCACAGGCCAGTGACACAATGATGAGGACATGCAGGTGAGCAAGTGTGACTCTGCACATTCATATCTTCTCTCCTGAACATCCCACAACAGTGAGCAGCGGTGGGGTGTAAATCCCTAGGCCAGATAAGTAAAGGCATGAGGATTCTTGTCCCACAATCCAGTAGCAAGTGATGCATGGTGGCAGACAGGACACTGAGTCACCTTCCTTGTGGACTCATGTTAATGGCGGCTATAAAATTACTGCAAAGAGAAGCAAGACCACATCCCCTGAGCGAGCCAGCTTCTTTGTCAACTCACCACTATTTCCACACAGTTAAACCTTGATTTTCATGGAAGTTTCACTTTGGAAGTGTCTTGTGTCAAATGGACCCTGTGAGCTCGGCCACTAAAACTTCAGGGGCTGGAAACTGCTTAGAGAGACACTTTGATCCAAACCCTGGCTGCTGTCCCTGCTACACAGGTAATTAAGAGCAAGCCATGCTAAGCAAAGTAAATTAGAAGTAAGATTTGGATCAGAATGGGAAGAAGATTAACCCCCGAGGTCATTAACACAGGCTGGGCAAGTCACTGAGGTGGCAATGTGCTGGCGGGCAGTACATGCTCAGCGGGTTCTCTGTGTCACTAATACTTGAAGAAAAGCAGACCAAAGAGGCAAAGAACTAGGCCAGTGGGAGAAACCACAAATGAGGTGCAGAGTGTCACTGATCTATCCAGAGCCATACACCCATCTACCTGGCACTCTCCAATGTCCAGCAACAGTCAGGTTTGTGTGGCCAAAGCCTGTCTACCTGCTCCCCCAACTCCATGCTGAAGGGTGCTGTGGCCCGACCAAGGGGCTCTATCAATACCACCCTACCAGCAAAACCTGTCACCCCAGTGGAGCAGGACTGGCCTTGCATCTTCCAGGTCCCCTGAAGCTTCCTGTCCTGTCCCATTCATCCTCCATCATGTCTTCTGTGATCCAGGCCACTTGATGATTCCCACAATGTCAATTATTAATCTTTCGCTTTATACCTGTTACCCACAATCTGCTCTAGGAATATCACCCACAGATACCCACAAAATTTTTCTCCCTCTTTTTCCCTCTCTCTTCACCCTCTTTCTCTCCCCTTCCTTCCTTTCTTTTAATTTTTGTGTTTTGTTTTGTAAGACAGGGTCTTGCTATGTAGTTTAAGCTGGCCCCAGACTCACAGCAATCCCCCTGCCTCACACTCCAGTTACAAGCAGTTACCATGCTTTGTCTTAAAGAATTTTCTTAGACTGTGTTCTCTCACATGCTTTTAAGACAGTACCTAAAACGTATTATTACAAGCTTCCATAGCAGCAAAGGGTAACAATTCCCAGACTATTGTTAATTGACATTTTAACCGCCACAATGCTCTGTTGCAGAAAACCCAGGAAACACAAGTCTGCACCAACAACTCAGAATGAGGGACCAAAAGCTGAGATTTCTACATGGCTTCCTGTCTAATCTCTCCTCCCACAAAACGTATCCCAATGTAAAAACAGGTTTTAAAGCTTCAAAGTAGTTTATTGTTTTTCTCTGTAAAGAAATTTCAGAATGTGTACCTCTTAACATAAACCTCTTAGGATTAAAATTTTAAGACTTTTTAAGATGTTAGCACACAATTGATAAAATGTGAATATAGTCACATTTTAAAATACTTTTTTTTTTTTTTTTTTTTTTTTTTTTACATTTTACTTATATGTGTATAGGTATGTGTGTTCATGGAGGCCAGAGGGCAACCCATGGAGTCAGTTCTCTCCTTCCACCACAGGGTGGAATCAAACTCTGGTCCTCAGGCTGAGCAGCAAGCATCTCTCCCCGCTGAGTTGTGCCTCCATCCCAGGCAAATAATTATTAAATCTAAAATTCATACATTGTCGAGAGGGAGAAGGGATTGACATGTGAAGCAAGCTTGTTCCTAATTTGAACTAATAAAATAAAATTTAAAAAAATTCGTACATTGCCAGTTGTTTAGAAAACATACCAAATGGCAATGTCTGCATTTACATTGATTTCTGGGCCTTATTTGATCACTGTTTGTTTTTTTTTTAAGATTTTATTTATTTGTTATGTATACAACATTCTGCTTCCATGTATATCTGCACACCAGAAGAGGGCACCAGATCTCATAAGGGATGGTTGTGAGCCACCATGTGGTTGCTGGGAATTGAACTCAGGACCTCTGGAAGAGCAGTCAGTGCTCTTAACCTCCGAGCCATCTCTCCAGCCCCCATTTGATCACCATTTCTGAGTTAGCATATAAAATAATGGGTTCACTCTGCCATTTTCATTCACACCTACAGACTACTGTGCTTTCCTCACATTCGCCCCTGACTACTCTCCTGTTCCTCCTCCGCAATGAGCTGCCTTCCTACCGACAGTTTCCCTTCTGCCTTCATGCCATATATATTTAAATTTAGATTCTACATATGTAAGGAAATATGATACTTTGTCTTTCTGTCCCCTTCCTCATTATCTTCTCTTGTTCCTCCCCCTTCCCATGGTCCCCTTCATCACTCTGCAACGTCCTGTTCTACTTTCATGTCATCACACCGGTTGGCTTCAGCATGGACCATGCTCATCAATGCACTGCCAGCTGTATGCCATAACCACACAGCCTATCTTGAATCACTGTGACAGGGGACTAGACAGGAAAAAGCCCCACAGCTTGTGCAGCTCCTTGAATGCCACCGATGGCAAGCCTGACACACGGCAGGTTTCATTCAGTAGTTTAGCAAGATCTTGAAGCACCCAGCTTTTATCTGATTCTGTCCCCAGTGAGTGTGGCCCTGTCTGTCTGCCCCACTGTCCAGAGGCAAACAAGGGTTGGCTTTGGGCAGCGCCATGCTCTTCAAAGAGAAAGACCTATGTCTCTCTGAAGCTACCACTATCTGACCATTGTTGCCATGATAACTGTAACACTCCCACTGCTGACATCATCACCTTCACTATCATCACCAACTCTGTCATCACCTTCACCACGACCACCACCATCTTCACTATAATCTTCACTATCAAAATTATCACTGCAGCCGGGTGTTGGTGGCGCACACCTTTAATCCCAGCACTCGGGAGGCAGAGGCAGGCAGATCTCTGTGAGTTCGAGGCCAGCCTGGTCTCCACAGCGAGTGCCAGGATAGGCTCCAAAGCTACACAGAGAAACCCTGTCTCGAAAAAAAAAAAAAATTTATCACTGCAATCACATGTAACACAGAAAAATAAAAGACCCAGAGATAGATATTGGGGTTCAAATTTCGTAACCTCAGCATGGCTGGAGAATCCTGAGACTTCAATGTCTTCCTATCCTCAATGTGACTGGAGAATGAATGCTTGATACTGACTACTTTTATCTTTTATACCCACTAGTGCTGGGATTAAAGGCGTGTGATCCCAGGTGCTGAGATCATCTTTGTGTGAGCTGATTCTCTTTAGAACTGCATCAATCTTGTGTAGATCTGGGTGGCCTTGGACTCACAGAGATCCGTCTACCTCTTAATCTTGAGTCTTAGGATTAAAGGTGTGTGCCACCACCTCCTAGCTTCTGGCTGCTGGGATTAAAAGTATGTATCACCACTACCCGATCTCTATAGCTTGAGGCTGGCTTTGCTTTCGGGAATCCTCAGGCAAGCTTTAATAAATCATAAATAATACATCACCAAAATCACATTCTTTATCATCACACCTCTGCCACCAGTATTACCACTATTCCATCTTGGGGACATACCATCTCACATACCATATGTATTAGTAACTTCTCCTTACTCTGGATCTCTTCCATTGGAATGAACTGCCACAAAGCTAGATGGTTTTCTGTGTAGCTCATGACATGCCATTTGCCCCTAAGGAGATCTAGTCTGAAAGACACGCCCACAGTATGCTGTGGACCACATGAGCACAGCCACCATCACAATGGCGTATTTCCCATGTCTGTGCATGCTTTAGAATTAAACAGATCCCTGGAATGTTAGAGTATGCTTGGGGAAGTCTCTCCAGACCCAGTTCCCCTTCTCTGTGTCTGGGGGTAATTGCACCCCTATCTTAGAGGTTTTTTAAGGTAGTTCTTGGGGATGCAAATCTTCCTGCTGTATGAGGGTTTGCTAGGAAATTGGTGCATGTGGCTTTGACAGGTAAGATCCAACTGCATCAGCACAGTGCTTCCACATCCATTTCTACCTCCAATGTTTCATGCCAAGGCTGCAGGAGGGAGTCATACGTTCCTTGGAAGAGAGGGAAACACTCCAGGCATGATAGCATGTAAGTGCAAGACCAGAACTCAGGAGGATCACAAGTTCTAGGCAGGCCTGGTCTACATAGCAAGTTCTGAGACAGCCAGGGCTATACAGGCTAACACAAGACCCTGTCTTGAAACAACAGGAAGAAAGAGAGGGATGGAGGAAGGGAAGAAGGGAGGGGGAGAGAGAGAGGGAGGGAAGAAGGAGTGAAAAACAATCCACATGTTCCCCTCTACTATGTCTATACCTATGGTCCCTGGCACTGTTTGGCACACCTGGAAGATTCACAAACACTATTTACTGGATGTGTGAATGAATAATTGGGTGGATGGAGAAATGATTGGTAGATGACAGATGGAATCTGGATGGAGAGATAGATCCATCTATTGTATGATAGGTAGATGGATGACTAGATGGATGGTCGATGATGAGTGATAGATGATGGATGGAGATGAGTGATGAGCGAGTGGATGATTGATGGAGGAATATGTGTTATTCTTTTGTTTAAAAAGAAGAAAAGAGAAATTGCTGAGACAGACATATTGACTATAAGTTTATTATAAGGCCCGGTAGAATGGGGAGACTAAGAGGAGGAACAGGGGTAAATGGCTGACCGCCATGGCCGGTCGCCATAGAGAGACAGAGTGGGAAACAGAGAGAGGGGAACAGAGCGCACAGAGAAAAGAGAGAGAGAGAGAGAGAGAGAGAGAGAGAGAGAGAGAGAGAGAGAGAGAGAGAGCATAAAGGGGCAGGGGCCTATCTTTTAAAGGGGTCCTCTGCACCTGCGTGCAGACTTCTTTCCCATGGAACCTTGGGCTGACCAGGGTTCTGCCTGAGTGGATTCCACCAGGTAACAGGGGCAGGCCAGCATAATGCCTGAACCTTTCAATATAGATGGATAGACAGATGAATGGCTCATGCTGACTTCTCTCTCCATAACCTCGGATAAATCAGAAAACTTTGTAACCAGAGTTTAAAATATGTGAAAGCCTTTCTTGCTGCTTGGAAATGAGAAATCACTGGGGAGGAAGGCAAAGAGGAGTAGTGGTTCCTAGTGACACCAAATAGTTAAAGATCTCTGTTTTGGGTGGCCTAAACATTCAAATTTGGCAGCTGTCCCCCAGCTGTCCCCCTCCAGCTGTTCCTGGGAGTCAAGCCTCCCTTTGTTTGCCCTGTTCTTGGCAACTGTTGCCTTTTCTGAAGGACAGCAAGAGCCAGCTGTCACCCACAGGAGGAAAAGCAGAAAGGTTGGTCCTGCAGGGAGATACTTGTGACACAGAAGAAACTTGCCATGTGGGTTCTGGAAGGTCTTTTATTTCTTACACTGTTCCATCCTCACAAGCTCTGTCACAGAACAGCCTGGGGAACTCAAAGGGCTGAAAACAAGGCTGCCTTCTAAAACAGCTCTGAATATAAATAAACATAAACCCAATGGGCACCATATTTCAGAAACCTGTCTCCATAGATGGCGTCGCTGGGCAGGTTCAGACGAGGGACATTAGTGCTACCCATGCTGCATATGGGATGAGGTGTGGTCAGGAGTACTGAAGTTGGGCTGAAAATTATTGTCTGGAATGAAAACATCTATAATAGCAATGGCTGATGGCTGCTTCCAGGGTCAAAAAGTAATGGGTGGGAATGTGACAAGGATCCCACCAAACACGAACTGTGAGGTGGCGGCTGGCAGAGCTGGGGTCAGAGCCTTTCCTCTGTATGGCTTTGAAATTTCCCCCACCCCATCCCCCAAAGATGTTTTTAGCTAATGGGTTTCGGAGATGGCTCAGTTGGTGAAAGCGCTTATCTCGAAAGCATGAGGGCCTGGGTTGGATCCCCAGAACCCATGTAAAAAGTTGGGCATATCTTGAAAAACAAACAAAAAAACAAAACAAAACAAAACAAAACAAAAAAAGTTGGGCATGATGGCACATGCCTCTAATTCCAGTACTGGAGAGGCAGAAACAGGATGATCCCTGGCGATTCCTGGTGAGTCAGTCTAGCCAAATTGGCAAGCCTCGGGTCCCAGTGAGAGACCCTGTCTCTAAAAAAAAAAAAAAAAAAAAAAGTAGTGGGACCAGCAAAATGGCCCAAGGGATAAAGGCACTTGTCACTAAGCCTAATAATGACTTCAGTTCAAACCCTGGAACATACATGGAAGGAGAGAATTGACTCTCAAATTGTCCTCAGATTGTCAAATGAAATGTCCTCTGATTTTCACACAAATGCTTCAGTTCCTCTCTTCTCTCCTCTCTCCTCCCTCCCTCCCCCCCCCCCGCATGCACATACACACAGAAGAAGAAGGTTGACTCTCTGGTTTACACATATACGTGTACACACACAGACACACTTGTCTACACACATGACCCTGCACAGGCACGCATGCACGCACTCTCTCTCTCTCTCTCTCTCTCTCTCTCTCTCTCTCTCTCTCACACACACACACACACACACACACACACACACACCTTCCTAACAAGCCGCCCATCAGCTCAGCCCCATGTTAGCCTATGTATTACTGCCCTGTACCTCCAATCCTGTCAGGTGCTCCCCCATCAGAGGCCCCCTCCTGGGGAAGAATCTGTGTTTTCTTCCACGGTGGCCTCACACTTTCCAATAGACTTCTGTCCTGTATCTCCACCCCCATCCCCAGAGGTTTCATGCTTCAAATTCTAGCAGTTTCTGTCATATGAAACATTCACTCTGTGAGGTGGGGGTGGGGGGTGAAACATTCTCTCAATGGGAGAACCCTGAGACCCCTGAGGTAAACAAAAACACATGTCAGGGAAAGCAGAAACTTCCAAGAATCTCAAGCCCCACCCCAGGTTTGTGAACAGGAAGAGGCTGGCCAGGGGAGCTGCCTACACCAGACTCTTGGACCTGTTGCGCTGCCTACAAATCCTTCTGAGAGCTCCAGGGTTGCTGCTTTCACAAGTGTCCCCTTGACTTGGGTGGACTTTTCAGTGCTACAGCTGCTTCTGACTCAGGCCTGCTCATACCAGTTACCCATACCCCCCCCCAAAAAAATTCATTGGTTCACCAATTTGACTTTGGTACAGTACTTTACTTTACTTTACAGTCTGTTGTGGGTTCCCTATCCAGAGTGTGTTGAAAAGTCTTACACAACAAAGTCAGGAGAGGAGGGGACAGTCACATCCAAGATGCCACATGGATGAAGTAAAAAACCTTTGATCCAGGGTTCCTAAAGACTCTAAGTATGTCACAAGCTGTGGGTCTCTAGCAAAGAGATGCCAGCTCTCTGGGTACTATGTGGGGACTATGTTACCAGTATGAGAGGTGGGTAATGCTCCAACAACTCACAGAGTTGTTGAGGAGGTGTGTAGGACACACAGGAGGCCTGATTCCAGTCCCAAGGTAATTGTGAAGCCTCCAAGGCTCTCCTGCCCTCCTGTTAGCTGGTTTCCCTACCTGATAAATGGAGGTGGGGTCATCCACATGAATAGTGAGATGCCACTTGTGGCATGGGGTCCTTCAGAGGTAAGATACTCAGCCCAGCCCACGATACTGACCCCCTTGCTTGGCCTTTTCCTATAGTTGCTCTCATCCACAGCCAGCTGGTGTATCGCTCACAAGCCACTGACCACTAAGAGGCTATTTTTACACAGTAGGGATAAAAGATGGAGAAAAGGGAAGTGCCTGGAAGGTACCTGGAAGGAATCAGCCTCTCTTCTGGGACCAGATCACCAGGAGCTTGAGAAAGGGCACAATGGCCCAGCACACCACCATGGGGACATCTTTCGAAAACCTACAACTATATTTTCTGGTCCTGCTGAGCTGCAGAGAGGAGACTCTGGGAACTAGTGAGCTGCCTGTGAATCTTGCAGAGGTCCTTCCCAAAGAAAGGTCCATCTCCTACCCCTGAGCACACTTCCGCATAAGTGCGGAGAAAAGCGCCTCGTCACCCCATGGGGCTACTCAGTCACCTAAGATGAGTTGATGAGTTGCTCAGAGAGGGGCTTTTGGCACACTGCAAACACACACTGTGAAATTCTAGACATTTAAAAAACAAGCACTGTAAGGGTTGGAAAGATGGCTCTGAGGTTAAGAGCACTGACTGCTCTTCCAGAGGTCCTGAGTTCAATTCCCAGCAACCACATGGTGGCTCACAACCATCCCTTATGAGATCTGGTGCCCTCTTCTGATGTGCAGATATACATGGAAGCAGAATGTTGTATACATAATAAATAAATAAAATCTTAAAAAAAAAACAAGCACTGTATTAGTAACTTTCCTGTTGCTGTGACAAAATATCTGATAAATGCAACTTAAGAAAGGAAGAGTTTGAGCTGGAGAGATGGCTCAGGGGTTAAGAGCACTGGCTGCTCTACCAGAGGTCCTGAGTTCAAGTCCCAGTCCCAGTACCCACAAGGTGGCTCACAACCATCTATAATGAGATCCAGTGCCCTCTTCTGGCTTGCAGGCTCAGTGGTAGAGCACTTTCGTAGAATCCCCCAGTGAGGGGTTTGGGTGTGGCTCAGTGGTAGAGCATCTGCCTAGAATCCCCCAGTGAGGGGCTGGGGTGTAGCTCAGGGGTAGAACACCTGCCTAGAATCCTCCAGTGAGGGGCTGGGGGTGTGGCTCAACAGAATACTCACCTAACATGTACAGGCCCTATGTTCAATCCCTAGTGGCTCAAAACGAGAGAGAGAGAGAGAGAGAGAGAGAGAGAGAGAGAGAGAGAGAGAGAGAAGATACAACATGAAGCAGTATCATTAAAGGCAAGCTTCCAATTTCAGATTCTAAGTTCCCATCCAAGTCCCTGGATACAGCCAAAGACTCGCTAGCCTCAGCCCAGAGCGAACCTGGCTTTATGAAGAAGAGAACTGAATCTGTTTCTGCAGGCATTCTTCAAATGAGGCCTCGTATTTTTACAAAAATGCTAATTTTGTTTTTCAACACTGCCTGAAAGGGAAGCACAAAGCCTCAAAGCCCTTGCCAGGCTGGAGAGGAGGAAGGGGGTCGAGAAAGCTCCCAGCAGCGGGAGCCAGCATCCTTGGCTGCATATGACTCGGCAGACAGCGTGTTTTTCCCATCACCTGAGGCCCAGAGCCAATTTGTGCAAAAACAAGCTGCAGAGATAGGCGGGTGGGAGGAAGCGAGACCACACAGATAACAGGAGACAGCTGTGGGAGCCACAGTCAGGCCAGAGGCCGGAGTTTTAATTAGAGCGGCAGAGAACAGAGTGGCAGAGAACGGAGCTACTGGGTGAAGCACCTGGGCGCCCATCTGTTGGCTTAGGTAATGAGGCTGCAGCCGAGGGCCCAACACATGCTGCAAACAAGCAATGCTTCCTAATTACCACACTGCTTGGCCCTTAGGGCTCAGTCCTGCTTCCTCTTGGGGCACCCTATCAAGCACCTGGGAAGAGACAGGATGGAGCCCCCAAGGGCTTCCACCTCCCTCCCAGAGCATCTCAGTACTTCTGAGTACCATGGAAGCTGTGTTCTGAGGATGCTGGGACTCTAGCCAAGCAGTAACTGTCCTACTTCACTGGGAGGGGTGAGTGTCTGCCTGGCTTCTGATGGTGACACTCTGCAAAAGGATGCACTTGCTGCCACCCTGGGGTACTTGCCAGAAGCATCTTGACTCTGCACAGAGGGGTCACAAAGGGACTGGTGTTGGGGAAATGACATCCTGGCTCAAGCTCCAACCTGGACACTTGATGCTGAGCGTGGAGCAAAGGGCAAGGGGCCTTCCATAGATTGGGCCCTGTGGAGCTCTTCTGCACATAATGGTCTCTGGAGACCTTCTTTCTGAGTCTCAAAGACCACAGCAGCCTACCAGGTAACTGAGTCCCAGGCATTGAATGACTTCCTGAGTCCCGAGTCACAGTGGGGACTGGCTGCAGTCCCTGGGGTACTTGCCAGGTACCCCAGGTAGCAGAGCCAGCCTCTGAGGGACAAAGGGACAAAGAGAAAATCTGGGAAGAAGCCCACAGATGGTTGCCACTGGCCACCCAGCCAAAGGACTGAGAGAAGAGTGATTGATGGCAGTATCACAATGATGATGGTAGTGATGGTAATGATGATGGAGGTGGTTATGATGGTAATGATTTGATGGTATCACGGCAACAAATGGTGGTGGTGGTGATGGAGAAATGACTTAGCTGTCAAGAGTAAATACTACTGCAGAGGACAAGAGTTTGATTACCAACACTCATGTTGGGTGGTTCACAACCGCCTCTGACTCCAGCTCAAGAGGATCCAAGGCCTCTGCCCTTCATGTGCACACACCCACATATATACAATTCATTAAAAATGTAAAGTTGGTAGTGATATTTGTGGTGATAGTAGTGATGATGGCAATGGTGATGATAGTGATGATGATGGTGGTGATGAGAGTGTTGGTGGTGGTGATGACGGATGATAGTGTTAACGCTGATGGGGATGATGGTGGTGATGGTGACAATAATACACATACATACTTTGCTGCTACACCCTTATAGAAATTCTCATAGTAGGTTTTATAACCCTCATTTGACATTGAATCCCAGAGAGTGTCATCACAGTCCCAACGTGCACAACTCTTTCTAAAGACATTTTAACACACCTGAAGTTGTATCTAAGTGATAGTGTGTACATGTATGCAGGTATGTGCATACAGGAATGCAAGGGAGCTCTAACCCAGCACCATTATTGGGGCCTCTCTCAGACCCCCAGCACCCACTATGGCAGAGCCAGTTCCCTGCATATGGAATTCACCTCAGGATACAGGCATCCCCATATACAGATTGTTCTGAGGATGCTCCCAGCAGTAAGAGCAAGCTCCCTTGGCTGCATATACCCAGGCTGCTCAGTGTCTTCATCCCTACTCAGCTGGGGGAAGGAGAGGTTATGTCCTGTCATTACCAGAGTGACCACACGCTGGAATGCTGGCTCTGCTTCTGATGTGTTGTGTTGCATTCAGCAAAGGACAAGAAAGGAAACTGCTTCTGATGTGTTGTGTTGCATTCAGCAAAGGACAAGAAAGGAAACAAGTTCATACCCTGTACAAAAGCCCAGAGAGCCTTCCATGGGAGCCAGCTAGAAACACAACTGCCCTAGAACTTACCAACTGAGTGTGTGTGTGTGTGTGTGTGTGTGTGTGTGTGTGTGTGTGTGTGTACATAGGTGTTTGCATGTGTATGGAGGCCCACATCGACTTCAGCTCTTGTTCCTCAGCTTCTGTCCCATCTTGTTTTTCTGTCTGGCTTGGGGCCAACCAATTAGACCAGGCTGGCCAGCAGCCCCAAAGAGCCACCTGTGCCTATCTCTGACTTCTGCTGGGATTATAAGTATGTGCCACTGTGCCCCTTTTTTTATGTGGGTTCTAGGGATTGAACTCAGAAGCACTTGACCAACCAAGCCATCTCCCCAGTCCTACCACCCTCTTCTAAATAAAAGGATTTAATTGGACATCATCTTTCCCTTTCCAAACTTGAGTATCTCCAATACAGCTTAGAAAAACTCCAGGATAAACTGACAAGAACAAAATTGCTCAGCCCATGACAATGAGCTTGTCTTGAACCTGAATCTGGAGGAAGAGGCCATCGGGAAAGGAGGTGCACTCACCCTGCAAGGCACTGTTCACTTTATTCCACTCATGTGGGGAGAAATGGGTCCTGAAGCCAGGGCTCAACGCCTGCAGTCTTGGAACTCTGCCCTTGCCAAACCGCAGTGAGCCAGACAACCGCTAAGCCTGGCTTCAAGAACACGGGGGAAGGCAGTTCTGGAAGCTGCACAGAGCAGCATCATGTGAGAGATCAGAAGTTGAAGCTTCCCTGCCTGTTCCCTCAGGACCACTTTCTGGAGCCAGCTCCATGGCCAAGAACCAGAGTCTACTGTGTGCATATGAAGTGAGTTTTCCTCTGTGGAAAACAACAGACCCGAAGCAGACACACATGCCATGTGAACCTTTCCTTCCACGGCCAGCTTTGCAAAGAGGTGTCATTAACCCAGCCATCTGCTTCCTCCACTTCTCGGCCACTTGGCTGGAGATCCTACAATTCTAGAGTGTTATCAGTGACCTGCCTCTGCTATAAATGACCAGACAGAGCAGGAACTTGCTACCTACAGTTGTGGGACAGGGAGCAGCAGTGCTGGGAAGGCTAGTTGAAATCAGCTGTGTACCCACAGCATGTCCACTAAAGAGTGAATCAGGCCAGGTGTGGTGTCCCTACCTACAACCCCAGCTGTCAGGAAGCTGAGGCAGGAGGGTAACAAGTTCAAGGCTTACCTGAGCTACATAATGAGACTTTGTCTCAAAAAGGCAGAAAGGGGCAGGGGAGATTGTTCAGTGGGTAAAGTGCTTGATGTGCAAGCACAAGGACCTGAGTTCAAACCCTGGAACCCATAAAAACAGGGATAATTATAAGTCCACAAGGCCCCCACTCTTAGATGAAGAACCATAGTAGATGGTTGCTAAGAGATTGGGGGGGGGTAATCAGTCTTCTCCAGGGAGGAGACCTTGAAAGGCCATCCAATCCCAAGTGGACAGACCTAAACACACGTACATAAGAGTAACACTAAATGGACTCTGTAGGAGTGTGTGTGTGTGTGTGTGTGTGTGTGTGTGTGTGTGTGTGTGTGCGCACGCGTTCCCAGAAAGAGTAGGGGAGAAAGGAGTTGGGGAGGGGGCCAAAGAAGGGGTGTAAATGATGTAAATATAGTGTACTTATATATGAAATTCTAAAATAAAAATTTAAATTAAATTACAAACTTGTAATCCTAGTCTTTAGGAGGCAGAGAGAATGGACCCTCACTCCCTGAGTGAGCTGAGGCTCACTGAATGTCCAGCTAAGACTACTTAGCTGGTGAGTTCTAGGCCAATGAGAGATTCTGCCTCAAAAAATCAAGGTATACAGTGCCTGAGGGTGACACCCTAAATTAACCTCTGACCTCTACATGCCCATAGCCACATAGGCATGTGCATACATGTACCTGTACACACACAAGAACACATTCCTGTACATACACAAAAAGAAAAAAAGACAGACAGCCTGTCTGAGTAGCAATCCACCATGGGACAGGGAAGTTCCTATCCAAGGAGCAGAAAGGGGCCACAGGGGTGACCATGAAGACCCACCCAGAGTCAAGCAAGGACCCTAAGGTAGCCTCTAGGCAGCTGCCTTTCACTTTGAACCCTTCTCTCTGCTGAGGTTTTAACCATGTGAATGCCACACTCATTCAAAGTCAAATCCCAAGTGACAGTGGAAATGGATGCATAAACTCAGGTTAGAACAGGTACAAAGACAGTTCAGCCAGTAAAGCACTTGCCTCACAAGTACCAAGTCTGAGCTCAATCCATAGCACTGAAGTTAGGAGCCAGTAGTGACAGCCCATGCTTGCAATCCCAGCGCTTTGGAGGTGGAGACAGGTGGATCCCTAGGACTCGCTGGCCAGCCAGCCTACCTGAATCAACAAGTTGCAGGTTCAGAAGAGACTGGGTTTCAGAACATAAGCTAGATGGTGAGGAATGACCCCAAGGTTAACCTCTGATGTGCACGCGCGCGCGCGCGCGCGCGCGCACACACACACACACACACACACACACACACACACACACGTGCGGGGCTCGATCCTGTGGCTGTCATAGCCAATTACCATGACCTGGTACCTAAAGCAAGAATTGAAGCAAGAATGTTTTTCTCAACACTTCCAAAAACTCAGAATCAAGAAGCAAGACCATGGTGTCCAGACTACATCCCTCTGGAGCTCTAGGGGAGATGCTTCCTGCTTCTCAGTAGTCCTGTGATGTTAGGCATCCCTTTCTGGTCACCACGTCACTTCATCTCCACTTCTGTGGCAGGTAACCTCTGCATGTGTCCCGATCTTCCCTTGCCCCCTCCTCACACAAAGGCACATATGTCACTTAGAGCCCCCTAGAAAATCCAAGGTCACATCCTCAAGTGAGGGAAAAAGCAGTCCTCAGAGCCAAACAGCCACCGTTGTTATTGTACTATCTGTGCCTGCATGCAAGCATCAATCATAACCGTGCCTACTATGGAGTAACAATGTTCCCCCTTAAGAACGAGGGGGTGTTGAGGGTCACTGGACCCACATCTGAGGTTCCAGCCATTCCTCCTGAGCATCTTATGCAGTCTGTTCTCATTTCATGAGACCTAGGAAGTCGGGATACATAGGATACATAGACTGGGGAAAGCTAACTGAGGGCTCCATCACCCATGCTCTGTAAGCCCAATGAGCTCACTGAATCCCTAGGGGAGCTTTGGTGGAATTGAACTTTGTCGCTAGAACCTTAAAAGGATCGGATAAATGACATTTGTATGTCCCCAGGGAAGGAAATCTCTCAACATCAAGTTAATCACATCTGATGTCCTGTGCCATATGGAGGCACATTCTCAGGTCCCAGGGATTGGCTCATGTGTAGCATTGGAGGCCCTTATTCCCTATCAGACCAGGGTAGGACCATGCTGGTTACTTTTCTAGTCGCCGCTATCAAATCCCTGACAGAAGCAACTAAGGGGAGAAGCCTTTCGTTGTGGCTCATGGTCAGAGGGGGTCAGCCCTGTGGCAAGGGAGACAGGAAGAGCTGTGTGGCTCTGTACAGGGTGGTGGGAGCTTGTGGTAGATCAGAAATCAGAGAACATGAATCAAAATGAGGAGAAGCTATAACCCCCAGAGACCCACCTCTGCCATCCATGCCTCAGGCCTCATAGCTTCTACAAACTTCTACAATAAAACACCAGCTGAGGATCAAGAGTTCAAACACAAGAGAGCTCATAAGATAGTTCTGCAGTATAGGTGCTTGCTGTCAAGCCTGGAGACCTGAGTTCAATCCCCAGGACTCACCGAGTAGAAGGAGAGTAACAATTCCTGAAAGCTGTACCCTTACACACACACACACACACACACACACACACACACACACACACGAAACAAACAAACAAATGTGAATACTGAATAAAAATGCCAACAAAACTTGGCACATATCAACTTTTAGGGTGAATTTCACATTCAAATGCTAACCGAGAGGAACACACTGGCCTCCTATGTCATTTGTCGGTTGCTGTAGACAAAACATACATATTTTTTGAGGTGGGTCTCATGTCATCTAGACTGGCTTTGGACTAACTGGGCAGCTGAAAATATGCCTTGAACTTCTAATCCTCCTGCCTCCACCTTCCAAGTGTTGGGATTACAGGTGGTTTATGTGAATCGTCACACTCACCCTCCAAGTATTTTAGCCATCACACCATCTCCCAACCTCCTGCTCTTGGTTTTTTGAGGTTTGGGGTTTTTTGTTTGTTTGTTTGTTTTGTTTTGTTTTTTTGAGGCAGGGTCTTGCTCATGAAGATCTGGATGGCCTTGAACTCACAGCAATCCTCCTGCCTCAGCCTCCCGAATGTTAAGATTATAGGCATACATGACCACACCCAGATAAAGCTTTCTGGGTTTTGTAACCATTTATATAATGAAATTCCTAAACACAGCCCTGGACCCCTTCCTGGCTCCCAGGTTTTTCTCCATGAAAAAACAAACTTCCATCCCACTCTGTTGTTCTGATTATTTCCGAGACGATAAGGCCGGCACTGGCATATGAAAGACACCGGAACATTCAGCCACAGAGCAAAAGGCGCTATTACTGTATCTTACTACAAGCTTGAGCATGTGGAAGCTGTGAATCCCAACCCCATAATTGTCCCCATGTCCCTATGACCAGGGACATTGCTCCTGCACTGGTCCAAATGGACACATAGCTCTGTATTGTAGAAGCTGCCCCTCCCTTGTGTGCCCACGGGAAGCAATCAATAGCCTGCTTCTCCCAAAGCCATCATCCCCAAGACTCACAGCATGATTCAGCCAGGAGGGATGGTGTACAAACCGAGCCATGCCTACCTCCTCTCATTGTCATCCAGGTGTGAGAAGAGCACATTCTTGGAAATAGCCTTAGCCAGTGCAGTCATGGTCTTATAGTCCTTGGGAATGACCTGTGGAGAAGCCAAGGAGCAGAACTTTTAGTCCTGGGGACAGAACTAGCATCCCAAACTTCTGCTAGAAACTAAAGAAATAATTCATCCTGGAGCCACACTTCTGACATCCTCATAAGACTAGTGTCAGGCCATGCTAAAGGGCCATGCTAGGGAGTGTCATGTATATTTTACTTTAAAATTTCTAAATTACATTTATTTGTATATTGGGGTAGGGTCCGTATGCTACAGTGTTCATATGGAGGTCAGTGATCAATCTGCCAGAGGCAGTGCTCTCTTTCTACCATTTGAATTCTATGTATCTAACCTAAGTCATTAGGTTTGTAGAAAGCATGTTGACCTGCTGAGCCATCTTGCCAGCCCACCTTTAGAAAAATTTTAAATAAATAAAAAGTGAGAAAACTGGAGTAGTCCAATAAGAGGCTTGGACACAATCTAATCTTTAGAGTTTGGAACTGCTTGGGGCCTGTGGCTATTTAGAACTTCAGAGCCACCCAAGAAGGTGCCAGAGACTACCTTTTGTTGATTTTTGTTTTATCTCACTGAATTTGTAGAAAGATGATCAACAGGTGTTTAAATATTACAAGGCTGGGAGTGTAGTAATATAGTACTTTCCTAGAATCTCCCAGTGAGGAGTTTGGGGTGTGGTTCAGTGGTAGAGCACCTGCCTAGAATCCCCCCAGTGAGGGGCTACAGTGTGGCTTAGTGGTAGAACACCTAGGCAGATTCTCTACCACTAAGCCACACTCGCAGCCCCTCACTGGAAGATTCTAGGCAAACACTCTATACTGTGCCATGACCCTCACCCATTGAGCTTTGAGAGCCCTACTGAATTCATGTTTTAATCTGATCCCTTTAGCTTTCTTAGATGACCTCCTCCTGATGCAGGACCTTGTCAGGTGATGTTCAGTATTCTACCACCTTGACCTCCTCTGATTTGTGACATGTCTCATGGTTCTCTGCTTTTGATGGCCTTGGAACTGTGTACCACATATGCAGTTTCTGCATATAGCCCCTGACTATGGGACTATCTGAAGCTTTGCACACAAATTGTAGCTCTAGGAGTAGGGAAGAGGACCACAGAAGGGAAGTGATCAGGGGAGTTTCTTTGTTTTGATCTTGCTATGTAACCCAGGATGGCATGCATCTCAGGCATGCATCACCATACCAGGCAGCTTCCTGATGGATTTTATCATAATTCCAATGTTAGTTTTTATCATCTCCTCATACAGTATTAAATCCTGAGATGAAGGCAGTGTGGGATGGGTATTTAAAGGCTGAAGTGTTTATGTTTTTCAAGAAGAGAAATATTATGTATGATAAGGGTGACAGCTGTACAACACTGTGAATTAAGAACACTACCCAGCTCTGCACCTAAAAATGACTAAAATGGTTCAATAGGCTGAGCTGTGCCTCCCAAATTTCTGTGTGGGACCACCAAAGCACCCTTGGGGAGGATTTGAGGACCAGGCCTGTGGGTTGGTGAGATGTGAGGGTGGAGTCCTGGCCTCATAACGTAGCGCCCTTAATAGACAAGAAGGCATGCAGCAGGACAGAACTACAGCCTATCTTGTACTGGAAAACCCCATCCCTCTTCTCCTCAAGCCTGTTCAAGTCCTAAAACTAAAGGGAGCTGCCAAGACCCACACACACACAAGAGCCCCATCAAACACTATTGGGTTCATAGTGGCAATGGTGACAGTAATCCCACACATAACCAAGTCTCTCAACCCATGAGGCCCCATGCTCTAAGCAGACAGGAAATGAAGATCCCCAGGGCTAACAAGAACATCTCAGGAGTGTATGGAAATATGATGGGGCTCTTTACCTTCCTCACATAGGAGACAGCATCTTCTTCAGTGTAAACCTCTGCACTCACACCACCCCGCCGGTGGCGAGCCTTTACCACAGGGTTTGGAGGTATTGGGGAGATCTCCTCATCGTGGGAATCAGACTGTGAGTTTGACTTCTGCCGAGCCAGGATCTGCCTGTTTTCCTCCTGTGAGAGAAGAAAGGGAAGTTGAGAAATTGGATGTCATCTGATCGAGGTGGCTAAGACCTGTCATCTCAGTTACTCAGGAGGCTGATGTAGGAGGATCAGACAATTCAACAACAGCCTGAACTAAAAGTGAGACCCTTGTCTCAAAATTCAGAAGAGATCTGGGGATGAAGTTCAATGGTAGAACTCCTGCCTAGAATCCCCCTATGAGGGACTGGGGCATGGCTCAGTGGTAGAGCACCTGCCTAGAATCCCCCAGTGAGGGTCTGGGGTGTGGCTCAGTGGTCGAGCACCTGCCTAAAATTTCTCAGTGAAGGGTAAAGGATATGGTATGGCTCAATGGAAGAGTTCTTGTCTAGAATCCCTCAGGGAGGGGTAGGGTCATAGCTCTACACTGGAGCACTGGTTTAGCATGTTCAAGGCCCTGTACCCATCATGTCCAAGAAAAGACAAGACTAGACTAGACCAGAGAGCAGCCGTCCTAACAAAGCCTAGTCTTATAGTCCTGTACATGGAGACAGGGTCCCCAGGGTCTTCAGGATGAAGCAAGTGACTCACAGTTCACTGCACAAGCTCCTGATCATCATCATTCCTGGAGGACCCTCCTTCCCTCTCAGATGCTATTGATGTCTCCTCTTCTACCACCCCTGGTGGTGAAAACCATCACTTCAGGACCTATAACCACTATATCATTAGCCCCTCTCTCCACCATCCCTCCAGGCAATGGCCCCTCTCCTGCCAGGCCCCGGACATCTCCACATTTCCTTCCTCCCAAATAGACAACTCTGCCAGCCATAATGCTCACCTCAGACCCTCTTCTCTTCATTCTATATAGAGAAAGTTTGTTTCTGAGCCTGACCCTAGTGCCTGATGCCAACCTCTCATATTCTGAGGCCACTTCTGAGTATTTAACACCCTATGGGAGGCTCTACCCACCCTGAACCTTGGTCATCCACCCATAGTCTAAGGATGTGTCTAAGGATGGTATTAAACAAGATCATAGATGATCTGAACAGATTCCCAAATATGATGGAATGTATTTGTAACACCCAGGTAAGATATCAAGACACAGGGAGAGGCCACAAGAAGATGGAGGTAATGAATGGGCTTTGGGAACCCATTTCCTATGGAGGGATACTCTCTCAGACTAGATACAAGGGAATGATTTGACAAATTTTGATGATTCCCCCATGGGAGGCCTCACCCTCCCTAAGGAGTGGATGGGGGATGGGATGGAGAGTTGGTGGGGGAAGTGGGAGGACGGGAGGGAGAGGGAACTGGGATTGGTATGTACAATAAGATTGCTTTTAATTTAAATAAAAACTAATTTTAAAAAAGATGAAGGTAGAGATTAGAGTAACACGCCTGTAAGTTGTACTGTTGGCCACCAGAGCCATGAGTGGCAAAAAGGACCATCCCCAGGCTCCTGTAGGGATCACAACCCCATTACACCTATCCTCAAGATTCCTGGCCTTGCCGGGCGGGCGTTGGTGGCGCACGCCTTTAATCCCAGCACTCCGGAGGCAGAGGCAGGTGGATCTCTGTGAGTTTGAGACCAGCCTGGTCTACAAGAGCTTGTTCCAGGACAGCCTCCAAAGCCACAGAGAAACCCTATCTCGAAAAACCAAAAAAAAAAAAAAAAAAGATTCCTGGCCTCCATGGCCCTAAGACTGCCTAAGAAACACTACTTAGGAAATGCACAGAGCAGATGTAAGAGAGCTCACCTTATACCCCTCCCACAGGGTGCACAGGAGGCCCAGGAAACCGGTTCCTGCTCAGGCTGTGCTCTGTCCTTCTTTGTGTATGCCAGCTTCACCCTGATCTCATCAGTGGTCACCCTCTGTGAATATCCAGAGAGGAGTCCCACTTGTGGGAGATGATCAGCCTGAGCCCCAATTCTACAGGAAAGAGTGGAGGCCAGAGAAGGTCGGCCATCCATTCTACCCATTCACACCCCTTCTCACCTTCCTGACTCCTCACAGCTCTCTCTACAGCCCTACCCAGAGCACTCCCAGCACCTTGAATGCCCCCCTTTCTCCATCATCCACCTCCAGCTCAGTCAGGAGTTTTCCTGGTAGAACAAGATGGCGGGATGTCCTCTGTTGTTCTTAGAGAGGGCTGTGGTCATCCCACAACCTATGGTGTCATCTCCTGTCCTCTATAACTGCAGTCTGAGAATATTAAATGGAAATTTCTATAAATGAAGAGTTCCTAAGATGTTGGGTTTTGTTTTGTTTTGTTTTTGGTTGGTTGTTTTTGTTTGGTTGGGGTTTTGTTTTTGCTTTTTTTTTTTTTTTTTTATCATTTTTGCAGTGCTAGTAATGGAAGCCAGGGCTTGATGCACATCAAGTAAGCTCTCTACCACTGAGCCATGTTCCAGCCTTTCACTGGGGGATTCTAGGCAGGTGACCAACCATGAAGCCATGCCTCTAGCCCTGTGTTTGCTTTTATTTTGAAACAGTGTCTCACTATGTTGCCCATGCTGGCTCTTGAATCCATAATCTTCCAGCCTCAGCCTCAGGAATAGCTGAGGTTCCTTCTCATCCTGTTCCCCATGACCCTCATGACTCCTCTCAGCTTTTGGGACACCCCCAACCCAAAGCCCTTCCTATACCATCAATATGATGGAGTCTTCTACCAGGTTGGAGGTTCATGGATTCTCCCCCCAGTGCATCACTGGTTGATGTGGAACTTTAGATGGACTGGCGGCCTCCTCATCAATGCTTTCCAATAGCTCCAGATGGAGCCCTCAGCCCAAGGCTGAGACCACAGTTCCAAGATGCCCATCTTCAGACACATACATAGTATGTAGGATCCTGGAAGATGACTGCAGTGTCAGGCAAAGCCAAGGCTGTGTCTCTTCCTGTGATTCTGAATCTCCTGCCATGACTTTTTTAAAATGTCTCCTCAGGCTGGGCAGTGGTGGCACATGCCTTTAGTCCCAGAACTCGGAAGTGGATCTCTGTGAATTCAAAGCCAGTCTGGTCTACAGAGTGAGTTCCAGGACAGCTAGGGCTATTACACAGAGAAACCCTATCTCAAAAAAAAAGAAAGAAAGAAAGAAAGAAAGAAAGAAAGAAAAAAGAAAGACAAAAAGCCTTCTCAAACATGCAGACAGAAGAAAAGAGGCTGGCTGTGAGACCTCAAGGTACCTTAGCTTCCTGCTGGTTATGAGGTTTGTAGCAACCTAGGCTGTCCCTGTGGAAAAATGAGAGCAGGGCTAGGGGCGTGGCTCAGATAGAATGCTTGCCTTCAGAAAGCCCTGGGTTCTATCCCCAGCACCACATAAAACTGCTCCTGTAATCCCAGTACTCAGAAGGTAGAGGAAGGAGGATCGGGAGTTCAAGGATAGCCTCCGTTACATAGCAAATTCAGAGCCAGCTTTCAATACGCATGAGATCCTGTCTAAAACAACAGAAACAGGGCCTTAACATGGAAAATTCCAGCTGACTTTTGTGGGAATCGGAGCATAGGAGACCTTGTCAAACAGACCTGAGCAGGCATGGCTGCACCAGAGATGCCAGGTGTCAGCCAAGCCCTGGCAGCACTGTGTAGAACTCTCAGCCTCATCTTTCTGACATGTGATAGCTGGGGCCCACTCCTCACAGGGGTGGGTGCAACAGACTACCTGCTGCTCCAACCTAAGAATCCACATCTCCACCTAACAGCATGGCCAGGAGACCGGCCCATCACCCACCCTGGCACTTCATCACAGTGACTGGCTGAATCTCAAATCAGTGGATCCAGAACACCCAGCCAGGAAACCACAAAGAACGTTCAATGCAGTTCTACAAAGCTGTTTAAAAATATCTTTTACAGAATTTCCCGCAAGAAGACAGCAGGTGGGTGAGGCACCTCCCCTCCCTCCAGACACTCCACTCTAACGATAGTACATTAAATATGCACATATATAAATCCACACCACCAAGGAGAATGGGAGAGACGCCCGCCATCGAGAAGTTTCCGGAGATTCCTGGAAAAAGGACAGGCAATCCTGGAGTGGGATCCAGTATAGGCATAGGCTTCCCTGGCTTCAGGAAAGGAGTGATGTGCCCTGCAGAACCCCCTAGAACACAGCGGAGCCCAGAACAGACCCCAGATGAGGAAGGTAGGATCAAAAACCAGACCCTGAGCTGGGCCTGCCTGCACTGAGCCAGCTCCACAGACTCTCACTGCTTCCCTTGGCTTAGCTTTTATTATGGAAATGTTCAAGATAATACAAAAGTATGACTCACCAAACACCCGGAGCCCAGATCTACCCAGGATCAAAGGAGACCCACTCCTCCTCCACCACCCCCCTTAGTCACGCATGCATGAAGAGAACATAAGATGCCACTGTGTAATTTGAACATGCCGTTAGGAAAATGAAATTCTACTTGCCAGTTTGTTGACATAAACAACATCAAAATAAATAATGTATCCCAGAAATGATGCCACCACCACACACCCCAAAGCCAGGCTTCGTGAGAAAGGATCCTTTATCCAGTGTGGCAGAGGTTTATGTCCAAGGATATCCAGCAACACAACGTCTTATGGGAAGCCCTTCCATGCTCCTGAGAGCCCAGTTCTATGACCCCAGGATCTTCATCTCCCTCCCCTCACTCCCCACCCCCATACTCCCCACACTCCCCCACATGAAACATTGGAAGGTGTAGATTAAGAGATAGCCCAGCTAGAGTCAGGCCTGATAGAACATCTCTGCTTGTCATTCCAGTACTGCTTGTCAACCCAGACCATGGGTTTGAGGCCAACCTGAGCTACACAGCAAGACCCTACCTCAAGAAACAAACAGCAGGGTGGGGAATGTAGCTCTGTTGGTAGAGTGTTTGCTTAGCGTGCATGAGGCCCTGGGTTTGATCCCTAGCACCTCATAAACAGAGAATAGTGGCAGACACCTATAATCCTAGCCCTCCAGAGGGTCTGTTCTACAGTGAGTTCCAGAACAGCCAGGGGTATATAATAAGACACCATCTCAAAATCAAAAATGAAAAGCAAATAAACAAACTAAAAGGCTGACTCACAAGCCCTGGAGTATGAGTGCAGCCCCCAGCATGAGTGGCTGACTCATTTCCACATCCCATGCCTTCCCCACACAGTGAAGCACACCTAGTCTATGCCCATTCTCTATGGATGGACCTATCACGCACCAGGCTTGGTGAGCCTCCGTCCCACTCAGATCTTAGGGTTGAGCTGCAGGGAGGTGCAGTATGGACCCCACTGGCACTGGCTACCTCATCTAACGCTGAACCTGGTGCTCTAGAACATCACTCTATCCTGTTGCCTTGTCAACCAACCTCAGCATCTCTGAGCTGAGTGCTATTCTTGTATATCTCTCCCCATCAGAACAAATCAACAACTAATCCTGGAACTAATCTTGTACACTCAGAAAGGTCATTGCTAGGGTTATGTGGGGTGTGGCGTGAGCTGTTGCTCTCAGGTGCTGCTCACTTTTTTTCTGTTTTATTTGAGACAGTGTCTCTCCCTGGCCTGGAATTCATCAAGCAGGCTAGGCAGGCTGCCCAGCAAACCCAGCTGTTTCAACCTCCCCATGTTGGATCACAAGGGCCCACTACCTTGCCTAGCTATATATATATATATATATATATATATATATATATTATATATATATGTGGGTTATAGCTCATATATAGGAATGTGGGGGCAGTGGTTCTGGGAATTGAACTCAGGTCCTTACAAGTACATTTATAAACTAAACTATCTCTCCAGTCCTATTACAGTTTTTTGTTGTGGTGGTGGTTTTATGGTTGGTTTGTTTAGTTTGTTTGAAACAGGGTCTAATGTAGCCAAGGCTGGTCTCAAACTTACTATTTACTTCAGGTTGGCTTGAACTCTTTACCTTCCTGCCTCAGGGTGTGGAATGCAGGATGACAGATGTACGCTATCCACCCAGTTTATTCAAGCAGGCAAAAGCTGTGGGTAATGATCCACAGCCACAGAAACCACCATACACACTCACTGGCCATTCCTACCTAGACCAGGACTCCTAGCTAGTGATGTCTTCTGTGATCTGAGTGACAGCTCTGGGCCTTTCCTTTCATAAGTGATTTAAAATAACAGTTGTGAATGATATAAATACAGCACTCAGGTATAGATCTTGAAATATTAAAAATTTAAATAAAAAATATAATAGCTTGGGGTTGGATGATAGCTCAACCACGCAAGCATGGGAACCTGAGCTTGGATCCTCACATCCACATAAAAAGCTGGGTATGGACTGGTATTTGTATTCTCAGTTTTTGAAGGCAGTGATACACAGATCCCCAGGGCTCTGGCCAGCCAGACTAGATTAATTGCCAAGCTCCACGTTCAATGAGAGACCTTGTCTCAAAAAGGAAAAAAAAAAAGGTGTCAAGTGATAGAAGACACTCAACATTGTCCTCTGGTCTACATACACACACACAACACACACACACACACACACACACACACACACACACACACACACAGAGAGAGAGAGAGAGAGAGAGAGAGAGAGAGAGAGAGAGAGGAGTGAGCACACACAAATTCCAACACAGTAAACATTTGCTGTGGCAGATGCCAACCTAGAGACAATATTCTTTTCATATAGCTATTTTGTGTTAAAAATGGCACTGAACCAGGTTTGGAGCCTGGGCCTCTATGGAGCACAGCCACACTCTGCTCTCAGATGCAGTGAGGAATCTCACACACAAGGCTGATCACTTCCTTTATGATATAGATACTCCACCCTCCTGTATTCCATGAGCTAGTCCTGTCACATCCCTGGGGACCTACCCTGTAAGTTCATTTAGATTCTCCAGCAACCCTTTGAGGGCAATTACACCAAACCCCACCAAGATAATGTATTTACTAAAAAAAAAAGAGGGGTGACCCTTGTTTGAGAAGCCTACGCTCACTCTCTGGGTATGTTGTAATTTTGCCCCCATGTGTCTCTCTATCTCTTAGCTCCTGCACTTAAAATCTATGTTTAAAATGTCTACTAGAGCCAGCTGCCCAATGACCAGAGTGTGATCCCCAGGAAACACAAGATGGAAGGAAAGAAGCAATTCCAAGTTGCCCTCTGACCTCCCTGTGTAAGTGAACACACATCCCAATAAATAAAAGTAGTTAAAATTTTTTATAATTATTTTATCTTATGTGCATGGATGTTTTGCCTGCATGTATATCTATGTACTGTGTGTGCCTGGTGCTTGAAGAGGTCAGAAAAGGGCATCAGATCCCTTAGAACTAGAACTATAGATGGTTTGTGAGCCACTATGTGGGTGATGGGAATGAAACCAGGGCCCTCTGGAAGAGCAGCTGGGGCTCTTACCCACTGAGCCATCTCTCCAGCCCCAGTAAATGTAAATGTGTGATGATAAACCTCAACTCTGCTTCACACTGACCTATCCTGAAATTCTTTTATGTTGTGAGGCCACAGGTCTGATTTTGTCAGAATCAAGGTCTCTAAAAGATAAGAAGAAACCCTCCAGCTGCTGTGGACCACAGTGTGGAGCTGTACCTCTGTCCCTGCCTTCAATGGCAGAGTTCCCTTTTCTGGAAACTTCGTATCAATGAAATCTCTTGCCCACGGTCTCCTATATCTGGCTTCTTTCACTAAGCCTTTGTGTTTCCAGAGTTCATCCATTTTGTTCCTTTTCATGGCTGAGTCATATTTCATTATAGCCTATCAGTGCTTTCTTCCATTCATGGCTGACTAATATTCCACCATGTGGGCATACCACAGTTTGTTTAGTATCTTAGCTACTGTGAGCAAAGCTGCTGCAAGCATTCATGAACAGATAGATGTGCCTGGATACCTGACTGTATTAAAAAAACAGTTCTCATGGGTTAACAAGATGGATTATTACAAGAAAAAGCGTGCCTCCAACCTGACGACTTGAGTTCAGTCCCTGGAACCTACATCTTTGAAGGAGAGAACCAATTCCTGCAAATTGTCCTCTGACTCCATCTGTCTGGCTACATAAGCAGGCTGTGTGAAACCCACCACCATGCTTAACCAGCCTTCCCTCATTGGAGTCTTTTCTTAGCTCCTTTGTTTTTGGTATTGACTGCAGTGCGGACTAAACACAGGGTCTCACGCTTGCTGGGCATGTGCTCTGCCATGGAGTCACACTCCAACCTTGTGCACACTTTCTACCTTGGTCATTGGTAGAACAGGTTGAGCTGGTGGTTACACAAAGGAGACAGTGGGATTGATGATCCAAGTAGTTCTAAGGGCAATGGTAGCAAGGGCTGTCTTAAAAGCTTAGAGGCCAGGGGCAGAAATCAGGAACGATGGGCTCTAGTCACAGGAAGAACCAAAGAACTGCTAAGACTCAAAGGCTGAGGGTCCTGACACCCAGGACCCAAGAGTGCTAACACTCATATCCCAGACCAGTTCAGAAGCAAAGATACCAATGAATGCTGCCCTCTGGTGCTACTGCCCCCCCTGTGGTGGCAACCAGTGGGGGCTGGAAGGTACAATAGCTGCTACATGGAGGGGGTTAAAGCCCAGAGCAGAGAGCCACCTAGCATGAACACCTAGAACCGTCCCTGCTCTTGGTATAGGGTTCTCTCTGAGCCTCTGCCTCCAGGCTTTAGGTACCCAAGGGCCCAAGATGGCTAGTCACCTATCCACAATTCCTATCTAGATAGAACAGGAACCCAGCCAACTCATTTGTACCAGCATGTGTGCTTTATCTTATTGAGTATAAGCCCCACTCTGTCTCAAAAACACAGTGTCAGACCACTGCAAACACCAGTGAAGAAAGTGAAGAGTGAGTGAGTGAATGAGTGAATGAATGAATGAATGAATAGGCAACATCCTGCATCACATAAGCCTTCATAATACAAGCTACCACTTAAGCCACCCAGCTACCCTGTGGTGAGGGAAATCAGGAATAAAGATGCAGGGGTCACAGTGGCCCCCCTTGAGGGACCCCTGAAAGCTCTTCCAGGATCAGTGAGAATTTAAAAAAGTGTCACCTCAGGCGGCGTTGGTGGCACATGCCTTTAATCCCAGCACTCGGGAGGCAGATCTCTGTGAGTTCCTGGCCAGCCTGGTCTACAGAGCGAGTTCCAGGACAGGCTCCAAAACAATACAGAGAAACCCTGTCTTGAAATGCCCCCCAAAATAAATAGATAAATAAATAAATAAAATAAAGTGTCACCTCATATCAAGACGTGGGTGGCAATGGCTGAGTCATAATGGCCTTGGTTATGTGATGGAGGCAGGGATGAATTCTGGTTTCATGAGTCCTTAGATGGTGAGACTATGATGAGACAAATCACCGTTGCCAGACCCATGGCCAAATGAAGACATTTAAATATTCATGGGTCTGCCTGTGCCTCCTGGTATAGGACAGAGGTTGGCTCTGCTCCCCTAGATCCTCCCTGTGGCCTCTAGATACAAGCACACACACCATCACAAAGACAAGCCACCTCTCTTATATTACCAGGGCCTCACTTTCTAGGTGACAAGACCGATCCAGGCAAAGAAGGTTTTTCCATCTCAACAGACAGGGGTCAAGCTGAACAGGATACAGGTGTTCCAAAACATCAAAGCCACGGGTTTCTGGAGTCATCAGGAGGAAGTAGGGTAGGGCCAAGTGCCAGGCAATCCCCCCCCACCTTGCCTCTTGCTAGGCCTCTGGCCAGTGCCAGCATAGTCCCCTGAAAGCCCCACCCCCACTTAGGGATTCAGGCCTGCCTCTGGCTTTTCAGATTCTCCCCTTCCTGTCTCCTGTTTTTACACTAAAGCAGGACAGTCAAGGTCAAGGGTTAGGACAGGCTTTCCCAGCCAAAGGAATTTTCCTAACAAGTGTGGGAACAAGTTTCCAGAAAGCTCCTTCCAAATGTACCCAGGAATGAAGTGAAGGAGGGGGGACTGTCCCCATCCTGCCCCCCAGGGACCAGTCAACTTCCTGGGCTCCAAATGATGTTCTCAGACTCAACAGACCACAGTTTTCCTACATACCCGGGACAAAACCACAGACAAAGCAAACACATTGGTGGGGCTGGGCTGGACAGAGGTTTTACCCTCCTGAAAGATGCCAGTGCACCCTTGGGGGACATTCAGAATTCCTCACTCCCACCAACTCCAGCTGTCCACTTCCCTGGCCTGGAGGACAAGATTCAGGAGAATCAGAGAGAGGCCATGCCTAAGAGAAGGCATCCTGACTTCACAGGGCATCCACCTGAGCCAAGGAGAGCATGGGAGCCACTTGTGGGCAAGGCTCTAGAGGAGTTCTCCATGTGAACTCAAGGCTATCCCACTGCACGCAAGTTCCAGGTTTAAAGGAGGAGCCAAGTATTTAAGGACCTGGATCTCCTCAAATCCTACCAGGGTAGGCTGGCTAGTCACCAACCCTAAAAGGAATCCCGAGAGTCTCTGGGATACAGCACGGGAAAGAAGCAAGTGAATCAGCCTGTGTGAGGGAACCGAGGACACCAAGGATGAAACACCTGTGGGAGGGGCTTACCTAGCCATTTAGCACTAAGAATAGAAAAGAAACACCATTGTTCAAGAATTTATGAAGCACCTACTGCATACCAGTTCTCACATAGGAAATACGACAGAGATGCACCAAGGGGAGAGGATCCTACCCCATCTTTGGAAGGAGTCAAGGAGGGCTTCTGGGAGGAGATTTCTAAACTGACCCCATACTTTAACTGTCACCATTGAAAAGAAGTTCCAGGAGCAGGGGATGCCCAGCTGAGCAGTTCTGAGTCACAAGGGGCTAGCTCCTTTCCCCATCTGAGACACTTAGAAAGTTTGTGGCTCTTCTGCCTCACCTACCTGATCACTTTTGCTAGGTGATTATCACTTAATCTCCAGAGTGTTATCATTCCTTTGATTTTGTGTGTGTGTGTGTGTGTGTGTGTGTGTGTGTGTGTGTGTGTGTGTGTGTTAGGGATGGAACCCAGGGCCCTCAGCTTCTGCATTTCATGTTTCTCATTTGCTTATTCTGTTTTGCGGAGAGATAGGATCTTTCTATGTATCCCAGGCTAGCTTCAAACTTGAAGCAATTCTCCGGCCTCAGCTTCTCAGACACAGGAATTACAGACCCATGCCACATGGTCTGATATGTCTGTACTCTGCTTTGCTGTTCTGCTCTATCCTGACTTCTCAGGTTAGGCTTGGGGGCTCATTGGTGTCTCCCTTCCATATGGAATTTAACTTAGAAATAGGGTGTTTGATATGGAGCTTCTGGGCTGAAGTGGTAACACCTGGGCCCATGAACTAGCTTGTGCAAACTCTGTAAGACTATTAATAAAAATTAGGGCTGGCTGAGGATATAGCTACACTGTGGAGCAGTTGCCTGGAATCCCCCAGTGAGGGGCTAGGGTGTGGTTCAGTGGTAGAACACCTGCCTAGAATCCCCCAGTGAGGGGCTGGGGCTTGACTGAGTTCTGTCCCTAGTAAACACATAACACCAAGCCAGATGTAAAGGTGCATACTTGTAATCCCAGGAGGTCAGCCTCCTTAGCCAAGTCTGGAACTCTAGGTCTCAGTGAAGAGACTCTGTCTCAAAAACTAAGGTGAGGAAGGATACCTGAAGCTGACCTCTGATTACCACATGCATGTGCACACACACACACACACCCACACACACACAATTAAAATTAAAAAAAATAAAATAGGGGCTAATAAGGGTTCAGCCAGTGAAGTCTTACTGTGCAAGCCTGGAAACCTGAGTTTGACAAAAATAAATGGAAGACTTAAACCAATCATATCAATTACACTAAATGCTTATGGTCTAGAAATGAGGTAATGCATATATTATATATATATATATATATATATATATATCATACATTTATGCCTGTATAGTAATGGATGGGACTTATTTAAATTGTAGATAATATCAACACATCAGCTCAGTGGTAGACATATTTTTATTAAGACTTAAAAACCTAAAGCCAGAGGGGCAGTAGTGGTACACACCTCTAATCCACAGGGTGATGGTTGAGACTACCATCCCAGCATTCAGTGGGTGGAGGCAGGAGGATCAGGAGTTCCTCAGCCACATAGCAAATTTGAGAACAGCAATGGCTACAAGAGACGTTGTCTCAACAAATAAACAAATAAATAGATAAACTAAACTAAAGAAAGAGGAGAAAGAAGCACATAGCTGATGGTGGAGATCTCAGTAGTCCTTGTTATGGATAGAGGATGAGAAAACTAGCAAGAATGCAAAAGGAGGCTAGGGAGGTGACTCAGCCAGCAAAGGCACTTGCTGCCAAGCCTAATGACCCAGGCTCTATCCCTACAACCCATACAGAGGAAGAGGAGAATCAACTCCTGCAAATTGCCCCCTGACTTCCACAAATATATCATGCATGGCACTTATGCCCTCACACATACATGCACACACACAAAATAAATTTTAAAATATAATAAAAAAATTTAAATCCAGGTATGGTAGCTGCACATCTCTAATCCCAGCACTGGCAAGGCAGAGGCAAGTGAATCTCTGTAAATTCAAGACAATCCTGGTCTACAAAGTGTGTTACACGACATCCAGGACTGCATAGTGAGACACAGTCTCAAAAAAAAATTAATTAAAAAAAATCACAAAATGCTACAACCCTGAACTCTCAGAACTGCAGAGTGCTCCACGCCAGAGCATGGGGAGGAGTCACCAAAGTAGCACTGTGATCAGTCAGAAAGCATTATAAATTGAATTGAAAAGGTGTAGAGTCGAGCTGGGCGTTGGTGGCGCACGCCTTTAATCCCAGCACTCGGGAGGCAGGGGCAGGCGGATCTCTGTGAGTTCGAGGCCAGCCTGGTCTCCAGAGCGAGTGCCAGGATAGGCTCCAAAGCTACACAGAGAAACCCTGTCTCAAAAAACCAAAAAAAAAAAAAAAAAAGAAAAAAGAAAAGAAAAGAAAGAAAAGGTGTGGAGTCATGAAGTGCTCCCTGAACACAATGAGGCCGGGGCCTGAATAACAAAGGTTTCTGGAAAGTCGCCAGATATCGCAAAACTTAAACAAGAAAAAGCCTAACAAATGAAACAAAGATTTAGTCTCCAGAGAGATGGAAAATATCTTGAGCTGAGTCAAACAAGGAAGAAGAAAGCCCCAGCACCCAAATGTGTATAATATTGCCAAAACAGGAAATGTGTGGACTTCGATGTTTCCTTTCAAAAAGAATTAAAGTACTATTTTGATATTTCACCTTAAGAAGCTTTGAAAAGGACACAGCCAAATACAGTGGAAAGAAGGAAATCATAAAACTAAGAACAAACTCAAAAACATTACATGAAAGAGGAAAAAAAAGGGATCCAGAGAATGGATAGAACTAACATGTACTTCCTTGAAAGAACTACTCAAGGGGCTAGAGCAATGGCTCAGCGGTTAAGAGCACTGGCTGCTCTTGTAATAAATCCAGGTTCAGTTCCAGCACCTATGTGGCAGCTCACAACCACCTGTAATTCCAGTTTCAGGGGATCTAACACCCTCTTCTGGACTCCAAGGGTATCTGGCATGCATGTGGTACACAGATATACATGCAACCAAAACACTCTTACACATACAATAAACTTTAAAAGGAAAAATATTATTAGAACTGATAGTCCTCTATACAGGCTGATTAATAACAACGAAAAGGCACTAATTACCCACACCAAGAATTAAATAGGGGGTGGGGCTGGAGAGATGCTCAGATGGCCTCCCTTGCTGCTCTTCAGGAAGACCAGAATTTAGTTGCCAGCACCTACATCAGGTGACTCACAAATGCCTCTAACTTCAGCTCCAGGGGACTTGACAACCTCCTCTGGCCTCCACATCCATATGCATACACACCCACAAACATACACAATACACATAAATAAAAATAACAAATAAAGCCAGGCAGTGGAGGCACACACTTTTAATCCCAGCACTCAGGAGGTAGAGGCAGGAGGATCTCTGTGAGTTCAAGCCCAGCCTGGTCTACAGAGCAAGTTCCAGGACAGCCTCCAAATTTACAGAGAATACAAGGCTGGCAAGACGGCTTTCTGGGTAAAGGCATTTAGTGTGCAAGCCTGGTAACCCAAATGCTATCATGGAACCTACACATACTGGTTGGTTTAACTACTGACTTGACACAGTTTAGAATCACCTGGAAAAAGTCACAATGAGGAATTGTCCCAATCAGGTTGGCCTGTGGGTATGTCTGTGGGGATTCCCTAATTTAGGCAAGGAAAGACACAACCATTGTGGGTAGTAAGTACCATTCTCTGGGTTTAGGTCAGTGGTTGTCAACCTTCCTAAGGCTGTGACCCTTTAATACAGTTCCTCATGTTATGGTGACCCAACCACAGAATTATTTTCATTGCTACTTCATAACTGTAATTTTGCTACTACCGTGAATAGTAATGTAAGTATCTGTGTTTTCCAATGGTCTTAGTTGACCCCCTGAGAAAGGGTCGTTCAACTCCCTGCAAAGGGGTCGAGACCCAGAGGTTGAGAGCTGCTGGTTTAGGTCACTAGGGAAGCCAGATGGCCTGCTGGCACAAGCCTTTAATCCCAGTACTCAGGAGGCAGAGGAAAGATGTCTGCAAATTCAGCTTGGTCTACATAGTGGCGTTCTAGGCCGGCCAAGATTACAAAGTGAGAACCTGTAGCCCTACAAAAATCCAAAAAGAGTAGAGAAAGCTAGCTGAGCACCACATGCATTCATTTTCTCTCTGCTCTTGGATGGGATATGACTAGCTGCCCCTTCACCTCACCTCTGCATGGGAACACACACACACACACACACACACACACACAGAGAGAGAGAGAGAGAGAGAGAGAGAGAGAGAGAGAGAGAGAGAGAGAATACTGAGCAATCATACACTGAGCAATCATTGGAAGGGATGTCCCCACAGAACAGATGACAAGCAGAAAAACACACAAAATATAAAACTGCCCCTGCCACATGGCCACACACATCTAAGTGTTTTAAACAGCACAAGAGGGAATGTGGGTGGGGAGTGGCTTCGTTGGTAAGAGCGTTAGCTTGGGAAGCATTGGATTCTGAGTTTGAATCACTACCACCCACGTAACAAACTGGGTGTTGCTGGGCTTGGTGGCACAAGCCTTTAGTCCTAGCACTCAGGAGGCAAAGGCAGGTAGATCTCTGAGTTCGAGGCCAGCCTGGTCTACAAATCAAGTCCCAGGACAGCCAGGGCTACGAAAAGAAACCAGATTTTGAAAAACAAAAAACAAACAAAATGGGTATGGGTATGGGCACACCTGTAACCCCAATTCTGGCACCTGCTAGCTCCGGGGCGAGTGGAAGACTCTGTCTCATGGGACTAAAGTAGAGAGTGATGGAGAAAGACACCCTACATCTGTCAGAGAGAGCATGTGTATATTCACCATGACAAACACACACAGACAACAAATAATAGCAAGTAACACTTGGGGTGGCGGAGGGAGACTTTAGAGGGTTTTATATCTTTTCACTAGTTCTGACTTTAATTTTTTTTCTTTTATAGACATGGATGACTTAATTTGTTTTTGCGTTTTGGTTTGAGTTATGATATTTTTGTGACAGGGTCTCCCTATGTAGCCCAGGCTGACCCTGAGTTCCTGATCCTCCTGCCTCAACATCCTGAGTGCCGGGATGACAGGCATGTACTACCAAGTCAGGCTCATGAATTCTTTTTAAATGTTGTTGGGGGTGCTGGGAAGACGGGCCAGTCAGTAAGTGCTTATGGCTAAAGCACAGCCTGAGTGTAGATCTCCAGCACATTTGTAATCTCAGCACTAAGGAGGCAGAGGCAGGCAAATCCTTGGTGCTCAAGAGCCAACCAGCCTAGTTAAATGGGTAAGCTCTGGGTTGAGTGAGAAATCCTGTCACAAAGCAATAAATCAGAGAGACACTAAGGAAGACCCAACATTGACCTCTGACCTCCACACACAGGTGCACACATCATAGACACACAGGCACACATGAACACATACTTTACACACACAAATACAAATTAATTAAATAATTTATATAATTATATATGTGTAATTTTTAAGTGTTTGGGGAGTTGTCTCAGTGGTTAAGAGCACTTACTACTCTTAGAGAGGACCCCAGTTCTGTTCCCAGAATCCAAGTTAGGCGGCTCACAAATGCCTGGAACTCCAATTCCAGGGGATTCAGCCCCTCTTCTGGCCTCCAAGGCTACCTTCACTTATGTGGCATACATATGCAGACACACACACACACACACACACACATACATAGTTAATAGCAATAAGATAAATCTTTTAAAAAACATTTTGATAGGCTATATCCATTTACCAACTGCTATTTACTAGTTTGTTTTCAGATTGGGGGCAGAGCCAAGACTTTTCACAGCTGTATACCAGGGAAGCCCTGGACTCTGCCACTGAGTTCATAATGGATGGACTGTCTTAGAAGAACAAGGTTCATGCTTTTGAGTCAGGCATGGTAGCACTCAAGGCCTACAGCAGGAGGATCATGAGCTTGAGACCAACCTGGGCTACACAGCTAGACCCTATTTCCAAAAAGCTGTACAACATGGACTAGAGATAGTTCAGCCATTGAGAGCACTCATTCTTTCATAGGACCTGGGTTTGATTCCCAGCACCCACAACTGTCCATAACTCCAGTTTCAGGGGATCTGATGCCCTCTTCTAATCTTCATGGGCACCAAGTATGCACGTGGTACACAGACATGCATATAAGCAAAATATTCATATACATAAAATAAAATACATAAGTCAAAAAAATTAAAAATATATAATAATAAACAGTAATAGCAGTAGTTGCTTTGGGTCAGAGCTCATATTACAGGAGGCGCCCATGAAAAGTGTTTAACACCAGATGGCTCACAAGAGCTCAAAAGCAAGCCTCAGCCTCTATGAGGCTCCCTACATTCCCATCTGGTCTCCAGGACACTGGGACAAGGGATAGTTAAATGACCTCAGGTGACACTCAGCAATACTCTGGATGGAGCGATACAGTAAGGAAAGGAAACAAGATGCGGCAATGGGCTCATGCCAAGACTCCTGCTAGCCAGCCAACCCAGCCTGAGGAAGAACCCAGAGGAGGAGCTGGGGAACATGGAGGAGTGTCATTCACAGAGGAGCCAGTCATGAGGGCCTCTGTCCTCAGAACAGTAGGGCTAGAGAGGTGAGGTAGCCTGTGCTTATAATCCTTGCACTCTGTTGAGGCAGGAGGATTGTAAGTTTAAGGCCAGCCTGAGCTATGTAGTATGACCTACCACAGAGAAAGAGAAAGGGAGAGGGAGGGAGGAAGGGAGGGGAGGGGAGGGAAGGAGGGAGCTTCTTCCCATCAAACATGTCTGGGGTGTATTCCTCCATCAATTCTGCAAGTCAGGCATGCAGATCAACATGGACCCAGACTACACATACCCACATCACCTGTGTGATCAGAGTCACTTGCCTTTAATTTCTTTTTATGGATATGTGTGGCTATGTGTATGCATGTGTGTGTTTATGTATATACACAGGTGAAATGTGAGTGTGCCTGGTGACTCTAAGGTCAAAGAGGGCACTGGGTCCCAGGAGAATCAAGTTACAGAGAGGTTATAAAACACCATGTGGGTGCTGGGAATTGAACCCGGGTCTTAAGGAAGAGCAACCAGTGTTCTTAACTGTTGAGCCAGCTCTTCGCTTCCTTGCTGGGACCTGGAGGCTTGAAGATTGGGCTAGGCTGTCTGATCACCAGGCCTCAAATGGTTTCTATAACTAGACCTCAAATAGGCAAAGTGGTACAGGCCTGTAATCCCAGCCCTGAATAAAACAAGGCAGGAGGACTGCTGCATGTATAAGGCCAATTTGGACTACAATGTGAGAGCTTCTCAAGACCTGCATACATAGCCAGACCTCATCCCCATCTGCCTCACCTGAAAACTGCCAGTGAACCCCACATCCACAAACCAGATTCATAATCCCTGGACAGCCATCCATGAGAGTTCTGGAGATTGTGTACCTCAAAGAAATAGAAGGGGGATTCTGGGGCACAAAGATGAATCCAAGGCTAACAAAGAAAGGCCAGTCTCAGGTCAACTGTATCACTAGGAATGGATCCCAGGGCCTCATAAATGGTGGGGGGGTTGGGGAGGATGACAAGTGCTATACCACCAAGCCACATACCCAGCCCCTCACTGGAGGATTCTAGGCAGGTGCTCTACCACTGAACCACCCCCCTCCCTTCACTGGGGGATTCTAGGCAGGTACTCCACTGCCAAGCTATGCTCCTAAGTCCTCACTGGAGGTATATAGGTAAGAGTGCTGGGGTCTGATCCGTGTCCCTAATTCCTAACTGGGCATTTCTAAGCAAGCTCTCTACCATGGAGCCTCAGCCCCAGCCCTACTTCCCATGTCTTGACAAATCCAGAGACACAGGGATATCACTTTGTCGGAATTCCAAGGGAGGACTTGAAAGCAGTGTTGCCAGGGAACATACCAAGAGTACTGGGTCACTGACCTTCTCCAGCTTCTCAAAGTGCTCCCGAAGGAACCTCAGCGGCTTGTCAGGCTTGGCAACACAGAGGAGCACGATGCATTCTTTGAGCACCTGCTGGATGCCATGCTTCTGCACGTACATCTCGCATTCTCTCAGAGAGTCCTCATCCTCCAATTGGAAGCACGATGGGGAGGCCATGTTAAGAATGTCTTCTATGGTCCTGTTAAGGAGAAGTAAAACCAGCTTTAGGAGGTGCCAAGGAAGCCAGATTGTTCTGCTGTTGTGCTTTATAAAGTACACGTGGGCTGGGCCTGGTGGCACAGGCCTGTTATCCCAACTACTCAGAAAAGTGGGTGGGAGGATCGTGAGTTCAAGGCTTGCCTAAACAGGACCAGCCTCTATAACTTAGTGAAAACCTGTATCAAAGGGAAAAGGTGGAGGAAGGCTAGGGGTGGGGCCGGGAAATGTGGCTTAGTTGGTTGAGTACTAGCCCAGCAGCAAATAAACCCTCGGTGGTGATGCAGGTCTGTAACCCCAGCACTACACAGGATGTGGAGGAATGAAGATAAGGCATTTAAAGCAAGCCTTGGCTACATATCAAGTTGGAGGCCAGCCTGGTCTACATAGAACTTTGTCTCAAAAAAAGGGGGTTGGGAGAGGACACTGAGAGCCCACACATGAGGACAGGAGGTTAGATTCCCCAGCACCCACATAAATGCCAGGTGGGCTTGGTAACCTACAATTCCAGTGTGTGGGAGATGAACACAAAGAGATCCCAGGGGCAAACTGGCTACCTAGACTAGCTGAATTAGTGAGCTCTGAGTTCAAGGAGAAACTCTGCCTCAATACATAAGGTGGGGAGTAATCCATGAAGGCACCCAACACCAACTATGGGCCGTCTGTCTACACACACACACTCACACACACACACACACACACACACACACACACACACACACACACACACAAATTTAATTTTTTTAAAAACCCAGAGGGTTGCACACCAGCGATAGAGGGCCTGCCCAGAGTGTAATGTGTATTGCTAATGATTAACTTCAATGAAGGGTCTATAACACCAGAAGTCTTGTTTATCAAAGGTATTTCTCTAATAAGTGTGTTCATCCTTTCCTTACCTCTGAACAAATTCTTGCAGAGATGGAAAAAGATCAAGGAAAATTTGTATACGCTCCGCTCTCCATTTCTGAGACATTTCAGGTGGAATAACTTGGGTTTCTGGCGCCCCCGCTATGGGAACCATGCTGTCGGATGGCATAATTTTCATCCACCTCCTCCCCTTTTTAAGGGCACCGATGTGAAATATAGATGTTGTCACAATCTAAGGCCCCCAGCGGGGGTAGTTGGAGCGGGAAGGATTGGGGTGGCTTGTTTCATGAGGACAGGAAAGGGGGTAAGGAAAACAATGGAACCGAGCTGGGGGCCTTAGAAGACAGTAACAGAGGCCTGAAGGCTCTAGAACGCATCCGTGTGTACCCTGCGCAGGGTTGAGTCATAATGTCCAGGTGACTGGCCCGCCCCACACGGATTGGAGTCACCCAGCCTAGCGACCTCGGAGTTTGAAGGGACCCCATGTTGGCGAGGTACACCTGGCCTTTGCAGGATGGGGATTCTCCCCCTACTCCCCACCCCGTGACACGGGCCCCGGACTCCGGGCCCTGGGCCCACCAAAGAAGCAATTGGAGATGCCCCCAGATGGTGGTGGGTGCAGGGCTTCCCCCAGATCGTGGTAGATGCAGAGTGCCCCCAGACCCTGGCGGTGCAAGCGACCCGCCCGACCCTGTCCTGGGCGCTTGCGCAAGGGCCTGGCTCCACCTCGGACACCAGCAGCCCCCACCACCACCACCCGGCCCATCCTGAAGCTCCCCAAATCCATCCTGTCCCCGTGAGTCCCCCAGTTCCCGCCGAGACCCAGCTCTGGGTAGGGCCAGGTCCCCTTGCAGACCCCACCCCAGCCCACGTACCTGTAGATGCGCGGTGCCCGAGGCCAGAGGCAGCTGCGCGGGGACGAGGGGACGCGGGGACGCGGGGACGCGGGGACGCGGGGACGGCGAGCGGGTCTCCGCACTGCAGCGGCGCCGCCCTCTGCCCGCCCCCGCTGCGCGCCGCCGGCCGCCAGTCCCCGCGCTCCGCGCCCGCGCGGGTCGCCCACCGACCGCTGCCCTCCGCAGGGCCCGCCCTACTGCTATCTTTGAATGGCGGCGACACACGGGAGCCCCGTCGCGCAGGCCCCGCGCTGCTGCCAAGACCTTCTGCCACCCCAACCCTCCCTAAGCTCACCCAACCTGGCTGGCGCAGATCTTCTGGGGCCCAGATGCTGTCTGTTCTGGGCACACCACCCTGCTCTGTCTGAGCTGTCACCCTGGAGAGGGGGAAGTTGCATTCAGTGCCTGCCCACTCTAAAGCCAAGATTTGTAGCAAAAATTAGCCTTTACGCGGTCCTGCGCCATCTGCTCCTGTGGGGACAGAGAGTCCATCTTCTAAGTGATCTAAGCGCAGGAGGAAGGACGAAGCTCGCAGGTACTGGCCTGTCTATATTCCCCTGTCCACCACCCATCCTGTCACTCAATTGTCCACACTCATATGCTCCCCACATCTGCTCTTCCACTCACCTGTCCCCCCACTTGCTTGTCCACACACACCTATCCCCCACATGTATTCTTCCACTCACCTGCCCCCCATCTATCTAACTCACCTGCTCCCCACATTTGTTCCCTCACTCACCTGTCCACACTCCCTATCCTTCAGCTGTGCCCCATTGCTCAGCTGCCTGCTACCCCTCGTCAGTCACATTCACCAGACCACCCTCTCCTGGCACACATGCCCTCCACACGGCCACCAACCTGGCTTGTGCTCTCAGCAGGCAGGGCTGGCTCTGGTTACAGCTCTTCCTTCAAATGTGAAGGTGAACTGGTGCAATAAGGACTCACTGGCCTGGAATGAGGTTCTAAAAGTTGGTAGCATGCTTGCCTAGCGTGGATGAAGCTCGGGTTCCCATCGCCAGCTCTGCACAAACAGCATGGTGGCACCCACCTGTGATCCCAGCACTTGGGATGTTGAGACAGGAAGATCAGCTCAAAGTCATCCTTGCCTCCAACAGCAAGTTTGAGGCCAGCCTGGGTTACACAAGATTCTGTCTCAAATAAAATCAAATCTAAAATTCAATTAATAATAAAAAAACAAGAATGTATAATAAAATAAAGATAATAAGATGCAGCTCCCACTTCCCAGCCTTTCCTGCCAGCTCGCCTCCCCGCTCTATCCACAGGACAGGCACACACTTACCATGGGCACACCTGTTAGGAAGGGGTCTTTTCTTCAAGAATTTAAGTCCCATCTTACCAGAACCAAAACTGGCCTCCCACAAGTAACTCATGAGCTTGAAACTGCCTGGAATTGCTACAGACCATCAAAGGGTGGGGATAGCCTGCCTGCCTTCTACATCACTGCCCATTTCTCTCTCCTGCCCTAACTCTTCCTGCCTCCTGCAGAGAGCACTGAACAAAGTCAGCAAAAACAGAGTTGAATGCTCCAGGCTGTTCCTCTCCCTCCTCCTTCTTCCCACCCTCTCTTTTTAAATACTAACCCAGGCTGGTCTCCAAATCACTAAGGATGGCCTTGAACTCCTGGTTCCCACACACACACACTTCTTAAATGCTACATTTAAAGACATGCATCACATGCTTAGATTAAGAGCTGGGTTTTTCTCTACTGGCGACACCTCCCCAGGTTTTCTGGGGTTCCCTTAGAGAACCTTTTGTGGTGGACCTTGGGAGAGGAGAGGTGCCTCTTCTCCAGTAACCCTCAAGAACAGCCCTCAAATCACAAGGCATCCATACCAACAGACTTTGACTGGGGTGCAGCACCTCAGATGTAAGTTCCCTTGGACTGTGAGTGTCCTGCCACAACAAGAACCTTCTGGGTCAGGGGCTGGCCATTGGGATTTATGAAACCAACCAGAAACCTGGTCCCTGGGCCTTACAACAATGTCTTCTGCTGAGCCCCACTGTGAAGGCAGCTCCTGCCATCCTCAGACATTTCGGGAATACTCTAGTAATCTATTTCAAGGACCTCAACTGCTTGAGGCTTTCCTCCTAAGGCTTCCTGTGGTGCTGGGAATAGAACCCAGGTGGATGCCTGCAGTTCCCTGGCCAGCCACCTTTACCTACTTGGGGAATTCTGCCAAGGCCCTATTTCAAATAATAAGGTAATTGGGTATGCCTTTAATACAAGCCCTGGCAATGTAGAGGCAGAGGGATCTCTGTGAGTTGGAGGCCTGGTCTACACTGTAAAGCCAGCCAGGGCTACATAGTGAGACCACACACACACACACACACACACACACACACACACACACACACACACACACACCACCACCACCACCACCACCACCCTTCAAAAAAGTGCATGTGGTGAAACAAGAAACTTGAGCCTGGGCTACTACATAGGAAGGCAAAAGAAAAAAGTCACTGAAATAGCAGAGTTGATCTTATTTATTCACTCTTCATGGTTAGGAGACATGTTTTGTAGAGTTCAGAAAGAAAGATGGTTCTTTCAACCATGGTCTCTGCAGGAGTCCTGGAGATGACAGTGTGGACATGAGCCCCCTCTCTGCCAAAGCTGCCATGAACAGGACCGGAAGCAGGAAGAGATGATTGACACTCACTAGGCTGAGCCCTTACCTGGAGGATGCTGTGAAATCATGCCAAGTCAGAGGGCATGAACTGAGGGAAGGCACAGAGAACACCCCAAAGCCCAGGAACTGAAAGATAATAACCAGCCATCCCCACATACAAAGTCTCAATATTTTTGGTTTTGTGATAGTGAGAAAGAAATGTGAACCCCATGTGAACAGTACTTTAAAAATATTAACCTTTTCTGAGCTAATAAGATGTGATCTGATATTCTGTTTATTTTGATATTTTCTGTATGTGTTCCTGAACATATATGGACACATGCATGAGGAGGCCAAGCATACATGTGCCAAGAGGGCATATGGAGGTCAGAGAGACCAATTTTCAGAAATTAGTTGTCTCCTACCAGGGTCCTAGGGATCAAACTCAGGCTTGTGCAGTAAACCAGTTTACCCACTGATCCATCTTACCAGACCCTGTTTTGATATTCTGAGACAGGGTTTTGCTGTGTAGCCCAATCTAACCATAGCTCAAGATCCTCCTGTCTCAGCGTCCGAAGTGGTGGGATTACAAGTGTGCATCACCATGCCTGGCTCCTGGAGCTCTTTCTTGATGGTGGCCAGCCCCAACATTGTCAGCTCCTGATCCTCTTGCTCAATGGTTGAGATGGAAATCCACTGATACTGAGCAATTGGCTTATTCCTGGGAGTGGCAGTGGTGGCTGGGCAAGAGTATTGAGTGCATTCCATTAGTAAACCATAGGTTTCTCAGAACCTGAGTCTAAGACAGTCAAGTGGCTTGTGTTAAACTAACAACTCAGTCCACTCCTTGGGAGTCACCTGATTCTTCTCCAGATGCTTACACAGGATAGTGGGTATGCAGATGAGGCCAATAGAAAGAAGCCCCACTGAGGCAGAATGGGGTGTGGAGGACAACCCTGACTCACCAAGCAAGTTTCTTATCACTTAGCCACACCCACAGCCCCTCACTGGAGGATTCTAGCAGGTGCTCTACCACTAAGCCACACCCACAAACCCTCACTGGGGAATTCTAACCAAGGACCCTACTGCTGAGCCATGGTCTCAGGCCCAGCCAGGCCTAGCTGGGTGCAGACCTTGTGCAGAAATGTGAACTGGTGAGAGACACCTTGCAGGAGAGCAGAAAAGACACTGCTTGATCAGCACTCTTTAATATTTGAATTTTACATTGTTCACTGCATTCATCTGGAAAGTAGAGTCCACTGAAGACTTCTGAAATCAATCCTGGCTTATGGCAGCAGGCTTCAAGACAGCTACCGCAAGCCTGGCAGTGGGGTTGTGCATGATTTTAGTCCCAGCACTCGGGAAGCAGAGACAGGGGGAATCTCTGTGAGTTCGAGGCCAGCCTGGTCTACAAAGTGAGTTCCATGACAGGCTCCAAAACTATACAGAGAAACCCTGTCTCAGAAAAAATGTTTTAAACAATTTTTAAACTATAAAAGTCACAAGAAAGCCTTTAATCCCAGCACTCGGGAGGCAGAGGCAGGCGGATCTCTGTGAGTTTGAGACCAGCATGGTCTACAAGAGCTAGTTCCAGGGCAGTCTCCAAAGCCACAGAGAAACCCTGTCTCAAAAAAAAAAAAAAAAAAAGTCACAAGATTAAGAAAATTCATAATATTGCACTAGAAGTCCCTAAACATATTACAGAAGTCACAAGTAACACATGGTAATCTCATGTGTTAAAGTAAAAAGTAAGCATTAAAAAGGAATTACATCCGCCAGGCAGTGGTGTTGCACATCTTTAGTCCCAGCACTTGGGAGGCATAGGCAGGTGGATCCTGTGAGTTCGAGACCAGCCTGGTCTACAAGAGCTAGTTCCAAGACAGCCTCCAAAGCCACAGAGAAACCGTGTCTTGAAAAACCAAAAAACAAACCAACAAACAAAAATCCCAAATATTTGAAAGGCAAAAACAAGAACTATGTTGCTAGGCATGGTGGCTCATGCCTATAACAAAAATAGAAACAGCAGGAGTGTTCGTGCAAGACCAGGCTAGGTTAGATATTTATACCTAAACATCATAAAGAAATGATTTCCATAGAAAGATCTTCAAACCTCCTGAATATGAGAAAAACACCGAGAAAATTGGCAGACATGCCATTTTTTTTTTTAATTTATTTGCTGGGCTATGGTGGTACATGCCTTTAATCCCAGCACTCAGGAGAATGAGGCAGGAGGATATGTGAGCTTGAGGCCAGCCTGGTCTACAGAGTTCCAGGACTACACGGGGAAACACTGTCTCAAATGTATTTTTGTGTTTGTATTAGTTATTTGTATTTTAAAAATTGTGTGTTTGTCTGTGTGCATGTGTACATGCACACATGTGTGCAAGTGCACATACGTGCAGTGCCTACCGAGGCTGTAGCCCCTGGATCTGGAATTAACAGGCAGTTTGTGAGCCTCCTGATATGGGTACTGAGGAATTCAAGCCCTCTGCAAAAGCAATATTACAGAGATAGCATTTTTCACCTATTAAATGAGAAAAAATAATTTAAAACACACACACACACACACACACAGAGAGAGAGAGAGAGCGGGGGAGAGAGACATGGAAACCTGGTGAGAACATGTCACAGCACGTAAAGGCACTTGCCTCCAAGCCTGACCATTTCTGTTTGAGCCTTGGGACCCAAGCAGAGAACTGTCCCCTGTAAATTGCCCTCTGGCCCACACAGGCACACCATGGCATGGGTGCACACACATCCAAGAATGTGATGATATGGTTTGGCAAGGGTGTGGGAGGCAGGACTTCATACCTAACATCTTATGGAAATCGATTTATAAAAATCCTCTTTAAAGCCGGGCGTTGGTGGCACACGCCTTTAATCCCAGCACTCAGGAGGCAGAGGCGGTGGATCTCTGTGAGTTCGAGGCCAGCTTGGTCTCCAGAGCGAGTGCCAGGACAGGCTCTAAAGCTACACAGAGAAACCCTGTCTCGAAAAAACAAACAAACAAACAAAAAAATCCTCTTTAAAGTGTGAATGCAAAGCTTGCCTTCTCTAGTGGTCCCCATGGACTGGCCATCATGAGCATTGCATGACTGTACAGCCCTGCATCTTTTTGCACGTAAGCCAACACAGCCATTTATGTGTTTACATTGCCTTCTTGGCAAAAATGCATGAAGCAAGAAACACTGGGTGGCTGCTAACTAACCATAACAAAGAACTCATGAGGTAACTGTACATTATTATGCTGCTGTTAAGAAGATGAAACAGTTCTGCATGAATTAAAATGAAGCCATCTCCAAAGTGTATTCTTTTTTATTCCTCCTTTTTCTTTTTCCTTTTTTGGGATGGGTGATTCATTAAACAGTAGCATTACATAATCACCACCACCTACTTCAGGATCATTTTGCCCCCAACCATGCATGTGCTCTCTCCTGCAGCACTGGTCATCTGCCAGTGTTTCTGTCTATGCGATGGATCCCTCCATCTGTTCAGGATTGGCACCACAGCCCAACCAGCCCTGTGACAACTTCCCCTTCAGTCCAGTTACCCACAAAATAACTCAGATATACCACATGGGCTTCAGCCCTAGCATCCCCACCCCCGGGTGAGTGGCAGTAGCCTTCATCCTACCCACAAGACCACTGCTCTGCAGGAGCCACAGACCTTGTTCTTTCCCCACTCCACAGAGCCTGTCCTGTCCCCAGTGATTCTGCCTGTCTATTATCATCTGTCGTGTGGCTTTTCCCAGGGAGATGAACATATGTCTGTCTATTCATACCAGAGAGGATGCCAATGATAGATAGGCCAAACTATTACATCCAAGTCTACTTCAGTGACTCAGTAGTTTAAACTGGGATTACATGAGTATGTGCAACTCAGAAACCCCAGTGCCTTCACTATTATGTCCTCAGAGAAGGGGATAGTCCAAAACTGCCTTCAGCAATCTCTAACAGCCTATAAATCCTTAGAAGGGGTGAGGCCACATGAGACACTCCCCCTAGCAATCATTAACCTCTTATAAATCTTCACAGGAGTGGGGCCTCCTGAACCCTTCTCTCCCTGCCTCAAGACCTAAAAGTTGATGATCTAGTCTTCTTGTTCAGGTCCCATGGTATTCACACTGCTGACAGTTGAAGAACTCAAGGGCTATGTCAAGGCCAGAGGACAGTGGTCTATATTGCCCCATCACTGGACCCTGAACAGACAACTCCCCAATGCAAGGAACAGCAGCACCTGCTTTGGCTCACTGTGGTGGTCTGAGTGAAATTGGCCCGTAGAGGTTCATAGGAAGTGGAACTATTAGGAGGTGTGGCCCTGTTGGGGTGGGTGTGGCCTTGTTGGAGGAAGATGTCACTGGGGGTGGGCTTTGGGGTTTCAAATGTTCAGGTCAAGCCCAGTGTCACTCTCTGTTCCTGCTGCCTGATGATCTAGATGTAGCGCTCTTAACTACCTCTCCAACAGAATGTGTGCCTGAACACTGCCATGCCTCCTGTTGTGATGACAATGGATTAAACCTCTGAACCTGTAAGCCAGCCCCAATTAAATGCTTTCCTTTGTAAGAGTTTCCATGGTCATGTTGTCCCTTCACAGCAATAGAAACCATAACTAAGACACACTCATCTTTCACTCAGCCTTGGCTGAACACCTGGAAGTGTCTCCCACAACCCACATAAATATATACCAGGTGAAACAATAAATGAATGGATCTGAGTTAATTTTGACGAAATCAGTTTACTTATGGAGATGACATACTTCTTGGAAGATGCTTAAAAACCCTATTTCTTGCTTTTTGGGGGGGGGTCTTTAAAAATATATGCAATGCAGGGAGTTAAAGTAGAATAAATTTAGACAGTCTTGCTATATTTTGGCTCAAACATAATTTTAAAGTTCCATATTTATGTTACGATACAAGCATAGTGTAGGGCTGGTGAGATGGCTCAGTGGCTAAAGGGCTTGCTTCCAAGCCTAATGACTTGAATTTGAACCGACTCCCAAAAGCTGTCCTCTGAGCATCATATACATGATGTGCCATACACACACAGTAAAAAAAGAAGAAAAGTATAAACCCAGTGCCGACTCCTATGTGTTAGAGGCTGGGAGGTTATTAAGACCCCATCTGACTTAAGGGGAAAACATTTGCCCTCTTCCACAGGGCTGCTCTATGGCAGCTGAGGGACAGACTAACCTGTCTGTCCTTCTGCCATTGCCTCCTCAAATGGATGTTCTGTCCCACAGCAAAACACACATGGCATCTCAGGTGCACAATACCAAGTCTGTCGTGCTGTCTGCCTCCTGTAAGTAGACTCGTGGCCTTACCCTTCTGTGCATGGCTCACCCATGAGATGGTGAGCCATCAATTCCTAAGGTTGACTCATATTCTTCTGTGTGTCATGTCACGTTGTGACTTTTTACCAATGGCAGACATCTAGGTTGTTTTCATCTTTGAGCTATTTGTGAATAATGGATGTGGTGTGCACTAAGGTAGTTTGTGAGGCCCTGGGTTCCATCTCCCATGACCAAATCAAACACACAAAAGATGGCTGGGCACTCTGATGACACCCTATGGAAGGCCTCACCCTCCAGGGGTAGCAGAAAGGATATGCGATAGGTAGGGGAAGAAGGGAGGGAGAGGGAACTGAGATTGACACGTAAAACAATCTTGTTTCTAATTCAAATTTTAAAAATCTACAAAAAAAAAAAAAAAAGCTGGGCAAATATCTGTTCAATTCTCAGGTTTCACTTCAGTTATTCAGAAGTGAGTTGCTAGAGGTCAGGGCAAGCCTGTGGGGTTTTTGTTGTTGTTGTTGTTGTTTCCTGCAGCTGTGAACTGCTGCAGGGCTGCTAGACAAGAGACCCTAACAATAGTACCCATGTTTCCTATTCTGGAAGGGGCTTCTTCACAGCAGCTGAAAGACAAAAGCATCCCAACAGGTGAGCAAGCCCACCTAGTATGCTCCATCCCTACAGAGGGCTGCAGTCAATCCAGCTCCAGGGGAGGACCAAAGCAGGCAGGTCCCTCCTCAGCTCCCCAGCTCCCTCCTCCATAGAGGATGTTGATTTGACTGCAGAGAGGAAGCAAGGGCCAGATTTACCAGGTTGCAGCAGCACTGAAGAGTTCCAGCCAGATGTCTTCCATGCAAGGCCATTCTTTGGAGGCTTTGATGCACCTGTTCTGATGGATATGAAGTGGCTGCCAGGTCCCTTCAACTCTAGGGCTGCAAGCGACTGGGCACACTCTTTCCATCACATTCCACTGGCATGTCTGGAATCCAGCCCAGACTCCACAGCGGGTTCGGGTGCAGGAGAGGACTGTTGCTGGCTACTTTAGCGAATACGTGTCTGAGAAAGTTTTGCAGATATGACTTGTGTTGATTCCCTTCTATTTCTAATTAACTGGAAGTTTAATCGTGTCAATTTCACCAAATGTTGCCAGAATCTATGGAATCATGTTTTTTCTCCAACTTTTAAATTAAAAATATTTTTTTTCACTCAGGGTTTCATGGATTACAAGCTAGCTAGCCTCAAACCTAACATGTCACTGAAGATGACCTTGAACTCCTGATCCTCCTGCCCCATCTCTGAGTGCTGGGATTACAGGCATGCACCAAATTCCTGGTGTAAGTGGTGCTGGAGATAAAATACAAGATCTCATGCATACTAGGCAAGCACCTTACCAACCAAGCCATATTCCCAGCCCTGAATTTTTATTAATTTCCATTCTCAGGATCAATTCAATTTGATTATGTCTTACCCTTTTGAAAACTTCATTATATCTAGATTCAATTTGTTAGTATTTTCTTTAGGAATTTGGCATCTGTGCTCACTTAAAGGGTCATCACTACTTCTCTCACGTTTTATTATCCTTTGAGATCATAGATGTGATGCTGTCCTCATGAAACAAATTGGGAGTGTCCCCTTCCAGCTTTCTTGGAAGACTATAATTGTTCACTAAATGTTTGAACGTGTGTGTGTGTGTGTGTGTGTGTGTGTGTGTGTGTGTGTGTGTGTGTGTGTGTGTGTTTATATGGGTGCTTTTTGCTTGCACATATTTCTATGCACCACTTTTAAAAAAGATTTATTATATATATAGTGTTCTTCCCAGAAGAGGGCACCAGACTTCCTTATAGATAATTGTGAGCCACCATGTGGTTGCTGGGAATTGAACTCAGGACCTCTGGAAGAGCAGCCAGTGCTCTTAACCTCTGAGCCATCTCTCCAGCCCCCATTTTTGAACTTTTTGTCTGCAAAACCATCGGGGACAGGCCTGGAGAGGTGGCTTAGTGGTTAAGACTACTGGCTGCTCTTGCAAAGGACCTCTGCTCAGTTCCCAGCACCTACATGGCAGTCCACAACCACCTGTAACTCCAGTTCCAGGAGATCAGGTATCTTCTTCCAGCCTCCATGGCACTGCACACACATGGTGCACATATGCATATACAGAAAAAAAACATACAAAATAAACCTTTCTTAAAAGTCTGAGGTATGATCTGCACTATGAGCAGCTTTTAAATTATAAACCCCATTTCTTTGTGTTTCTAGCTCCCTATACGCACTCCAGCCCAGGACAGAATAAGGCCAGCAGCAGTTCATCCTCCTGCCTCAACCTCTGAGCAGTGGAAAACTTGTGGACAACTTGTGAGAGTCAGTTCTCACTTTCTACCATGTGGGTCCTAGAAGTGGAAATTGGGTCATCAGGGTTGGCAGCAAGCACTTTTACCTACTGAGCCATCTTGACAGCCCATGTATTTTAATCAACAACACCAGTAGGCTGATAACTCATACAGGGTAGTATGAAGAGGGTAACTTAATATGACTTTAATATGACATCATGGTAACATGGTCAGAAACATTTCTGGCTGTTGCTGGTACAACCAGCCATTCCTGGTGTGTGTGTGTGTGTGTGTGTGTGTGTGTGTGTGTGTGTGTGTGTGTGTGTGGTGTGTGTGAGTGTCAGAGGACAGTTCTTGCCTTCAGCCTTGTTAAGGCAGAGTCTCTCTGGCTTCTGTTTCTGTGCTGTGTACTCTAACATAGCTGGTCTGTGAGTTTCCAGCTGATTCTCCTGTCTCCACCTCCCATTTGACCCCTTGGGTTACAGATGCATGGCGCTGCATCCAGCCTTTTATGTGGGTTTCAGGAATCAAACCATCAGTTTTGTGTGACAAGCACTCCTGCCCACTGACCATCTCACCAGGCCCCCTCCTGGTTATTTTCATGCTTCCATGATGTACTTTTCCCACCCTTGCCTGTTGTCCACTGTGTTCTTACATTTCAGTTTCAGCATGGAGCAGAGCATCCCACAACCAGCACTTTATAAGAGTTCTACTTTATAATGTCTTTGGGCTGATCACCAGATTCAATCCTGTTAGGGGCCACTCTACATATCACTGTGTTCAGGAGTGATGGAGCTACCTACCAGTGTTAAGTGTTTGCCCATGTGCAGGATGGAAAACTTGATTTAACTTTCCTTTAACTATAACTGTAACTCTTTTCCAGAGGAACAACAACAACACTGTGTTTAATTTTTTTAAAACATTTTTGCACTGGTGAGGTGGCTCAGAAGGTAAAGGCACCAAACACCAAGCTAGATGGCCCAAGTTCATTCTGTGTGATACACAGTGAGAAAACTTAGTCCTGAAAGTTGCCCTCTGACCTCTACACGTGCTCACATGCACGTGTGCACAATGCAATTTAAACTTTTTCTTTTTATTAGCATATATTATACATTTCATATTTCATACATGTACATGGTGTATTTCAATCAAATTCATCAAGCTCCGTTAGTCTTATACTCCCCACTCATCCCCTTCATCACCCCATTTTTTTGCAATTACCAATTAAGCAATCGCATGACGATGGAGTGTAAGTCTGTTGCCAGTTACAGAAACCCATCTGAGTGAAGTCTGTAACATATAAGTTATTAATCTGCAGGCTGAAGGGCAAGACCAGCCACTGCATCAAATAGCCTTCCTGAGATAGCACTGACATCACTTGGCAGAGGTAGGCAGAGAGTGCTTCTGTTATGGTTTAGACAAGCAATGTTTCCCACAACCTCCTGTTTGAACATTTGGTCCCCAGATGATGGTACTATTTGGGGAGGTTCTGCAAACTAGGCTGTGGGAATAAGTTGGAAGATCACTAGGGGCGCAGGTCTTTGGACCACTCCTTCTTTCTCCTGCCTCTGCTTTCTGGTCAACAAAAGGTGAGCAATTTCCTCTATCACATATCCTTGCTGTCATTTCTAAGTCCATGGACGAAGAACATATAGACCCAAACCTCTGAAACCATGGGTCAAAATGGACCCTTTTCCCCTTAAGGTGTTCCTGACAACTTTTTGGTTACAGCAATGAGAACTGTGTCTCTCTCTCTCTGTGTATGTGTGTGCATTTTCATGTATGTGTGCACATATCCATGTGTGTGTGCCTCTTGTGGTGATTTAAGTGGGGAAAAATGTCCCCCATAGGCTCTGATATTTGAATACTTGGTCCCCACTTGGTGACACTGTTTGGACAGGTACTGTAGGAACCTGGAAGATAGCAGTGCTGAGAGTTAAGCAGACTGCAGAGGCTCAGCTCAAGAATAAATTTAAAATGATTTCTTTGGCAGAGGTTATTTTAAGACAGCACAACACTGAATCTGTGGTGTGATTGTTATTGGTAACAAAAAATGCAGGCTTATAATAAAAAAAATCTGAGTGGGGTAGAAAGAAATAATGTATGGTTTGGAATGGAAAAAGACCATTAGGAAGCTTAATGTTACAGACAAGACATTGTCAGGAGAGGACTGATCTGTACAAGAACAAAGGGAAGGGTGAACTCCGGGGATGACCCCACCAGGCTAAGCTTTCATGTTGTGAAAGCAAAATGTTTTTCTGCTCCTAGAAAGTAATAACAGGCTGGTGAGATGGGCCAGTGGTTAACAGTATTGAGTGTTCTTCCAGAGAAACTGGGTTCAATTCCCAGCACCTACATGTCAGTTTCAGAGGATCCAATGCCGTCTTCAGTCCCCCCAGGGCACCAGGCATACCTGTGGTACACAAATGTACATGCAGGCAAAACACTCATGCACACATTTTTTTTTTTAAGCAGCTGCAAATATGATTCAAAGGGGCCAGGGTTCATCCTAAGCTGGTCACTGAATTTGACAGTGTCCTCCACAAGGCACTGACTCTTCAAGGATTGAAAGGTCATGGATCCTTCCTCTGTGGTTTCAGCCATTGAGGCCTAGCAGTAAGTGGCAGGTCTGGTGGGAAGGCCCAGAGACCAACTGGTGAAGCTACAAATGTGAAACCTATACTGGAGATCCTAAGATGTTGGAGCTGCCAGTGTCAGTGGGTGACCTGACAAAGAAGAGATACAGAAAGGGAATGGAACCAGCCTACAGGCAGCAAAGCTAGAAAGACAGAGCCATCTAAGTCCTTTGGCACCAGACATGGAGCTACAGGATTTGGTGTTTGCCCTACTGAGTTTCAGTCTTACTTTGATCCCAGTATTTCCTTGCTTTGACCCCTTTAGAATGGTAATGTATATACTGTGCCATTACGATTACGTTGTTTGTTTGTTTTGTTTTTCGAGACAGGGTTTCTTCTCTGTGTAGCTTTGGAGCCTATCCTGGCACTCGCTCTGGAGACCAGGCTGGCCTCGAACTCAGAGATCCACCTGTCTCTGCCTCCCGAGTGCTGGGATTAAAGGCGTGTGCCACCAATGCCCGGCCCTGTGCCATTATGTTTGAAATATATACCTTTTTATTTATGATTGCATTGAGTCTCAGAAGAGGCTTTGGACTTTTAAAAAGTGCTGGCTGAAACTGTGAAAAACTATGGTACTTTTGAGGTTGAACTAAATACATTTTGCATTATGTGGTCATGAGGACTATTGAACAGGAAGTGAAATGTTATTTCCAATATGTTCGGGTATTTGAATACGTGGTCCCCTAGTTGGTGGTGTTTGGGGGAAGTTTAGAAAGGTGCCTTACTGGAGAAAGTGTGTTACCGGGGCTGGATTTGAGCTAAAAAGCCTGTCCCACTTCCAGTTTGCTCTCTGCTTTGCTCTCAGCTTCCTGCTCCTGACATCATGCTAGCTACTTGTTGCTATGCCTCTCCACCATGATGGACTCCACCCTCTAGAAACATAAGCCAAAATAAACTTTCTTCTATCAGTTGCCTTGGTCATGGTGTTTTATCACAGCAATAGAAAAGTAACTAACACACCTCTTCTCGTAAAGCCACTGGGGTTCAGTCATGGGGCCTCTTCTCTGGTGACCTTATCTAACCAGGCTTTACCTCTAACCATCACAGCTGGATTAACATCCCATCTCTTTTTACCCTACAGTGGGAATTAAACTTCAACATACAAAACTGGGGACATCCAAGTTAAATTCTACCTGCCTCAGGTGGCCAGTTGCTACTCTTTAGCCATTCCACTGTACTCCCCATGTGTCTGTAAATCAGTTTTCTCCTGAACTGCTTCCACTGTGCTCAGAGAACTTCCTTTAAACACCCCTTGCAGGTAGTTCTGTTAGCAATGTTCTATTAGTTTGCCTTTTTCCTGAGAATGACAATTCCTCTTGTCATTCCTGAACGACATTTTGCTTGACAGAGGTCACAGGTTAAGTTTTCTTTACAAGCTTGAAGAATCCTGTGCCCTTCCTTCTGGCTCCTGTAGCCCCAGAGAAGCAGGCAGATCTGGTTAAGACTGTCTCTCCTCTACCTGCAACATGTCATTTCTCTTTGACAGGTAAGGTTTTTCCTTTTCTTTCATTTCAAACTGTCTAATTAGAGCCAGGTGTGATGTCCGTAATCCTAGCACTTGGGAAACTGAGTGGGATTGGCTCACACTCAAGGTCAGTTCACAGTGTGAGACCCTGTTTCAAAAATACAGTTAAGGTTAGGTGTACTGGTGCATGCCTTAAATCCCAGCACTCAGGAGGTAGAGGCAGGCAGACATCTGAATTCAAGGCCAGCCTGATCTACATCTCCAGTTCCAAGTCAGTCTGAGCTACAGAATTAAACTCTGTCATACAGACACACACACACACACACACACACACACACACACACACACACACACACACACAATAGATTAGATAATAAATAAAAAGTTTAATTATGGTGTACCTTGGTATGGATTTCTGGTAGATTTATCGTATGAGGGCTTACTAAGCCTCTTGCATCTGTGTATTCTTTCATTGATTTGGAGGCATCTTCAGTCACTGCTTTTTTGAATGTTTTAGCCCCACAACTCTGCCTTATTGTTCTAAGATGCTGATGAAATATGAATTATCCCACAAACCTCCGAGAGTCAGGGAGTTTTAATTTATTTTATTGTATTTTGAGACAGTATCTTACCAGAACCTTCCATCCTTCTGCATCAGCCTCCTCAGTGCTGCAATTTCAGGCATGTACTACCAAACTTGGCTTAGGTTCACATTTTGTACTATTTTCTTTGTTTTTCAGATCCAAGAAAGTTCTAGCACTCCATCTCCAGTCTACCACTATGTCCTTCTAATGATGGGCAGTGTTATTCTGGTTGTTATCTCAAATTCTACAATTTCCATTTGGCGCTTTACAATTTCTTTTTTGTTGCTAACTTAATCTTTTTTTCAATTTTAAACGAGTTTGTAATCACTTTTTCTTGTAATTACTTCTGAAAGCGATTTTCATGGCTGTCGACAAGTCCTTGGCAGATGGCTCATTTTGGCATCCATTTCAGTGAGCAGCCTTTTTACATTCACTTTGTGAATGTTCTTGGAATGATAAGCGGTCTTTTTCAAATGTATACCGGACATTTAGGTTATTCTGTTTGGAGACTCCTGGTTCTATTTAAATCTTCTATTTTAGCAGGCAGCTGCTAATGCCAGTGTGTGGATATATGTCACATATACAATCTGGCCCAACTCTGTGGCCTCTTGTCTCAATGCTGGTTTTGTCTCTGGGGTCCTTCTCTTGTTCTCCTGCTCTGCCTGGTTTTCTGGTACTAGTGGGGCTGGTTAAAGGTGCATTTCTGGGGTCCATCCTGCTGAGGATAAGTCAAATGTCTGTGTAGGTTTCTGTACTGATGGGCAGCTGGACAACACTGCCTATATAGTCCTCAATGGCACCCCCTTGTGCAAGCAGGGTCAGGTGGCCTGCAGGTATTCTGACACTGTCACTGGGGACAGACTGTGGACTGGTACTGGAGCATTGTTATAGGTTTCTCCTGCCACTGACCAGGGAGAAGGGGTTTTCCAGACTTACCTGTACCTGTTGACCACTTTGTGTGGTAGATCACTCTAGGGCCCCACCCTAGAAATCTATACTAGAGAAAAAGGAAACCCATAGCTCTAGTCCTGAGTCCTATTTTATTTTCTACTCTCAAGAACTTTCCTCATTGGCTGTTACTTATGAGGTATTTAGGTGGAAGGAGTAGGATAGGTGAACTCATTATTACTCATAGGACTCCACATGCCATGCCTGCTGGACCACCCCAACCTTCACAGCAGCCAGTCTTCCTCAGAAGTGCAGATCTGACTGCCAATGTTCCACATAAAGCATCTTCCTTGGCCCCTGCAGAGAGACAAAGACCCTCCTGGCTGCCCTGAATACTCCCTTGCTCCCTACAGGACATAGTTTTTCTCCTTCCCCTCAGAACTCCTCTGGCACAGACAAGCACCATAAGCTTTAGCTTATCCTACCCCTCACAGACCTGGATGCTGGAATCTGCGATGAGGCTGGGAGGACTGCTTCCCCCTGGGCTTGATGTCTGCCCAACTCACATTCACAAAGCCGAGAGCACATTTATGCCAAACTCCCCTTCTTATGAGGATGGCAGCTAACTCTGATGCCTTAATCTTGACATCTGTTTCCAGTCACATTCTGATGTATTAGGCTTAAGACTTTGACATGAATTTGGAGGGACACAATTCAGTCCATAACTGCTAACACAGGGCCTGTGCTCAGCGGATCCCCTCTCTTTACAGCTCTTTGCTACCCACAGCCATTTTACATGGTTCCCTAAGCTTTCTCACCACATTCAGGACACCTAGGGTCACCGGATCACACCGATTTTCTACAAGACTTATGTCAACAACCAAACAGAAGGGCAAAATTTGTTATAAAGCCCAACCCCTACATCACGGGTCTGTTTTCAGATGTGAGGTGCCTGGCTGCCCAGGTCTGAAAGCACCTCTCACCCCCCCTCCCCGCCCAGCCCATTCTGTTTACTGGGAAGGCCATGCAACACTGAATCCTGCTCAACACCAGGACTAGGAAGTGCCCAGCAAGGGCCCACTGGCAATACCACACCTGTCCTAAAACCTAAAATCCTCCAGCCAGCGAGGCTACATGCCTAAACTGAGGGTAGGACGCAAGCAGCAGACCCACACCTGCCTTTTCAAGTAACCCAGTAAGGACCACCCACATCTACGCCATTCAAAATATAAGCTCAGCTTAAGCTCCCGCCGCCTTAGGACAAGTGTGCTCTCACCCGCCGTACCCAGGGGCCAAGGGGAAAGAGAAACCTGAAGATTCAGGCAGTTTAACCACCAGGGCTAAGCTCCAGACTCAAAGAAAGGCCAGCCCCACCCTTCGCCCCGCCCTCCGCCATTTGCCACGCCCCAAAGCCTTCGCCCCGCCTGTCAGCCCTTGTCTCAGTCCCCTCATTCCTCATCCTTCGCCCTACTCAGACCCCACCCCACCCCACCCCACCCTCGAGGTTTTTATGCCCCTTACCCAAGCCTGCATCCCACCTAGAGACTCTTGTCGGAGACCCCATGACCCATGCCCCGCCCACCTCCCTCTTACCCAACCCACTACCCCTTGCCCCGCCCTCTTACCTTAGGTCCCTCTTACACTTCACCCCTCCCACAAAGGCCCGAGCCCCGCCTACCACCTCCTGCAACGCCCCCAAAGACCACGCCCCGCCTACTTGGTTCTTACACTTCCCATTACCCCTTACTCCCCACTCTTTACACTACCCCGTTTCCCAAGAGGCCCGTGTCCCGCCCACCACCCCCTAGTTCCGCACACTACCCCTTAACCCCAACGCCTCACCCTTCGCCCCTCCTCCCGAGGCCCTCGCCCAGCCTGCAGCCCCCCTGTCCCGCCTTCGAGGCTCGTGCCCCGCCCTCAACCCCTGAACCCAAGTACCCTTTCTCTTCGCCGCCTCTCTCATCCTCCTGCCCCTCACTCCGCCCCCTACACTCCCTTTCCGCCCACTTCCCCTGGTCCCGCCCCCTACCCTTTACTCCCTGCCCCTCCCCCCCGCATCGCGCCTCTGAGGCGCGCACTCTGCCGCGAGCATTCAAGCCAGCCGGAAGTCGTAAAGCTGCCGTAAAGCGTGCCGCCACAATCGTACTAACGCCGGTTCCCTTGGAGACAGGCAACGCGTGCAAGATGGCGACGCCGGCGGAGGCGGAGGTGGCCGCGGACTTCACCGAGGCAGCTGAGGCTGCGGAACTGAGCCGCGCGCTAAGCCGCCTGCTGCCGGGGCTGGAGGCCGAGAATAAGCTGGGGCGGCGGCGTGCGCTGGAGGCCCTGGAGCACGCACTGGAAGAGGCGGTACGGCCCGGCGTGGATTCGGCGGCCTTCCAGGGCCCCTGGGCTCGTCTGCTGCTGCCGCGCCTGCTGCGACTTCTGACCGACCCGGCCGAGGGCTGTCGCGCGCTGGCTGCTCACCTGCTGGACTTAGGCCTGCGCCGTGCCGCGCGGCCCCACGACGCTCTGCCGCGCCTGTTGCCCGCGCTCACCGCACGCCTGGCCCGACCTGAGCCCACGCGGCCGCCGCCCGAGCCCTGCGAGGAGCTGCGCCTTACCCTCGTGCAGCTGCTCCGTCTGGCCGTGGACCTGTGCGGAGCGGCGCTCGCGCCCCACCTGGACGACGCGGTGCGCGCGCTGCGGGGCGTGCTGCTCGACCCTTTCGCCGCGGTGCGCCGCGAAAGTTGCGAGTGCGCAGCCGCTCTGGCGCGAGCCACTCCTGGTAAGCGTCGAATCCCCTTGCGTGGGTACCCAGACGATGGTTTCGTATGCGAGAGGGCACGAGACAAGATCTCACCATGAAGCCCGGGCTGGCACCAAACTTACTCTGCTTCAACCTTCTGAGTGCTAGACTCTCAGACCTGTGCTACGAACCCATTTCATGCTCATTTTTATGCAGAGGTTGTTATAGGATCCACGTGGAGAAGAACCACTCAATTTTGTGCACTCGTGTTTCCCTACACCCCAGTGCCTCTTGTGTCTCTGACTTGGATCACTAGCTTCCTAGGTGGAAGGAGACTGTTTTTCTCCACTTCCCTTTTAGTTTATTCCCACCATTTCTAACAGCTCTGCTTGATCAGCCTTCTCTTTTTTCCTTGTAAGCTAGGATTTTGGGGAAAAAAAAAAAAGAGGCCCTGCTTAGTGCTGATAGTTAAACTGAAAGTCTGGACGGGAGGGAGCCAGCTTTGTGAAATATGTGTACATGTCCACCTCGATACCTGGAGCATAGGCAGCGCCAGGACCACTGGAGGAGTTGAGGCTAGCAGGGACTGATTTACAAGAGTCCAGAGGAAGGTGGCAGGTGTGGTGGTGGCCACAGAACTGTATCTGATAACCAGCAGCCTCCCTGTCCCACAGAGCACTTCCACATGCAGTCGGAGTCCCTGATAAGCCCCCTGATGCAGACCATCTCCCACCAGCACTGGAAGGTCAGAGTGGCCGTCATCGAAGCCACCGGCACTGTGATCCAGTTTGGCAATGGCAATTCGGTGGATGATGTTCTTTCCCACTTTGCTCAAAGACTCTTTGATAACGTCCCTCAGGTAATGGGATTTGTCTTGAAACCGAGTTGTTTCTGTTAGTGGAAGTGTCTGCATGTGCTCATCCACTGGAAGAATTTCAGTGCAGAGCCAAGGTGGTTGGAGCCTTGCAGAGAAGGGCAGGGTGGAGGTTGAGTGGTGGGGTAATCTGTGCTGCCTGGTTTGGAAGCAGGAGCTCCTGGCAGACAGGAGCCTACAGATAAAGGGGGTGCACTGGCTTTAAGAAGGCAAAATCCAGCCCAGTGATGGCGCTGGCCTTTAATCCCAGCACTTGGGAGGAAGACGCGGGCATGTCTTTGTGAGTTCGAGGTCAGCTGGTCTACAGAGTAAATTCCGGGACAGCCAGGACTGTTGTGTAAAGAAATCTTGTCTAGAAACACCCCCGGCCCTCAAAAAGAAGGCACCAAAATCCAGCTCACAGGCATGTCTCATATCTAAAGCTGTTGTGGCTTATGGTAATATTGCCTATAGAGAGAGGACTGGTGGCAACCAGGCTCTGTTCCAAAGGGAGAAAAAAGGAGAAGGGGGAGCACATGATTCTGATTAGGTGGGGAGGAGGGGCAGAACGCCCACCCCACCCTCACCTCCCCACCCCCACCCCCACCCCATCCCCCCACCCCCAAGAAACTGAAATCCGTCCCCATCTTGGCCATTTGCATTAGCCACCAAACTCTACAGAGTGGCAAGTTATATCCAAGTGGCAATGTCCTCTCCCCTGGGATGAAGATGTTAACCTGAGTGCATCAGACACCCTCGCCCCCTGCTCAGGGTTGTATCACTTGTGCAAGTGCCTAGCCTACAATGGATCCTATCCAAGTCCTGCCTCAGGTTCCCAGCACAGCTTTATATCTTGTTTTATTTGTATACCTTTCTATGGCATTAAAATTCACATGTATACAATTCACCCATTCATGATGTTTAGTAGGTTTGTTTGTGTATATATGTGTATGTATATATTTTTTTAATTTTGTAAAGCATGTATTATTAAGTTTATTGTTTCAGGGTTGGGATTGTAGTTCAGGTGTAGAGCACTTGCTCAGCATGTGCAAGGTGTTGTATTCCATCCCTCACATCACACACCCAGAATTGTGAATTACAGCCACGGTGTTGTCCCTATTATCACTACTACCCCAGTTCTTATCATCCCAAACTTAAACCCTGACCAGCAAGCTGTAGTTGTCCATTTACATCTCTACCTGGTGAGGTTTAGTCTTTCTATCCTAAGTTTGCTTGCTGTAGTTTTCTCATGGAGTCATGGCACATGTCAGATAAAATAGCCTCTACTAAACGTCACCACAGCCCAAGAAACACCCAGGTACCATGGTGACACAGAAGACTGCAGACGGGATGTATTATTGTGGGGAAGGGGCACAGTGAGTCCTCAGAGGACAGAACTAGTGAGTGTCACAGGGTTCTGGATCAGCAATGGTACTCTCATTTGTCAGAAGGGTGGGGCCCAGCCCTGGGCCTCATTGCCTATGCCTGTTTCAGGACTAACATCCTCCACAGCAGATCTCAGAACCACCCTTTCCAGGCTATTATTTGGGGGTGTTTGAGACAGGGTTTCTCTGTGTAGCCCTGGCTGTCCTGGAACTTACTCTGTAGAGCAGACTGGCTTCAGACTCACAGAGATCCACCTGCCTCCAAAGTGCTGGGATCAAAGGTATGCACCACCACTGCCTGGCCCTTCCCAGACTTAAATGAAGCTTCTTCTGTGTTCTTTTGTGGCAGGTCCGGCAAGCAGTGACCTCGGTGGTTGGGGGCTGGCTGCTGAATCTTCGTGACCGCTACTCCTTCTTCCACAAACTCACCCCACTGCTGCTCAGCAGCTTCAGTGACGAGATGCCTGAGGTCCGGTAAGTGCCTCGATGAGCAGCTGGGCAGTGTGGGCCAAGTGGCATCCCCTATCCCTCTGGAGTCAACACTGATTTGGAAGAAGAGCTTCTGAAGAAGAGCTTCTCTCCAGTTGCCATTTATCACAATGGTAGTTTCTCTACTCTAGAATTTCCACAAGAAACTGCCCCATCTCCTTGTTTTGTGTGTTATGTAATCCTATGCCATATGAACTATCTCTGATGGCTAAGTCCTCTTTAGACTTCTTTCTTATTTAAGTTGGGTCTGTGAGTGGACATCAGACCCTTGTTAGTGTTGTCATCATGTAGTCAGCTGGTCAGAAGGCCACTCCTGCCCAGTGATGCCTGATGTCTAAAATCCCAGCAGGTGTTTCCCTGAGGTTTCTGTGGTCAGGACCTTCATAGAAGGGGTCTCCTGGCACCTAGGCCTGACTGCCACTCCTGTCTTGTGTTGCAGACAGACAGCCACCAGCCTCTGGGAGAAGGTCGGGCTGAAGTGGCAGGAGGAGAATGAGGCAGATCTAAAGGACAAGCTGGATTTTGCTTCTCCTCCTCCTCCCCACTACCCTAAAAACGGTGAGTGTCCCTGCTAAGGGACAAGACAGCAGGAAGGTGCATGAGGGGCATTTGTTCTTGGCCCTGAAGAAGGCACTGGTATCTGAAGTGCTGCTGGGCCGAGTAGTTGCTGAGTCCCTGTTGGGGGGTCACAGAAGGGTCCCTCCTTCCCTGGTGGCAATGTGGGCCCACGAAGTCAGCCTGTGCCCTCTGTCTCTCAGGAGCCAGCCTTTTTCCACCTCTCAGGGCCAGCTTCATCTTAAAGGGAAGGAGTTCCCGAAGCATCCAGATGTGCTGCCAGGTGTCCACAACTCCCTTCTGAACATGTGCAGGGACAGATCTCTGCAGCACTGCTAAGAGCTTCAGGAGTGGCACCATGGGGGCCTTCCTTTTTTGACCTAGAGGCAGCTAAGCCTGCAGGTCAGAAATAAGTGGCATTTGTCTTTCCGTGTGCTATCTGCCCTGGAGGGTAGGGTCTTCTGTTGGCACCTGCTTGTCCTCACATAGTCATGACCCAAGGCCATATTTACACCAGTCTAGCAAATTCAGCTGTAAAGAAGGTCTTTGTCCCTAGCCCAGCCCCTGGTCCCATGGGCTTTAAGACCTCCTGTCTTCTCAGGAAAGTGCATCTCTTAAAACCAAACAGCAGTGCACCCTAAGAAGGGCAGAGATGTGACTTATGGATGGCACTGCCTTCCAGCACCCATGTGCTCTTTCCTAGACCCAGGGGATGGGTCTGGTGGACTGTGGACACAGTAGTGATGCTGAGACTGCTCCTGAATTCTGTTCTGTTCTGCTGAGATGCCACCGTCGTTAGCCACCTCCATCCCAGTCAGCCTCTCTGCACCCGAGGTTCTGCCCTGTCCTCAGGAACTGACAGAAGAAAGCACGCTAGTTTTGAGAAAGATACAGAGAAAGATACAAGTAGTAGTATAAGCTGGTTTTGTTCCATTTTGATAAGTCAGGTTGAGAGCGCGGTTTTCCAGATGTGGAATTGAGATGTGAAAGCTGTTTATGTTTGATTGATTGATTGATTGATTGATTGATTGATTGATTGATTGTTTCTTTGTTTTTCTTGTGTGTTTGAGGTACTCAGTTTCAAACTCAAACCTCACTTGTGTGACACCAACTAAGTTATCCCCAACCCTTGGTTGTTTTTTTGTTTGTTCTGTGGCAGGGTCTCATATAACCCAGGCTGACCTTGAACTTGTGCAGTCCTCCTGCCTCAGCTTCTTGAATTCTGGGATTGCAGGTGTGCATCCCCGTACAGCAGGATTCTGAATGGCTGAAGGGCTTTTTTCCCTTCCTGTTCTTTCTGCCTCAGGTTACCTGTGTCCTTTTGCACAGCTGAGCAGGAAGTCACCTCCAGCTCTGGAGTCCCAGCCAGGCTCTGAACATGCACTGGTGATGTCCTCTGTGGTGTGAGGGATAGTGTGATCCCCTGATTAACTCTACCGAGCAGCTCTACCCTTGCTCTCCAGGGTCATCCCACACAGGTCACTGGCAGTCTAGCAGTGTCAGCAGGACACAGACTGACCTTGAAGTGCAAGGAAGTTCCCCACCTTGACTGTAACAGATCTTGCTGCCAGGAGCAAGAAAAGTGTGGGAGGAGTACTGTCTGGGAAGATAGCACACTTGACCAAGGTTGGGGGGCTTGTATGTAAGGACTTGGGAGGCATACTTGGATACACTGTCTGCACTGCCCAGCTTCCTATGCTCAAGTACTGGAAGGAGGTCTGCTCCCTGGGATATGTTTTGGATCTAAGTTAGGGGCAAGGGCTTGCTGCTGACAGTAATTACAGGCATCTCAATGGTTCTGGTTCTGAGCTGTGAGAGCAGCTCCTGCTCAGAGCTCTTTTTTCATCTGAAATCTGAAGCAGAATGGTTTTAGAATCGAGTCGTAGTAGCCAGCAACACGGCACTAGGTTTCATGAGTTTTGTTGTTCCCTCTGAAGTTATTTCAGTGTAGGATTAGAATTTTAAACTCAAGTTTTCATGATTTTGCAGCATTTCAGCCATTAGGTCTTGCCACTTTATATTTAGACCCTTACCCTAGCCCTCCTTGCTGTTGCCCCTCCCAGCCCTGTGCCTGGCCTCTACCCACCATCCAGGAACCTGCGTTGTTCTTGTCTAAGGGGCCGTGTACAAATACCTTTACATCTCTAAAACTGCCTTTTAAAGATATGGGTTTGTGAACTTTGCCAAAAAAACATGTCTGAAACAAGAGGGAATTCGTCCATCACTGGATCTGCCTGACTGTGGCCACTCTGTTTTTTGGGTGTCAAGTCATACTCTCTGTGGCCAGATATGTCCACTTGGCTGTCTTGTCGAGTCTCATCCCCACTACTGGGTTGCTCCTAGCAGTCACCTTCCTACTACCCAGTTGCCTCCTCCCTGTGCCTGACCCCTCCATGCTTCTTAGGTGGACATGTGCCCCAAGAGGCACTGACTGGGTGTTCAGAGACAGAGCAGCTCAGATGAGTGGCTATGACATGTTAAATCCTTTCTTCCTGCCAGTGTAGGGGGCCTTAAACTGCCTGACCACAGCTGATCCACACAGCACTTACAGTTGACAGTTCACACACACACACACACACTCTGAGGTCAGCACCTGGATCAAATTTAATCAAGTTCAGGCTTCCCCTTGCCCAGGACAGAGAGGTAGTAATGTCACCACCTCTACCACAGGGTTTATGCTCAACTTACAGACAAATGGTGTTTTCAACACCAAAACAAGTCTCCACTTTTAGTTTCTAATTTTTAAAAGTATTTTTAAAGATTTTAATTTTTTAAGATGTATTTACTTTATGTGTATGAGTGCTTTGCCTGTATGTATTGTATCTGCCCATGTACATTCTTGGTACCTGTGGAGGCCACAATTGTGAGCCACCTAATATGGGTGCAAAGAACCAAAATCAAGAACAGTGAATTCTCTTAACAGCTGAACCATCTCTCCATCGTCTTGTTTTTTGTTGTTGTGTTTTTTGTTTTTGTTTTTTTATTTTGGTTTTTCAAGACAGGGTTTCTCTGTGTGACAGCTTTGGTTGTCCTGGAACTCGCTTTGTAGACCAGGCTGACGTCAAACTCAAAGAGCTCTGCCTGCCTCAGCCTCCCGACTGCTGGGATTAAAGGCACAAACCGCCACCACCTGGTTTTGTATTTATTTTTAACTATGTACTTGTGCTGGGAGCATGGATTTTATGAACATTAAGTGCACTGCCCTTGGAATCCAGAAGAGGGTGTCATATCACCTGGAGGTCAGGTGGTTGTGACCTCTCCAACATGGGTGATGGGAACCAAACTCAGGTCTCCTGCAAGAACATCAATCACTCTTAACCACTGAACCAAATCTTTAGCAGCTAAATCTCCAATTTTACTCATTTCTTTTAGCTCTATTAGTTTGTGTGGGTGTGTACAGTGTAGCTGTGGACACCTGTGCTACAATACATAGATGGAGTTCAAAAACCAACTTTGTGAAGTTCTCTCCTTCCACCTTTATGAAGGTTCTGGGGATTGAACTCAGGTCTTCCAGCTTTCATGGCAAAAACATTTACCCACCAAGCAAGCCACTTTGTTGGCCTCAAATTACCAGTTTTAAAATGGAGTGCTATGTGGAGCAGCCAGGAAGGTTGTAGTTACATTGTTTTCAAATTAGTTCTTACTGAATAAAGTGTCCTCAGGGTCCTGCAAAGCACCAATGGTAGGGCTCTGGTGACAGCAGGTTCCTGGTTTTGTTGTTGGTGATGGTTTTCCTTTAAAACATGCTTCTGTTGAATTGTTTGCCCATCATGCCCAAGTGTGGAGGGCAGCATGTCTTCAGAGCAGCGGCTCGATGCCAGGAGGACACAGGGCCTCTTTCTTCTTTTAAAGAAAAAGCTGGTCTGGAAGTGAGTAGGGTTCCCTTTGAATATGTATCATTGTGCCCACCCATCTGTTTCTGCCCTGCCTACATTCCATCAGGGTGTTTGGGATAGAAACTTGAATGGGAGCGGAAGAAGAGAAGCTGGCTGGCACCGTGGGAGCTTTTCCCTCTCCTCAAGGGCAGGGCATTATTCTGCCTTAGCAGCGCACAGAGAGGCCTTGTAGACAAGAGTGAGATATCAGGAGAAGAGGGAAGTCACTTTTATAGAAGCCAGGTTTCCCTGATCCCAGAACCCCAACATCTCTGACGTCTCCAAAATTTGAACTTTGACCTCTACACCAGCTTCAGCCTTCCACCTTGTCTTCCTCACCAGCCCCTCCAGGTGGAATATCCTTTCCTACACTGGACCTGAGATGACCTCACCTTTTCCTTTGGTTTTAGGCAGCTATATGGATGGCTACTTGTTGCCATAGTGTCTGGCTTCAAAGATGTCCAAAGCTCTCCTACTGAAGAGTCCATTCTCTCTTACAGTCTCTAAGGGCCCTTGTCACCCTTCATAAGAGCAAGCATGGCCCACTTAAGCTGTCTTTTTCTGCCTTTTTGTCTACTGTCATGTTGTAGTTACTCCCTCAAAGAAGATTTATAGATAGTGCTGAGCTCTTTGGGCCTCCAGGCCAACACTTTTGGACTCTGAACTTGAGTAAATGATTACTAGGACCCCAGGGCCTTGTTCCCAGCGTACTTGTACTAACATGCTTCTAGACAGAGATGCAGGACCACTGACCTCTTTCCTGCCCGTCAATCAAGTGGCAAAATGGTCAAATCTGGGAAGGAATTTAGGCACTGAGCGCTGAGAAATAATATGGCTGGTAGCCAAGGTGGCGCATGCTCTTAATCCCAGCACTCGGGAGGCAGAGGCAGGTGGATCTCTATGAGTTTGAGGCCAGCCTGGTTTACCTACAAATCGAGTTCCAACACAGGCTTCAGAAGCTACAAAGAAACCCTGTCTTGAAAAACCAAAAAATAAATAAAACAAACAAACAAACATTGCTGATAGACAGCCAGTGCCAGGACACTTGTAGTCATGGTTTCTTAGGTCGTCAGCATGGTGCTTACTGCCTGTCCAGGGGAGACACTAGACAAGAATGAAACTGTCTCCCCAACAAATCTAGAGAGTATCCTAGCAACATTCTCCATGAGAGCTCCAGAGGGAAGCAACCTACATGTGCCCACTGGGGAAGACTAGGTATACCAGGTGGGGTGGCAAAATAGAACATCCCTCAGCATAAAAGGGGAAGAACACATACTTGTGCCACAGCATGAATGAATACTGTCAAGTGAAAGAAGCCTATTTACAAAGCATCCACCCCACCCCACCCCACCCCACCCCCGGGGTGGGGGAGTGGGGGGCGGGCTGGGACACTGGAAACAGTAATGCTATCAGCCAGGATAGAGTTGAGTCTTGCATTCAAACATCTACAAAATTGCATAGAAGTGTTAGTCAAGTTACTTGGAGGTAGGGCATGAGAATTAGGTTTGTTTTTTTCACAGTGCTTAATTATTTTACATTTTATTTATTTGGGCTGTCTAGTTGGCTCAGTAGGTAAAGGTGCCTACTGCCAAGCCTGGCAACCTGAGTTCCATTCCTGGGGCCCACATGGTGGGGAGAACTGACTCCTACAAGTTGTTGTCTGATCTCTACACGTGTGCTATGGCAGGTACTGACAAAATAAATAGTTTTTTTTTTAATTTATTTATTAGTTCTAGTTAGGGAACAAGCTTGTTTCAAGTCCCCTCTCCCTCCCTTCACCCCCAACCCTCCTCCCCCAGCCCACCCACCACCCTATCCACCCACCACTCCCCAGGCACCGTAGGGTCCTCAAAGGGGGCTCTGCAAAGTCCACCAAATCTTCCTGTGCCGGTCCTGGGCCCTCCCCCATGTGTCCAGGGCCAGAGTGTAACCCTTCACGTAGGATGGGCTCTCAAAGTTCCTTCGTTCACCACGTAAAAATACTAATCCACCATCAGAGGCTCCCTGGAGTACAGAGGCCTCTTTATTGACATCCATGTTCAGGGGTCTGGATCAGTCTTGTACTGGCCTCCCCGACAGCATCTGGGGCCCATGTGCTCTCCGTTGTTCAGGTCAACTGTTCCTGTGGGTTTCTCCAACCTGGTACAGACCCCTTCGTTCTTCATTCCTCCCTCTCTTCAACTAAATTCCCGATTTCAGCTCAGTGTATATCTGTGGATGTCTGTCTCTGCTTCCATCAGCCACTGGGTGGGGGCTCTAGTTCCTGGGTTGGTGGGCGGAATGGCCAAAATAAATAGTTTAAAAGAATTTATTTGCATATTGTATGTGTGAAAGTAGACACACAAAAGGCGTGCACATGTGAAGGTCATAGGACAACTTTGTGGAGTTGGTTCTAGCCTTCCACTTTGCTTTTGAAGTGGAGTCTGAGGTTTCTGCCTCTGGGTTAGTTGCTCCAGTTAATTGGCCCAACAGCTTCTGAAGGAGACTCCTGTCTCTGCCCTTCATCTCTCTGTGGGAGTGCTTGGATTACAGAACCATGCCACCACATATGGCCTTGTTTTGTTTTTAAACATGGGTTATGGGAGTGGAACTTGGATCATCAGATTTTATAAGTGAGCACTTTTACCCGATGAACTGTAGTCTCCTGAGCTTTGGTCTTTGTTTATTTGTTTACAATACTGGGGATTGAACCTAATACCTCCTACCCCTACCCTCTTTTTCCTTGTATTTTTGGTTTTGGTTATGAGGTATAACCCAGGCTAGCCTCAAACTCAGCTTATAGCAGAGGATGGCTTTTGACTTGATCACCCTGCCTCCACCTCCGGAATTCTGGGATTAAAGGCATGCACTACCACACCAATTATGTGATATTTGAAATGGAACCAGGGCGTCATGCATTCCAGGCAAGCTCACTACCAACTGAGCCATATTTAGATGGCCTGAGTTGCCCAAGCTACCTTAACCTTGTGGTCCTTCTTCGTCAGCCTCTGAAGCAGCTGCACAACAAGCTTGGGAAACCACTAACAAAAAACAGTGTTTTTAAGGAATAGTGCTGAGTGTGTATCCTGCTTGTGAGAGAGTAGGTTAGTTAGCTCCATGTGATGACTCAGCTTGTTTTTGAGGATATTAACACACATGCCTTTTGACTCATTGTTTCTGTTTCTTAGCATTTATCTAAAGTCATCAGTCAGATTTGTGATATTTGTATTTACGGATATTTGTTATCATGGTTATAAGAAAATTAAAGTTGCCCTGTATGGTGGAGTTTGTTAAACCAGTATTTGAAAAACAGAGGCAGGAGGATTGATGTGAATTTGAGGCTAGCCAGGGCTACATAATTAAACCCTGTCTCAAAAAACATCCTCTATTCCCCCCAGTAAAGGTAATGGGAACAACTGGCCCAGTGACTCCCAATACTGGATCTACATGGTGCTGGAATCATTCTGTGGGTTGGGTTCCAGTATCCTGGGGCAGTGCCAACCAATGGAGTGCTCCATACAGTGGATGCATCCCCATCCATGCTGTCCTATGTAGCATCATCTGGCCACATGCTTATCAGGTGCTGAGATGCCACTGGCACAGTGGGGGAACTGAGGTATTTATTGTGTGTAGACTACATGCTGGCCATTGCACATACCAAGAGCTCATGTGCTGGCTGAGCTATCCTGGAAAGACTGAGAGCATCATCTTTCATGCTATGAGAGCAGGCTAGCAAAGCTTGGTGACAAATGCCTGAAGGCTGAGGCAGGAGAATTTTAAGTGTGGTCCTAGGCTATGGAATACATTCAAAGGAAACTTAGTGAGACCCTGCCTCAGAAAAGAAGGCTGACCGTGTAGCTCAGAGGCACAGCATTTATCTAGAATCCACCAATAACTGACTCGGCAGGGTATGGCTTAGCAGTAAAACTTGACCTAGAATTCACCCTTCCAGTGGGGAGCTTAAGTGTGGCTCAGAGTGCCCGTCTAGTTCCCTGTGAGGCGGTGGGTTCAATCCCCAGCAATACACATATGCATACACACAGTGTTAAGAAGGTGGGGAAAAAAAAACAAGAAAGTAATTATAACTTATGTCCAGAATATACAGAGACCTCTCAGAACTCAGAAAAACAATTCAGAACTTCTAAACAGACAATATTTAGAAAGATCACCCAGGATAGTAACACAAATAGCACATAAACCTGTGAAGATGCTCAGTGTCATTGGCATTGGAGAAACAGAAATTGGACCTCAGGGGGATGCCACTGTACCCTTCCAAGCTTAGCTAACTTGAAGGCTAGCCATGCCATGGCAGGGAAGTTGAGAGTGATGCAGGCACTGTAGAAGTTAGGCAGGTCCTTTTTTTCTAAGTCAAGCAAGTATCTATGGTATGTTGTAAACCCACTAGATATTGACACCAAAAAAGGTAAATGCCTGACCCCACCTGTAACTGTTTATTAGGAGTTCAGCACGGCACCATTTAAAATGACCCCAAGTCAGAGCTAAGCTCTCAGGAGATAAATGGGGAAGTGGATATGTTCATGGCACAGACTACTCCAACAGAGTCCATGCTATGCAAGACCACTGAGCGAAGATGCTAGAGAATACATTCTAGTCCATAACCAGGGCCATTGAGTGGAGGGGCAATGGGGAGCCCAGGAGCTAAGTTTACTTCAGGGTTTGTGGTGATGTTTTCCAAGTGTGTCCCAGTATGGTTTCTTGTGTGTCATACCTCAGCATAGCCATGAGGAAAATTTATGACTTTTACTTTTTCCCCTTTTGTAGGGGGTTGTTTTATTGGGTTTTTGGTTTTGTTGTTGTTGTTGTTTTGTTTTTCAAGACAGGGTTTCTCTGTAGCTTTGGTGCCTGTCTTGGAACTAGTTCCCATGTAGACCAAGCTGGTCTTGAACTAACTCACAGAGATTCACCTGCCTCTGGCTCCCAAGTGCTGGGATTAAAGGTGTGCACCACCATCATCCAACCCATTTTGGTTTTGTTGTTGCTGTTGTTGTTCAGTTTTTTGGTTTTGAGATAGAGTCTCATTCTGTAGCCCAGGATAACTTAGAACTGTGTTACTCAGGCTGGTCTAGAACTTGGAGCAACCCTACTGTCTCAGCCTCCTAGGCTCCAGGATCATAGTGGCAAGCTGCCACACCTAGCCCTCCTTTCTGTCTTGAGGGAACATTCTGAACTTGACTGAAGCTATCTTTGTGGGTTCCCATCTTCTCCCCTCTAGAGAGCCGCCCTGGCCTGGGCTGCCGAGAGCTGGTCTTTAGGAACCTCTCCAAAGTGCTTCCAGCTGTCTGTCGTGATATCACCGACTGGGTGATGGGGACACGGGTAAAGGCGGCACAGCTCTTGCCAGTGCTGCTACTGCACGCAGAGGACCACATCACGCAGCACCTGGAGATCATCCTCAGAACCCTGCAGCTGGCGTGTACCGACGAGGAGAAGGCCGTGGTCAGCAGTGTGAGTGTCCCATCATCTTGCAAGTGGCACAGCTCAGCCCTGTACATACCAATTCTGTGCCCACCAGCTAACTCACCTGCTGCCTGCCCTTCCACCTCCCCCATACCACTACCCTGGCCCTGGCGGGGCCGTCAAAGCAGTTTCACACTTGAGCACACAGGCCATGTGCAGCATGTGGACTTTTGTCCAGGCCCTGCAGTGCTCTGCTTCTGGTGACCAGGCTGTTAGCAGTCAGTTTGCCTAAGAGACCGGTTTCCTCAGCCCAGCCCAGGCACACTCGAGTCATTTCCACACAGAACTCAGCAGGGGGATTGCAGTGTCTTCTTGTATGTTTGCATATGTGTGACCATGTAGTATGTGCACATGTGTGTATGAGTACATGCGCAGTTGTATGCATGCTTATGGAAGCCCAGATTTGACATTGGGTATTAATTGCTGTCCACTTGATTACAGTGTCCCTCACTGAACCTGAAACTCACAAATTCAGCTAGTCTTACCTAGCCAGCTTGCCCCAGGAATCCCCTTTGTCTGTCTTCTGGGTACTGGAGTGGCAGGAAGCTGCCACCCCTTCCCTCCTTTTACATGGGTGCTTGGGATCTGAACTCCGATCCTTGCGCTTGTACAGCAAGCACGTTCATTATGCACTGAGCCCCCTCCCAAGGCCTTATCACAAAACTTGAACTTGTATTCTGTTGGCAGAAAAGGTGACTTTACATCTCTCGATGTGGATGTATGAAGGAGAGGGAGGGAATGGTGAGAAGTACCATGTGAAGGTTGCTGTGTCCATGTGCTCTATGCCTTCCCCTATGTGCTGCCCCTGGCTGCTTGTTCCATGATGCATGTGCAGAGCAGGCCAGGACCCACGAGCTTTGTACTCCTCCAGCCACAACAGCCTCTTCCTGGGCAGCCCTCACTGCTGCCCAGTTCTGTATTGTCATCTGTGAGTATCTTATTAATGGAAGCAGCAGTGAGAGGCCTGTGGGCTGATGTTGCAGTGCTCTGCATTTAGCTTCATGGTTTTACATCTCGGCCTTGTCCTTGTTGTTCAATTACCCAAGGTGTAGAAGTACCGAGTGTGTGAATGAGAAGCTTAGGCTGCTGGTATCAGATGAAGCAGGAGAGCCAGACACACTGCTTCAGAATCCTGGCTCCCATTTGCCTTGGTCTCCCCCATGAGAGAAAGGAAGGTCTTGTACACCATGCCCTCTGGCGGGTGGGAAGCCCTGTGTGGCAAGCCCAAGCACCAGCGGAAGCCCTATCTGTAGCCTTGTTTCTAGAACTGTGTGCCTCCCTGTCTTCCTTGCAGTGTGTAAGAGCCGCAGAGCTCATTGGCACCTTCGTCAACCCAGAAGTGTTTCTGAAACTGATCTTAGCCATGCTGAAGAAGGCACCCTCTGCCTCTGGCCTCTTGATCCTCGCATCTGTCATCCAGGGATGCCCCCAGAACACCCTCCAGCCGCACCTCAAGGTCATAGCCACAGAGCTGGCCCAGGAGCACATCTGCCAAGGGTCTGAGAATGTAAGTGGGTACCTGGAAGGGTAGTGGGCACCAGGGCATCCTGGTGCTGGAGAAGAGAGGTAGCCCTACTGGCCACTCTCTCACTGTAACTGCTGATGGTGGCCTGCCCAAGGGCAACAGCACACCCAGATGCCAGTGACTGGGACAGTTTGGGACACACCCCTCTCCCAGGAGAGTCCATCTGGCCTTGCTGCTGTGGGTGGTCATAGGTTGGTGGCATGGGTCTGAGGGAGTCCTGGGTCTACCCTGGAGATGAGGGACTACATACAACATCAAGACTGGATGAACAGAAAGAACACCCTCAGGGATGACCAAGAACTCATTCTGTCACTGTCACTCAGCACCTGAATCCTATGTTTGAAGTAACCACTTGTGGCCTAGCAGACAGGTTCGCTGTAACTAAGCCAGAGCAGCCTGGCCCTCAGCATTACTGCTGGGATATGTTCTGGTTGTTTCTGCTGAGGGCAGAATGAAGGTTGTTGTCTTGGATTGTGTTAGGCATACCCCCTTATCAAGTACCTTAATCCTCTTGATGGGATACTAGGTTCTGCTCACTGACCAACCAACCTGTTTGGGCCTTGATGCACCTGGAGGTGGCTCATCTCTGGCAAAGCTGGGCTGGAGGGAGGGACACTGGCCAACAGAAGTCAGACCTGGTGCTCTGTCCAGCAATTTCTGTTGCCCAAGTAAGAGACTCATGGGTATAGTGCGGAACAATTCTGGCTGTCCTGGAACTCACATTGTAGACCAGGCTGGAATTGAACTCACAGAGTTCGGCCTGCCTCTGCCTCCCAAGTACTGGGATTAAAGGTGTGTGCCGCCACCACCCGGCTTTATAAATCATATTTATGGCTTGCCTGTTACTGCCATTCTTATTTATTCTGTGCCCTACAGAACCTGTGGAATAGACATGGTGAGGAATGATAAAGGATACGAATTTTTGCCTTCCTACAACCCATGGCCAGTTCTTCACAGGCTCCCACTGGTCACCCAGCCATGGTTCTGTAGCAAATGCACCTGAAGCCAGAGGAGCCAAGTATGGGCAGCTTAGCCTTGGGCACTTATGTCAATCAGAGAGCTTGTGGTGCAAGCTAGACAAGCACTCTACCAGCTAAGCCCTAACCTTGGCTCCTCTGTAGGTATTTTAAGTGGGTCTAAGATACACAGTCATTTCCACAAATATATGTTCCTGGTTAAATGTGAGGTTTAGGGGTTTTGTTTTTAGGGTTTTTTTTGTTGTTGTCGTTGTTGTTCCTATGTGGCCCAGGTTGAAATAACTGCAATGTAGCTGAGTTTGGCCTTGAATTCCTGATCTCCCTGCCTCTACCTCTTTGATACTGGGATAACTAGCCTGTGAATGAAGAATAAAATGAAAGGAGGACATGACTGCTCCTAAGAGGTTGAGGTTTTTTATTATAGATACAAAGGGAGCAGAGGCAGAGATGTCTGGGAGAGTCCAGAATGAACATGACCGGCAGACTAAACCAGGTGATGTGGGTGGGGGAGCCAGGGGGCCAAAAGGCCAGCATAGTCAAAAATGGCTGGGTTATATAGGAATCAGAGAAGCCGGGGGGGGGGGGGGGGGCAGCCCAGTCTCTGGACTGGAGAGTTTAGGGTAGAGGGCAGAGTATGCTGTCCAGAATATGTCAGAATGCTGAGAGAGACTGTTCTCTCTCACCTAGGAAGGCTGAAATTCCACAGGCTTCTTTTTGCATTCATGTCCTTTGCCATTCCTCTACCATCTGTATTTCGCAGGTTCCACAGAGCACAGAATAAACAGGAGTGGCATTATTTTTAAGTTTTAAGATACCTGTGAACTGGGCTGGAGAGATGGCTCAGCGATTAGGAGCACTGGCTGCTCTATCAGAGGTCCTGAGTTCAATTCCCAGCAACCACATGGTGGCTCATAACCATCTGTAATGAGATCTGGTGCCCTCTTCTGGCCAGATCTGTAGGGATGCATGTGTTGTATGTATGACAGAACACTGTATACATAATAAATAAATAAATCCTAGAAAAAAAAAAAAAAAGCCAGGCATTGGTGGCACGTGCCTTTAATCCCAGCACTCAGTAGGCAGAGGCCTACTCTGAGTTTGAGGCCAGCCTGGTCTACAGAGTGAGTGCCAGGATAGGTTCCAAAGCTACACAGGGAAACCCTGTCTAAAAAAAAAAAACAAAAAGAAAAGAAAAAGAGATATCCAATAACACTTCACAAAATATAATATTGGGGGGCTGGGGTTTAAGACAGGGTTTCTCCATGTAGTCCTGGCTAGCCTCAAACTCAGAGATCTGCCTGCCTCTTCCTCTAAGTGCTGGATTAAAGGCATGCACCACTACCACCTGACTCTATAAAATGTATTCTCAATCCCTCTGTAGCTTCCCTTCTGGACCACCTGTACCCTTCTTGGTGGATGTGCTCTGGTCAGGGCCTGGCAGTCCGAGGGGGGCGGCGGGTAGTGGTGATGGCAGCAGCTCTTCTTGCTCTAGTCGCATGTGTGGGCCTCACACTGGCAGTGGGCTGCGGACGGAGGGATACTGATTCCCACCAGTCTCTTCCAGAGTCTCTACCTGGAACATCTGCTGCTGTGTGTGCAGGCTTTGCTGTCTGTGTGTCGGGAAGACTGTCGTGCCGCCAGCCTGCAGCTCCTGGAGGTGCTGGTGACAGTAATGGCAGTCTCAAGTGCCGTGGGCCTTTGGAAGAAGGTAAGGCTAACAGCACCCTACAGCTACAGTCTTCACAGGAAATGTCGATGTCTTCTTTCAGTTGAATTCCATGCCTGGGGCAGGCTTGACGAGCAAAAGTGAAAGAATTCAGAGCATTTAGAAGGAGTCACTCACAAGGTGGCCTCAGGGAGTGTCCCCTCCACCTACAGACCTGTCTGTCTCCTATCTAAGCATGAAGGCTGTTTAATATTGGGACCCTGAGCCCCTAGCACTCCCCTCCCCCAAATCTACTGAGGCTTCAAAGCATTCCTGTGTAGCCGAAAGCTGTAGAGAAGGCTGGTGGCCGTCCTGCGGTAATGGCAGCCCAGCCCAGCATTTGATGTTATTTCTGTCCCCTTGACTTATAGTTAAGCTTTTAATTTTTGTTTTGTTTTTGAGACAGACTTATTGCATAGCACAGGCTAGCCTTAAACTTCTGAAGACAAGCTTCCTGTCTGAGAAAATAAGGTGGAAAGTGACTGAAGTAGACACTCAGTGTCAGCCTTGGTCTCCACATGCACATGTGTATATAGCCTCATGGACACATACACACCCATGGACACACACATCCCACAGACATAACACATCTTTACCATCCCCATGGGCCTCAAGAGCCGATGGGACCAGATGCTGCTTCATCAGGGTGAGCCCAGAGCAGGGCTCTCAGCCACCTTCATGGGCCTGCAGAAGGCTTGGGTGTCCTGTGGAGTCCCGCCTAAAAGAGCCTTTCCCCCTCTTTTGTTAGAGACTTTCTCAATTAGAATTCTTCTCTTTGAAGACAACCTTTGCAGAGGGTATGTGTCATATGTCATCAAAGACAGCTTGTCACTGATAGAGCTATAAATTCTAGCAGAGCTGTGCCTGCAGGCCACAGGAAGGAAGCCAAGCCCATGAGGTCAGGAACAGAGATACAGCCCCCTGCCCAAGCCCCAGATGTCAGGGACTGCCTAGTGTATTAAATCCCAGGAGGTAGCTGTGCCTCTCTCCTTAGCTGCCCATTAACTTTTGTGGGCAGAGCTGCCAGCAGGTTGTTTTTACCTTGAGATCTGGTCTGAGAGCTAAACGAAGGAGAATGAGGGCAGCCATGGTTTTATGGTTTTGGAGATTTAGGTGGTGGTTTCATTGTGTGTGTATAGGATGTTCTGGGATGGGACCCAAGGTCTTGCCTATATTAGGTGTGTACTATGCACTGACATGCATTCCCAACCCCAATTCCCTTTAGTAGTTTTGTTGTTTTGTTTGGGGGTGTTGTTTGTATTATTTTAGGGGTGTGTGTGTGTTACGATAAATATTTCTGCCAAAAGCCGCTGAGCCCCATCGCCACGTGTAAGCTTTTCGCCAGCCGCCCACCTGAGTTAGGGCCCAAATGAATACATAGAAAGTTGTATTAGGTACAAAGCTGCTTGGCCAATGACTAGGATTCTCATCTGCTAGCTCAGTCTTAACTATCATAAATCTATATATGTTATAAGACTTATCTTATTGGACGCCTTAATGGCGTCCCTCCTTGTTGTGGATCACATCGTGCCGCAGGAGCAGGAGCAGGAGCGGAGGGGAAAAGAGGGCCCTTCCTGTTTCTCCTTCGCTTAAATATGAGTCTCCTTGCTATGTCACTTCCTGTCTGGATCAACACTTCTCTACTACATTTCCCATAATCCTCTTTGACTCCTAGTCCCGTCTACTTGCTGTCTCATTGGCCCAACAGTATTTTATTTAACAATGAAAAAGATAAACATACACAGAAGTACTTCCTCCATCATCTCCTCTTTTCTGTCTAAATAAAAAGGATAACTTATCTTTTATAATAACTGAAGAAAACTATAACTATCTGTCTTCAACTCTATCAAAGACTACAGAAGGATAATATATAAACTCTAGAATTGACAGAGACATCTTGCTATCTGGTCAGTCACCCAAAGTTCCTCTGTGATGTTGGGGCATCCATCTTCAGCCTATAGGCCATAGTGTGTCTAGCACACTTCTCCATTTCAACAGGAACCGTTTAGTCCTGTCTTGTTTTGTAAGTTTAGCAGTCACTTTCTTGTGGGTCCTACATGTCCAGTTTAGACAGCAACAAACATTCCAAGCAAGAGCAGTTTCTTGCTCAAATGGCTAATCTTGCCATGTTGAAAGCAAACTCCATAATGAGTTTCTTTGATGCCCATCCTCCTTTCTGACATAATTGGTGTGCCAGGAGCAGTTGTCTTACTGCCAAAAAAAACCCTACACCATGTAAATGCCATATTTCTGTAGGTCTTTGAAAGGTTTGAAGAATACCGAACTATCTCAAATACATCTCTGTATATCTAGAAAACCTAACTAACCTAATTATAAGTTCTGACTATTATAGGTAAAAGATCTGTATAAACAATACCTAAACAAGAGGAGACATATCACAAAATTGACCTTAAAGTTGTATCAATAAATGGAAATCTATACCAATACAAAGTATTCATTCCTATATCCTATTCCCCTTTTATTTATTTAAAAAGAGATTGACTATGTTTATTATTTATAACTAACCCCATTTAAATGAAAACAAACATTTATAAACAATATTTGGGATATGGGCGTCCTTTTTAAACTGCTTTCTGTTGATTGGGGACGATGTTTAGATACCATAGGGATCATGATAAAACATAGAAACCCGACCAAGTCCTTGTTTTTGTAGTCTGTAAGGCTGTATCGTCTCAGCTTTAGGGGGTCTTGCTTCATCAAACCATATTAGTCTGGAAGGAATCCACAGCTTTTTATTTTCTGTGGAAATACAAGCAAAACCTTTATTTCTAAGTAGCCTGTCCTTAGACATAAATTTTGAAGTCAAAGCATTTTAAAAATGTGTAAGTTGGATCAATTTAGCAGCAGTAATTCTTTCCTCAGCAATCAAACAATTTAAAGACAACAGTATGGCATTTAGTATCCAAATTTTCTGTATATTTTTCATCTCTAGCTGTCTTTTTTATTATTCTACTTTTACTTCCTTTTGTTTCTTTTTTTCTGAGACAGGGTTCTATGTGGAAATCCGCCTGTCTCTGCTTCCTTTAGTAAATGCTACTGGCGTTGGCCATCATAACCAGCTACTATATTTCTTTCTGTTATTTTTTCTCTCACAAGCCCATATATATTTTTAAATGTAGTGTAAACATTAAGTGGTTTTTCTTTATCTGGATCTGTCTTTATCATCTTAGGAGTGTCAAGTCCAACGCCCAAGAGCGCAAGAACGGTGCAAGCATATGGAAGCTGTTACAATGCTTCTCAGCAGCCTGACAGGGCAGGCTGTGGCGGCAGGTTTTTTTCTTTCTCTGGAAACCTTGGGGCATGGGGTTATCCCACTCATTGACACCATTCTGTTATGATAAATCTTTCTGCCAAAAGCTGCCTGAGCCCCACTGTCATGTGAGCTTTATGCCAGCCGCCCATCCGAGTTAGGCCCAAATGAATATACAGAAACTTGTATTAGGTTTAAAGCTGCTTGGCCAATGACTAGGATTTCTCATCTGTTAGCTCAGTCTTAACTATCATAAATCTAAATCTATATATTTTATAAGACTTATCTTATCGGAGGCCTTATTGGTGTCCCTCCTTGCCGGTGGCTCACATCCTGCCGCTGGAGGAGGCGAACAGGAAAAAGGGCACTTCTTGTTTCTCCTTCTTCTTCTTCTTCACTTAAATATGAGTCCCCTCGCTATGTCACTTCCTGTCTGGATCGCATTTCTCTACTACATTTCCCAGAATCTTCTTTGACTCCTAGTCCTGTCTACTTGCTGTCTCATTGGCCAAACAGTATTTTATTTAACAATCAATAAGATAAACATACACAGAAGTACTTCCCCCATTGTGTGTGTGTGTGTGTGTGTGTGTGTGTGTGTGTGTGTGTGTGTGTGTGTGTGTGTGTTTGCATGTTTGCATGTGGGTATGAGCACAAGTGCCCTCAACGGCCAGGGATATTGAATCCCTAGAACTGTATTAACAGATGGTGTGAGCTGCCTGACGTGGGTGCTGGGAACTGAGCTCAGGACCTATGCAAGAGCTGTACATGCTCTTAGCTATTGAGCCATCTCTCCAGCCATGAGTTTTTATTTTTTAAACAAGGTCTTGCTATATAGCCGAGGCTGACTTTGAACTCTTGATCCTCCTGCCTTAGCCATCTGTGTGCTGAATCACTGATAAGACTATAAACTGTAGCAGTTTCTTTTTTTCTTTTTTTTTTTTTTCTTTCTTATCTTGTGTGTGCATGTGCATGCAAGTATGCAGGTCTACACATATGCATGGAGGCCAGTGTCATTCCTCTGGCACCATCCACTTTGTGAGTTTTTTCTTTATCTTTTATTTTATCTTTTTAAAGGGTTTTTTAATTTGTGTATGTGTACATGAGTGCAGTATCTGAGGGCAGAAGAGAGCTTTGGATTCCCTGGAGCTAGAGTCATGAGTGGATGTGCCCCACCCATCATGAATGCTGGGAACTAAGTTCGAGTCCTCTACAAGAGTAGTATGTGCTCTTAATTACTGAGCCATCTTTCTAGCCTTACCTTGGTTTTTGTTTTTGTTTATTTATTTGACACTCTTTTATTGGCCTACCAAGTAGGGCCAGGCCAACAACACTCCCACCCCTCCCCTGTCATTTTCTCTGCATTGCTGAAATTACAGGCGTACACTACCATGGCTGGCTTCTTGAGATCAAATTCGGGTCTTCATGCTTGCAAATAGTTGAGCCACTCTGCCCCATCCGCCAGTGTCTTTAAGACTACTTTGCCCTTGTCCATGTGTGGTCAAGCCTCTGCTAGCACTCATACACACACGCACACGAGTGTGCACACACATCTGGGCTCCTTGAGTGGATGAATTTGTGTCTGTTACTATTTGCTATACAAACACACAGACAAAGGCAAATCTATATATGAAAGTGTTGTAGAGAGGGCATGTGGGCCTGCTGCAGCCCTGCTGCCTGCTCATTGGAGGGCTTCTGTTATATAGACCTGCCTCCTGGTCAGGTGTTTCTGTTTAGCAGGTAGTTCCTGTATGTCATGGACCTCAGATGACAAGAAAATCTCCAAGAATGTTAACCTTTAAAAAGTGGACTCTAAAGCGGGGCAGTGGTGGTGCCCGCCTTACATCCCAGCACTCAGGAAGCAGAGGCAGGCGGATCTCTGAATTTGAGACCAGCCTGGTCTACAGAGGGAGTTCCAGGATAGCCAGGGCTACACAGAGAAACCTTAACTTGAAGAAGAAAAAAAAGTAGACTCTAGGGTGCCAGTGAGGGGGCTCGGCAAAGTAAAGCTACAAGCCTGACGACCTGAGTGTTATTCCCTGGAATCCACATGATGGAAGAAGAGAACTGACTCCTTCAAGTCATCTTCTGACCTTCTCACGTGCACATGGCATGCATGCCCTCTTCCCCACAAAGTAAATCAATAAACATAAATGAAAAGAGAAATGGGCCTCAACTAGAACTCGGTTGGAAGAGTGTTTTCCTAGTATGATAGAGCATAAAGTGAGTGTGGTGGCACACACCTACAGTTCCTACTCAGAAGGTAAGAGGGGCAGGAGTGTTAGGAATTTGAGTTGTCTTTGGCAATATAGTAAGTCGGAGGCCACCCTGGCTTACATAGATCCTTTCTCAAAAAGCCCCCTCAAAAAAGAATTTTTAATTTAAAAATTTGACTGGTCCCAACCTTTGTATATCCTTTTCTAGGCCCAGAAGACCATGGACACACTGGCTGAGGTGGAGGACATCCCCAGCAGTCAGGACCTCTACCGCAAGCATGTGGGTGCACTCCTGGAAAGGCTGACAGCCTCGCATGGCGAGTGGACAGTGCACTCTGTGCAGTTGCTGAAGTTCACTGTAGTCCTCACCCAGGCAGGTGAGCCTCAGGACACTGGCCTGCCCAAGCCAGGCTGCAGCTGCACCATCCTCACCATCATGAGCCACAGAACCTGGGCTTGAGCCAGGCCTAGTTTTTGTTTGTGTGACAGGGTCTTGCTACATAGCTCAGGATGGTCTCAAAGCAGTTCTACTCCTACCTTGGCCTCCCACATGTTGGAGTCCCACCCCTTCTTTTGCATCCTTCAGATACTTCTGTTTTACGATATTATTTAGCATCTCCAGATACATTGGCATGTGGCCCTGAGACCTCAGTGTTCCTCTCAGTTCTCACGGAGGCTCTGTGCAAGTGAAAAGAATTGCTTTATAATCCTTAGTGGGGTTTTATTTTTAGTTTGTTTTTAATATTTTAATGTCAGGTGGTCCAGCTCCCTTCACAAATCCCACTTGAGCCCCCAGCTCTGGGGAAGAGAGGCTGTAGATACAACAGGCATAGCCCCCTTCCCATGCTCCAGCAGCCCAATATGGCAGATGACACAGTGTCCTTTGTAGTTATGGCAGAAGGTATAGTTTGCTTCAGTTTTTCAGAATATGAACAATTCAGAAAGCAGAGATGACTGAAGCAATGGCTCAGTCAAGTTCTTACAGCACAAGCATGAGGATTTGTGTTCAATCTCCAGAGCCAGTCATAAAAAGCCAGGTGTGGCACTGGAGAGATGGCTCAGCAGTTAAGAGCACCTGCTGCTCTTGAAGAGGACATAAGTTTGGTTTCCAACACCCACACAGTGGCTCACAGCTGCCTGTAACTCCAATTCCAGGTGATCCAGTGCCCTCTTCTGGCCTCTGCAGGCACCAAACACACACATAGTGCACATACATACATTCAAAATAGTCATACATACAATAAAACAAATATTTTTAAAAGCCAGACACAATGTCATGTTCTTGTGATCCTGGCACTGGAGAGGCAGAGACAGGAGGATCTATGGGTCTTGCTGGCTGGCCAGGCTACGTGACTGGGACCCATAGGTGCTGTGAGACAGGCTGTCTTGAAAAACGAAGGAAGTGAAGAGCACTTGAAGAAAACACCTGATATTGAACTCTGGCTTCCACATGTACACACCCACACCAGGAAATGACAGCAGAGCCGGATGGTGGTGCCACACGCCTTTAATCCCAACACTGGGGAGGCAGAGGCAGGCAGATCTCTGTGAATGCTAGGCCAACCTGGTCTACGAATCGAGTTCCAGGACAGGCTCCAAAGCTACAGAGAAACCCTGTCTCAAAAAACTAAACCAGGGAGGAGAAGGTAGGAAAGATAAGAGAGCAGAAATGGTGAGCTCATACAGCAAGCCATCTCATACCCTGAGAAGTCCTGCTGTGCTGACTGAGGTTGCCTCTGGGCCTGTGAGTGCATATCATGGGAAGGTCCTTCCACATTCCTCAAGACCCTTTTCACCCTTGGCCTGTGTGAGTTGCAGCGGGGCCCTTTGTGCTCAGTTGGGCTGCGAGTAAGCAGTATTGCTGTAGTTCTGGTGTGGTCTCCAGCTCTGCCACACTCAATATAGTATGTACTCTCCTTTCAGGTTGGCCCAGATCCCTCTGGAGACCATGTCCCACCACCCCCTAGACCCTAAGCTCCTGGGTCTGCTTGGTGCTTGGGAGGTGGGTTATGGGCATGAAAACCCACACTGGGGGCCTTTAGAGTCTTTTGCTTTGACTTAACTGAGATGTAAAGACCAGAAGTACAAGAAGGACTCATTTAAGGCAACAGCTCCTCCCATCCCTGTCAACATTGGTGATAACAGCACTGTAACAGGGGCTGGTGTCAGACCAGAGCACTGGCTGGCACACTTGTTGGCATTGACCAATGGCAGAATAAACCCAGGGGTCAAGCTAGGACCATGGGCAGAAACAGGAGCTCAGGGTGCAGCTCCATGCCCTGCTTCAAGTCTTTGTCCCCCAGAAAAGCTGGACCTGCACTACTATAGAGCACATTTCTCTGGATGGTTTTGTTTTGTTTAGAAGACAGGGTCTCGTGCCGCCAAGGCTGGCCTCAAGCTTACTATATAGCTGAGGATGAACCTTGAAGTCATCCTCTTGCCTCCTCTCCTAAGTGCTGGGATTACAGGTTTCCACCATCATGCCCACTTATTCAGTGCTGGGCTGGATCCCAGGCTCCCAAGTGTGCTCGGCAAATACTACAACCATGGAGGTATAGCCCCAGCCCCTCACTAGGTGGATTTTATCTTGAAAGGCATTTTGCTTCTCACAGAAGTTCAGGTGGGAATGTCAGCTTCCCTCTCCTCTGTATCTACTTTGTTTGGTTTTTCGAGACAGGGTTTCTCTATGACTTTGGAGGCTGTCCTGGAACTAGTTTTTGTTTTTGTTTTTGTTTGTTTGTTTTTTGTTGTTGTTGTTTTTTGTTTTTTTTGTTTGTTTGTTTTTGTTTTTTTTGGTTTTTCGAGACAGGATTTCTCTGTGTAGCTTTGGAGCCTATCCTGGCACTCGCTAAGGAGACCAGGCTGGTCTCGAACTCACAGAGATCCACCTGCCTCTGTCTCCGGATTGCTGGGATTAAAGGTGTGGGCCACCACCGTCCACAGGACACTTGGTTTTTATTTAGAGTGCTGGCTCATCAGCTGCAGGCTTCCAGACATCTGTCCTTTGATGTTAACGGAGTCTGGGCAAACCCCTGGCACTTGCCTGTGCTGCTTGGAGCAATCCTCTGGCACTCCACCATTCGGGAGGGAACCTGCTTGTCTCATCAAGCCAACAGCTGCTTTTCCCAGTTTCCCTTCTCTTCCTCAGACCCACACAGCTTCAGGTAGACAAAGCTGCTGCCCCCTTACCCCTAGCCATTTCCACTGTACAGACCCTGGACACATTGGTTTGAGAAACCGCATCTCGAAGCAGGAGATTTAGGTGACTTGGCTCTTTGTCCAGGTGTAAAATTAGCAAACTGTGTCTGGGTTTATGCTAAAATAGGGCAAAAGAAGGCACAGCTGGGAAGTGTTTGGGGGCATGTTCTGGCATGTCAACCATATATGACCAACTCTAGAGGCTGTACAGTTCCAATCACTAGGCAGTGAGCCCTCAAGTAAGAAGTTGCCTCATGACGTCTTTGTGACCCTGGGGGAAGGGTGAGGGAGAAGGGAGCAGGTCTCATCTCTTCCATACAATAAGGCTTAAGAAATGGTGGGCAGGCAAGCTTTTCGTGACTGATTTTGGTGCGTGTTTTCAGAAATTTCTTGACTTTAGATTTGCGAGTTTGGTAAGTAGGCCTGTGAGGATAGCTCTGTCTCTAAAGTGCCTGCTTTGCAAGCTTAAGAGTCATCCCTAAGCTCTTGTAAAACTGCCAGGCATCTTCTTCTTGATTTGATTTGTTTTTTCAAGAAAGGGTCTTTCAGTATAGCCTTGGCAGTACTGGAACTTTCTGTGTAGACCAGGGTGGCCCCAAACTCTGATTCACCTGCCTCTGCCTCCTGAGTGGTGTGATTAAAGGCATTTTCACCACAATTGTGTAATCCATTGGATAGAGGCAGGCCAATCCCTGGGGCTCAATGGCCAGCCAGGCCTGTGAGAGACCCTGGCTGAAAACAAGAAGATGGATGGCCACTAAGGAACTATTGGAGGCTAAGGTATTGTCTCGAGTTCAGAGCCAGTCTAGGCTACAGAGTAAAATCCTGTGTCAAAAGAAAAAGAGAGCTAGACAAATGGCTCAGCCATTAAGACCTCTCCCAGCACTTAGGAGGCAGAGGCAGGTGGATCTCTGAGTTTGAGGCCAGCCTGGTAATGAGTTTCAGTAGATGGTGAGACCCTGTCTCAGAAAACCAAAAAGAAAAAGAAAAAGTTTGGAGGTTGTAAAGAAAAGCCAAGTTTGTGTCTTGGTCACATGATAAGGGGTTAATCTTTGGTTAGTGTCCTCAGCAATTGGGAGAGCATCATGGCAGGAGCAGGAGCCAAAGCACTGAGGCTTCCAGGGCAACATCCCCAGCACTCCTGCTCCTGTCTCCTACCAAGTCAAAGAAGCCCGGCAAGCCATCAGCTTGCTGCAGCCCCTTCCCTCTTTTTTTTCCAGGCCCAGCTGTCGGAGAAGCACTGCAACATGTGATTCCCACCCTCAGAACCTGTCTCCAGCCCACCACAGACCCGCACATGCGCCTGAAGCTCTTCTCCATCCTGTCCACGATGCTGCTGAGGCCTAAGGACACTGTTGACTCTCAGGGGTAGGTCAGGCCTTAGGACTGTGTAGAGCCCACATGAGTGTTGGATGGGTCCCCCATCTTCCCATGCTGCCCTGGGCAGGGCCCCCGAGGGCTAAGGTGCAAGCTTCTTGGTGGTCTGTATCCATAGCATCCACCCTGCTAGGTAAACAGTGGGCTTAGTGAGTGCACCACAGAGACACAGGCAGTAAATCAAAGTCACTGTAGGGGAGTCATTAAAATTCCATTGAGTGAGAAAGTTTTAGGGCACATTAACTATTAATGGCTTCTGTATCAGCTGTTCTGGTTTAAAAGCCTTTTGGTACCTTTCAGACCTAACAGACATGACTGAATTAGCATTGATGGTAAGGCTTAGGGGCAGCTTTCTGTTATCTCAGAAGAGCTCAGAGACAGCATTGCAGCCTAATAGCCTCCAGTTTTATGGCTTTGAAGCAAAGGAAAAGTCGAACAAAGAACTTAGGAAAGAACAGGCTCTGGGTGATTGGGGAGCAGCCCATGTCCCAGAAACTCATCCTGGAGAAGACCACACACACACACACACACACACACACACACACACACACACACACACGGGTTGGGGGGGAGGAGAGAGAGATTAAAAATATTGCTTTCCTTCATATATTGGGCAGAATATAAGATTAAAGTCATGCTGGGACCTCCCAAGGCAACCCTGGGTCTTGAAGATGTAGACCTGAACACTTTGGCCCCGGTTAAAGACAAGGGTACACCTCTCCTATGTCCCTCAAACAAATCTAACATCACAAAGTGTGGTCAGCACTTTCCCTGTGACTTGGTCATTCTAACCTTTCCCCTTCAAATGCACTCCTAGTGTGGGGCTGGCTGCCAGCCTCTCATACTGCAGGAAATTCTGTTTCCTGCTATCTGCAAAAACCTCAGGGCTGAAAAGGGACCATAAAAAGCTATTAATGAACATCTTGGCAGCAGGCCACTGAGCCGGCGTATACATAGGATTGAGTGAGTGCATGGCAGCCTGGGCTGCCACTGGTCTGTGGCCCTCTCCACATGCAGCCCAGTGTACTGAGGAACAACAGCCGCCCCTGACCCACAAACACAGCTGCCAGGTTTGGGCCAGGTTCCCAAAGACCTCTCAGGTGATGAAGTCAGTCTAGAGAATCCATTTGTGCAGACGAGTTACTGAGAAAATTGCTACTGTTTGGGTAGTGATGGTTTGAAAATGACATTGTCTTACAGTTTCTATTGCTGTAATGAAACACCATGACCAAAAGAAATCTGAGGAGGAATTTATTTCGCTTACGATTTAAGGTAACAGTCCATCAACCACTGAGGGAAGTCATGTCAGAACCCTGGAGACAGGAGCTGATGCAGAGGCCATAGAGGGGAGCTGCTTACTGGTTTGCTCCTCATGGCTTACTTAGCCTGCTTTCTTGTTTTGTTTTGTTTTTTGAGACAGGGTTTCTTTGTGCCTTTGGAGGCTGTCCTGGAACTAGCTCTTGTAGGCCAGGCTGGTCTCAAACTCGGAGATCCTCCTACCTCTGCTTCCCGAGTGCTGGGATTAAAGGCATGTGCCACCACTGCCCTGCTCAGCCTGCTTTCTTATAACACCCAGGACCAACAACCCAGGGATGGCCCGTCAACCACTAATTAAGAAAATGCCTTACAGGTTTGCCTACAGCCAAGCCTTTTGGAGACAGTTTTTCAATTTATGGTCCCTTTCTCTCAGCTGACTCTAGCTTGTGTCAAGTTGACCCAAAATTAGCCAGCATGAATATCATTTGGTTTTGATTTGTAGATTACAAAATGATAGAGTAAAAGGTTATCCAGGCAGGGCTCAGTCTGGCAGCTCAAGCCCCTGCTAGGGTTTAGAATTCCCAACCTAGGGAAGGCCATGTAGAAATACATAAATTAGTAGTTATGGGTTAAGACAAAGCTGCTGGGCGTTGGTGGCGCACGCCTTTAATCCCAGCACTCGAGAGGCAGAGGCAGGCAGGCGGATCGCTGTGAGTTCGAGGCCAGCCTGGTCTCCAGAGCCAGTGCCAGGATAGGCAACAAAGCTACGCAGAGAAACCCTGTCTCGAAAAACCAAACCAAAACAAACAAACAAAAAAAAAAAACAAGAATTAAGACAAAGCTAGCCAATAAGAAGCCCTAGCCATCAGCCAGCAGTTAATGATTAATATAGTGTCTGTGTGCTTTTTGGGGGCTGAAGGGCAGTGGGACTTTGTGGAACACAACAAATTAGTCCCCATAAACTCATAGGAAGTGACACTATCGGGAGATATGGCCTTGTTGAAGGAAGTGTGTCACTATGGGGGCAGGCTTTGGGGTCTCTTTTGCTTAAGCTTTGCTCAGTGTCACAGTCTACTTCCTGTTGCCTTCTGATCAAGACATAGCTAGCCATGTCTGCTTGCAGGCCACCAAGCTCCCTGCCATGATGATAGTGGATTAAACCTCTGAAACTGTAGCCACCACCTCAATTAAATATTTTCCTTTATAAGAGTTGCCATGGTCATGGTGTCTCTTCACAGCAATAGAATCCCTAACTAGGACAACCGTGGTTGAGTGTGTTCAAGCCAGACCATCCTAGTTAAGTTTTCCTTGTTCACCTGCTCCCTTCCTTGCTCAGCTCACAGATTTTCAGCCTCCAGAAGAGGCCCCAGCTGTTGTTGGGAACTTCTTCATAAGTTGGTGCTCTTTTGCCTTGGGTCTTCTCATGTGCCTCTCACCTGGCCTCCCTACACATCAGTCTAGTTTCATTCCCAAACTGCAGTGTGTCCTTCCTCACTGGCCCTCTTGTTCCAGACAGTTCCATGGCTACTTGGAGATGGTAGTGAATGACATCCTGGCCCCCAACTTGCAGTGGCATGCAGGGAGGACGGCTGCAGCCATCCGGACAGCTGCCATATCCTGTCTGTGGGCACTCACCAGCAGTGACGTCCTATTGGCCAAGCAGGTAAGGACATCTGTGGCCATCCATTCTAGTTGTTTGTCTACCGGGTACCATGAGACTGTGCAGAGCTGGGTCTTTCAAGTAGCAGTGGGGGAAATTCTAAGGGAAGCTGAGACCTGGGGGGGTAGGTCGAGGCAGGGCCTAGGTCTCAGTGCCCTGGTTGTCACAGGTGCCATCTCCTTGAAGGATCTGGGATCTGGTCTCTGCCCTAGGTTTACAAACTTAGTTTCTTGTCTTTTTACTATGATGACATATGCTGACAAAAGCAACTCAAAGGGAATGGGCTTTTTCTGGGTGACAGGTAAAGTTACAGTCCAAGGCAGTGGAAGCTTGAAGCAACTCATCATGTCCACAGTCCAGAAGCAGACAGTGCATGGTGGCGAGTGCCTTTATTTGGGAGGTAGAAGCAAGTAGATTTCTGAGTTTAAAGCCAACTTAGACTACGTAGCTATTTCCTTCTTTGTGTAGGCTGACTGTATGCTGTCCAAGGTTATATAGTGAGACCCTGTCTCAAACAGAGAAAATAGACCACAGTGAATATATCTGCTGCTCAGCTCACTTTCTCCATTTTATATCACCAGGACCACAAAGACCTGGGATTGGTCCTGTCCACAATAAAGATGGGTGTTCCCATATCGAATATTCTTTAAGTTTTTTTTCCTAATATGTGTATGTCAGCACTCAAAACATTTCCAGCTGGGAGTTGATCTTAGAAAGGTCTGGAGACATTTCCTATTGCTTGTTTCATCCTGGGTCTTCAAAATCAAGTGTATTTTGCAGCTGCAGTGAATTGTGATGTGACTCTGGCTGGCCATGACTCCCAATGCGTGGCAAGTGTATTGGACAGTGCTGATGGTGGGGGTTAGCAACAGATCTCAGACTTACAACCTGGGTTTGAATCTTGACCCACCACTTAACTTCTCTATGCTCTGGTTATCTGTCTAAAATGCTCCTTTGACTCTTAATGGCTAGTATAAAGAATAATAGGATTTTCCAAGGAAAGCCTCAGCACCATGTCTGACACAGTGGGAGCTAGACGCCCATGTGCCAGGCATTGTTTTATAATTTACATGGTTAACACTTAGACAGCTATAGAGTCAGGACTAAGAAGATGACATGCCATCATGAGCACCTGAGTTTGGATCTCCAGCATCCATGTTTAAAAAAAAAAAAAAAGGCATAGTCTCATGGGTCTATAACCCTGGCACTGGGAGGGCAGAGACAGACCCTGGAGTTCACTGATGAGCCAGTCAAAGCCAGTCGGTAAGCTCTGGTTTTAGAGATCCTGTGATCCTGTGTCAACATCTACAGTAGAGGCTGGAGAGATGGTTCAGTGTTTCAGAGCCCTTCCCCTCTTACAGGGGACCAAAGTTTGGTTTCTAGCACCCATGTCTGGTGGCTCACAATCACCTATAACTCCAGGGGATCTGACACCCTCTTCTGGACTCTGAAGGCATGCCCATGGTACACATACAGACAAGCAGGTGTGCGTGCAAACACATACACACACACACACACACACACACATATGCGCACGCGCGCACGCGCACGGGAGGAATTGGGGAGAAAGATGGAAAATGATAATGGAAAATGCCTGGTGTTGATTCCTAGCCTCCGTAAGTATGTGTACACATATGCATTATGGCTGCTACAACTGAACACATAATGTAGCATGTATTATTGAAGATTGGTGCCAAAGCAAGTTCTCCATCTGATACTGGTTCAATGGTCTTCTAAGTCACTGTCAATTTCTAGCAACACAGACAAAATAGCTGGGGGTGGCAGGCCAGACCTTCCCTGCTATTAGTGTGACTAGTGAAGTGAATCAGAAGACTATGGAACTATAGAGAACTGATGCTTCTGCTTCTGCCCAGGGAATGCAATCCCAGAACTGTGACAGGCCTCTCTGCCAGCCACTCACAGTGTATGCACGCCCCCTGCTGGCAACAGAAAGTTATCTCATTCTCACTCCATATGAGTAGGTAGAGTTTGAGAACTTCAACTGATCAAATTAAAACAGAAATTGTTAAGATGATCTGAAATTCAGAGTCAGGATCTGGACTAAGGAACACTGGCTCTTAGAGAATGAAGTCGTTCTGATCCTAGATAAGCTAAGAACAATTAAAATGGCAGGCAAAATCTCACTTTGTCCTGTGATTCCACCTCCCCACTGGGTGCCCTAGCCTGTCAGCCCCACCATCATCCCTCGGCCCTGCTCTCTTTATTTATTTGCCTTTATTTCACTATGAAAAGGCCCATTTCCAGGGACCCTCCTGCTTTCCTAGAAAGTGGTGCAGAAGCAGGACTGCCCCCTGCAGATCCACTAGGTGGCAGCACAGTCATAACTGCCACCAGGTCCTCACTCGAGAGCCTGCTGCCACACTGCCTGTCCCTGGGGGTGCCTTCCTTCTCAGCTGGGACCTCAGAGGAGGGGCCTGCAGCTCATCTCACAATCACATATCTTACCCATCCCTTTCACCTCCTTAGTAAAGGTGATGCCTTCCTGGTGACCACAGGAGCTGTCTACCACACAGGATGCTTACAGACCCTTTCAGCCTCCTTTCACTGACTCATGCCTCCCTCATCCTCTTGTCCTATAAAACCTTCTATGTGCATCTAAATGTGTTTTTATCTCCCAGGCCTGTCCCCTATTACAGGTCATTCTCCAGCCCCTCACTGGGGGATTTTAAGCAAGAACTCTGTGGCTAATTTATGCTCCTAACCCTGCTTTTACTTTTTAATTTGGGACATGGTCTCAGTAAGATTCCTCAGCTGTGTTTGAACTTCTGTAGCCCAAGCAGACTTTGAACTATGAATATTCTGCCTCACCTTCCAGTGCTAGTTAGGATGTCACAGGGCTGCTGCCACTTTGCCCAGCTTTTCCTGCTTTGAAAACAAAACAAAATTCCCTGTCATACCCTGTAGCTCCCATCATCTCCTGCCTCTTTTCTCCATGGCTCCCCTTTAAGAACTGCCACGCTTCACATTGTACTTTAGTAGGGCAAAGGGTTTTTTTTTGTTTGTTTTAGCAGTGTGTCTGTCTGTCTGTCTGTCTGTGTTCATGACAGAAGCCAACTTCTGAATATCTGTCCTGGCTTTTTTTTTTTTTTTTTTTTTTTTTTTTTTTTTTTTTTTTGTTTGTTTGTTTTTCGAGACAGGGTTTCTCTGTGGCTTTGGAGGCTGTCCTGGAACTAGCTCTTGTAGACCAGGCTGGTCTCGAACTCACAGAGATCCACCTGCCTCTGCCTCCCGAGTGCTGGGATTAAAGGCATGCGCCACCACTGCCCGGCTTCCTGGCTAGTTTTTTGTCATCTTGACACAAGCTAAGGTTCTGGAGAGGGAAACCACAACTGAGAAGATGCTTTCATGAGATTTAGCTGTTAGCAGACAAACCTGGAAGGCATTTTCTTAATCTGTGATAGATATTGGAGGGTCAGCCCACTATAGATGGGAACACCCTGGCTGCTGGTCCTGGGTTCTGTAGGAAAGCAGGTCGATCGAGCCAGTAAGCAGTACTCCTCCGTGACCTTCATGTATTAGCTCCTGCCTCCAGGTTCCCTTCAGGTTTGAGTTCAAGATGGTGATTCAGGATAAGCCAAATAAACCCTTTCCTTCCCAAGTTATGGTGTTTCATCACTACAATACTAACCCTAACTTAGACAACATCAGAAGTCATGCCTCACATGCTGCCTGCCCACTGTGGTTTTTGAAGCAGGTTCTTACTGACCTAGCACTGGCCTAGCAGGTAAGCAAGGCTGGCTAACCATCAGACCACAGCAATCCTGGTGTTTCACTTCCCTAGCACTGGGAATACAGACGGTTTTACCACACCCAGCCTTTACATTGGTACTGAGGGTTGAACTAAGATCCTGGTAAGTACCGGGCAGTGGTGGTGCACGCCTTTAATCCCAGCACTCGGGAGGCAGAGGCAGGCAGATCTCTGTGAGTTTAAGACCAGCCTGGTCTACAAGAGCTAGTTCCAGGACAGCCTCCAAAGCCACAGAGAAACCCTGTGTCTCGAAAAAAAAAAAGAGAGAGAGAGAGATTCAAGTCTCTTCTAGGTAAAATTTGATAGCTGCATTATGTTGCAGATAGGCGTGCCTGGCAGAGAGCACTGACGAGTTCTGACAGTATGGGTAGCCCCAGATGTCCTCTCACCCATTTGTGGCTTGCAGGTGCAAGAGGCGCAGGAGACCCTGATGCCACAGGTGCTGGCCACTCTAGAGGATGACTCCCAGACCACACGCCTGGTCTCCTGCCGCATCATTAGCGTATTTCTCAAGAACTCAGGGGATACCATGGAGCCAGAGAAATTCCTCAGGGTCTATCCTGGTAAGACACTGAGAGTTGGGGGGTACACAAAATTATTTAGTAACTTCTTCTGTAGTCAGACATAGAAAATACTCCTGATTGAGTTGATGCTGGGTATCCATATACCACAGTTACAAATGAACCATCCCTGACGGAGCAGCCTGCATGGGAAGCAAAGAGAACCACTCTGGGCATTATTGGATATGGGTCCAGGACCTGTTTCTAGGACCACTAGGGTGTAGCCCATAAGGTTGAGAGACCCTCCTCAGAGCAGGAATTGTGTCCAGGTCCCCAGTCAAAAAGATAAAATTTAAAACAAGAAAAAAAAAAGTATGGAATAAGGCTTCTGCCTTCCAAGTGTTAGAGAAAGCAGTCTACATGGAACCAGGCTGGTGGGACATGATAGGGACAGCCTTAACTATCTGTCTAGATGGGACATGATGAGGATAGTCTAGAACCAGCCTGAGCACCAAGCAAATTATAGCCAGAGATAATGAGGATGTCAAAGCCAACAAGCTCCCAGAGCAGCCGGGCGATGGTGCCCCACGCCTTTAATCCCAGCACTCGGGAGGCAGAGGCAGGAGTATCTCTGTGAGTTCAAGGCCAGCCTGGTCTACAAAGCTACACAGAGAAACCCTGTCTCGAAAAACAAACAAACAAAAAAACAAGCTCGCAGACGGTAGCCAGAAGCAGGGGGAGGTCTGGAATATTCTTTAGGAGCTGACCAGGGACAGTGCTAGGCAGCGACTAGGCACGAGAGGAACCGATACCCCCTGAGAACAGTGAGTGTGAAGGAACAGTCTTACCAGGCAGAACAGTAGGTGTGAAAGAACATGGAGAAAACCGGTGCAGCGGTGATTGATTCAAGGTTAGCTTGCTAATACGGCTCCCCAAAAAACTGAACTGAGGACATTGTAATGGTTGGTGGGTGATCTTCAGGACAGATGACACTATAGAGGGTTGAGGGACAAACTCTTTATAGTTCTTACTTAAAATGGTTTAATATTGTCTAGAAGCTAAAATAATAACATCCTTTAGAAGCAAGTTAAGACCTGGCCATTCTTGCACATTCCTCTAATCTCAGCACTTAAGAGGCAGAAGCAGGGGGAATTATTGCAAATCTTAAGCCAACTTGAAACACATAGAAAATTTCAAGCAGCCAGGTCTAGACAGTGAGACCCTGTATCAAAACAAATAAGAAAGCCAGGTGTGATGGCACACAGCTGTTATCCTAGCACTTTGGAGGTGAAGACAAGAGGATCAACCTTAGCTACATGAGCCCACATCTCAAAAGAAAAAGTCCTAGGCTAGGCATGGTGGCGTACACCTTTAATCCCAGCACTTAGGAGGCAGAAGCAAGCAGATCTCTTGAGTTTAAGACCAGCCTGGTCTACATAGCAAGTTCTGGGCCAATCAGGGCTAACTAGTGAGATTATCTTTTAAATAAAAAAGTCTCCCAAGTACATTATATGAACTCTGAAATGACTGAAGGAGAAATTAATGAATTGAAGGCATTTGGCTCCCTAAACAGCCTCTGGGAGGAGAAATTCAGGCATATTCCCTGAGGGAGGAAGCTGAGGGTGGCTTCAAAAGAGATGGATTGAAGGCAAACTCAGATTCTCAAGCCTACAAATAAAATGGCTGAGATAGGAGGGGCCTCTGCCAGAACCTCCACAGCCCTGCAGGCCTCACCGCTGTCATCTCACATGCTTTTCTCAGTGTTCTGTCTTATTGTAAGTGTTTTCTTTCCACATTGGGTACACCTCCTGCAGTTATAGCAAACACAACTCTCCAGCACGTTGCTACTTCTCAGTGTACAGGAGACTGTTGGAAGGATGTTCCAGGATGGGTACAGGTGCATCCAGGGCCAACTTTGAACAGGGGACAGGTCCCAGCCTAAAGCATCAGTTCTGCCAGAGTTGCTCACAAAGAGCAATATCAGCTTCCACCAGCCTATTCACCCTTGTAAGTTAGCCCCAGTGAAAGTCAGCTCTGCGTAATTCCAACATTGGTCTGGGCATGCTCAGGCCTGGGATGGGTGAGTCCTTGGGCTCAGGTTTTGTGCCTCAGCCAGCCTTGCACGCTTGAGTCCCATTCATTCTCCTCTGTTATTCTAAGGTGTGGTAGTCTCTCCTGTGCCTGTCCAAAGTATGCAAGCAGGACTTCCCACTGGGCTTCTAATCATCTTACAGCCAGAGCCCAGCGTTCTGGAAGGACCTGGGTATCCCCTATGAGTCATTCCAGCAGTTCCCTGTCCTGATGCTCCTAGCAGGAGGCCTTGCATTCTGTGTGTGTAGTCATCTTTTCATGTCTTCAGGGCTAGCCTGCTCATGAGCTTTCAGATACAGGTGAGAGGCAGCCTGCCCTGGCCAACACTCAGCTGTTGTCCCATTTGCCCATTCTCCGGAAGCTTTGTGCTGTAGAAGTAGGTTCCAGAAATTGCCTTTTGCCTCCTTTGGTTATTGAGATACGTTTAGCCCAGAATGTCAAACCTAACTAGGCTTCAGACTTACAGCAGCCCTCCTGCCTCAGTTTCCCAAGTGCTGGTATTGCAGCTGTGTGTTCACATCTGTTCCAGAGAGGACTTTTTGTTTTGTTTTCCAGGTTGTGGGGAAAGCCTAAGTTTAATGAAACTCTTACCCATTACTTTAAAGTTTCTGTCCCTCAGGAAAGATAGATCTGTTTTTGACATCAGACAACCTGGTCAAGGAATTCCCACAGAGACAAACCAAGGCTGACACAGTTGTCATGTTGACCTCAGGCTCTTTACCCTGTAGCAGTTGGGAGGAAGGCTCAGCTCCATGGCAGCTGATAGTGTCCGGTGTCCATCTGGGTCTTGGAGGTCTCAGGGCTGTGGGGACTAAACAGGAAGTGATGCGCCATCTGTTGAAGATGCTCACTGCTGAAGAGTCTCCCTTGAGGGGTGGGTTCGCAGGTCCCCAGAGCAAAGGCCCTCCATATCTGCAGGTTAAAAGCCCTGCCATACAGGCAGGTCTCTATGAGTTTGAGGGCTGCCTGATCTATAGAGCTAGTTCCAGGACAGTTAAGGCTGTTACACAGAGAAAACCTATCTTGAAAAACAACAACAACAACAAAAAAGCCCTGTCATAAATCTGTCTCACCTATCCCCTCCCCACAGAGCTCTTGAAGCGCCTAGATGATGTCTCCAACGACGTGAGGATGGCAGCTGCTTCTGCCTTGCTCACCTGGCTGAAGTGTGTGCAGAGCTCTGACGGGAAATCCGCCTATCAGAGCAGTGTTCAGTTCTTGTACAGGGAGCTGCTGGTCCATCTGGATGACCCTGAAAGTGCCATCCAGGACACAGTCCTAGGTGAGCTCTCCAGGGCCCACTGCCTCTGGGTTCTGGTAACCTGAGTTACTGAAATAGAAATTAGTCGAGATGTGTGTGTATGTATGCGTGAATGTTTGCCTCTGTGCGTGTGTGTGTGTGTGTGTGTGTGTGTGTGTGTGATCACATGCATACATGCATGAAAGTACCCATGGAGTCCAGAAGAAGGCATTGGACTCTCTTGAGTTCAAGTTACAGGTGGTTGTGGGCTGCCATGAGATACTGAGAATCAAATCTGGGTCCACTGAAAGAGTAGCCAGTGCTTCTGAGCCATCTCTCCAGCCCCCATTCTTTTCAATATTTGTATTTATCTGGGCGGGGGGGGGGGGGGGGGCACATGTGCCACAGTATCATGGGCATGGAGATAGAAGACAACTTGCATTAGGTTGATCTCTCCCTCTGGCATGTGGATTCCAGGGATGAAACTGAGGGTGTCAGACTAGGCAGCAGGCACCTTTACAGTCTCAAAAATACAAATAAATAACTCTGACCTCCATATATATGCACACGCATACATACATATATACTATACACACGTGCCCACAGACCAACAAAAAATAAGATTAAAAATAATGAGAATACTTTTGCAAATGGCTCAGCATGTACAGGACACTTTGTGGACACTGCTGTTTCAGAAGGAAGGAGAATGGGATGATAGTCTTTTTTTGGGGGGGGGAGCAAACACTGTAGACTGATGCTTCCAGATAGCCCCTACACTGCTACATGGGGGGTGGGGAGTGGGGCGTGGGACCTCACCCTCCACCCTCTGAACATAGTGCCCAAGGCTTCAGGAAGGAAGGTGGTTTTCAGCCCCATGGATCTACCCAGCAACTCTAAGGAAAGCTGTCAGCTCTGTACAGCATGAGGTAGGCTCCCAGCCCACTGCAGCTGGACTAAGGGTTCTGTGCTGTCTTCTAGAAGTCCTCAAGGAGGGCAGCGTCCTGTTCCCAGATGTGCTGGTTCGGGAGACCGAGGCCGTCGTCCACAAACACCGATCATCTGCCTACTGTGAGCAGCTGCTGCAGCACATGCAAGCCATGGCTGCCGCTCGGTGACCGTGTGCAGCAGCCACTAAAGGGCCCCAACCGTCTGAAGAGCAGTGCGGGTGGCCTGGAGACTATGCATTTAAGGCAACCATGTCCACAGCCCAGGCATCCTTGGGACCCCACCAACCGCAGACGGTGCTTTGAGCAGCAGCTTCTCTTTCCCAAGCAGGTTCTGGGATTTTGTAACATGCCTACTATACACAGAGGCCTCAAAAAGCTACAATTAAAGTTAAGTGCCCCATCCTTGCCAGCTTCCCAACTAGCTGCTTGAATATAATGTTTTTAAGGCTTCCTCGCAAGCCCCAAGAGGTCCTGGCCTGCTTCCATGCTCACCAAGGATGCTCTTCATGTTGCAAGAAAGCCAAAGCAATTGTAAAAACAGCCATCCACTTACTTTGGGCTTTGTCCCATCATCCTAGGCTGAAGAGAATGCCCAGTCTTGACTCACTGATGAAGTTTCTCCTGATTTTTTGTTTTGTTTTCAACATGGTTTTTCTATGTAGCATTGGCTGTCCTGGAGCTCCCTCTTAAGCTCACAGAGATCCTCCTGCCTCTGCCTCCCAAGTGCTGGGATTAAAGGCATGGGCCGCTACCAACTGACTTCTCCTGACTTTAAATACACTGGAACTTGCAATGTGGGTGCACTTCTCCTGGCATTTCTGTTTCTCAGTATTAGTGATGCCCACAGATAAAGGATAAACTAGGAAACCAGACCTCGTCCCTACCGCTGGCTTACAGCAGTCAGTAGATAGTCATTCCCCGTGTCATTTCCACCAAGTGCCTAAAACGTTTTTAAGTGGATGTTTATCAGCAGCCAATATTTTTGTTAAGACAATGGGAAGAATGGGGAGAGGTGTTTCCAACAAATTTTAACATTTCTGCTTTGCCGTTTGTGGAATTAAATTATTTATTAGTTACTTTGTGTTGCCATCTGTGTGATTTGACAGATTACACTACATTGTTGGAGACAGCTCCTGTCTCCATGTATCAGCCTCAGGGTGACCTAGCCTGAGGGACACTGGCCATGGCTCCATGGGCCCCTCTGGTGCCAGTTAACACTGCCTGTGATACGCATTCTGACACCAGTGGTTGGAGTGCCCAACAAGACTGGGCCATCACCAAGGTTAGCAGGGCACCCCAGCATGGCCCTGAGTGGGGCTGGGCATCCAGGTGGGTGAAGGTTGGCCTCGGAGTGCCTGGCCCAGTGACTACAGCCTGCAGCTGCATTTCTGTCCATCCACTGTCCTTGCTGCCTGGGGTTCCATCACTCAGTTGGGAACTGGAAAAGTACTCTGCTGTCCCTAGAAGGGTCTTACCACCCACCCATCTCCCATGACCAGCATCAGCATCACATGGACAATAGTTAGCAGTTCATGACAGAGGCCCAGGCAGACCCACCTGAGCCATCATGAGAACAAAGCAGTTTTGTTTTGTTTTGTTTTGTTTTTTTGAGACAGGGTTTCTCTAGCTTTGGAGCCTGTCCTGGAACTCACCTCATAGACCAGGCTGACCTTGAACTCACAGAGAACCACCTGTCTCTGCCTCCTGAGTGCTTGGGATTAAAGGCATGTGCCCAATGAAACACAATTTTTTGTTTTGTTTGTTTTTTGGTGCTTTTGTTTTGTTTTGTTTTTTTGAGACAGGGTTTCTCTGTGGCTTTGGAGGCTATCCTGGAACTAGCTCTTGTAGACCAGGCTGGTCTTGAACGCACATAGATCTGCCTGCCTCTGCCTCCTGAGTGCTGGGATTAAAGGTGTGAGCCTCTACTGCCTGGCTACACAATTTTATTTATCTGTTTGTTTGCTTGTTTATTGTTTTGGTTTTTCAAGACAGAATTTCTCTGTTTAGTTTCTTTGGAGCCTGTCCTGAAACTTGCTCTGTAGACCAGGCTAGCCTTAAACTCAAAGAGATCTGGCTGCCTCTGCCTCCGCCTGGCCAAGCATTTTTTTTTTTTAATGATTATTCACTTTTTGATTTTGATCATTACCTTCCTTTATTTGTTGGAGTGTGCACATGGGCTACAGTGTACATGTGGAAGTTTGACCTAAAGGAGTCCGTTCTCTTCCTTCCACCATGTTTGTCCTGGGGATTGAACTCGGGTTGGCAGCAAGCATCAGGCATTTTATCATGTGTTACTGAGTATAGAACTCAAAACTTTACAAATGTGTTTTACCCCTGAGCCATGCGACCCCCCCCCCTCCAGCTGCTCACTGTAAGATTCTAGGCAGGTACTTTATCACTGAGCTACTCCCCCATCCCCTCACTTATTTAAGGCAGGGGCTTTACTGCTGAGTCACTCTCTACAGCTCAGCATCTTTGCAAAGGGATCTACAGTTAAGTATTTTAGGCTTCATGGACCTTCCTGTTCAGCTGTTGCTGGTGGTGTGGGCATGTTTCCGTTGCTCCAAACAGAATGGCTGGGTTGGATCCTGGGAGGTGAGTTCCAGAGTGATTGGTTGGTGGGTGGTTATGTTTAGCTGCTTTATTGATCTGAAGTGGACAATTGGGTGAGTATAGGTGGGCACACCTACCGTGGAACCACCTCCAGCATGGACACCTCAGGAGCATGTTCTCTCTACCATGGATCTGGGGCGAGCACTTTTATCACTGAGCCATCTCACCAGCTGCCTCCTTTTGGACGGAAAATGCTAAATTGGAACAGATACCTCCCGAGGTGGAGGTGGGAAAATGAGGACAAGAGCCCACTTTCTTCTCCACCTCATACCCACCCCCTTCCTTTTGAAAACTGAAAAGAAAGTCCAGAGTCAGCCACATGTAAACAAATGGATCTCTTTGATTTTGTTTTGTTTTGTTTTTGTGGAAGCAGGGTTTCTCCGTGTAGTGCTGGCTGTCATAGAACTCACTCTGTAGACCAGGCTGGCCTTGAACTCAGAGATCTGCCTCTGCCTCCAAGTGTTAGGATTAAAGGCCTTCGATAGCAAATGGGTTTAACATGTCAGAGCCAATGAGATGGCTCAGTGGGAAAAAGGACTTGCCAAGCAACTCCAATGGCCTAAATTCAATCCCCAGAACCCATGTAAAGGTAAAGGAAAGACCAGCTCCACAGGGTAGTCTTCTGACCTTCACATAGGCAGTGTGACGAGTGCCCACACATCTGGACGACATACAGAAATATAGATAGTGTAATGGACTGGCAAGGTACCTCTGGGACAAAGGCACCTGTCACCAAAACTGACAACCTGAGTTCAATCCCTGGGACACACATGATAGAAGGAAAAGAATGACTCTGACAGGCTGTGGTGGTGCAAGCCTTTAATCCCAGCACTCAGGTGGCAGAGGCAAGCTGCTCTCTGTGAGTTCAAGGTCACCCTGGTCTACAGCACAAGTTCCAGGATAGGCTCCAAATACACAGAGAAACCCTGTCTTGAAAACAAACAACTGACTCCAACAAGTTATCCTATGACCTACAGAATGCCATGGGTATGTTCCCCCAATACACAAATAAATGCAATTTAATTTTTAACAGGAAAAATGTCTGAGCCAGTAGCATTATGAAATGCCTGTAATCCTAGCATTTGAAGATGGAGACTGGAGGATCAGGAGGAGTTCAGCTTCATAGAACCTTGTCTTGAAAAAAAGTGAATTTAAGTCTGGGGTTTTTAAAAGAAAAAAAATAAAATAAAAATAGATGGTGGTAACAGCCAGAAGCTGTCAGTGCTAGTGAAGCTTGGGAGAGAAACTAAGTGTTCCCTAGTGGCCAAAGATGGAACAGCATGAGCAACAGCAACAACAAAAATCACTGTTGGGTTACTGGAGCACAAATAACCCAGGCTGGGGATACAAACTAGTCATGTTTGCCTAACATGAGCAAGAACCTTATTTCCATCCCAGTACTTCCAAGGAATTAAAAGTAACACACAAGTTCATGGCAATGCAAACAAGGCAGACCTACCAGTGCAAGACATAGATAGATTAACTACTGGGGATGCTGAGGCAGGTAGATTAAAAGTTAGAGGCCAGCCTGGGATGCAGAGAGTTCAAGACAAGCCTATAAACGTAGACTTTGCCTCAATCTAAAGAGGAAAAAGCTGAGCGGTGGTGGCGCATGCCTCTAATCCCAGCACTTGGGAGGCAGGTGGACCTCTGTGAGTTCAAAGCCTGGTCTACAGGGTGAGTTCCACGACAGCCAGAGCTACACAGAGAGACCCTATCTTGAAGAAGAATGAGAAGAAGAAGAAGAAGAAGAGGAGGAGGAGGAGGAGGAGAAAAGAAGAAGAAGAAGAAGAAGAAGAAGAAGAAGAAGAAGAAGAAGAAGAAGAAGAAGGAGAAGAAGAAGAAGAAGAAGAAGAAGAAAGTGGATATCAATTAAGATGACACCTGACTTTGACCCCTGGCCTGTATAGACATTCACACATAGGGTGTACACAAGCACACACACTGAGAAGGGAGGGAAGCTGTCAGCTCTTAATTGCATTTGTAGGTTTGTCAATTGTCCTATGCCCAAAATTAAATTCCTGGTGTCTGCCACTTCTTGTGGCTTAGTTATGTAACATGTTAATATTACGAGAAGCTAAGCAGAATAGACTGGAATGCTCTGTACCAAGTTTTGCTATTCTTGTGTTTAAAAAGTCCTAAGATATTTCAATGTAGAGTTTAAAATACATACACAGATGGGCGAGAGCAAATAGAACACTCATCTCTCCCCTAAGTGGGTGAGCAAGCAGACAGTGCTGTTGGTCCTGACCTGGCCATGTCTCAGGGAAAAGAAGACCCATGTGTGATCAGGATGGAGGATCCCTTTGGTGGGATCCTAGCTGCCAGTTCTGTGGGTACCAGCTGAGTTAGAACAAAAGCCCTGAGCAAGAGCAAGCTTGGCAAGTCAGCAATAAGGAGGCTGCCCTGCAAGCCTCCATGTGGTTAGAGGGAGACAGTAGCAGGTCAGTTTGGATAGGTGTCAAGAGTGGTGTCCTCAGGGCTTCAGATAAGGGACACTCACCTCCACCTGCATTTGTTAACATCTCTTTCCCTTCCCTTCTCCCCCACCCCTGCTAAGACAATCTTACATAAAGTGACTGTCAGTCTTCTCCCAGTGTGACAAAACATCTGAGAAAATCATTGCTACCTAGCTTCTGGGGCTGCAGATTGTATGTAGCCTGATTATCCTGTANCCTTTTTTTCTTTTTGAGACAGAGTTTCTCTGTGTAGACTTGGCTGTCCTAGAACTCACTCTGTAGATCAGGCTGGCCTTGAACTCAGAGATCTGCCTGCCTCTGCCTCTCCAGTGCTGGGATTAAAGACGTGCCCACCACCCAGCCCATCTTCCCTTCCTCCCTTCCTTCCTTCTTCCTGTTTCAGTTTCTCCAGCCCATCTCTTAGTTGTCTTCTTCCTAACATAGGCTGGTCCTTCCATGCTTCTCTGGATTCTGATCAGCACATTCTCAAAAGCCTTTCTGCATCCCCCTCCCCACCCCTAGAAGGAGGCATGCCCCATCTTAGTCCCTGGCCCTACACTCTCCTGCAGGTTCCCTGTTTAGAAACCAATGACTCCCTGGTTTCTATTCCAGATGACTCAGTCTCCCTGCCAAGTCTCTCTCCAGAGCTTAGTATCCAAGCAGGGTCTCTTGGGCATCATCCTTGCAAGATGCTGAGACCTCCCTAGGGGCCCCACCCAGGAATCAGCTGCTTGGGAGCCTGTACCCACTCTGAGAGCCTACTGGAAAGGATGCCAATTCCTCTGCAGAGAAGGACCCAGCTCTTGGCTCTTGGGCCAGAGCATCGTGCCAGTTGCCAGTTGCTCTAGGCTGGAGTAAGAGAGAGCACAGTTGCTTCAGTCCAAAGCTCTACTTAATCCCTGGGGTGCCAGGCATGCCCCTAGCCTCACCCTTCCTAGGTCCCATGCCTATTCTGGGATGTTCTTCCGCCACTCCACCCACCTCACTTTCTACAGCTTCCGGACTTCCAAAATTCGCCTAAGCCCTGTGGTGCTCCCCTCCCCTCTCCACCTAACTTTATCCCCTGTCTTCCCCACTTCTTAGGCACAGGCTTTTGAAACACGGTGATATTTGCCTGGGACATTTCTTCTTCTCTGCTGTGTGCTGACAGGGCACACGCTATTAGGTAGAAAAGCGAAGTCTAGCAGAAGCCACAGACAGACTCCACCTGTGTTAAGGGAAAAGCAATGGGATGGACCTCATATGATTACAGCAGCCAGGCATGGTGCAAAATGCCTGTGATCTTCATGCTGGGGAGACTAGGGCAAGAGGATCAGGAGTTTAAGGACAGCCTGGACTACATAAGATCCCATGTAAAAAAAACAAATAGGGACCAAAAAGTGTGCCAAAGGAGTTCCTTCTGGGTGGGGAACTAAAAAGTGATTTATTTTGTTCCTTTCCTTCCCTCTCTTCCTTGTTTCTTTCTCTTCTTGAAAAAGAATTTTAGGGGTTAGAGAGATGGCTCAACATTTAGGAGCACTTGTTGCTCTTTCAGAGGACCTGGGCTCAATCCCCAGCACCTATGTGGTCACTCACAACTGTTCATTACTCCACTCTTCCTCTCTTCTGACCTTCGAGGGCACCAAGCATGGTGCATGTGTGGAGGTCAGAGGACAACTTGCAGGAGCCAGTTCCCTCTTTCCACTATCTGGGTCTCAGGGATGGAGCTCAGGCTGTCAGGCTCAGAAACAAGCACTTTTACTGGCTGAGTCATCTTGCCAGCCTTCCTTCCTTCCTTCCTTCCTTCCTTCCTTCCTTCCTTCCTTCCTTCCTTTTTTTCTTTCTTCCTTCCTTTCTCTTTCATCCTTTCTCTCTGTCTTCCTTTTTCTTTTTCTTTCCTTCCTTCCTTTCTTTCTTTTCTTTTTTTCTTTTTCTTTTTTTTTTTTTTTGAGACAGGGGTTCCCTATAGCTAAAGCTGGCTTTGTACTCACAGCAATCCTCCTGCCTCAAGCTGCTCAGTGTTCTATTACATCCCTGCACCACCCTGCCTGGCACTAGATCTGGCTCAAGAGACAGCAGGTGCTTTACCTGTGGGAGAGGCAAAGGTCTTTTGAATCAAGGAGTGGAAGATACTGGTTTTACCTTGAGAGGGCAAGGTGAGTTCAGGAATTCAAACCTGGAGGTGTCAAGTTGGGGATGGAGAAGATAGAGAGTGGCTAGGGCTCACCTGTAGCCAGACAAGGCTCAGAGACACACCTGTGGAGGTCAGGGCCCAGGAGGAGACTGTATGGAAGGTAGGAAGGAACCTGGGATAGTGAAGAGACAGGGAGCTGCTCACAGTGATGTGGCTGGCCAGGTGCCAACAGTGCAGGAAGGTCCTAGGACCATCGCCTCTAGGAGCTTACTGCAACAGCAGCTTGGTTAGCAAGAGCTCTGGCCCAGGGCTGAGGGAGGCAAGATATCCTTCCAGAGTTTTGCTGAAAAGAGAAATGAGGAAGCCAGCAAGGGTTGTTCTGTTTTTAGGATACAAACCTTTTGTTGTTGTTGTAGTCTTATGAATTTTCCTTTATTTTATGTGTATGCGTGTTGGGCCTGCATGTGTATCTGTGCACCACTGTGTGCTTGCTGTCTGCAGAGGTCAGAAGACAGCGAGCATCAGAGCCCCTGGAACTGGAGTTATGGATGGTGTTGAGCTGCCGTGTGGGTGCAAGGGAATTAAAATGGGTTCTTAACAAGAACAAGACCTCTTTTTTGATTTTTATTTTTTTGGTTTTTCAGAGACAGGGTTTTCTCTGTGTAACCCTAGCTGTCTTAGAACTCACTCTGTAGACCAGGCTGGCCTTGAACTCACTGAGATCTGCCTGCCTCTGCCTCCTGAGTGCTGGGATTAAAGGCGTGCACCACCACTGTCTGGCCAACAAGTGCTCTTAACTGCTGAGCCATCTCTCTAGTCCTTGCTTGTTGCTTTGAAATTAATATATATGCATAAATTCATCTTATTATTTTGTGTGTGTGAATGTTTTGCCTACATGCACATTTGTGCACTGGTACCTGCTGAGGTCAGAAGGGGGCATCCAGATCCCCTAGGACTGGACTCAACAGATGGTTGTGAGCAACCATGTGGGAGCTGGGAATTGAGCCCAGGTTCTCTGTAAGAACAAGAGCTTTTATAACAATGAGCCAGCTCTACACTCAGTATATATGTGTGTGTTTATCATATATATATTTATCATATACACATACATACATACATACATACATACATATATAGAGATTTTGGTTTTGTTTTGTTTTGTTTTGTTTTGTTTTTCGAGACAGGGTTTCTTTGTGGCTTTGGAGCCTGTCCTGGAACTTGCTCTGTAGAACAGGCTGCTCTTGAACTCACAGAGATCTGCCTGCCTCTGCCTCCTGAGTGCTGGGATTAAAGGCGTGCGCCACCAATGCCTGACTGTATGGAGATTATTTATTTATTTATTTATTTATTTATTTATTTATTTTTGGTTTTTCGAGACAGGGTTTCTCTCTGGCTTTGGAGGTTGTCCTGGAACTAGCTCTTGTAGACCAGGCTGGTCTCGAACTCACAGAGATCCACCTGCCTCTGCCTCCCTAGTGCTGGGATTAAAGGCGTGTGCCACCAACGCCCAGCTGTATTGAGATTTTTTTAAATCAAGATCTTACTTTGTCCTTCTGGCTAGCCTGGAATTCACTGTGTAGACCAGGCTTTCAAGTTGCAACAACTCTATTGCCTCTACCTCTCAAGTGCTAGGAATACAAGCCTACACCATCACACTTAGCTCAAGTGCAATCCTTCTTACAAATAATTGGGGACCCCACATATTTCTCTGGGTTAGGCCAACACAAAAATCAAAACACTTTTAAAATACATTGGTGGAGCTGAGAAGAGTGGCACACAACTTTAATTCTAGCACTTGGGTGACCGCAGCAGGCAGATATCTGAGTTTGAGGCCAGCTTGGTCTACTTGGTGACTCCCAAGCCAGCTAAGGCTACATAACTACATATACAAGGCTACCTTGTCTCAAAACCCAAAACATAAACTAATATAATATACTGGTGAAAATGTCAGGTAAGAAGGTTACAGCAAAGTGGGGAGATCTCTGTTATGGGCCTCAAATGTTATCTGGTGACATTCTTAAGCTTTGCATTGGGTGGACGCCATTTCAAAAGAATTTGGCTAGTAACTCTAGGGTGTTAGGTCAAACAGGTGAGAAAGGAATGCCTACTAAAAGGAAAAAAAAAAAGCACAGAATAATTTGGGTATGGATCTGCAACATTTCAACTCTATAATCATGGAAGATCTATAATCATGAAAGCCTTGTAGAATTTTCAGCATAGGTGTGACTTTTTCCTTTCAACTTCAATTCATAGTTTACTAAACAGTCGTAGGTTCATACATGTAGTTTCAGGAACTCGCTTTGCAGACCAGGCTGGTCTCGAACACAGAGATCTACCTGCCTCTGCCTCCCGAGTGCCACCAGCTGAGTTCCTGACCAGCCTGGTCTGCAAAGCTAGTTCCAGGACAGCCAGGGCTACACAGAGAAACCCTGTCTTTACAAAACCCCAAAACAAAACAAAACAAAAAAACTTTTTGCCAGGCAGTGGTGGTGTGTGCGTTTAATCCCAATACTTGGGAGGCAGAGGCAGATGGATCTCTGTGAGTTCCAGGCCACCCTGGTCTACAGAGGGAGTTCCAGAACAGGCTCCAAAGCTAGAGAGAAACTCTTTTTTTTTGGGGGGGGGGACAACAACAAAACAAAAAAAACCCATAAAACATACCTGTGGTTCCAGCTACTTGGAAGGCTAAGATAGGAGAATCACCTGTTTAGGGCCTGCCTGGGATTCAAAGTGAGTTCAAGGCTAGCCTGAGTAACCTAGTGAGACCCTGTCATAAAATAAACAAAGAGAATTCTGTGGCTATAGCTCCCTGGCAAAGTGACCAACACAGAATTCTCCAGTGCCGGGTGCCTGTGAGACAGCTTAGCAGGAAAAGGCATACAACAAGCCTAGTGAAGCAATCAGTTCCTTTTTTTTCCCCCCTTTGGTTTTTCAAGACAGGGTTTCTCTGTGTAGCTTTGGAGCCTATCCTGGCACTCGCTTTGGAGACCAGGCTGACCTCGAACTCACAGAGATTCGCCTGCCTCTGCCTCTGCCTCTCGAGTGCTGGGATTAAAGACGTGCACCACCAACACCTAGCCAATCAGTTCCTTTTTGTTTTGCGTTTTGTTTTGAAACTGGGTCTCAGTATGAAGTCCTGGCTGCCCTAGAATTCATTACCGAAACCAGGATAGCATTGAACTCAAAAATTCTCCTGCTTCCACCTCCCAAAGGCTGGGATTAAAGGCATGTGCCACCATACCTGGATGAATCAGTTCTACTTCTGGAATTCTCCTAAAGGTAGAAAACAAACAAGTTCAACAGTAATAACAATAAAGAGTAGGGTGTGGCTCTGTAGCAAGGCACTTGCTTAAAATCCCCTAGTGAGAGGCTGGGCGTGTGGCTCAAGCCTATCTGGGGCTTGTGGGAGGCCCTGGGTGCCATCCCTTGTCAGTCACGATTATTGGCATGTGGGGTTTTGTTTGACATTTGCCGTGGGTGCTAAGATGGATGGAACCCAGGACGCTGTTCACAGAAAAGGCTCTACTGCTCATCGGTAACCACCAACCTATGTGTGGGGCTCTGGATCCTCGATTGGAACTGCTGTCAAGGCTAGGCTTCTCAACTCTGACTTGTTGCTGTGCCCCTCCCTACCACACCCAGAACCATACTAGGACTAGGAAACGCCCTAGACCGCTGCGGGGAACCACTAAGGGCAAAAAAAAAAAAAAAAAAAAAAAAAAACCACTTCCTTGCCAGCCAGCAGGGAAGTTCAATTGCTTCCTTAAGAGAAAGGGGTTTCCTGGGCTAGCTGACTCTCCTTTCAGCATCTCTGCCTGCCCAGCTTTCTGATCCCCTTGCAGCCTGCCTGCTGCTTCAGTGGCTGGTAGCTCGGGTTTCTCAACCTCCTCGCTATTGGAGTCAGGTTCTGTTTACAACTGAAATAGGGATCTGGTGCCAACGTCGAGGTGTGAACTCAGAGGGACTACCTTCACTAGTCAGCCGTGCTGGGCTAGGAGAAGCTACTCAAAGGCTGCTCTTGAAAGCCAAACAAAAATAAAATCAAATACAAAAAGTGGAGGGAGGGTAGTTCTCACTGGCATACAGAAGTTCTGGGTTCCATTCCTAATACTCTGTAAAGTAGGAGTAATGGTGTACATGTCTCTAATCCCAGGACTTGGGTGGAGAAATTAGGAGGATCAGAAATTCAAAGTTATCCTCAGCTTCATAGCAAATTCAAGGCTAGCCTGTGCTACATGAGACCCTATCCCCCCCCCCAAAAAAAAAAGTTGGTTTTGGCTATGGCTATAGTTATGACAGCAGGAAGTGGCAGCTCGGAACATCCACCACTATTGCAGGTCACACTGACGCTGGACAGCAGGGGCCTGAGGGCTATAATTATTACAGCTCTTTCTCTTCTTTTGCCTTTTTGAAACAAGAGCTTTTTGTAGCAGAGGCTAGCCTTGAACTCTTGACCCTCTTGCCTCTCCCTCTCAAGGGCTGGGATTCCCAGTGTCTAGTCTACTATAGCTCTCATATACACCTAAGAAGTTGGGATTCCTCCACCCTCCTGGAAGCTGCTTGCCTGCCGCTTCCAGTTGAGATTCCACAACCCTCAACAGCCAGAATTATAGCTTGTGGTGTCAGGGACCCTTGGCCTTACTGGCTTGGCAGCTCTTTGGAACATTTCCTGCTACCGTGGTCTGTGGTTTCCCTTCTCTGGCTCATTGCAGGCTTCTATCTTTCGACCTCTGCTCTCCATCCTTCCTGGGTTTCTTCTGTCCTTTTTCTTCCTGCCCTGGCTGTACCTTGCCCCATGGTTCAGGTGCCTCTTACTACTGCCGCTTCTGTCATAGTTACTGCTGATCTGAAGCAGCTTCTGCCAGTTTCTGCTGCCATGCTGCCACTCGACTGCTTCAGAGGCTCAGTGCATTGCCAGGCTCTCTTGTCGCCACCACCGATGCCACTCCACTGCTTCTGTTTCCATCACTTGTCTTCACATTCACCCTGTACTATGTGAAGCAGACAAGAAATGATTAGTGGGAACAGCTTTTTACTGGGACTACTGTGGCATCATAGGACATGGCAACACAAGACCATGCCCCCAGCTGGCCTGCCACATGGGTCCTACAGCCTACTTATGTTGCCAGAGGAAGGGTGTTTGCACCAATCATAGGAAACCTGTCGTGCAAATGAAACTTTGTGTTTGCACAAAGCACAGCACTGCCATTAGAACAAGTCACCGGGTATGACTAAATTGCCCAGGCTGGCTTTGAATTTGGGATTCCCCTACTTCAGCCTCCCAGATTGCTGAGATGACAGGCCTGAGCCACCAGATGCAGTTGCTAATAAAGAACCAAAATTGGCTTGTGATATAGAGCTGGTAGTGTCTGCCTAGCATGCCCAAAGCCCCGAGATTAATCACCAGCACTGCCTAAACTAAGTATGGTAAAATATCCCTTAAATTTCAGCACTACAGGCTGAAGGATGAAGTTCATATCAAATTTAAGGCCAGCCTGGGGAATATAAGACTGTCTCAAAAACAAACAAACAACAACAACAAAAACAGGAAAATAAGCTAATTAAAAAAAAAAAGAACAAAAACTTGCCAGTTGTGGTGGCTTACACTTGTAATTTCAGGACTTGAGAGGTGGATGCAGGAGGAGGAGGATCATGAAGCCAGCCTGGGCTACACTGTTGATTCCCTATTTAAAAGAAGAAGAAAACAGGCCAGCTGTGGTATTATATTCTTTTAATCCCAAGAGGCAGAGGCAGGTGAATCTTTGTAAATTCAAGGCCAGCATGGTCTACACAGCAAGTTCAAGGACAACCAGGGTTACATAGACACTGTCTCAAAAATACCAAAAAAATCAAAACCAGAAAAGCCTGGGCTAAAGAGATGGCTTATAAGTTAAGAGCATTTACTGCTCTTGCAGAGGACCCATGTTGAGTTCCCAGCATCCACAGGGTGACTCATAGCCATATGTAAATTAAGTTATAGGGGATCTGATGCCCACTTCTGGTCTGTGTAGGCTCCAGGAACACACATAATGCACATATACAATGCAAACACACACACACACACACACACACACACACACACACACACACACACAAATGAAAAACAACAACAAAGCAAGCCAAATAAAAAAAAGACAAAGCTCAAACAAATGTCCACACAGACTCCTGCCTCTAAATGCACAACTGTTTCATTTATAACAGCTTCTACTGACAAAATCCAGATGTTCAGCTGCTGACTCAGGGGTCAGTAAGCCATAGAGCCTTGGGCCTGTGGAGCCAGCCAGCTGCCCTGCCAAACCCACCCACTTTACTAGTAGTGGACTTAAAAGTTTGCCACAAATATCCTTGTGGCCCGAAACCCTCTAATGTCTATTACTTACAGAAAAGTCCCTCAATTTACCAATGGAACAAATCAACCCATTGTCAAACATATGAGGAGGCAAGTGAATGCAACATGGTGACTATTAAAAGCCAGCAGCAGGCTGGATGAGGTGCTGCATGCCTGTAATCCCAGCACTGGGACAGAACATGAGACATTCCATGACAGCCTGGGCAACATAGTGAGCCCCTGTGTGTGTTTTGATGTGTGTGTGTGTGTGCATGTGTGTGCATTAGTGTCATTCCTCAGGAACCATCCACCTTGCTCTCTGAGACAGGATCTCTCACTGGATTGGTGCTCACCAAGTAAATTACATTGGTGGCCTGCAAGCCTCAGGGATCCCAGTCTCTACTCTCTAGCCCTGGGATTATAAGCACACAGTGCTAGACTTTTTTCTTTTTTTTTTTTAAATCAGGATTCTGGGGTTGAACTCAGGTCCTGGATGGTTGCACTGATCCATCTCCCCAGCTCAAGACTCTTAGTAAAACTGTAAAAGCCAGCCTGGCAGTGGTGGTGCACATCTTTAATCCCAGCCCTCCAGAGGCAGAGGCAATCAGATCTCTGTGAGTTCAAGGCCAGCCTGGTCTACAGAGCAAGTTCCCAGTACAGCCAGACTACACAGAGAAATCCTGTGGGGGGGGTAGTGAGGTGGGGAGGGTATAAAAGTCAGCCAGGCATGGTAGTACATGTCTTTAGTCCCAGACAGAAGCAAGTAGATCTATATAGCAAGCTCCAGGGAAGCCAGAACTACATACAGACCCTGCCTAAAAATAAACAAATAATGAATAAATGGATGAATAAATAAATAAATAAATAAATAAATAAATAATAAAAGCCAGGGCTAGGAAGATGGCTAAGCCGTTAAGAGCTTAAGCCCTTAAGAGCACTTGCTGCTCAGCGAGGAGGGAGGAAGAAAGATCACTTGCTTATCATCCAGAGGACTGGAGTTTGGTTGCCAGCATCCACTTCTGACAGCCTGCAACCTACAGCTTCAGGGTACCTGATGCCTTTGCAGGCACACACACACACACACACACACACACACACACACTTACACAGACATACACACAAACACATTAAAAAAAAATAGTCGAAGCCAACTGTGGTGGCACTTGATAGTAATCTCAGTGCTTGGGAGGACAAGGCAGGAGGATTGCTGCGAATTGGAAGTCAGCCTGGGCTACACGGTGAATTCCAGGTCATAATGAGACCCAGTCTAAAAGAGGAAAAAGAAGTGGGGCGTGGTGGTGCATGCTGGAGGCAGAGACAGAGACAGGCTGATCTCAAGGAGTTCAAAGCCATACTGGTCTACGTAGTGTGTTTCAGGCCAGTCAAGGTTACAGAGTGAAACTCTTGTCTACAAACAAAAATGCAATTGAACAGTATGTGCAGAATTCGTAAGTGAGAGCGGGCGGACGGACTCCCCAAGGGGAAGGTCTGGCTTCCAGCCCGCAGGGCAGGGCCGGCGTTGGGGGGTCCCTCCAAACACTGCGCCTAGGCAGCAGAGGAGAGGAGGGTGCCCGGGAGCCCACCGCATCTTCAGCAGGAGTCGGATCTCCTGGATCCACTGAGGCCCTGCCTGTAACTCAGCTCCCGCGCCTCCTCAGAGAATCCTAATCCTAACGCTACTCTAGAGGCTTCTCCTCTCCCTAGGCGTGGCCCCTCCTGTCCGAGCGCGCCCGCCCCGCCCACTGACGCCACACGTCCCACCCTTTCCCCCGCCCCTTGCGGGCCGCGGCGGGGAAGCCGCCTTCCCATTGGTCTGGAGCTTCAGCAGACGCGCCTGGGATTGACGGACGTTTGCGTCGCTCCCGCCTCCGATCCCGGCGCGGCGCGCGATTGGCTGAGGCTATGGAGAGTCTTCGGTGCCCGGCCTGGGCGGCGCGGACGAGGCCTGAGGCGGCGGCGCGAGGCAGGTGAGCTGCGACGAGCGGGCTGGGCAAGAGCGGGAGTGGGCGGGGTGGGGGGACAGGGGGGGGTCACCGCGGTCGCGCCGCGGGCATTGGGGGACTGTCTTAGGACCGGCCGGGATGTAGGTGGCAGGGACAGCTCTAAGTGGGAACCGCCAACCGGCCACGACGCGCGCGCGACGCCCTTCGCACTGCCAGGCCGCGCGCCCGGGCGTCCCGAGCCCGGTGTCCCTTGTGCCTTGGCACGGCGGTCCCAGCTTGTCCCGGACCCTTGGCGTGTTGGGTTCCGGGGTCTCCTGCTACCAGTCGCGGCGCGCAGGCGCAAGCGCCATCCCGGGGGCGCAGGTGCTGTAGGTGCGGGGAGGGGCGCGGGCCGAGTAGCGAGTACCTGGCCTGGGCACCTTACACCTGCTGGTTATCCGGAGCCAGTTGCCTTTGCCCCCAGTACGGCGCGCAGGACAGTGTCAGGCTGGTCCGCTGGAGCTTTGTAGGTTGCAGCCTGGGGACCCGTGGGCATCAGCTGGAGGAACTTTGCTGCTCCCCGCTGTGTGGTGTGAAGTGCACCCCTGCGACGTGCGCTTCGCGCCTGCCAGACAGATTTCCTAATTAGATTTTGCCGGGCATTTTAACTTGACTGTTGCATATTTTAGATCTCTCCAGAACTCTTTTCTACTTTCTGAGCCCTAGCCTCATGTTATTTTTCTTTCATCTCCCCCATCCCTGCCCCCACTTTTTTTTTTACGAGACAGGGTCTCACTGTGTACTTCTGTCTCTAGAGATCCACCTGCCTCTGCTTCCTGGGTGCTGGGGTTAAAGGGCGTGCACCAAGAAGCCGGGCGCTCTCTCTCTCTCTCTCTCTCTCTCTCTCTCTCTCTCTCTCTCTCCATCTATCTATCTATCTATCTATCAATCATCTATTTATTTATGGGTCGGGCCTCAGGTAGCCTAGACCGGCCTAAAACGTGCTATATAGCAGAAGATGAACTTGAGCGCCCAATTCTCTGCCTCCACCTCCATAGTGCTAGGATTAGATTATAGGTGTGCACAATTGTGCTGGTCATTGTTGCTGAGGATGGGTGTGGAACCCAGGGCTTCCATGAGTCTCGGCCCTAGTCTTCTATGCCTTTCTATGCCTCTTGTTTTCCTTAGTCAGGGCTGAGTCACTTTGTTGTTGTTGTTTTGTTTTTGAAGACAGGAGTTTTCTGTGTAAACAGTTCTGGCTATCCTGGAACTTGCTTTGTAGACCAGGCTGGCCTGGAACTCACAGAGATACAACTGCCTCTGCCTCCCAAGTGCTGGGATTACAGGTGTGTACCATTACCAAGTGGTCACTGTTATAATGTGCAGGCTGTGGTACTCTGCCCAGGCTGTGGGTGACATGTTTGAGACTTGCTCCAATGAGCTTCTGGGAGAACTCTTCTTTCTGCTTTACTTACCTTTTGGGTTTTTGTTGTTGTTTTGTTGTAGCTCAGAGTTGAAATCCAGATGCTTGTGCATCCAACTCCCCAGGGCTGGTATTACAAGTGTGCACTACCATGCCCTCACTTGAGAGTTGTGCCAGAGATTTAGAGAGATGCTTTTAGTTTCCGAAGGTTGGCACCCTCAGTTTATTTGCCCTTTGGTCTTTCTGGGAGAGAGCAGAAAGGGGATGAATGCAAGGTAGCCAACTGTTTCTCTCTCTCTCTCTCTCTCTCTCTCACTCACTCTCTCTCTCCTCTGTGTATGTGTGTGTGTGTGTTTATGAGGATTTCCATTTTAAACTGTATACAGTGTTACGTAACCATCACCATTATCTAGTTCCAGCTTTTTATCAACCTAAAGGGAAACCCAGTACCCACCAAGTAGTCCTTACCATTTTCCTCCTCCCTGTCGGTTAGCTGCAGCTGTGTTTACAGTCTATGGATTAGCCCATTCTGGATATCTTATTTAAGGCTCATCCATGCTTTGTAACTTGGATTACAGTAACAGAAAGTAATTCTATTTACTGGCTGAATAGTCCCCTACTGTATGGACCTATAAAGTCTTTTAAAAAAATATTTTATTTGGGGGCTGGAGAGATGGCTCAGGGGTTAAGAGCACTGGTTCCTCTTTCAGAGATCCTGAGTTCAATTCCCAGTTCCCACATGGTGGCTCACAACCATCTTCAAAGCCAGAACACTGTATACATAATAAATAAAAAACTTTAAAAAAACTTAAAAAATATTTTATTTGCATGTGTATGTTTGCTGAGGTCAAGAAGACAACTTGCTGGAGTCAGTTGTCTTGTATAAGTCATAGGGGACTGAAGTCAGGTCATCAAATTTGGTAGCAAACAGGTCTACTCTCTGAGCCACCTCGAAGGCCCTATTAAATCTTGTTTATCCACATCATTGGACATTTGGATTGTTTACATCTGTTGGATTATTTAACTAGTGTTGCAGGGATCATGGGAACAAGTTTGTACTTGAACACCTGTTTCTGAATGCATGCATACATACATGCATGTAGAGGCCCAGGGTTGATGTTGGGTGCTTATCTCAATTATTCCCTACCTTTGTTCTTGTTTATTTGTTTGTTTTCTTCAAGACAAAATCCCACTATGTAGCCCTGGCTGTCCTGATTCTGTAGACTAGGCTGGCCTTAGACTCAAAAGATTTGCCTATCTCTACCACCCAAGTTCTGTGATTAAAGGCATGCAACATCATAACCCAGCTACCTTACATTCTGAAACAGTGCTTCTCACTGGGACCTGAGACTCACCAATTTGGAATAGACTGGCCAACAAGCTCCAGAGATCCTCCTGTCTCTGCCTGTCTGATGCTAGGATTACAGTTGCAGGCTGTTGTGCCCAGCTCTTTCTGTGGGTCCTGGGGGTCAGACTCAGGTCATCATACCATGTTTCCAACTCTTTGCTGGCTGGGCCATGACTCCAGCCTCCAGCCCCCAGCCCCAGCCCAGCCCCCCCGAGCACCTGTTTTTAATTCTTGGAATATAGATCTAGGAGTAGAATTGCTGGGTCACATGGCAATTCTATGTTTAACTTCGTGGGGAGCATCCAGACTGTTTTCTGCAATGGCTGCATGTTTTATACTCCCACCCACAACGAGGGAGAGGCCCACTTTCTCCACATCTTTGCTAATACTTGTTTTCCTCCTTTCCACCCTCCCACCCCCATTACCCCTCATCTCAGTGGCTGTGAAGATTATCTTTGGCTTTGGTCTGCATTTCCCAGTTGACACAGTGATGTGTGTGGATTGTTTCTTAAAGTCTTCACTGCCATCTGTTTTCTGTATAGACCAGGCTGACCTGGATTTAACAATCCAGCTGCCTCTGCCTTCTAAAGGCTGGGATTTAAGGTGTTGATCTACCATGCCTAACCTTTCCCTGTCTTTTGATTAGGTTGTGTTGTTGAGTTGTGGAAGTTGTTTAAACATTCTGGACATACATGACTGGCAGTACCACCCACCTGTCTCTGTCTCTCTTTGAGACAGGATCTCACCATAAATCTCACAGACTGGTTTCAAACTTAGGGTTCTCCTGCCTCAGCCTCCTGGTATTGCTGCTGTTTGCTGCCATGCTATGCTTCACCTTTGTCCCCTTCCCCAATTATTGTTTACATGTGAGTCAGTTTTCTTGTTCCACCTTACGTGGGTCTTGGGGATTGAATTCTGGGCTTCAGGCTCATGCTGCAAGTACTTTAGCCACTGAACCCTCCTACCAGCCATGGCCATCATTTTTATTTTTTAGCTTTTAATTTTTTTTAAATTTAAGACAGGGTTTCTGTTCTGGAACTAGCTCTGTAGACCAGGCTGGCCTCAAACTCACAGAGATCCATCTGCCTCTGCCTCCCAAGTGCTGGAATTAAAAGGTATACACCACCACGACCTGGCCATGGCCATCCTTTTGATAGTGTTTTGTTTTTGTTGTTGTTGTTTGTTTTGAAACAGGATCTCACTGTGTAGCCTTGGCTGGCCAGGAACTCACTCATTACGTAGACTTAGGGATCCGCCTGGCCCAGCCTCTTGAGTATTTTTAATGCTCAAAGTGATAAAGTCCAATTTATCTGCTTTTTTTTTTAAGGTGGGCATATTGCAAACCCCAGGTTACAAAGACTTGTCTTTATATGTTCTTTTAAAAGTTTGATAGTTTTTGTGGTTATATTTAGGTCTTTGATCTGTTGTGAGTTCATTGTGGGCTGTGACGTCTGACAGTGTGATTTCATTCTTCCCTTGGAAGCTCAACTGTTCTAGCACCGTTTGCTAAAGGGATTTGCTTCCCTTATCATTTGGCTCCAGATGTAAGGTTTACCTTTGACCTTGTTTTTTTTTTTTTTTTTTGGTGGGGGGGGTGGTTTTGAGACAGGGTTTCTCTAGCTTTGGAGCCTGTCCTGGAACTCACCTCATAGATCAGGCTGACCTCGAACTCACAGAGATCCACCTGCCTCCTGAGTGTTGGGATTAAAGGCATGCGCCACCACCGCCTGGCTACCTTTGACCTTGTATGCCATTCTTTTGGAGTATGATGTCTGCCCAGATGTCAGTCCCACATTGGCTTGCAGCAGATTTTGAAATTTCAGTGATTCTCCAGCTCAGCTCCTTTTTCCAGACTTATTTGCTCTCTGGAACCTTGTGCATTTCAGTGTAAATGAGGGATGGCTTTTCCAGGTTTGCAGAAAGGGCCCTTGGGGTATTGACAAGGGTCACAGTGCATTTGTGCACATTGCTTTTCAGGATAGTGAGTCTTTTCTGTTCTTGGACTTCGTGGGCCTTTTTACATTTTCTTGTGACTTTCAGTACCCAGGTTCTGCCCTTGGGTGGTTAAATTGATTCCCAAAGCTTTTTTGATGCTGTTGTGGAGGGAATTCTCTGTTCCACTTGACCTTGCTCATTGCTAGCCTATGGAAGTACAGCTAGCTTTGTGTGGCTCTGTACCCTGTAGCTTTGCTGAACTTATTAGCTGTCATTTCCAGTTAATATCCATTTAGGATATTCTGTGTATGAAATCTTGTCAGCTGAGAGTAAAGGTTACCTTACTGTTATTGCCTTTCCGGTCTGTACGCCTTTTTCCCCCTTTCCTTGAGTAATTGCTCTGGCTTGCACTTCTGGACAGTGTCAGATAACACTGCTGCCTGTCCTGTCCAGACAGGTTTTCTCTGTATTGCTTTGGAGGTTGTCCTGGAACTCACTTTGTAGACTCGGCTGGGCTCGAACTCACAGAGATGCTTGCCTCTGCCTCCAGAGTGCTGAGATTAAAGGCATGAGCCACCAACTCCTGGCTTGTCCTGTTCCTTCTTGATCTTCGGGAGCATTCTGTCTTTGCACCTTGGGTGTGACGTTGACTATGGGCTTTTCTTGGGTGCCTGTATGGAGTGTTGAGGACCTCGTTTGTTAAGGACAATCCTTAACTTATGCTCTTTCTGCTTCTACCTCCCAAATGGTGGGATTGCATTTGTACCACCACACCTGGTTTATGCAATGCTGGGGATGGAACCCAGGGCTCTATGCATGAGAAGTGTGCATTGTGCCAACTGAGCCACACCCACACATTTAAATTTATTTATTTACCTTTTTTGTTTGTTTTTTGTTTTGTTTTGTTTTTGAGATAGGGTTTCCCTATGTAACAGCCCTAGCTGCTAGCTGCCCTGGTACTTGCTTGTATACCAAGCTGGCCTGGAACTCACAGGGATCTACCTGGTTCTGCCTCCCAAGTGTTGTGATTAAAGGCATGTGCTACCACCATCCTATTTTTATTTTCTGAATTTTGCAAGGTGGGGTCTGCTTAGTACCTCAGACTTTGAATTCTGCTTTCTAAGAGCTGGGGATACAGATGTGAGCCGCCACACCTAGCTTATTGAGTGTTGTGTCATACATGAAAGGGTGTAGGGATTCTCTAGTGTACTTTCTGTACCCACTGCCATGGTCATGTGGTTTTGCTTGTGGGCATCTCTAACAGAGTTCTGACCTAGCCACCTCCAGCCTCTTAGTTTCCCTGACACCCTCACTTTCGGGTATTAAATGGGTGCTACTAGTTAATGAGTCTTTGGGGTTCTTCAATGAAAACCGGGTACCTTCGCTATTGTTCATTGCAGAAGCTCTCTGAGCCTTTTATGGCTCAAGTTGGCTCTCATTCATCTGGCTTCCAAAAGTTCCTTTCCCTTTGGCTCTTCCTTTCTGTTCCATGCATATTTGCCTTTCCGTGGAATCTGACATCTGTGTTCAGCATTTATTTATTCTCTGTGTGGGTGTATGTGCCATAGCACCCATTTTGGAGAGTAGAGGACAGCTTGCCCTAGTCCGTTTTCTCTTTGCTCCTAGGTTCCTGGATCCAACTCAGGTCGGCAGGCTTTGTGGCAAGTGCCTTTGCCTACTGAACCATCTTGCTGGCCTTGTGCTCATCTGTCACAGGGACTAGCTGACTGGAGCTTACTGACTGACCTATTTTCAAACAAGATGGGTATTTAATGGAGTGTGCTTCACCCTTCTGAGTTTGTGAGTCTCTAGTACTTTCCTAGATACCCTGCTCCTTTTGGGGTCACATCCCTTAAACCAGACCAGTCCACATTTGTTCCCAGTAAACAATGGGTGCATTTTTAGAAGTCAGCCTCAGGACTCTTGCTCTGCCTTAAAGATCTCAAGTGGGGCAAAGAGAGTCCCAGGGACTGGCAGGATGCCTTCCATGGCATGGATCCCTCAGGCTGCTGCTCATGAGTGCCTGGAGAAGGGAGTGCCCTGTTGCTCTGGTGAATGCTCAAGGGGCTGGTCCTGGATACTGACTGGAGGGTTGCCATGCCACCTTCTTCATTGAAAACATGTTCTTGTTTTCTCCTCACTACTCCCCAAAGTTGGAACTCACTGCCATTCTGGACAATCTACCCCACTAGATTTTCCGATGGTGAATCTGAGAATGCTAGCTCTGCATCTGAAACTAGTCTCTTCACAGGTGACAGAGGAGCAGCTCTCACTGTAGTGCTGGGCTCTGATGGACTCTGCTCATCAAACAACACGGTCTGTGCTGGTCAGGCCAGCGCTCCCCGTTCTTTTGGAGGTGTGAGCCATAGATTTCAGTGTGGAGACAAGATTTCTGTGGCAGACACCTCTTGACCTTTGCAGAATTAAGCTGCAGGTCACAGGCAGGTGGTGTGAAAGGGCTTGCTGGACCAGTGGTTCCTCCAGCAAGAGAGAGGATTCCCTCAGGGTATGTGAGGTTTCGGAGTGCCTCTGTCCCATGTGTCCTGCTGCTGCTGCTTTCTGCTTTGTTGGGTTTTCAGTGTTGGGTGTTGAACCCAGGTCCTTAGACATGCTTATTTAGTGCTTTCACTGAGCTGTATGCCCTGGTTATAGTCCTTTTTATTTGTTTTGTTTTTGGAGACAGAGTTTCTATGCGGGGAGCCTGTCCTGGGATTCACTCCTTAGACCAGGCTGGCCTGGAACTCACAGAGATCCTCCTGCTCTGCCTCCAGAGTGCTGGGATTAAAGGCATGAACCACGAACACCAGGGCCCCCTTTTTTTTAATTTTTAAATACATTTTGAGATAGGGCAGGATCTTGCTAAGTTGCTCAGGCTAGCTGAGTATCATATAGTATGGGCAGGCCTTGAACATGAGATCTTCTTGTCTCAGCCTTTCAAGTAGCTGGAATTAACAGACCTATGTTAATTAACAGACACTGTGTTATGGTACTGATGTTCTAAAATTGGTTTGTTTATTGTTTTTTTGAGACAGGGTCTCCCTTTATAACCCTGACTGGGCTAGAACTTTCTGTGTAGACCAAGCTGACATGGAACTCAGAGATCCTGCCTGCCTTCTGGGGGATGGGATTATAGGTGTTCACCACCATGCCTGCCCCCTTTTTTTTTTTTTTTTAAGACTTATTTATTATGCATACAATGTTCTGCTGGCATGTATGCCCATACTCCAGAAAAGGGCACCAAATCTCATCATGGATGGTTGTGAGCCAACATGTGGTTGCTGGGAATTGAACTCAGGACCTCTGGAAGAGCAGCCAGTGATCTTAAACTCTGAGCCATATCAGCCTGGTGTTGGTGGCACACACCTTTAATCCTACCTCTCAGGAGGCAGAGGCAGGTAGATCTCTGAGTTTGAGGCCAGCCTGGTCTACAGATCGAGTTCCAGGACAGGCTCCAAAGCAATATAGAGGAACCCTGTCTCAAAAAAAAAAAAAAAAAAAAAAAAAAAAAAAAAGAAACAACTCTGAGCCACCTCTCCAGTTCTTTCATTTGTTTTTTAAAGTGGAGTCTGACTTTGTAGCCTAGGATGGCCTCTATGCTCCTACCTCAGCCTTCCCAATGCTTAGTTACAAGCATGTCCTACTTACCAAATGTGTGGTCTGAAATGAGAGAGAGAGAGAGAGTTGTTTTTGAGGCAAGAAGGACCTTGTTATGTAGCCATGCAGGCTTGGAACTCACAATCCTCCTGCATCAGCCTCTGTAGTTATAGGCTAGGCCTAGCAGAAATTTGATTTTACAGAAGTTACTCTGGGATGTTCTCAACTGAAGAGCACTGTCTTAGTGTATAAAATACCCTGTGTTTAATCTTTTGCACTGCAAAAAAGAACCCAAAGAAATAAGTTTTTCCAAGTATTTTTTTTCTTGACAGTGGACATAGTCATTGAGCCTGCTGGGTAGCACTGTGCAGAGCCAAGTCCCAGGTGATGGTGAATCATCGAGGTAGAGGTAGTACATGTGTGTACATGATGCATGTGCTGTGCCTGTGTATGTCTGTGCTTCCCTGGTTCTTCAGGAAGGTCCCGTGGGGATGGATCAAGGTAAGCATCTGCCTGGAAGGGCTGCAGGAACATCCACTATCAATTAGGGTGTGATGGGTTTCAGAGTACCACTGAGGATGAGACCTATGACAGATGGTGCTTCCTGGGAAGCTGGAGGAGGGCCTGGCATTCTGTATTCCCCACCCCCTTGGATTGTATTGGGATGAACTCTCAGACCTGAGTCTCTGGGGTTTGACATCAGATGGTATGGAAAGTGATTTTAAGACATGCTGTGGTCCTCGTGATTTGTGGTCAATGCTGTGGCATGGCTTGCTGGGTGTACTTTATTGACAGTGCCAGGAGGTGTCAACCCCAACTGCAGCATCCTCCACCTTCCTAGAGACAGAAGGAGGTGCTACCTTCAGTTTTTAAGTTTGCCTTTCAGAGTGTCTCTGAGACCAAGTGCTCTGTCATTTTTTCATATAGGGTTTTGTCACTGAAGGTGCAGATCAAATCCCTTGTGTGGCCAGTAGCCTCAGGCCCAAGCCAGGCAGCTGTCCCCAGCTGTGGCCCCTAGCAGGGACCAGTAGGAAGATTGTGCTTGTTTTATTTGAGAGCTGTTTTTCTGTTCTGTGTTTTAAGTTTGTGTTGTTTGCATGAAGCTACATTTAATTTATTCCTGAAAATTTCCTGATGTGTTTTCTGTTTTGCTGTGAAATAAATACAGGTGGCAAAGATTTAGGTGATAAAGTGGAAGGACTGAAACTCACTTTTGAACAAAGCAGACAAGACCTGGACTTGGTATTTTCATCCTTTGAGTGTATGGGTCCTGCAAGGGGAGAGTGGTGTTAAGTGAGAAATTAGTGTGGCTGAAGGATCCTGCTGAGATATGCCTACTTATAAAAACATTTCCAGGACTGTGACATGGCTCACAGGTAGAACATTTGCCTAACATGTGAAGGCCCTGGATTCTATCCTTGGTATTAGGAACCAGAGCTTGCATCTGAACAGTTTCCTTTTCTGGCCTGGGTTCTCCTGGGCAGCGTAAGTGCAGGACAAAGGCAGGCCCTCATCTGGATGACTTGGAAAGCAGAGCTCTCCTGTGTCAACTTTCTCTGGAGTGCTGGCTCTCCACCTTAGGTTCTTTGTGGGCCAGTGTGTTAGGCCAGTGCCCTGGAGTCTGCACTCAGTTCCTGCCTTTGCCCCAGCACCTAGTTGACTTCAAACAAATCCTTGTTTTAGAGGCCAGAGCACCTGTGAAGAGCATGGGGTGAACAGAGTCATGTCAGTGGTGACACTGGTTCAGGTAGCAGAAAGGCTGGAGCAGTGACAGCACCTCTGGTGACCAACAGGTTCTTTTCAGGGTTTTCTGATGCTGTTAAAAATAGTTGCATTTCTTGACTTACAGTTTTGTTGCCCTTTGGCCAATAGGTGCTGATCATTTCCCACCAGTCCCGTAGACTGAGGCCCCACAGAGCAGCCTCTTCAGGCCGTAGCCAGGAGGTAGACTGTGGTCAGCAGATGAGGGGGTCTTGGAGATGGAACAGTGTGGAAATGCTAAGCCTGTTCTTGGACACCAGAAGGAGGTGTAGCAGATTACATTTGGCCTGTAGGTGGTGGCATGAGCTTGTGAGGGTCCAGGCATGGTTGAACCATCCACGCTGATCAGTGGACTTTTGTCTTTTGTTCAGGGCAGGGTTAAGTTAATCTTTCATTTCTGGAATTGCTGACCTAGAAGAAACAAATTTTTTTTTAAAAAATTGTTTATTTTAAACTTATACATTCCTTTATTATTTCTTTCTGTGTGTATGAGAGACAGAAAGAGACGGAGATACTGACAGAAGAAAGACACTCATGTGGTGGTGTGCATGTATGGAGGTCAGAGAACGGCTTGTGGAGTCAGTTCTCAGTTCTTTCCTTCTACCATGTGGGTCCCGGGGATTTGAACTCATGTAGGCTTGGCTCCAAATGCCTTGACCTGCTGAACCATCTTGCCAGCCTATTCTGTCTGTGTCTCTCTCTCTCTTTTTGGGTTTTTCCAGACAGGGTTTCTCTGTGTATCTTTGGAGTCTGTCTTGGAACTTGCCTGTATACCAGCCTGGCCTCGAACTCACAGAGATCCACTTACTGATGCCTCCTGAGTGCTGGGATTAAAGATGTATGCTACCACCGCTCGGCTTTCTCTCTGTATAGCCCAGGCTGCCTTGAATTTCACAAGCCTGTCTGCCTCAGCTTCCTGAATAGCATTGATTGCAGGCGTATGCAATAGAGTAAAATAAACGTTAATGCAGTGAGCTTGAGAAGGAGTGGGCTGCTTTCCTGTCTGGCAAATTGTGTGCAGCACCTCCAGAACCTTGTTCCAGTTTGGCCTGTTGCCTTTGGAGAGTTTATGTGTGTGCATGCCCATGTATGTGAACCTGTGTGTGCAGACATGTTTTCTGGGGTAATTGTCTGGATCATCAGTAGACCACTGGACTGGTGAGTTTGGGCTCAGGGCAGATGGGTCAGTGCCCTTACTAAGTAGTACTGGGAAACAGGAAGTGTGATGCTCTGCATACAGCTTTGTGTTTAGTAGGCTTTCTCTGGAGAATGTAATCCCAGGGCTTTCTGGATTCAAGAGGCATCAGGTTTAATGGGGGGAGGGTTTAGGGTCTGCAGGCCTGCTGTCACAGTAACTGCTTCCTCCTTGTCCTGCCCCAGATCTGGCTGCCTGGATTCAGCTTGTGTTCACACTGGTATTTGTATGGTATCTATCACCTTTGCATCCCAGTTCATCAAAAACCTTTTCAGAGTCCACCGCTCTTAGCTGCAGTCTTCTGCCCCCTTCTGTGGATCTTCCAGCTTTCTATGGAAAGCTAGCATGTGGCCCTGGTTGTCTTTGTTCTTTCAGATTTGTGCTCAGAGGAAGTTAGCTTCACCTTGGATAGTGGCATGGGGGTGTTCCACTGACAGGCAACTGAGATGAGCTGTGCAGGGGCCAGGGTGTGTGGTGGGATGTCCTGGGGCTTTCATTTAGCTTCATGAGAGTGAAATGTTGTCTGACATATTCCTCCAGATAGAAAAGCATATGTTGTCTCTTACATGTCCCTGATCCCCAGCTTTGGGAACCAAGTCTTGGCTGAGTGAGACTTGTTGTCTCACACAGATGATGTGAGTGAGATGACAGTGCTGAGTCTCCCTCTACTGATACCCCAGTGATCTCTGTCTTCTATCCTCACCAGGGCTTGTAGGCATTAGCCATTGGATTTTGGCATTGCTCTACATGTCCTGGGGGTTGAGCCAAGCCAAAAATGTCCCGTCCACTAGGGTGCTTAGACTGTGATTGTAGAGGATCGTCAGTGGTGGCTTTGGGCTCCCGCTTGACTCTGCCAAACAATGCATTTTTCAGAAGGCTGGATAGTGAAAAGTCCCTTTGGGTTAGGGGGCCAATACCTTCCTTATCCATTAGGCTACTGGGGCTCTTGATGGTCCAGCGGGTTAAGAACACTGATTGCCCTTCCAGAGGACCCAAGTCAATTCCCAGCATACATATAGCAGCTCATAACTGCCTATAACTCTAAGATCTGACACCCTCACACAGACATATCTGCAGGCAAAACACCAATGAACATAAAATAAAAATAAATTATTAAAAAAGAAAAGTTCCTTTGGGGAATGAAGGTAGAAAATTTGATTTTGATGTTAAGTGAATAACGGATGATGAAAAGGAGTTGAACACCTGTTGTGAAGAATAAAAGTAGGAGCAGTTACTGATGTCACTCGGCGCAGAATGTTCCGGTCACCTACACAGAATCCATTATTACATTCTACCAGGGCGTGGCCCCATTGTTTGGAGGTTGGGAGGCAGTGTACGTGAGGCCCCGGAGCCAGCCAGGAGGTTGGAGCCAGTGAGGTGTCAAGTTCTGTGCCTTGACATTCTCCTTTGGGGTCTGTTCAAGTGCCCCTAACATACAAAGAGGGGGATGGAGAAGCTAAGCAGGTATCAGGCATTATTGGGTTCAGCAGTTACTGTTATCTACAGAAGGTTGTCCACATTTCCCCTCACCTGCCAGGAGTGTGGCTGGCAGGCTGAAGTGTTTTCTTGAGTTCAGGTGTGTTGTGAGGTTCTTAGACCTGCTGGGTGTGGTGACAAGTGCCTGCTGTCCTAGCTGCTTAGGAAGCTAAGGCAGGAAGATTGCTTGAGCCATGAGTTGGAGGACAGCCTGGAAGACACTGTGAGACTTCTTTTCTTGGGGGGTGGGGTGGGGGAGAGACAGACAGAGAAATATCAGTGCTGTAGTAGCAGCAGTGGGTGACCTAGTCTTACATCATAGGCTCCCCTAGAACTCCTGATCCTCCTGCTTGTGTCTCCCAGATGCTGGGATGATAGGCATGTGTCACCACAAAAATACCATATAGATATGGTAGCCCTTATGAGTGTCTCATCTTTAATAGAATATTTGTCACCACAAAAATACCATAAGATACAGTAGCCCTTATGAGTGTCTCATCTTTAATAGAATATTTGTCACCACAAAAATACTATATAGATAAGTAGCCCTTATGAGTGTCTCATCTTTAATAGAATATTTGTCACCACAAAAATACCATATAGATACGGTAGCCCTTATGAGTGTCTCATCTTTAATAGAATATTTGGACTATTTTAAGGAAAATAGTGTTAGGACTCAGTGGGTGAAAACACTTCCTGCTCTTACAGAGGACCCAGGTTTACTTAACAGCACCCACAGCTATCTGTGACTACAGTTCCAGGGGCTACAACACCCTCTTGTGGCTTCTGTGAGCACCAGTCATGCACATGGTGCCCATACATATATGCAGGCAAAACACTCATACATATAAAAAATAAATAAATCTTTAAATAGAAAAGAAAATGTCAGCCAGGCAGTGGTGGCACACGCTTTTAATCCCAGCACTCGGGAGGCAGAGGCAGGTGGATCTCTATGAGTTTGAGATCAGTCTGGTCTACAAGAGCTAGTTCCAGGATAGGCTCCAAAGCCACAGAGAAACCCTGTCTCGAAAAGACAAACCAAACCAAAAAAAAAAAAAAAAAAAAAAAATCAAAGAAACAATGAGCTCTCCACAGTTTTATGTTTGCCTAAGGGAGGAAGGTATAGAAAAGTCTCAAACTTCTGCTTATTCCTCCCATTCTTTGCTGCTGGGTTTTTTGTTTTGTTTTGTTTTGTTTTGCTTGTTTGGTTGGTTGGTTCTGAGGTGCTTGTGTAAATCTCAGCTTTGCAGCATAGGATGGCAGTGCTGCTCTCTGACCATAGAATGAAAGTTAGTTGTCTTATTCCAGAAGACTGAGTGCATATGACCCCCTTCAAGAAATGGAAAGTCACAGGCCTAGCGTGGTGGTGCACACCTTTAAACCTCGGCACCCAGGAAACAGAGGCAGGGGAATCTGTGACTTTGAGGGCAGTTTGGTCTACACAGTGAGTTCCAGAAATACATAGAGAGATCGCTAAAATAAAATAAAGATCTTTTTAACCAGGTGTAGTGGCTCACACCTTTTATCCTGGCACTTAGGAGGCAGCAGAGGCAGCAGATCTTTGTGAGTTCAAGGCCAGCTTGGTCTACAAAGTGAGTTCCTGGACAGCCAAGGCTCTGTTACACAGAGAAACCCTGTCTTGAAAAACAAAGGAACAAACAAGCAAAACAAAAAAGGAATAGGAGGAAGAGGAGAAAGAAAGGATGATACTGGGCGTTGGTGGCACACACCTTTAATCCCAGCACTTAGGAGGCAGGGGCATTGGATCTCTGTGAGTTTGAGGCTAGTCTTCTACAGAGCAAGTTCTAGGACATCTAGAGCTGTTAAATAGGGAAACCATGTCTCAAAAAACCAGAAAGGGGGGGGAAGAAAGGAGAAAGGAAAGAAAGAAAGAGATAGAAGGTCATATTTCAACATTTCAAAAAAGGACTCTGGAGTCACTGTCAGGTTTTCTTGGAAAGTGCCCAGTTTATGTCATTATAAGATGGCCCAAGACTTCTCTTGCTAGTTTTTTAGTGAGCTTCTTACTTTGTAGGCCATGCTGGCTTCAGACTCAAGGTAATTCTTCTGCTTCAGCCTCCGTAGTGTTAGGATTATTACTATGCCTCACCCACTTGTTACCTTTTTGTTTTGGTTGTGTGTGTATTACATATGTATATATGTATATATACATATATATATATAAATATGGTATGTGTGTGATAATCTTGTGTGTGTGTGTGTGCGTGGGGGGGGGTGTGCGCGCGCGCGCAGGTGTACAAGTGTGGATGTCAGAGGGCAGCTGCAAGTGTTCCTTGTCTTTCACCTGGAGACCATGGTTGTATACACCAGGCTGGCCGACTTGTACACTTGTGGGAATTCTCCTATCTTACCTACCATCTCACCATCAGAACACTGAGATTACAGATGTACTTCTGTGTCTGGCTCTTTGTGGGTTCTGGGATCTAACCCTGGTGGGTATGCTTGTGTGGCTGGGGTTTCTTTTTATGTGCACATTTGGAGCTGACAGGACAGAGCTATTTGACTTGGGACTAAGAAAAACTTATCTGTTACAATCAAAATGGAGTTGGCAGCCCTGTCTCTGGACCTCTGCTAACCCTTTAACACCTGGTCGTCTTCTGTTCCCTCTGCAGCATGGTCTGAGGCGGTGAACATGGACTTTTCTCGGCTACATACATACACTCCACCCCAGTGTGTGCCGGAGAACACAGGCTACACCTACGCACTCAGGTGAGTGAGTGTCCCTTTGTGGTGCAGCGCCACAAGGCTACAGAGCACACAGCTGTGTTTTGATGTGACAGTCATACAGTGTTGAGTTCTCCACAACCAAGTGGGCATGGAGGCCGTGAGTGGCTCCTTTAACTGTGGGCTTCTGAGTCACATCTTCCAGTGACTCAGATGTTAGTCACTTTGAGTGACTCACTGTTTCAGGCTCCACCCTGTGACCATGATTGGGAACAAGTCTGTGAGTGTGACCAGTGTTTTGTCAGTAGTTTAGGCATCCTTCCTGAGAGACCCTGCTCTAGGGGCTGCCTTTGGAAAGCCAAATTCCAGGAGCATGGTCCAGACAGGATGTTCTTGTTCTTTGGGTCTTTTGAGCCTTAGTAACCACCGCTGCTTTGTTCCTTTTCAGTTTGCCAAATGAAAAGGGTGATTGCAGAGGGTCTCACTGCAAGCTGTGGTATGTGCCAAGGAGAATCAGTTGTGTTACTAGGTTAGGGCATGACTGGCAGGTAGGAAAACTTGGGTGCTTGGCAAGACTTAGGAGGCACATGGGATGTGTGTGCTGAGTCATTGTTCAGTGGCTTCACCTGTAAGGGTGAATCCACAAGAAAACCTAAAGGAAATCAGGAAATATCTAAAGAAAATACCATGTTTATGTGTGTGTATATATGCATATTTGCATATGTGTGGGCATACCTGTGAGCTGGTGTGTGTATGTGGAGACCAGAGACAGACAGTGGGTATCTTCCTTGTTTGCTTCCTGTTTTATTGGTGCAGGCTCTCACCGAATTCAGAGTTCACCAGTTTGGTTAGTCTAGCTAGCCTGTTTGTTCCTGGGATCTCTGCCTCCTGAGCACTGGGATTACCGATAGGCTTCCATGCCTTTCTCATGCCACCTTGGTGAGCACTTTTTTTCTGAACTGTCTCCCCAGCCCCAAGATGATGCTTTTGGACAGTAGTGGTCAGCTGTGATGTGTGATAATTCTGCTTTCAATTTCCATCCTCAGTCCAGTTGCACTTTCAAGGAATACTTGCTGGGCTCAGTTATGTTTTGAGACAGGTTGTCCCCATGTGTCTCAGGCTGTCCTCAAACTCACAGTGTTTTGACCAGAAGCCTATAGTATATCAGAAGTAAATGAGTGGCCAGCTCAGATGACTTCCTTGAGCCTGTCTGGGAACATAGAAGCAGTTATTCTTGGTGACTTATTTTTAGCCTTTGTGACATATTTTAAGTACAGTGTTAATTCGTGTGTCCAGGGAAAGCTGTGCTCGGCTGCAGTGAAGTTTGCCACCTTTGCTCAGTTAGGCGTGTGGGGCCTGTGTACAGGTGGTATGGAGGAATGGTGGCAGGGTGGTAATGTGTTAGGTATGTATGGGGTTCAACTGAGGATTTTAATCCACAGAGCTGTGCTTAAAGTATGTAGGACTGAGTAGGCCAGACCTGTCTGGGAATACAGAGGTGGATGGGTAGTCCGTGAGAGCCATTAGTGGTATTCTCAGCTTTAGTTGGGTCATTGGTTGGCAAGTCAGGAGAGATGTGTTACTATGGGTCTGAGCCATAGTAACCAATAGCTGAACCAATGGGTAGCAGCTGGGCCCCAAAAGTAAGTGAGATTGTTATAGGCCATGGACAGCATGGCCCAGACAGAGCAAAGCAGGCTTGGAACAGAGGAATGGGGCTGACAGAGATGAAGGGAAGACCCAGTTGGGGATAGTCAATCTAGGCACAGCCATAGCACTGGAAGCCTTTGGGTACAGTTGTAGGCTTCTGATCCCAGCTTCTCTGAAAACTTGTCATGGTCCCCAGCCAGATGCTCAGTGTGACAGGAGGCAAAGCAGCTGTACCCTATTCTGCTCCAGTAACAGCTGCTAACCCATTCCAGTGCTGGCTTCCATGTCTTAGTTATCTCAGTGACTATCCAGACACTCCGTGGATTTAAGTAAAACGTCTTTCTCTTGGAAAATGCACTCTGAGAATATGGAGAGAATGGAAGTTGTTCTGCTGCCACCAGCTCCATCTTGCAGTGACACTGTCTCCCCCTTGCCTAGTTTTGGTGGGATGTGGTGACATGGTCTTTAACCTCAGCACTCGAGGCATAGGCAGGTAGACTTTTGTTTGAGGCAAGCCTGGTCTACATAGAGAATTAAAAAGATTTTTTTTTTCCCCAAAAATCTGTCTCCTTTTGTTCATAATGAGTTTTCACATCACTCAAACAGATGATGTGTTTGAATAGCTTCTTTCTTCCTTGAATCTACCCATGTTTCTTGTGAAGTGGTATTAGGTCTAGAAGTTTAAGCACTTAATTGTGTGTGTACATAATACATGTCTAGGAGGTTTTCATATATGTGTGCCCGAAGTTATATGTATGTGTCGAGGCAAGTATCAACCTCAGGTATCATCTGCCTTCTGTTTTGAGGCATGATCTGAACCTGGGGCTCACTGATTCAGTGAGACTGGCAGGAATCTGCCTGTTGTCTCCCCAGTGCTGGGGTTACAGTCACAGGCCACCCACACTTTGTGTGTGTGTGTGTGTGTGTGTGTGTGTGTGTGTGTGTGTGTGTGTGTGTGTGTGTGTAGGCTGGGGATTGAACTCAAGTCCATCTACTTGTATTTCAAGTACTTTAATAACTGATTTATCTCTGCATCTACTGTTTTTTTTTTGTCGTTCCCCCCCCCCCCGTCATTGTTGTTTTGTTTTTTTCAGAGAGGATCTCCCTAGCCTGGCACTGAAGTTCAGTTACACATCACCATACTGGTTCTCTTCACTGGTGTGGCTCCATGCCCAGTGGTGTGATGGAGTCTTGTGTCATAGTCTAGAGAGACTTGAGGCTCCTCTTGAAGATTTGAGGTGGCTTGTGTTGTTCCTTGGCCCACCTGTTGTTAGCCCAGTCAGCTGCTTGAGAGGGTCATGGCAGCTGTTGATGGTCTTTGCCTCCCTCAGAAAGGAAGCCTCACCCATAAGTCCTCAGGCTTGGAGCTGTATGCTCTGTAGGCAGTCACTGCTTTTCCTCTTTAGACGGGAGGGAAGCAACCTATAGGACAAGAGGTGACTTGCAGTGAGCCAGCCTCAGTGTGCCTGGAAATCAGGGGTCTGCAGCAGGCAGAACATTGTGAGTCAGCTGCTTAAAGCCAGGGTCCTCAGAAAGTAGTAGCTGGTCTGGTGGAGTTGGGCATGAGATGGCCAAGCGTGCTTGTTACCTTTTGCTTTGGAGCCCTTCTGAGAGAGAGTCTGGATGCTGTGGTAAGACCTAAGGTGTGGAGAGTGGAAGAAGTGACTAAGAAGGAAAGGTCCCTGGAGATTGGGAGGGACTCAGTACAGGGAACAGAACATGGCTCCAGGATCCTGCAGGAAGGAAGGGTGTGTGTCAAGCTTCCCTCTTGGAGGAGCTCTCTCTCTTACTGTGTGTGTGTGTCTGTGTGTGTGTGTGTGTGTGTGTGTGTGTGTATGTGTGTCTGCAGTTGCTGCTCAGGAGGGCAGAGGCAGTAGGTTTGTTTGTTTTGTTGGTTTTTTGAAATAGGGTTTCTCTGTGGCTGTGGATGCTGTCCTGGAACTAGCTCTTATAGACCAGGCTAGTCTTGAACTCACAGAGATCTGCCTGCCTCTGCCTCCTGAGTGCTGGGATTAAAGGCATGTGCCACCACTGCCCAGCTGAGGCAGTAGGTTTGAGACTTGCCTGGCCTACCACGTGAATTCTAGGGTCTGTAGAACTGGCTTAGTGGGTTTATTCATGTGTTAGCACCAAGCCCAATGAACTAACTCCTATCCCTGGGACTCAAATGGTGGGAAGAAAGAACTGTCCCTCATAAGTTGTCCTGTGATCTGCTCATACAGACCATGTGTGTGCAAAATGTTTATCACATAACCTGAGGTGTCATTTAATATCCAGATCATAGTCAGCAGTAAGTGGGGCAGTTTCTGTTTTCTCTTAGCCTCCATTTGGTAGGCCTCATTTCTCTGGCTAGATAGTTCTGGTCCTTTGCAGACAGAGTGGTAGCAGACAGTCTGTGCTCTTCCTACCACAGCACAGGGTCAAATGTACCCTGAGCTGTGAGGATACCTTCCTTATCCAGCAGCTGGAATCTGAGGGTGAATGTGGGAAGAGGGATGGGAAACAGAGAAGGTGCCTGTCTTAGTCAGTGTTCTGTTTCTATGAAGACACCACAACCAAAGCAACTCTTACGAACAAAAGCATTTAATTGGGGCTTCTTAAAACTTCAAAGGTTTAGTCCATTATTATCATAGCAGAAAGCAAGGCAGCACATGGCTCTGAAGCAGTCGCTGCGAGTTCATCCTGATCTGAAGGCAGAGGCACACTGGGACTTGTGTGGGCTTTTGAAACTACCAAGCCCATCCCCAATGACACACTTCCTCCAGCAAGGCCACACCCACTCCAAGAAGGCCACACCTCCTAATCATTCTCAAATAGTTCCACTCCCTGGTGACTAAGGATTCCAATATATGAGCCTCTGGAGTCCATTCTTTTTGTTTTGTTTTGTTTTGTTTTGTTTTGTTTTGAGATAGGGTTTCACTGTGTAGCCCTGGCTGTCCTTGAACTCACAGAGATCTTCCTGCCTCTGCCTCCCAAGTACTGGGACTAAAGGCTGCTCAGCTTTTGGAGATCATTCTTGTTCAAACCACCATAGTGTTGGTCCATATCATAGATCAATTCTGGTGTGAAATACAATCTTTTTAAACCAAAGCCATAATTCTATACAGTACTCTGCTAGACGGAAGCTAATTTTAGGGTTCACTGAAATTGGCTTGGCAAGTATTCTTATTGAGTACTCTGCTGTCAGCTCTTATCTCATCATGACTTGACCTATTTGCTGGCACACCCTATATCAAGCATCCTTGATGTCCTAAAGGTCATGCCTGCTGACGCAACTTGAACTGCCTTCTGAGTGGTCTGACTAGTGGCACTTACCAGACTGACTTGGTGTCCCACCTGTGAGATCTAACTTCACCCATAACCTTGAGGCCACAGAGCCCCTGCGTTAGCAGGGCATGAGGAAAGCCACTAGCTCCTCCTGGCTCCTGGAGTTGCCTATAGAATAGTACTCCCCAAGGTAGCTGTCATTCCCCTTGTCTACTTTGTGTCTCCTTTCATGTTCTTGTGAGGTGCTCAGCTGACGTCACTCTCTTTGCCTCTTCTCCCAGGATGCCTCATACTCATCTGTTGTCACCTTTACCATATGCAGCTTCTTTTCCAGGGTGACTGACTGGGTTACTTGTGTCTTGATGAAGAGGGAGGGGTGCTGCTAATGGGGTTAGCATAGCCTCACCCTCAGGATATCTGAGAGGGAAACCATTGGCTTCTGGCCTGAACAAACTGGATACCACACAGAATGGTGCATCTTTCTATCCATTGCACTGATCTGACAGTTGTGAGGGAGGCATTGGAAGTGACTGCCATGGCTCAGGATTTTATGTCATCTAGCTTCAGTGTGTGAAATGTGTATTCTGGGGCTTTCCGTTTTCTTCTCAAGAACATATTGCTGATCTTACTTGCAGTCCTTCTAGTGTCACTCTCTTAGTGTCCCCATCAGGATTCTAGGAGTCTTGGCGTGCTCTAAACAACTGTTCTCAGATGAAGTTCCTGGCCTACCCACTTGGAGTCTGTAGGTGAAGGGGTTGGCAAAGGCCTATGCATGGCTATTTGACTTACTGATGCCTGCCTTGCAGTGCAATAAAGTTGTCATATAGGAGTGTTACAGCTCCTGGCCTGGCAACCAGTGTTTCCTCTAGCCCTATCTCTCTCCAGTTCTAGTTATTCTTCGGATGCTCTGGATTTTGAGACTGAGCACAGGTTGGAACCTGTATTTGACTCTCCAAGGATGTCCCGCCGCAGCTTGCGCCTGGTCACAACAACAGCAACGTATAGCAGTGGGGACAGCCAGGCTGTTGACACCCACATCAGCACCAGTAGGGCCACCCCCTCCAAGGAGAAAGAAACCAGGTAAGCACCATGTGGCTTGTCCTCACAGCTGTCAAAGCAATTCCAATTTCCTTGGAATTATGTGTGCACACACATGTTTATGCGCAGATCTGTCCTGTGAGCTGACTGAAATTGTCCTGGAGTGCTCAAGGTATCTGTTGTCTTCCCAAGAATGGAGCTGATACACTAATGTGCATGAGGTGGCAATGTGGATGAACTTGTTATGGTCATAGGCATAAGCTACCTCATCCTGGGATAGGCTGGCCTACCCAAATGTGGAGGGGTGGAGTCTTGCTGGGTCGGCAGCTGCAGTGCTGCTGATCTGTCACAGCCAACTCAAGCCTGTCTGACTTTTGTGAGCTATGTGTACCTATGCATATTCTGTTGGACTGCCTAGTATATTTTGTCTCTCTACCTTCCATGCTTAGTCTTCACTGTAGCCAATGGCAAAAGTTCTCACCATCTATGCCTTTCTGAGACACTGAATAGGAGTGGCACTTTGTTTTTGCTTTTCAAGACAGTGTAACAGTCCTGGCTTTGCTGGAACTTGCTTTATAGTCCAGGCTGACCTCAAACTCATAGAGAGCCACCTGCCTCTCTAGTTCTGGGATTAAGGGTTCTGGCAGAAGTGATAACCTTTAGTTTATTTTGCTCAGGTAAAAACTGCATTACCTTCAAGGGGGCATGAGATTGCTGGCACCTTGTCTACACTGCATGGGGCCCTATGGTAGTGTGCCTCACCCTGAGACTTGCAGGCTGTCACACAAAATGTCAGATGACTATTAAGTTGTAGCACAGCTTACTGTGGGGCCACCCTGTGCTGAGGTGCCCAGAAGCTACAGTCCCCCGGACAAGAGAGCAGGCTTTTGACTGTGCTGTATATTTTTTTTTTCATTAACCATGGAGTGAGGGGGTGCAAAGGGAGAGGGGGGGCAAGAGAGCAAGAGAAAAGAGAGGGGATGAGAGAGCAAGAGAGCAGAGAGAGCAAAAAAAGACTGTACTGTATATATATATATATATAATATTTAGATTTTATTTATTTATTATGTATACAACATTCTGCTTCCATGTATATCTGCACACCAGCGGAGGGCACCAGATCTCATTACGGATGGTTGTGAGCCACCATGTGGTTGCTGGGAATTGAACTGCCCTTGGAAGAGCAGTCAGTGCTCTTAACCTCCGAGCCATCTCTCCAGCCCGACTGTACTGTACATTAACGCTGCCTTTCACCACACCAGTTTTCTGGAGGTGGTGGTTTGGTGCTTTGGCCTGTGTGTACCTACTTACATCACTTATACAAGATGCATACAGGACATTTGGATTTTTGTTGTATTTGTTTGTTTGTTTTGAAGCAAAGTCTCACTGGCCAGGGCTAACTGGAACTCAGAGAGTTCTGCCTAGCTCTGTCTCCTGATTGCTGGCATTAAAGACATGTGCCACCACATTCAGCTGTCATTTGTTTTTGGGTTCCTTGTGTTGTATGATACGAATATAGACAGAAGTTCCTTCAGTTAACCACTGCCTCTTGCTGTGCTTGGCAACTACTTGTAGAAGCAGTAGGTCTGCTAGTGTGTGTACTGTTACTTGTTCAGAAAAAGGAGTGGTGTGGTTGGACGTATAAGCTGTAGCATTTGTTTTAACTTTTAAGTCATTTTTTATTTTTCAGGTTATTTCAAGTTCAAGCCAATATTGGATTGTTGGCTCCAGATTAGTCTGAAATTATTTTGTGTTTACAGTTTTAGAACAAGTTCTTGGACTCCAGCTAAATTTCTTTTTTTAGATTAATGGATGTTTAGATTACAGCAAACAAGGCATAAGAAAATAACTAGTCTTAAAATGCTGAGTGTGTTCTCTGGCACAAATTTTGTGTGGTAAAGTGGAATGATTCGCTGGGCAGTGATGGTGCTCGCCTTTAATCCCAGCACTCAGGAGGCAGAGGTAGACAGATCTCTGTGAGTTTGAGGCCAGCCTGGTCTACAGGGCAAGTTCCAGGACAGCCAGAGCTAAACAATGAAACCCTGTCTCAAAAAAAAAAAAAAAAAAGGTGAGTTTATATTTTCTAAGGAAAGTCTAAAAAGACATTTCTTACTTCTTTGTAGGACAGTCAAACAGCGCAGAAGTACAAGCAAGCCAGCTTTTAGTATCAACCACCTGTCAGGGAAGGGAGTGTCCTCCAGCGCCAGCCATGACATCTCTTGCAGCCTGAGGAGTGCCACGACACTGCGGCATCCTGTGCTAGATGAGTCTCTGATTCGTGAGCAGACCAAAGTGGACCACTTCTGGGGTTAGTAACTAGAGACTCAGACATCCTCATCCCCAGCATGGCTGTGTCTATAGTTGTTCTGGGAGGGGCAGAGGCTGGCCTACGATTGATTTGCCACCAGTGAGGTTAGGCTCTTTGCAGGCTCCTGGCGGGGCATGTGGATACTGCCTTCATCTGCTACCTCAGTGGCTTAGGTGAGGTGTGATTTTTTTTTTTTTTTAATTGCTCACTGATTAAGTGAGCAGGCAGCAATCCTATGGCCGTTCTCAATATAGGACACTTAAATGTGGCATATAATTCCTGGTATATTCTAGAAAACTGTGAAGCAACTAGACAGTAAAGATATTTCTGAGTCATTAGAAAATACTTGTTATAAGCTGGACATGGCTGTATATTCCTATAATCCACACTTCCAGAATGTGGAGGTAGGAGAATCAGGAGCTCAAGCCAGTCCTAAGATACATAGTGAGTTCAAGGTCAACCTGAGCTCCATAAGACCCCTTCTAAAACAAAAGACTTGTTGTAAAGCAATCAATACTGGCAAGAGGCTATGCCCCGACTCAGATACAGAGCCATCTACACCTTTGAGGTGACCTGTGCCATGTCACCAAGGCCGAGCACACAGATACAGGTCCTCTGCTAAGAGCCACAAAGCTGCCTGCTGAGTTCAGCTTATGTTCTGAAGTCCTGAGCGCTTGGTTTGGGATGTCTCTGCTTTGCTCAGCCATGGAATAGTCTCAGGCCCAGGGCCATGCGTGCTGTAAGTTAAAAGCCTAGAGGCTCCACATAGCTGGCTAGTTCTTCCCTCTTGTCTGTCCTTGTGGCCCAGAATGTGCTGGAATGCAGGGCTCTTCCCATGCCACTGCCTTTGGGTGACAGGAGGTTCAGCATTTTAAGAACAGACCCCAACAATTATACAGAATAGCACTGGCCTGTCACCTGGCACAGTTGTGGTGGGCATTGGTTGTATTTCACAGAGTAATGTTTGTGTGTGTGCATGTGTGTTTCAGGTCTTGACGATGATGGCGACCTTAAAGGTAATTACTTTGGTACTTTGTATACTTTTCAAACCAGAAGCCATAGCTGGGTAATCTGCAGAGAATGATCAATAGCTTTCGTTTGCCTTTTGAAAATCTCAGGTGGAAATAAAACTGCCACTCAGGGAAACGGTGAACTGGCAGCAGAGGTGACAGCCAGCAATGGATACACCTGTCGTGACTGCAGGATGCTCTCAGCGCGCACTGATGCACTCACAGCCCACCCTGCTACCCATGGGACCACCTCAAGGGTTTACTCCAGAGATAGGACTCTAAAGCACCGTAAGTCTCCTCCTGCTATAGTTAGTAAAAGGGTCTGCTCAGCTCTTCGTGCTCTTGTAAATATTGACTGTGGGGCAGGGATATGGCTCATGGTATAGTGCTTATCCAGCATGGGCAAGACTGTGCTCCATCCCCAGCGCAGGCCTTGGTGTCTTGCACTGTTTCCTGTATAGAGTTGAACTCAGAATTATTCTTGCAGAGTTAGATAGACCCAAATTAGCTCTGTCCTACTTGTCCCTTCCCAGCCTGTGGTTCTGTGGTTAGTATTTTTGTACCTAAAAGTAGTTCAGATTTGGTAAATTTGGACTTGACATGAACAAAAGAAAGAAAGTTCCTACTTCTGTGGCTTCCAACTTGGGTGCTTTTTTGTGTCACTCTAGTGCAGCCCAAATGCCCCGGTGGCTGTAGTACCAGAAGTCAATGCTGCCCAGAGTGGGGTCTCTGGTGTGATGGTATAAGACAGGGTGCTCTGGGAGGGTAACTTGACATGCATCTAGACATGACATGGGTGGTGCCAGCATCCTGACCTCTTACTTGATACAGAGGTCATCACAAGTAGCTGAGCAGGCAGGTTGTTTTGGACTGCCCAGACTTCCTCCTGGACCACATTAAGAGTGACCACAGACTCTTCTGTCTTCCAGGCATGATGCTGGGCCTTCCTCACTATGAGTGCCAGGAAGGCCCAGAGCAGCACTGAGAATTCAGTCAGTCCTTATTGCTCGTGTTCAGTTTCTCCTGTTTCCATAGTCCTATTCTTTTGTCTAAGGCTTTGTCTGCTGTGGTGTTGTCAGCACTTTAACATTAATATCACAAAGTAAGAATTATAGAAAGGGAAGGGAGAGGTGGCTGGACCAAGTGGCACTGCTTTTCCTCATCTTATCTGTGAGTGTGAGGGCCACAGTGAGCTTGGTGCCTCACTCTGACCTTGCATTACAGAGTTCTCATTGGGCCAGGGCTCATCTCTGATGCTCCAAACCAACAGCTGCTTTTGCACAGCTGAGCCTCTGATGCTTGCTGGCAGGGCAAGGCTGGGGCCGTACAGGTATCATCCTTACCATACTGCCCTGGAGTTTTGCTGCACTTTGCCAGTCAGCACCAGGTGGTGCTGGAGTGTGCATTTTACCTCAGAACTCCAGTAGTTTCTGCGTAATGAACCAACATTTGTAACAGAAGGACCAACTACCAGCTGTCTGCAGGTGAAGTGTGCCACCCAGCAGTTTAACCTATATACTGAGCCATGCAGCTGTGCCTGGGTGTCTGTGCTTAGCCATAGCCCAGGCTGTGCAGTGTAAGAGTTTGTATGCTAAATGAGATTGTTTTGATGCCTGTGCTGTGTGTTGTTTCAATGTAAATATATCCTTCTGGCTGCCTTTGATAAAGGTTGGCCTGCCTTGCTCTCCCTTGCAGCAGATACGGGTCCCTTCCCTTCTTTTACTCTTTGGTCCTGGGGATTGAGCCCAAGGCCTTACACATGCCAAACACATGCTTTGCCCCCTGCCTTCAGCCTTGTGACCCTCCTATTCTTGCCAACTCAACATTTTTCTTTTGCTCACATCTTGCCATTGTGATGAGTGATTATCTAGGAAACGGACATGCATGCCTCTAGCTAAACCTCTGTAGATCCTCTAGCCTGTGAGGGGCATGTGCACAGGCAGCTGTGGAGCCCCTTGATTTTTGGGGCTAACTGCTCAGGTTTGTGATTTTTGCAGTACAACATTCCAGTTGGAAAATAGCCCCTTCACTATCCTTTTGAAAAAAAAAAAATTCAAGCATAATAAGGTTTATTATTATTTCATGTGTATGAATGTATTATTTTATGTGTATGGGTGTTTTGCCTGTATATATGTTTGTGCACCATGTGTGTACAGTGTCCTGCAGAGGTCAAAGGAGTTTGAATCCCCTGACACTGGAATTATGGCTGGCTGTGAGCTGCCATGTGGGTACTGGGAACTGTTCTGGATCCTCTGGAAGGGCTCCTTCCTGCCGAGCTGTCTCTCTAGCCCTCTTCTGAAAAATTTAAAGCTCTAGTGTTTACTTTCAAATCGTGCCACCCAGACTTCACTGATTCACACTGGCCTCCTACTCAAGCTCTGAACATGCTAAGCATTTCTGGGCTTGGGAGTAAATGGAAGAAGTACTTCATGGGCCTTGGGTCTCCCAACACTCCACAGATGTCTATGGAATGGACCCACTTTACTCCATACTCCATGAAGAAACTTTTCCAAGAACAGTTTTCCAAGACCATAAAGACATGGCTTTTGGGGCTTCCCTCCACATGCTAGGCTCACAGAAAAGGCCTTCCAGAGCCCAGCCATGGTGAGAGCCAGGGCGCCTTCACTGTGTGCATCTATGGTAACGCATCCTCACAGGGGGAGACCTGCAGTTCTCACCCACTGTGCCAGAGCCTGAGTCCTTGCTTGTGGAGAGGCCATTACTGCGCTTCTTCTACATCCGACTGGCTCACTGGCAGATGCCCTTCTCAGGCGTTCTCTTTCTAGGTGCCCAGTTTAAAAATGCTTTGCTACTTGGCTTTTTTGAAAATAACAGTTTGGCCATCTGGTTCATTGGGTGAGCAAGTCTGTGGGAAGAAATGACGTGTGTTCATGGTTTTCTACTAGGCGGTGCATCCTTTTACCTGGATAGGACTCTGTGGCTGGCCAAGTACACCTCCTCGTCCTTTGCATCATTCCTAGTTCAACTTTTTCAAGTGGTTTTAATGAAGCTCAGTTTTGAATCAGAAACTTACAAATTGAAAGGCTATGAATCCAGAGCTTATGAATCACAAAGCTATGAGACAAAGAGCCATGGGTCCGAAGGTACTTGAATACTTTTTCTCCTTTCTCCACCGAATCATGCTTTCAAGGTGGAGGAAGCCCTGCTTCTTCTGAGGCTCTTCACCGTGTCTCCATGCTGCTCTCTTGTGGCTGCTTTCTGTGGGTCTTCTTCCTGTGGGAGCTTGTCAAGTGTTGTCAAGTGTTGGTGGTACCCATGTGCAAGTTTGGCGCCCTGAAAACTGGTCAGGATTTAGGTTTTAGAAGTTTATTAAGTGTATAGGTACTCCTGGAGATCAGAGGACAATTTTGTGAAGTTGTTTTTCTTCTTCAGACTCAAATGGCAAGTACTTTATCTACTGAGCCATCTCACTGGCACAAATTTAATATTTTTAAAGTAAAAAGTTCATTTTTTTTCAAAAAGTAGGGGTGGGGGCTTGGAGGGCTCTCTCAGCACTTAAGAGTGCTTGTTACTCCTGTGGAGAACCTAAATTGGGTTCCCAGCATCTTCATTGGAGGCTTATATCCTCTTGTAACTCCAGTACCAAGGGATCTGACATACTCTTCTGGCCTTTGGATGCACCTGCACAAGTGTGTCTATTACCCCCCCCCACACACACACACACATACAGACAATCACACATAGTTAAAAATAAAATAAAAAGTCAATGAACTCAACTTTTGATTTTTGCTTATTAAGCAAAACCAGTTCATTTGCATGCTGTTTAGAATCACTTCAGAAACCTTTTAGGCAAGCCAGTCTTCAGCTGTCATTGCACATTAACAGCCTAGAGCTTTCTGATCTTCCTGTTGACCATGCTCCCCTATGTGGTGGGAGCCATCAGCATCTCTGATACTCCTGGGCCATGGTTTCTGGTCAGCTGGCTTTATAGGGCATCTGGCACTCAAGCTGGCTGTGAGCGTTCTCAGCCCCTTCTGCATGTGTTGCAGCCCATCTTGGTCACTGTGGGAGAATGACTGCCGGAGAACTTTCCAGAGTGGACGGGGAGTCCCTGTGTGAGTACGGCTTCCTCTTTCAAGGTGGTGCTGCTCTTGGAGGGTCCCAGCCCCATTGTAATAACGGGGCTCCATTCATACAGAATGAACAGCCCACCCTAGCTTATTGCTTCACTGGCCAACATGGCTAGTCTGGCTGCCAGAAGCCCTCAGTACTGGAAATGAATATCCCCAGACCGTGCCTGCTGTGGTTTAGGGTGATAGTTTCCTAACTTCTTGAACATTTTGTGCAATATTCTGATTGAAGTTTGCATATTAACCTGTCACTCCACTCCTTGTCACCACACCACAGGTGATGACTGTAAGGGGAAGAAGCACCTTGAGACACACACAGTCACCCACTCGCAACTGCTCCAGCTGCACAGGGTGGCAGGGGCCATGGGGCGCCTCTGCACCTACACAGGTTATGCCTTGTACATTGTTGTGTTTGTTTGTTTGTTTTTGTCAAAAGTGATTCTGTGTTTGTTTGGTTCATTTGCGATGCCAGTGTCAGAAAGCACTATAGAAAGTGACAGAAGAACAATTGTGGTTTATAATATAGAGAACCAGCTGAGTGTGTCATTGTAGTGCTGGGATGCCAGCACTCTAGGAGCTGAGGCAGGAGGACTGTGTACTCAAGGCCAGCCTAGTCTATGTGGTGAGACCCTGTCTCAATAGCAGTAGTGAAAAAAGTACCACCTCTTGGAATCTCTTGGAATGCCCTAAAAAGAGAATCTCTTGGATGCTGTGAATTTATTTACCATGGGCTCACTGAGACTTGTGTTGGCACAAGCTCTTGCAGCCACTGTCCAGGCCCAGGAAGTACCTGTATAGGGTGTGTGCCTTCCAGGCCACGCCTATAACTTTCCAGATACCTTTTAGGTATACATGTAGGTCATCTATTTCTTTGTTATTTGTTTTGTTTTGTTTTGTTTTGGTTGTTTTTCAAGACAGGGTTTCTCTATGTATCAACCCTGGTTGTCCTGGAACTTGCTTTGTAGACCAGGCTGGCCTTGAACTCACAGATATCCACCTGCCTTTGCTTCCTGGGATTACAGGCATGGGTTTTGTTTGTTTTTTAAGTTGGGCTTCAGAAATAGTTGTGTCATCTGGAGACAGAAGCAGGAGAATCACACCACAAGTTTGTTCCAGACCAGCCAGAGCTATATAGTGAAATTCTATCTCAAAAGATTCTCCCACAAACAATTGTCTCATAGATATAATAAACACAAAGTAGTGTGCCATTTAAAAATCTGGGCTAGAGGGATGGCTCCATAGTTAAGACCATGGGCTGTTGCTCTTTCAGAGTTCCCAGCCCCTATCTTGTGGCTCACAACTGTCTCTGACTAGTTTGGGGGATCTAACACTCTCTTCTGGCCTTCACAGGCACCAGGCACACATGTGCACAGACATACATGCAGGCAAAACAGTTATACATGTAAAAGAAACACTTATTTTTAATTGTCTTAAGCCACACTCTCTTGTCATCTGCTATGTTGAGATAACTTAATGGTTACAGGGTTAACATGTAGATATCAAGTTAATGTCAGGGTAAGAGACAGCAATCACTCTTGAAAAAAATGGAGCAAAGTTGATTTTAAAAAAAAAACATGTGCTTGGTAACACATAACCTGTATCTCAGGAGGCTGAGATAGGAGGATTGATTGAGGCCAGCCTGACAACATATAAAGATTTGTCTCTAAAAATGGGGACCAGCAAGGGGAGGGGTAGGTTTTCTGTTCTATGTAATGAAATGTTGGGTGCCTGTTCATTTTGGTACTTGTCCAATGATGCCGTTGAACTTCAGTCATATTAAAAGACTGCCTTTTCCACTGTGAATTCTGCAGGCACCACTTACCTGCATTTATGAGCACTTTCTAGACCCTCTAATAAGATGTGGTGAAGAGGTACCCTGCCTCTCTGTGGGTGAGCTGAGCATGGTGGCATACACCTTTAATCCCAGAACTTGGGAACTTGAGATGTAGAAGGGAGTGGATCTCTTGTGAAGTTGAGGCTAACCTAGTCTACATAATGAGTTCTATGACAGCTAGAGCTAGCTACATGTGAGACCCTATATCAACATACTCCCCCCCCTCCCCAAACAAAACAAAACTTGGGAAGCTGGAAGTTTGTCATCTTTGGCTGTATGGTGAGTTCAAAACCAGGCTGGGATACAGGTGACCTTGTTTCAAAAACTATGTATGAGGAAGTCTAACTGAGGACGGCAACATTTTCTCAAGAAGATTTTCATATCCTCCTGGGATATAGGAGGGAGTTTGGGCAGAGTATACTGGCAGCCTTGCTCTCTTTACTGTCAGTGTATGCCTGCAGTCTGACAGTGCCCTCTGCCATGTCTTCTCTGCCACAGGTGACCTCTTGGTTCAAGCACTACACAGGACCAGAGCTGCTGGGTGGTCTGTGACCAAGGCCATGTGGTCGGTGCTCTGGCTGGCTGTCACTGCTCCAGGTGGTTATGTGGCTTCTGTGTTAGTGCTCTCACATTTGGGGCAGCCATAAGCAATGTGCAGGGTGAGGTTGGAGCTTCATGTTAGGTTTCCGATGTGACATGCTTGTCTCTGCTTCAGGTGCATGGCATACTGTTTATTACATGTTGGTTGTGTGGGCCTTAGTTCTCATGATACGTGGCTTGAGCTGCATGGCAATGGTACTTCCCCTTGTTTCATCCTGTGTGTCGCTGGTGTTGCTCACCATTCTCCTGCCCTAGTGACTAGTGTTATAGGGCCTCCAGCAAACCTGCCTGTGTCTTCCCAGAAACATCCATCTAGGAGCAGCTTCTAAAGCATGTTTCCTAAGAACACTTGCTCTCTTCTCTCCTAGGGAAGGCAGCCTCTGGAACCTTCTGGTGGCTAGGGAGTGGATGGTACCAATTTGTTACTTTGATTTCTTGGCTGAATGTGTTTCTTCTTACCAGGTAAGAAATGGTCAGTGTGAAGGTCTCATGTCAATATTGGGGGCTCCTTTTCATGGTCAGGATGCCATGTCAGCATTGGATGGAGCCTATGTTTGCATGGGGTGGTGAACAGCTGTTCTCTACCAATTGTAGGCATTTCTATAATGGCTCAAATACATTTGCTGTATCTGCATCAATACATTTTTGTATGTTTTACAAAGGACCTTCATATTTTTGTTTTTTAAATTAACAGAGGTTGAAAAGGCTGCTGCCATGGTTAAGCATCCAGCTGGAGGTCCCAATTCCTGCCCTAGTGCAGTTCTGTGGGCACCAGCTTACCACAGTGGGTGCTATCCCCAGGACTGGGCCTCGGGCTTTGGATCTTTCTGAGATAGCACCTCTCAGATTGCCAGCAAGCTGTGTATAAAGGGCCTCCTGTGGGTGTGGCCAAGCCTTGTAGATAAAAGTTTAGCAGGGTGTTTAGTGTATACACAAGGAAAGGCAGAATGGCACTCTGCCTCTGTCTTTGCAAAGTTAACGGTTTCCTTTCTATTCTTAGGTGCCTTCGAAATATTTGCAAAGTTTTTGTCTTGCTCCTCCCACTCCTACTTTTACTAGGTAAGATGTGGCATGGTGATGTTGGGAGGCCAGCACATGCCCCCAGGTGACTGGGTGGAAACAATATCTGAGTATGTTGGGGCTCCTGTACATGTGCACACAGCTGTCTTCTTGTTTCAGGTGCTGGCCTCTCTCTGTGGGGCCAGAGCAACTTCCTCTCACTCCTGCCAGTGCTGAACTGGACGACCATGCAGCCAGCACAGAGGGTGGACGATCCTGAGGGTGTGCACAGACCCGGCCCTGTTCCTCCCAGCCCACCTCTGAAGGTAACCAGCAAGAGAGGTCTTGATGGCACCACAAACGTGTGCTCCTTAGAGCTTTTCACACTACTTGTGACCTTGGACCATGCCTTAGGAGGGAATAATTTTGAGATAGGCTTTTACATTGTAGACTAGGCTGGCCTAGAACTCACAGAGATCTATCTGTCTTTGCCTCCCAAGTATTGGGATTAAAGGCATGTACCATGCATGGCCCTAAAATTATAAAAACACAAAATAACACCAAGTTTTATAGCTTTTCAGATGTTCTAAAATAGTTCAAATAATGCAGAATTATGTATTCCTTGCTCAGCTATGAATATGAATGAATAGCATTTCTTACTTTGTACAACATGAAAGCAGAAAGAGAGAGCTACAGCCTAGTACTGGAGTGTCCCTTTGTTTTTGACTTCAGTCTCCTGGTTTCATCTCAGGTTGACTATGAGGCTTCCCAGTGGCCTCGGGAGAGTGATGTGGGACAGAAGGTAGCCTCTTTGAGTGCGCAGTGCCACAACCATGATGAGAGACTTGCAGAGCTGACGTTCCTGCTTCAAAAACTCCAGATGCGGGTAGACCAAGTGGATGATGGCAGGGAAGGGCTGTCACTGTGGGTCAAGGATGTGGTTGGACAGCATCTGCAGGAGATGGGCACCACAGAACCACTCAGTGCTAAGGTAAGACCCAGAAACTCCTTCGGTACTCTGTGTGCACAACATTGCTCACAGCCTAAATGGTGACTCTTATCTGTACACTTCTTGTCACTGTGATAAAACACCTCATGGCACAAATGAGGCAGAGAGGCAGGGACCAGGACAAGATCTGCCCTTTGGGCACATCCCTGATGCCATATTACCTCCAGCAAAGCCCTTCATCTGTGGCCTACTCTGTGGGTAGGGTGGAGCCCTCCTGGTCCAGCAATCTGGTGATCTCAGTGATTGATCCCACCAGGCTGAGGACCAAGCCTTCAATATAAGCCTTTTGAGGTGACACATTCTATCTATAGTATAACACAAATAAAAAGATCCTTTTTCTTTTGGTGTGGTACTAGGGATGGAATTAATCAGCGCCTTGTGAATGCTAGGTCAGTGCTTATACTTAGCCCATGCTTGATGCTTTAGTTGATTATGGCCTCACTGAGCCCCAAAAGGTTGGGCTAGAACTCAGAATCTTCCTGCCTTAGCCTCCTGAAGGCCTGGGTGATAGCCCTGTACCACCATGCTAATCACCTGAATAAGTAACCTAATTGAATGATGGGACCTGATTGTGAATAGTGCTTCTAGATGTTGCCAGTGAGTGTGGACATAACATGTGTGGGTAAGAAATGGTAGAGGGGAATGAGTGTGCCCTGGGTCTTTATCCACAGGGGTTTTATTTTAGAACTGTGAAGATCACAGTACCCAGTGGTTCTGTGAGTGGCAATGACTTGCTTTAGTTCTTATATAGAGGTCACAAAACAAACTGTATGATTTCTCTCGAGTTTGAGACCTCCAGCCAGAGAGGGATGGGTGTGGCTAGGGGACAAAACCTCTAAAGATGCTGTGCTACCCTGTAACTGCAGTAAGAATTACTGGCCTGCCCTGATGACATGTGTGTACTGCTGAGCTGTTCCTTCTGTACTTTCATTGTCAGACTGACTTAATGACTTTCCACCATGAGCATCAAGTGCGTCTCTCGAACTTGGAAGATATTCTTAGAAAACTGACAGAAAAATCTGAGGTATTTATTCTTTTACTGTGCTTTGTTTGTTGTGTTTTGCTTGATGTGTGCACGTGTGGGAGTGCATGCATGGAGACAGAGGAGGGCATCAGGGACCTCTTCCTCTGCCTTTTTCCTTTGAGAAAAGGTCTTTTCACTGAGCTGCCTTTCTCTGCCCCTCACAGCACTGGGCTTGCTGATGTGCACAGACACACTCAGCTTTTTACATGAATGCTGGGGTTTTGAACTCAAGTCCTTACCCTTGCACAACAAATGCTTTTACCCATTGAACCCTCTCCCCAGCTGTGAGGCATTTGTTCTTATAATTGGAGTGCGACCCCCCCCCACAAAAGCAAACTCTGCCAGTATGCATGCCTCGGGGGGGGTGGGGGGGTGGGGGGTGGTGTTCTTGTGCCTGACTATGGGGATGGAACCCAGGGCCTCTCACTTGCTAGGTAAGAACACATGCATGTCACAGTGCATGTGGAAATCAGAGGGCAGCTTATCAGAGTCATTTCTCACCTTTCACTCTGTGGGGCCTGCACTGAACTCTGATCTTCAAAATTAGCACAAGTGCCTTCTCCCACTGAGCCCTTTGACGATCCCCCAAACCAGTTTTTTAATAAAGATCAACTGGCAGCCAATATTCCCCAAAGCTGTAGGCAGGGGCTACGTTGTTCAAGGTCTTGCTTTTGAGCTGTACAACTGGAAGGACTATGTCTTGTTTTGTTTTCTGGGCATTTCAACTCTATTGCTTAAACTGCTTGACCTATGAGCCTGATAAAACAGAGGTGGCTGTTCTGGCTTCAAAAATCCAGCCACATGTTGCTCATGAATCCCTATGAGCCCTTCGCATCACTCAGCCTCCACCAAAAAAGCACACATAGAACATGCTTTGCATAAAATCACTGTGGGTAGCAGAGTCTCACTGTTGTGTGATGGTAAACTGGGTGTTTGATGTGGGTGGGTCTGCAGTACAGAACATGCCCAACTCTTGGGCAAGGCTTAGCATTCTTAGGGTACAGCATACAGCTAGACATGGCAGGTGCTTCTTTGCTCACTGAACTGAACTAAAACATTATTTTACTGAGCAGGGGTAAGCAGAATAGCCCTTAGTCTCTTGGGACCAGCTCCTACTTTCTGATTATTGGTGTCAGGAGAGTTCAGCTGATCAGAAAGAGGGGGCCTCAACTTGTCAGGAGACCCAGAATGCACTTGACATGAGTCAGGAGGAGCCCAGCTTTAGACACCTTGATGCCTTTGCCCAGACATTCAGAAGCTGAGACTCATCTTTCAATATGTGATGTTTTAAGTTACTGAGACATTTATGAACTCAGGGTGTAACTGTTTACAAAGTCTTCCCTGCTTCCTAGGCTATCCAGAAGGAGCTGGAAGAAAGCAAGCTGAGAGCAGGCAGGTAGGTGACCCCAGGAGCTCTGACTTTGTCTCCCATGGTACTCTGCTCGGATGGAGCATAGTGACTATTAACTGGCTATTTACTGGCTGCTAAAGTTCAAATTGTCACTTGCCACCTAAAATTACCAGTCTTTGGGTATCTTTTGGGGTATCAACGTGGGACTATGCAAGAGACAGGACCCTAAAGAACTTGGGAATGTCTTTTCTCAGGCAGTGTATAGATAGGCCCCTGCTTGGCCATGGGGAGCCTTGGGGGACTCCCTCTGCCAGGAGCTTCTGTCTGTTTCTGGTCTCATTGGTCTCATTGGTGTCTCAGAGCCCAGCCCAGCCTTGGGCTCAGCAACCATGCATCTTCTTGTGGCTGAAACTTTCTGTACCTGAAGCTGGTGGCCCTTGTGCCACTGCAAAGCCCTGGTCCCTCAGCAGTTATGCTTGTTCCCACTTCCTGACAGCTTTTTCCTTGTTCCTAGCACTGCATCTTCTTTGCACATTCTGGGTTTGTGTGTACTAATCTTTGTAGTTCCTGTGGTGGGTATGGCTGGAGAGCAGCTTTTGCTGGCTAATGGGCCAGCTGCATGTGGGGTAGGGTGGGCGGGAGTGTGTTGCACATTGCTCTTCCCAGGCCTGGTTTCAGTGAATGCTGACTTGGCATGTGAATGGATAGATCCAGAACATTTATCTGGAGAACCCTGTTTCAGCTGGGCTTGTTAGCATCCCTTGCAAAGCTCTGTGTTCATGGGTAGCTCAGAGCCCCTCCCCAAGGTCAGTCACTAATCATACCTGATCACATCTTCAGTTACACTGTCCATCCCATGAGCATGGAACTGCAGATTCGGCCTCAGGGCTGTGGATAGACATCAGCTCATTCCTGGTCTTACTTGTAATTTTGAGGACATAGAAATGCTGCTTTGTTTAGGGTTGAGGCCTCCTCTGAGTGGATCTGGGCCCTGACCCCTGTCCCCTCCCTGGTTGATGGCTTCCAGCAGGGCTGAAGAGCAGCCCCTCCTAGACCGTGTGCAACACCTAGAACTGGAGCTGAATCTGCTGAAGTCTCAGCTGTCAGACTGGCATCATCTGAGGACCAGCTGTGAGCAGGTAAGTGCTGGTGTTAGAAGACCTCTACCTGGAGAAAGCTCTCACCTGACTATGTCAAGATGTTTCTGAGTGGCTGCCTTCAAAACTTTTTTAAAAAATAGTTTATGTGTGTGTCTGCATATGCAGACAGATGCAGGGACATGAACAGACCAGAAGAAGCAATAAGCTGTCATTTCCCATCATTTTGAGCCCATTCCCTCAGAGGCAGGACCGCTTGTTGAGACTGGGTCTAATGTCTTGGCCTAAATGGAAACCCACAAGTCCTAGAAGTCTTTTGTCTGTTCCCTTCAGAGCTGAGGACAGGCATTTGTGGGAACATGGCTTGTTATGTGGCTATGGGATCTGTGTTCCTATCCTCATGAAAAGCTCTTCACCACTGAGCCATCTCTCCATTCCCACCTTTAAAAAAGTTATATTTTAAATTCATTTATTGTGTGTATGACTGTGCAAGCACATGTATGTCACAAGAATGTAAGAATGTGCTGGGTTATGGTGACATATGCCTTTAATCCCAGAATTCAGGAAGCAGAAGCAGTCAGACCTCTGAGTTCCAGGAACCCTGTATTGGAAAACAAAACAGAGGAATGTAAGAATGTGGAGGACAACTTGGAGAAGTTGTTTTTCTCCCTCCACCATGTGGGTCCTGAGGATCAAATTTAGGAGGTCAGGTCTAGTGGCAGGCATCTTTATTTACTGAGTCATATCTCTCTCATTATATTTTAAGATTTCATCAATTTTTGTGGTGCTGGGCATGAACCCAGAATCCAACACAGGCCATGCAAATGCTCTGACCAAACTGCACTCCATCCATACTTGGAGGTTGTAAATATTTTCAAGTCACACATTGATGACTCCTGATGAGTGTCCCAATCCCAACAGCATAGCATACTCACATCTGAGCTCACTGCATGACTCTTCCTGCTCACACAGTACAACTGACACATGTTGGGGGCGGGAGGGGAGAGAGAGAGAAAGAGAAGAGAGAGGAGGAGAGAGAGTGTGACCATCCACAGTAGGACCCAACTTTGCTTTGCCAGTTGCCCATCTATGTCATAATATATCACAGATATTGTATGGCCCACCATCCTTGGGTCTGTTGAGAATTACAGTTTGTTGACAGTCCTCATGAGCCACATTCAGACTATATATTAGAGAGTTGATTTGTGGCATGTCTGATAAATTAGTTATCTGTGTATAAAGAGCTTCCAGAGCAGGTAGGAGGAGAGATGGCGGGGACAACAAAGTACATGGGTAGGAATCTGTCTCCTGTTGCTGGTTAAAATACAAACTCCTCACTACATGTCCTTGGGTGCTGCCTAGTGGGCTGGCAGGCCTGCAGTCTTTGCTAGTATCATGCACTCTGGGGTATTGTTTTGTGGAAATGAGCAGAGATGGGCAGCGATCAGGTAGTCTTGGGGGACTGAGGAAGGATGAATGCATAGTGGGGCCATTTGTGGGGACAGAGAACAGGGTTGAATGTATGCAGCCCTGCTGGCTTTGTGGTAGGTGGATGCCTTTCTGTGCTTTGCCCTTGATTGTTTTCCATGGGAAACAAAAGAAGTTTGTATATAGTACATAGGGACCAAGTCAGCCTCCTGTCTGACTACACCTCAAGCTGTTTATAAGGAGCAGTGAGGACGGGGGCCTGCCCTCAGCTGTGGAGTTGTGTGGTGGGACTTGCTGAGTAGACTCAGTGGGAATCAGAAAACCCATATTCCCTTTCTGCGGTTCACTGGTAAATGACCTTCATGCAGCACTGTAGTCCATTCCTAATTGGTTTAGAAGGCTCCAGTGGTTTGGGAAGAATACTTAAATTTAATGTGAAGGGGACAGTTATGTCACAGTTGTGCCCTGTCTTGCAGAGATGTACTTCTGGGGTACCTGAGGCTGTGCTGGAGCAATTTGCTACTACAGTGCTTCACACTTACCCATTCTTTCCTCTGCCTCACCAGGCTGATGCCCGTATCCAGGAGACTGTGAGACTCATGTTCTCTGAGGATCAGCACAATGGCTCCCTCGAGTGGCTATTGCAGAAACTTTCTTCTCGGTTCGTGAGCAAGGATGAGCTGCAGGTGCTTTTGCATGACCTTGAGCTGAAAGTGCTGCAGAATATCACACACCATGTCACAGTGACAGGACAGGCCCCAACATCTGAGGCCATTGTGTCTGCCATGAGCGAGGCAGGAATTTCAGGAATTACGGAAGCGGTGAGTAAACAGACAGGGTCAGCCTCCACCATAGATACAGTAGTTACATGGGTGTCAGTGTTCTGAGAACACAATGTACTTAGCTTTGCCACAAATGATGTATTACCGCTGTTGTCACTTGGAAGCACTCCTTAGCTTTGCATTCACTGAATCCTTTTGTCCCAAGGGCACCTATGTACCAGTTTGTGGTTATACAGCTTCCAGCTGTACGAAGCTTCCCTTAGTTGCCACACCCCAGCCCTGAAGTACAGTCTTCCCTCCCACCCCACCCACATTGATGGTGACAGGGCCCAGGATGCCCTGGTTCTGGTACCTGCTGTGAAGTATCATGCCCTAATGTTGAGTGTCTGACCCCATCCCACCCATTTACTGGCCATGGCTGAAGTGTAGCATGCTTGTGTTCTCTAAGCATAAGTATACGAGGTACCCAGCCTTTGCTTGCATCATTTAACCCTCATTCTTCTTTCTTCTGTGTTACCAGCAAGCACACATCATTGTGAACAATGCTTTGAAACTGTATTCCCAAGACAAGACAGGGATGGTGGACTTTGCTCTGGAGTCTGGAGGTGAGTAACCAACAAAAGAGTCTAGCATGAGCATGAAAGACCAGGCTGGGAATTCAGGTGGGCCTACAGGACAATGTCACAACTCCCCTTGCCCCTCCCCCCAAGATAGGGTTTCTCTGTGTAGCTCTGGCTATCCTGGAGCTCCCTCTGTAGACCAGGCTGGCCTCAGACTCGGATTAAAGGTATATGCCTCCTCAGCAGCTACTGCCACACTTTTAGTATGACAATAGAGTATTACTCTGGATGAGGCCCAAGTGCTTATTCTTACTGAGAAGTTGCCCATTTGGATGTGTGTAAATTGGGCCCACATATTCACAGAGCACACCCAGGCTTAGCCCCAAGGGCTAGAACTGGGGGTTGGTTGCTGAGGCCAAGTGCACAGTAGGACAGGAGCTGCCTTGCTTCCACAAAAGCATGGTCCGCTGTGGTAGGGACTGTAGGGCCCTCACATGTGCAGTGGGTTTGGGATTGCACACCTGGATGAGGCCTTTGAACCTTTTCTGGAAATGTGAGAATGTGGACACCACTGGGAGGCATGAGGCATCTCAGAAGGCTCCACTACACAAGCCATGCATAAATGACTTTCTGAACTTCCAGAAATTAGGAACTGCAGGTAAGATGCAGACTGACCCCACCTCTTAAAGAATGAGGAGTATGATGGGCCTAATCCAGTAGAGACATTGTATTCCAACTTAAGCAGCCTGTGATATGGGAAGTCATGAGCCTGACTGCCATCACTGCTGGGCCATCATCACATCACCTGAATCTCAGTGTGACACAAGTCTACTATTTGGTGTGGGAACAGCCAGTTTTTTAAGGCTGGGTGAAGCCGGGTGTTGGTGGCACACGCCTTTAATTCCAACACTTGGGAGGCAGAGGCAGGCAGATCTCTGTGAGTTCAAGGCCAGCCTGGTCTACAGATCGAGTTCCAAGCTCCAAAACAATACAGAGAAACCCTGTCTCAAAAAAAGAAGAAGAAGAAAAAAAAAAAAACAGGCTGGGTGGAATTAGCAGGGTTGTTCACGATTCTCAGCTTCTCAAGGAGCCTCTGGTCTAAATGACTTAAAAACAAAAGACTGATTTTAGTTCAATATTGTGAAATGAAGTGACATCAGAAATTATATTTAGATTCAGAGGCATTGAATGACATTTTAGCCATGCTATTTGGGCTGGCAGCTGTCACTTGTTCTGGGGCCATGTTGGAGCTCTTGGATTTTTGTCACCAGCTTAAATCCCCCAAGGCCCCAAGAGGTTGCACCAACAGTTGTTCTTAAACTAGGGAGAGGATATTTAAGAAGTTGGCCAGTGTCCAGGAGCTTAGGTCTTCATCTGCAGCCTCAAAGCCATGTTGTCTGCCTGTTTTAGTATCCTCTGCGCCCCCTGCCCCCGCATGTCAGAAACAGCACTGAAGTTTGACTGAAATATGTGGATTGCATCTGCTCTGTTTATTTTATGTTTTGACTGCAAATATGTATGTGTGTACTGTGTACTATATACCTGGTGCTTAGAGATCAGAAGAGGGCATCAGGTCCCCTGGAACTGGAATTATGAATGGTTATGAGCCACCATGTGGGTGCTGGGAACAGAACCCGGGTCCTCTACAAGAGCAACAAGTACTTTTTAACTACTGAGCCATCTCTCCAGCACTGACTTCTCAGTTATTTCTTGTTAGCATTAATGTCCTTATCTGTCTGCTCCACTGAAAGGGCAGAATGATTGTCCCCACACTAGTTACTCCTGCTCCCAGTGCTTTTTGGCTAGTGGGCATTTGTCACAACAGTCCTTCCTGTTAGGTAGTCTCTGTGAGCTACCTGCCTCTAACACCAGTGCTTGTGGGACTCTTTATCACCCTTACTTAGGAAAATATGAACATAGCTGTGAGAGCCACTGCCCCTAGTATTCGCATACTCAGACACTGTTGTGAAGGGGTAAAATGAACTGATGTGAAAGACAACCACATATGTGGATTTTAGACATAGAGTAAGGGATTACCAGCCTACAGTCCACACTGCCAGAGAAACTAGTAAACAAGGAGAACCCTAAAAGAGACAAACTTTGTCCCCTGGAGAAGGGGAAAGGGTCATGATCCCCTAAGCAAATTGAGAGCATGGGAAGAGGGGGGAGGGAGCTAAGAGAATGAGAAGGGAGGAAGAGGAAGGATGCAGAGGTCATGAGGGAGCAGAAAGGTTGAGTCAGGTATAAATTAGAAGAAAGGATATGCCATAGGTAGGGTTGGGAGAAGGAAACTGGGATTGCCATGTAAATCAATCTTGTTTGTAATTCAAAAAACAACAACAACAACAAACGTTTTGAGTGTTCAAGTGGCCATTGGGGGTTGCTGAGCTAAGACAAGAGGAAAGAGGATGCTGGGTGTTTGCACTGTGAGGTTGAGGCTATGCTGAGTTCTTGAGGTATGCTCAGCCTGATCCCAGTACATGTGCCAGTCCCAGAGGCATGGAGATGATAATGATGATATGTGTTATTCTTTAGAATTTATGGGTATGAGTGGTTTTCCCTGCATGTATGTCTTTCTGTAGTGTGTCTGGTGTCCATGGAGGTCAGAAGAGAATAGTTGGATCCCCTGGAACTGGAGTTATAGATAGTTGTGAGCCACCATGTAGGTACTGGGAACTCTATCCAAGTCAGTTAGTGCTCTTAACCACAGAGCCATCTACTAATTTTTGTGTTTTTATGTGTTGGTTAAAAAATGCAGGGGATGGGAAAGTGGCTCAGTAGTTAAGTGTGGACTAGAATTTGAATCTGAAAACCCACATAAATTCTGGATAAGCATAGCAGCCCTATAATTTCATTGGTTGGAAGGCAGAGACAAGATGCCTAGAACAAGTGAGATTAGCCAAAACCTGTGAATTCTGCGTCCAGTTGAAAGATTCTGCCTTGATAAATAAGGTAGTGGGCAACCTAAGACTGCCATTGTCAACCTTAGGCCTCTAACCCATGCCTGGACTCACACAGATGAAAAGAATGTTTAACAAAAAATATAGGGCTGACGTCAGAGTTCAAGGTTGTTTTTACAAGTAAAGCAGGTGCTGTTTAAAAGCACTTTGGTGGGGAGTGCTCGCAGCTGGAGAGATGGCACAGTGATTAAGACCATTGGCTGCTCTCCCAGAGGACCCAGATTCAATTCCCAGCATCCACATGGCAGCTCACAATTGTCTGTAACTCCAGTTCCAGGGGGTCTTGCACCCTCACACAGATATACATGCATGTGAAAGTAAATAAATCTTAAAAAAAAAAAAAAAAAAAAAAAAAAGTACTGTTGGCCTCTGGCTGTCACTTCTAGCATGTTGCCATAAGGTGTCACACAAGTGTCCCTGTGTTCCAGGTGGCAGCATCCTGAGTACTCGGTGCTCCGAGACCTATGAGACCAAGACGGCACTGCTGAGCCTGTTTGGGATCCCACTGTGGTACTTCTCACAGTCACCTCGTGTGGTGATCCAGGTGAGCTGCTGTTCACAGGGCCTTTGCACCTAAGGCCACTCTGCATTTTCAGCCCCTCATGAAGGTAAAACAGACACACAGGATTGGTATGACCCTAGTCCTCTGTGCGCAGCCTTGCTTGGGCCCTCGGTCATACTTTCAAATTCACCTCTGGATGTGCCATGTGCCATGTAGCCTCTCCATCCAATCTGAGACCCAGGTGGTGTGAGGCTGCCTGTTTCCACTGTGAGACTGTACAGAGAGAGGAGCTAGAAGGGAGCAGCATAGGAGGGCTCCAGGGACAATCCTGGTTGTTTCCTTCCTGTATTGTCATGAGCCCTAGCAGACTGGGAGTAACCCCCATGTCCCCTGCCTGGGGCATTGGCCCATGTCTGCACTGCTGTTTCCCTGTAGCTTGCTTCCGAGGTGAAAGGAAAAATTTGAGTGGTCAGATACACTCACCTACTTGAACATGCTTCCGTGTGTTCACATTTTGAAGCAATTTCCAGCATTTTTCTGTGAAGTACCCAGTGAGTCTGTCTTTGTCATGTGTACATAGGCCCAGCCTTTGAAAATTCAGTAAATAGAGTATTGCCAGCAGACCTGAGAGTGAGGCCCCTAGTACAGGAGCCCACCCTGTTTCCAGAGGGTCTTCTAGCCCAGTCTGGACTCCAGCTCCCTATAATTACAGAGGACCTTGAATCCTAGGAATCTCCCCATCTGTAGCTCGGTGTCCACAATCATCTGTAGTCTAAAAGTTAAATGGGGAATTCCCCAAATTCAGGAAGGTATGTCATAATGTATGACAATGAAAGAATATTGTACCAATGTACCAAGGTTTGGAACTGGGGAAAACTAAGACGTCTGTCACCTTGAAATGTGTCTGTCGAGCAGTGTTGATAGAGGTGACTTTGTAGCCCTGGTAGTTATAACTGCGAGCTGGTCTAAAGTGCTCCCTGCCCTGGGTTTTGAGGCTTAACTGGCAGACACTGGGTTTTTGTGTGTTCCATTCACCTGGACATAGGCAGTGTTGTAATTTTTGAGGGTTTTCTTTTGTTTTTTTTTCCCTCAAAAACTGGGAAGATGAGATTTTCATCTGTGCCCATGGAGAGTCAGAGGGCATCATAGGTGTGCCTGATAAACAGTGTGATATAGACAGGCCTCTGTACTGTCCACTCCACATGCACTTTCATGGAAGAATAGTTTCATGGGCACATAGGTACACTTGGACATCTCAGCTATCAACCCCTCTGCTTTTCCTGGAATTCAGTAGTCCTATGATCCAGACTTGACTCTGGTGACAAGCCCTGTCCTGAGTCACCTGAGACTTAAGTGGCTCAATACCAAAGGCCACCTTGGATAGACAATGCACAGATCTTAGCTGTTTTCCAAGATACTGTGCAGAGCCACCTCCTCTCAGGATCACCTACATTTTTTGGTGATTGAGGCTTCGGGGGAGAAGCAACATGTTGCCCCTGCACTCAAGGCTGCTGCCTTTGCAGCTTTGGTTTCCTTGGCTGTGAGACTCAGAGTCAGGGAGAGTGAATTGAACACACAGAGGCTTCTGGTTTGCTCATGATGTTTTGTGAAATCACTTTGGTTCTTATAATGCTTGAACGTGTCCCAGCTTGAGTTGTACTATTTTCTTTCCCTAGCCTGACATCTACCCAGGGAATTGCTGGGCATTCAAAGGCTCCCAGGGGTACCTGGTAGTGCGGTTGTCCATGAAGATCTACCCAACCACATTCACCATGGAGCACATTCCAAAGACGCTGTCACCCACTGGTAACATCTCCAGTGCCCCCAGAGACTTCGCAGTCTATGTGAGTGTACCATTGCTAGGAGTCTTGGAAACAACCTTCTCCTTTCCACCCTTAGAGATGTTTCATTTATCCAGAGGCTAATGTTCTGAGTGGATTTCCTGGGCAGCCCTTGACCCTTCTAAGTTAGCATCAGTGGAATGCAGTGGTAGCATGACAGTGTGTTTGCTGTCAGTTCATGTGCCCTGATAACAGATCAAGTTAGACACATTTGACTTTGAAGGATTGTATTCATTACCTTCATCTGTCCAGTTACACTCTGACAACTGTGATGTATTGAAGTGAAAAATGCTAAAAGATAATGTTCATTTTCCTTTTGCATTGTTCGGGATAGAACCCAGGGGCTCTACCATGGAGCCATGCCTGCAGTTCCTCACGGGGGGGGGGGGGTGTTGGTAAAGGCTCTGCTAACTGAACTACAGCACCAGCGCTTGAGACATGGTTTTGTTGTATATTCTCCTGTGGGCACAGTTAAGGCCCTTTAGCAGTTGTGCACTCCCTCCCCCCTCTCATCTCTCTGTGTCTCTTTCTGCCATGTTGCTTCCTTGTAGCTTCTAGAATTCACCACCTTTCTTACATGTCACTGTCACAGAGTCCCATTGTTACTCTCCCCTTTTGTAGTTTAACATCTGCTCATTGCCTGGGAAGCCCTTTCCCATTATAAAGTCCTTTATATTTCCTCTAATATAGAACCCATCATTTTAAGCACATCTAAATGACATATGGTACCCTCAGAGATGGTCACTCTTGCTCATCCCCACAACCATCTATCCCCAGAACTTTCTATACTTCCCACTTTGCTCTAATCCACCTACTGCTCACATCCTGCTTATGTCCCTTACTTAGGGCACTTAGAATCTACACAAGAGTTCTCATGAGGGCATCTGGGCTTTAGGGGTGCTGAGTATGATTGTGGCCATCTTGAGCTGGCCCTCCTGTGTGGCTGTGTGCAACCTAATGGGAGTGACCACACCTGCTCTTGGATAATTATAGAAAGCCAATGTCAATGTACCCCTCCAGGGAGAGCCTCAGCAGGCCTCTCAGGGGAAATGGCTATCTGTCACTCAGGGCAGCAGGGCTGGAGTAGTGATTCTTGTTACTTCTGCTATAACGCATTATTATTGCAGGGACTGGAAACGGAGTATCAGGAAGAGGGGCAGCCTCTGGGACGGTTCACCTATAACCAGGAAGGGGACTCACTCCAGATGTTCCACACACTGGTAAGTACAAGGATCCTGTCTCTCTCATTCATGCCTCGGTGGAGCCAGGCATGTGACTAGAGTGGTGAGGATCAGCCATTGCCCAGCTCTGTGCCTCAGTAAAAGGCCAAACAGGCAACCAGCCTGTGCTGTCACCATTTGTGCCTCGAGTCCCAACAACTTGCAAGGCTCTTTTGGGGATATGACTACATCTTATCACATATCCCACAGGGACAAGATATCTGTCTGGGGTGGGGGTGGGAGTCTGACTGCTAATGCAAAAATAACTTATTCCCTCAACTTCAGGAAAGACCTGACCAAGCCTTCCAGATAGTAGAGCTTCGGGTCCTGTCCAACTGGGGTCACCCTGAGTACACCTGCCTCTACCGCTTCCGAGTCCATGGAGAACCTGCCCAGTAGAAGACTCCAGCCTTGTACATGTCTGTATATACCAAGATGCCATAACACTGGAGCCCTTTGGGGAAGAGACCACGTAAGCATAGGAACCTGCCACCCTTCAATAAATGTGCGATGGCCATGAGGACACGTTGAGTCCTCTGAGTCTGGCAGGCTCTATGGATTCATTTGAATGTATGGTTCTTAGACACTTCCTTTGGTTTGGGGATTTGCTTCAATACATAAAGTCAAAAAGAAAAACTGGCAGGTTCCAGGCTCCTGAAACGTAGAACCCGAAAGCTCTGCTCTGGCTGTCCTGGATGTCAGGAAGGCAAGTCCCATCTGATAAACCTACACATTTCTTTCAGGGAAAACTTGCTCCATCTTCATCTGATCCTCTCCAGGTTCCCTGGTGGGGAGAAGCTGGGTGCGTCCTGGGCTGTCTGCTCTTAGCTGGGACTCCTACCATTCCCCAGAAGCATAGTTCAGGCTTTGCTGAGGACATGACCCAAAAGGCAATGGGGGTACATGCACTTACAAATGGCACTCTTGGGTCTCAGCTGGGCCATTTTTGACTGGATTCGCTCATAGTATGGACAGGCACCTCTTGAGCTGTCACCCTCTGGTGTCCTTGAGCTGTGGCAGGCTTTGCTGAAGGGGGAACACTAAGGTGCCACCCTATCAGGTGGTGCTGAAGACTGTCACTTTTGGTCTTTCCCACAGCAGCACTTTCTGCTGCTCTTGGATTTGCCTCTGCACCATTATTGGCCCTTTTCACCTGACTCAAGTTTGGTTTTAATTAATATTTAATATTTAGACTATTTTGTGAGCAGACTTTATAACTGATACATCATCTGGACACTTGAAATGTTCAGATGTTTTACATAAAGAATTGTTAAGTTTCATTGGTTAGATAGTCTTGGCAGAACACAAGCTCACCCGCTGGGGCTTGGAGTTGGGATTTAGTGCATGTTGCAGGCAGTCTTTGAGACAGTGGCCCGTAGCAGCACATCCCACTCCGTAGGGTTAGAGCCACTGCCTACGTGGCCAGGTTGGGTGATGTGCACACATTTTTACATACTGCAAGTTACACGAAAAAGCAGAATTTCCTATATTAAACTAAATTTGGGACTTGGGGGTGGAGATATTTTGAATATTTATTTTTAAAGATGCAAGATAGGACTTTGTGCAATGTATTTTTGTAAATGCTTTTCAGAACATTTGTCTTTGGTAGTACTTCTACTGCCACCAAATTAAGATGCTATTGAGATGTTTAAATAAAAGAGTTATAATTTTTAAAAGTGCATGTGCTATTTCAAGTGATAATAAAAGTGTGTGTCTCCTTTCTCAGCTTGTCTTATCTCTGCCCATGTGGGTGGGGAGGGGTTGCTAGGCTGTGTGCTCTTGAGAGCTTCTGCTAAGTCCTGTAGGCACTCCAGCTGTCCTCCAGAACCTCCATCTTCTTCCTGCTTAGGGGAGTTTGCTCACAGTCAGTCCAGCTTAAAAGGGGATGGGCACAAGGCCCTGGGTCTCATCTTCCAGAGCACCATGCCATCACAGCCTGCCAAATACATTTTGGAGCATTTGCCATACCCTTTAGCAGCTCTGTTTTCCACTATGTGTACAGAAGTGTCACACTGATTTAAGTGTCTTCAGTTCATAGGCATTCCTGTTTTAGTGTGTCCCCCCACCCTTTAGTTTTTCAAGACAGGGTTTCTTTTGTGTAACCCTGGCTGTCCAGGAACTCACTCTGTAGACCAGGCTGGCCTTAAACTCAGAAATCACTTGCCTCTGCCTCCTGAATGCTGAGATTAAAGACGTGTATCACCACTGCCAGACTGTTTTCTCTTACAGAGGAGTTCTCTTACCAGGGCTTTGCTCTCCTGACTTGGATACCTGCTGTCAATTGGAAGTCTAAAAATATTAGAGAATTTCAGCCAGAAGTGGTGGTGTACTTCCAGCACTCAGGAGGCAGAGGCAGGGTGGATCACTGAGTTCAAGTCCAGCCTGGTCTACATAGCAAGTTACAGGGCAGCCAGCTAGAGCAAAATAATAGACCCTGTCTGGGGAACAATTCCAGGAAGAATTTATGACAAACTGTACCACTCCATCCTATCCAGACAAGTTATCCCCTGGTAGCACACTCATGCTGTGTGTATCACTTGCCCTTTTGTCACCTAGCCAAATGTCTGGGTCATCAGATAGACTGACCTGGTAATGTATTGTTGTACCTAAGTGGCCCTTATGTGGTAGTGAGCAAAATCTGTCATCACAGAAGAGTGAGCATAGATAGCCAGAAATGATGTATACAGACTTGTTAATGTTACCATGCTTCCAGCATGCACAAGGGTAACAAGGGTATGTGCATAAAATGCCAGTCCAACTGGACTGGGGTACAGGCATAGAACCATGATAGTAGGGAAGTTGAGGCAGGAGTTCAGGGGCCAACTTGAGTAACTCAGACCCTATCTCAAAGTAAAATGAAGGCTGAGTGTGTAGCTTGGTTGCTAAGCAAGAATGGAGTCCCTGAATTTGATCTCCAGCACACAAAACCATTTTTTAAATGTTCTGTAATCTGAGTCTTAAAGGATGCTGTCAGATGACGACTGTGACTTTGTCCAACACCCTGCCTCCAATCAATCAAGGCCAAGCCTCCCCTTCCCGAAGTCACCTGTTCCAACCACAGCTAGGTCTTGGTCTCTATCTGAAGGGGAAACTTACACAATTGTTGATGGTGGATGGAGTGCTGAGAGATTAGTGAGCCAGAAGACTAGTCTGTTGCAGGTGGACTGGAGATGAGGGATAGGGTCCCAGTGTGGCTCAGACCACTATGAGGAGCACAGGTTCCAGGAGAACCCATCTGAGAACCCAGTGTATTAGCTCTGCTCGCAGGAGAAGGTTTCCCCAGCAAAGTTGGCTCTGGTCCCCAGGATGAGAACCGAGTGTAACAACTCTCCTTAGCCAGGGGAAGGTTCCCCCCAGCAAAAAATATTACAGCCCTGCTCTGCTCTGCCGAAAGAAGGTCTCACCCAAACCTCATTCAGGAGATTTATTGGGAGAGAAGAATCCAGGATAGTGGCTGTCCTCTGCCACCCTGAACAGCCAGAAGCTGAACAGGCACAGGGTTTATATAAGGCTTCACAGGGGTGGAGTTTTTCCAGGGTAGGGATTGGTCAGATTTCAATCCCTGAGTTTAGTTAGGATGGTTAGATCTCATGCTCAGGGATTGTTTAGTTTTCTGCACAGGTTTAGGGTCAGATTTGGCTCTGATTCCAGGGACAAAGTATGTTTCTTTGGCACTGGTTGCAGAGTCAGGGTACATTTCTTTGGTTCTGGTTGCAGGGCCAAAGTGTGTTTCTTTGGCTCTGCTCTGGGTGTTTCTTTGACAGGACCCTTTTCTCTACACTATCACATGTTCTTTCTTTTTTCTTTTTCTTTCTTCCTTCCCCTTACCCCCATCCAGACAGGATTTCTCTGTATTGCTTTGGAGCCTGCCCTGGAACTCGCTCTGTAGATCAGGCTGGCCTCGAATTTACAGAGATCCGCCTGCCTCTGTCTCCTTAATCCCAGGAGTGCTCGGATTAATGGCGTGCACCACCGCCACCAACGCCAGGCTCTATCTCGTGTTCTAGCCTGAACGTACTGCCCAGTCCGATGTCACTCAGGATAACTGCCGCCTGGAGGAGAGCACTCCTGGACAGGTAGGCGTAAGACAGGTCAAGCGTTCTAAAATGTGTTCACGTGGTCAGGGCAATAGCAGCCACCTAGTGGCAGCGGCCTCTGGCCCAGTTTACTTGCGCAGCCTTTGCAGGCGGTAACACCACCACCACCACCACCACCACCACCACAATGACTGGGGTGTATCCCCGCCCAAGACCTTGGTCCCACCCACTCTCGCGTGACTACTAGCACGTTCCTTCCCGGATGCGTGGTAGCTCGCGGACCCCACCCCGTCCGCTTATTCCCCGCCCATGCTCGGAGGGTCCTTTGCAGACCTGCCGGGGGCGTGGCCTCGCGCGGCTCTGGCGGATTCCGCCACACTCCGCGGCTCCGCCTTTGGTCACGTGTCATCTGTGGAGCGCCCGCCCTCGCGAGGCTCCTCGCGGCCACCGTAGAGGGCGTGCGGTGGCCGCAGGGACGGAAGCCGGGAGGTGCCGCCGACCGCGCCTGCGACAGCGTCAGCTCTGCGCGGAGCGCCGGCCCATGGCGGCGGCGGCGGCGGCGATGGCAGAGCAGGAGGGCGCCCGCAACGGCGCCCGCAACCGCGGTGGCGTCCAGCGCGTGGAGGGCAAGCTGCGTGCCAGCGTCGAGAAGGGCGACTACTACGAGGCGCACCAGATGTACCGGACCCTCTTCTTCAGGTGGGCGCGGGCGGTGGCTTGGCGCCGGGGCCCCGCCTCCGCTGCTGCTCATTGGCTGTGCTGCGGTGCCCCGCATCCTCAGTGGCTCGCGCGGCTGCCTGTCGCGGGTCGGAGCGGGGGCGGCGGGCTTGGACTACTCGGCAGGGCCTCCTCTTCCCTGCCTGCGTTACCCCTCCTCCTCTCTCGGCCTCCCCTTTCTGGGTCTCTGCTTTCCTCATCTCGTTGTCCTTTCCCTGTCCCTCTTTCCCTTTCCCTGGCGTCCTTCCCCAGCCAACTTCTCTGGCTTCCCCTTCCCTGGGCCTCTCTACTCTCTTAGGCCTCCTCACTCCTTATAGGCCTCTCTTCCCGCCATTCCTTCCTTGTAGCCCACCCTCTTCCTTTCCTGGCCTCCCTTTCTCTGGAGCCTCCCGCTGGCAGTCAGGCCCTGTTTCAGGGTAGTTTCTCCCGGTCCTCCTTTCTGTGACCAGTGACTGAAGTGGCACAACCGACTTAAGTGTGGTTAGATGCAGACACGGTGGGCTCCCGTGGCCATCTGCAGGATTGATTCCAGGTTCCTGTCTGTGTGCGTCTGCCTGCTGATAATCCCCACTTAGACCTCATTCCTGACTGCAAGATAGCAGCATTCCTGCTCCATGTCCGTCGTGTGGGTTTAGCCTCCGAGCACCTCATATCTACTCTTTGTTTTAAGCTGCTTTGTTTTAGGTCTATAGTAAAACGAGTGGAAAGTGTTTATATTGTGTCTGCATAGAGGTACATTACCAGTTGCACATTTTCAGCCACCCATCACTGTCGCTGTGCACTGTGGAATTCCTCCCACAATCACCCCCTCCAGCTTGATCCTGGCATGGTGCGTTTGTTCTATGGGCTGAGTGAAGCTGCCATGACAGTGGGTTGACACTACACAGTGGCCTCACTGCCTTGAAGCCCGGTGCAGGGCTGAAGACTCACATTAGTGCTCATAATTGTTTACATTGGAGGACAATTCCCACTTCCTCCCCACGTGCCCAGAGTGAGCCTGGCAGATAGCCAGGAGGACATAGTAGGAAAGGACATGTGATTGAGGCCACATGTGGGAGTTACCAAGCCATCAGGGACCAGCCCTGCAGTATTTCCCTCCATAACACTGCTCCAGGGCCAGCCTTTAATCCCAGTACTTGGGAGGCAGAGGCAGGCAGATCTCTGTGAGTTCGAGGCCAGCCTGGTCTTCAGAGCGAGTGCCAGGACAGGCTCCAAAGCTACACAGAGAAACCCTGTCTCGAAAAACCAAAAAAAAAAAAAAAAAAAAAGCACTGCTCTGTCCAGGGTCTTGGGCAGGTATGGGGTGAGCCCTGGCATCCTTGGTTTCAAAGACTTCCCATTTGCTTTACCTACTGGGTGGCCTGGATTAGGAGCGGGGGGGGGGGGGGGGGGGGGGTCGCTAGTAACTATCAGTTTAAGGAAGACTTTAGTCCTCACTTCTAATTGCAGGTTACCTAAAGGGCAGTCTTGTACTAAACCAGACGCTATAAATACAAACCAGTCTAGCTACATCTGTTTTCATCACAGTGTCCTGAGTACCTTTTCTTTTCTTTTTTGAAAACTCTGTAATTATACTGGGAAGTCACTTGCATTTTCCTTTAGTCAAAAGTCTGTAGCCAGGGATGGTACACATGCCTTTAATCACAGTACTCAGGAGGCAGAGTCAGGCGAATCTGGTAAGTTTTATATGTAGAAGTGTTTACCTAATGACTGATATAGTAACTGGTTTTAGTTTTTATTTTTATTTTATTTTTTTTATTATTTTTGTGCTACTGGGTAAGGAACCTAGGACATCTCACATACTAGGCAAGGGCTCTACCTTTGAGATAACACTACAGTCCTTTCTTTAACTTAGACTTTTGAGGTGATGTACCTTCAACTCACTCTGTAGCCCAGGCAGGCCTAGAATTCTTTTTTTTTTTTTTTGGTTTTTCCAGGCAGGGTTTCTCTGTGGCTTTGGAGGCTGTCCTGGAACTCCTCTGGAGACCAGGCTGGCCTCGAACTCACATAGATCTGCCTGCCTCTGCCTCTCCGAGTGCTGGGATTAAAGGCATGCACCACCAACGCCCGGCTAAGGCCTAGAATTCTTGATCTTCCTTGCTTAGCATCCTAAGTATCTGGGAAGACAGGCCTATGTCATCAGTCCAGCTGAATGGTTAGTTTTTCCTGAGTTGAGCTGTCTCACTGGACAGGACCAGCCAACTGGCCCAAGCAGTTCTTGACTGAACAAACAAAGGAGCAGACACAGCTTTGGATTACATGGTGGGTTCCTCTATGTAGCAGGGCAATCACTGTCTATATACTTCTACCACATTGGGGTATACCCTGTTGTCTTACCTTTTTTGTTGTTGTTGTTGTTTGGTTTCGGTTTTGTTTTTTCAAAACAGGCTTTCTGTGTATAGCTCTGGTTGTCCAGGAACTCCCTCTGAAGACCAGGGTTACCTCGAACTCAGAACTCAGATCCGCCTACCTCTGCTTCCCAGGTGCCGGGATTAAAAGTGTGTGCCACAGAGCTGTCGAGATGGCTCAGTGACTTAGAGCACTGGCTACTCTTCTAGAGGGCCCAGGATTGATTCTCAGCACCCACATGGCAGCTCCCAACTTGTCTGTAACTCTGGTTACAGTGGATCTGACACCCTCACACAGACATACTAGAGGCAAGACTCCACAATTTACATAAAATAAGCAACCAAAAAAAGAAAAAAAAAAGTTGTGCCACCACTGCCTGGTACCATTTTTTTTTTTTTGTTTAGTCAACAAAAATGGATTTCACAGAATAAACATGTTCTTGTTTTGAACCAGCCCTGTTCTGACTGAGGACATTCTTGCTAATTTAGTGTTACATGGCCAGAAGAGTTCCCTTGGTCAAGATGAACTATGAATGGTGATGGGCAAGCTCTGCTTCTTCATTTTTTGAGGCCACATGTTATCAGCATATAAGGAACCAGCCATCTAGAGGACTGGAGTATAGTATGTTCCAGTGACACAGAATTCTACTCTGGCCCAGTATTCATTACAGAACTTAACTGGACCTTAGCTTCCCTGAACCACTTGAGAATGAGGGAAACTGAGCCCCTGGTTGCAGCTACCTCACCACTGCTGCCCTAGGGACCCAGGGGTTCCTGTAGAGCTCCACACAGGCTGGGGGTCATTCCGTTGGGATAGGACTGCTAGAGACATCATAATGTTCAGAGGCACTGGTCTAGACAACTTGCAGGAGTCAGTTTTCCCCTTAAGGCTCCTGGGGATTGAACTCAGCTAACCAGTCTTGGTGGCAACTATGCTCACCTGCTAAGCTAAGTCATCTCATCAGCCCTGGTTTTTCAACTTCTTTTCGTAGATAAGTGATGTTTACATAAAGTGATATTTGCATAATGTTTTTACTTTGGAAACTCAAAGATGGTAATGCTGAAGGTGCCCATTGTCATGACCCTGATTCCTTTTCTATGCTAGCATTCCCAGGCAACTTGTCTGTTATTCAGCAGTTATTTTTACTTGGGTTTTGGTTCTATATAGTGGCGAGGGGCTCTCCATATGTCTGGCTTTCTAGTTCACTCAACTAAGTGTTCTGAGTCTGATCCATATTTATAGTGTACTCTGTCCTATCAATGTGTCACAACCCCATTTTAACCTCACCACTCATAGCCTGTGTGGGAGAGGAAGAGCCAAGTAGTCCACAGAGATTGGGCCTTGGTGACCTCAGAGCCCCTGACCTAGACATGGTCCTGTTGTGGCAGGCTGGCTACTTTGTCTCTCCAGATGTCTCTGCCAGGAGGAGGAATGAACTTTGCAGGCCTGGTTGTTGGTATATCAGAAAGTTAGAAGCTGTTTGGCTTTCCTGGTGTGACAGTACCACCATACTGTCCTCCAGGACCCCAGTGTTGGTTGCTTTATGTGGGTGAGGAGCCTTTCTACTTTCAGCCTACCCAGTCCCCGACTACTTTTTACTTTCTGCCCTACAAAGTGGTAGTTTGACACTATTGCTGAGGAGAAATGAACATCACAGATAGGGAATGACAGACATGTACAGATAGCACCAAAGTCCAACTTGGTGAACCAATGAGTTGTATTGTGGTTACTTACATGAATATAGGTGAATATACTTAAAGGAGTAGAAATGATTCAAAGACATCTGCATCACCAAAGGCCTACCCCAGCATGGCTGACAGTTGACAAAAGCTGGAAACCTGGAGCACATTGCACAGCCTGTAGCCAGCTCAATAGGATTGCCTTTCCAGGTCAGTTGGTCTGAGCCTCTTGAAGACAGCTTTCAAGCAGCTAGGCTTGTCCAGGAGTTCAGCACTCATGCAGCTTGTAATGCTTGGGCCTGGTAAAGCTGGTGGACTTCACCTGAAGCTATGGAGATGTGTTCTTCCCGAGTTTAAGGAGCTTCCTGTAGGTTAGAAAGTTTCACCTCCCCTGGATCATCCTGTTTCACCTCCTTTTAACATCCTGTGTTAAGGAGCTTCCTTGCAGGATGGAACCCGAAAGTGCTCCACAGCAAGTTCTTCTGGGACCTGTTTGAATTGCCACTTACCGCCAGTAACTGTATTTGCCGAGTCACATAAAGAAATGTGTAAAAAGAAGCCCTGCAGTACCTATTATGCACACCATAGCCTTGGGTCTGAGGCCACCAAGTCCTGGTAGAGTGTCCCTTGTCCTTGGGGGACACATGTGCTGGATGAGCATGTTAGACCAGCACCCACACCCTCCCTTTGTATTGTATGCATGTGCATTTGTGTGCTTGCATATTTGGAGGGTAAAGGTTGACTTTGGGTTCCTTCGTCAGTTGCTTTCAACTTTTTTTTTTTTTTTTTGAGACAGTCACTGAACCTATAGCACTTAACTATTGCAGTTGGGCAGACACACCAGCAACCCTAGCACTGACATAGGTTACACACAAGCACACAGATTGTGTGTGTCTGTGTGTGTGGGGGGGGATATTTTCTTTGCATGAATTTTGTACTACATGTGTGCCTGGTGTCCACAGAGGCTAGAAGAGGGCGTCAGGTCCCCTAGAACTGGAGTCACAGGTGACTGTGAGCTGACATTTGATGCAAGTGATTGAATCCAGGTACTATGGAAGAGCGACCAGTCTCTTAGCCTGGTTTTATGTGGGTACTGGAGATGCTTAGCATGCAGTTAGCCGATTGAGCCATTTCCCTAGCCCATGGGCCAGATTCTGTCCAGTTCCAATTTCTCTCTAACCAACACTACATGAATCCTGTAGTTCAGGCTAGCCTCAAACTCTGTATGTAACCAAAGATGATCTTGAACTTCTGCCCTTCCTGCCTCTACCTCCTAAGTGCCAGGATGCAAGTATGTACAGCCATACCCAGTTTTTTCAGTGCTGGAGATGGAACCTGGGCCTCTATGCATGCCTCTACTGGGCTCTGTCCTCAGACCCCCACTCCTCACCACCAAGTGCTAGGATGACAGGTGTGACTAGTGTGCCCAGCCAATAAAAGCAAAATCAGCTGGAGTCCTGGCACAGACCTTCCTTTGTGGGTTAGGTGAGACCTTGCTGCTGTGAGTCTCTTTGGGGCCAGCAGAGCTTGTCCCCTGCAGCACAAAGCTACGTCTGTGTGAAGAGGATGGTTTTTGAGTGCCACATGGTGCCTTGTGCATGGAGCTGAGTGCCCTAGTCTGTCCCATGTCCTTGGGACACCCAGCCTGTGTAGACACCCAGAAAGGAACACTCACCCCCACCTCCCTGCTCCAGGAATTTTGTGATGAGAAATTTATTTTCATTATTGACTGGGACTTTTATCTTTTCAAGCTTTCCTTGACCTGGCAACACAGGTGATTTCAGTAAGGTAGGACATGGTCAGTGGGAGGGAGGTTCAGATCTTGGGAATTTGGTATGTCATTGAAGGAATACTTTCTATGAGTGTTTCTCTTGCTAAGCATCAGCTAGAAGGGCTTGGGAGTCTGGTGTCCTGCATTAGCCACACTAGACCAATGACTGTCATTAAGAACAGTACCTGTGGTCTCTGTTCATGAAGATAGCAATATGAGGTTGCTTGCCTATGAGTACAGCATTTACTTTTCTAGAGTGCCTTTCTGTAGTACCAGTACCTTTCCTCAGGAAACATGAACAAACATCTCTTCACTCAGTAGTAGGGCACCAGCAGACCAAAGCTAGCAATTTTATCAAGTCTAGCTTAGCAAACAGTGAGTTTATTGGGATTACTTACAGGAACATGGATGAGGGGATAACTGAGAGGAGCATGGATGACCCAAAGGCAGCTGCATCATTAGAAAGCCCACCCCAGTATGGGTGATGCCTGTATCCCTGGAATTCTGGCATGATCTGCAGGCAACTTAGCTGGTGGAGGTACCATCTTTATCTAGCAGTTGTTACTGTTTCTTTCACCTTGTGGGAACAACCCTAGTGCATCTTTCAAGTTGCAGGAACTTCTTGAGATTTGTGATGCTTATTTACTTCTTTAGGCTTGTTCATTCATTTCCTGCGATTTAGTGTGCAAGCCCTCACCCAAGGAATGTTTCAATTCAGGAAATAGCTACAGGGCATACCACACTTTCTACTGCTTTTAGAGTCTTTCCCATCCCCCTCTTCAGCAGTGTTTGCTAAGAAGCTTGATCTGTTATGAGGCTCTACACTACATCTCCCATTGCAAAAAAGAGACTTCGTTCCCTGACCAGTTATGGAGGCCAGCACAGTTGAGAGTTCAGCAGCAGTAATCTTTGAGGGAAATACAAATGTTTAATTTGACAGGCACAATCTATCCATTTAACAAAACAATAGCAGTATTCCTCCCAGAGGGGCCTGTGACCTTATTGGCTATGGACTTTTGCCCAGGCTTACAATACTGGGTAAGAGTTTTGAAAGGCTTTAAATCCAACCAGAAAGTGTTTGGTTGCACCCTTAACAATTGTGTCACTATTGTACCCATGGGTACATCTTCCCTGGCATGTTGGTACTGTAGCCTGCAGGGTCCATAACCTTTCAGGATAGTAACAGTTATCCCCCACCAGCCTCAGTGCCTTGTGGCACTACTTGTGAGTGGGGACAGAGCTTTCAGTTGAGTTCTAGCCTTATTCCTCCATGTCCTACAGCCAAAGTATGTGGCATCTTTAACAATAGGGACTTAGCATGTGGTTCGAGCATGTAGCATTTATGGTTTGTGGGGACTCCCTAGTCTACAACTTAACAGAGATAGTTCATACCTGGCAGTGCAATTTTCACTTGACAACCTTACTGCTTCTGAGAGTGCCTTTCCCATTCAGGCAAGCTGTCTTTGTTTAAACTCCTTAATTTTCTATTTCCTGTTCCAGTTGCTTTTACACATCTGCAAGATACTAAAGGGTTAGCATATTGTAGTAAACCTTTTTAGAGAGAATGGGCAGATTCTCTGGAGGTATATGGTTGGTTACCTGTTCCAAATAAGTATCCATGGTCTTGAGCAGCTAAGAGGATTCTAAAAAAAAAGAGTAGCAAGCCTGGACCAGCAGGAAAGATCTCATGACTTCGTACAGTTGTTCTGTCACAAGAGAAACGTTGGAGACAATAGCCCAATACCGTGGTTTGGGAACAGCACCCCATCAGAAGCCACAGGCATTTTCCATGAACTGTCTGACATCACCCTGGGCTGCTGCTAACCCAGGACTGCTGTGTATTTCTGTTCCTGATGTTCTCTTGGGTGGGCTTACACAGCTTTCCTTGGCTCAGACCCAAGAGAGGCAGGAATTCCTGGCTTACCTCTAGACCAGGTTCCTCTCTTCTGACAGGAACCCTAACCCTTCCAAACCACCACTGCTGAAAGGGGCCCTAGTCTGAGCAACCTATCCCACTATGCTTTGTGCTGGGCACAATAACTACCCACCCTGTTACCTGTACTGTTGTAGCATTGATGTCTGCGGACTGTTGCTCGGGTTTTAAAGTCTCTAAGAAGCTCACTAGCACAGCACTTGACTCTGCTAATATTTTTGTTTTTGTTATACTTTCCCAGTAATTCCCATTCAACACAGATCTTGCCACATTTGCCTTTGAGTGGCCTGAGTACACCTTCTTTGATGGCTTTGCCATTTTCTGAACCTGGTTTACATATTAGTCTTTCAGATCCTGTCAGAACTTGTACTTCATAAAGATCAGGTCTCACTATGGAGCTAGCAAAGCTCATCCCAGTCCATGGTCCCTGCTCAGTCAAACTCTCTGTGGACTCTTCTGTGAACACACTTCTGTCTGACTTAGTGAACTGAGCATCAGACAGTACTTCTCTCATTTGCAGTGTCCTCAGGAATGCCTGACTTTCCTCTGCTTTCTCCCAGTCCCTGATACTCACAGGGACCTCAGTCAGCAATAATCAAGTATCCTTCCTAGCTTTATGAGCCAGTACACCAGGGCTGATTTCCCTCCAGTCACCTGAGGTTGTGCGATCTTTGTCTCAAGGGGTAGTGGATAATTATATTACCTAGTTTCTTTACTTACACTGCACTCAGATTTATCCCATCAGTCACTGTGTTCTACAACCTCTGGAGCGGTGGCTGTGGCAGACTCCCATCAAGTTCAGATGCTAAGTGTTCCCTTGTTGTAGTTTCTTGGCCCATCTGCTTGTTGAATCATGAATTTTTCCTTTTTAAAGGTTGGACTTATGGGGTCTCTTCTGTAATTCCTACCATGTTCTCTTCCTCCCCAATTTTAGTTTCTTCCCATAGACTTCCAAGTTTTTGGGTCTCACTTTCATCATTTTTCTCTCATGTCCTGCCAATTACTAAAAGATACCATAGTGGGAAGCATCCTCTATCTTTTCCCACAACAAAGGCTGTGCACCTGATACTGCAGTTTTGTCCCTTATGTGCTATATTCAAGGAGTGTGGTAAATCCTCTAGTCAATCAGTGGCTTGGGTAACATCCCTATGATATCCCATACCAACTACAAGAAGATGGACAGCTAGTGATTCTGCTTAGGGATGCTCCACTTTTAGATAGCTTGGCCTTGGTTGCATATCTTGTCACCCATGGCCTGGACCATGCACCTACCACTCCAGCAAGTAGGTACTCCATTCCATCCCACATGGGGAAAGGAAAACATATGGAATTGCCTCAGAGATATTCCATCCTCCCATAAATCACCACCTGTGTTGAGCCATGCAACCACTCTTCCTCAACACATTGGTTCCTGTTTGGGCACCAGTTGTGTTGTGTGACTCTTCCTGCAGAGACAGGTCACTGCCAAAATGATTGAACCCACATCTGGTTTACTGAGCCTTCGAGCTCATAGGGCTTACAGAACAATGGATGACTCAAAGGCAGCTGCATCACTGGAGTTCCCTGCTCAGCTTGCCGCTCATGTGAGGGTCTGTTCTCTCCACCAGTTTTTACTGTTCATATAACCTTGGGGAGAGGCTATGTGAGGTTTATAAGTTTCAGGGGCTGACTAAGCCTTGTATGTTTACTTCTCCAGGCTAACGAGCTCCCTCCAGGAGGGATTATTACAATTTGGAAGAAATAGCTGCGCAACAGTCAAGTTATCTGCCTGGCTGGTGATGAGACCCCAGAGTGCATGGTGGCTTGTGGGGCCACTGCCCTCTAGTAGTGCTGACAAGGCCCAAGGGTGGTCAGTGACAGGTGACTTCCGTCTTGTGATGTTGGCTTTCATATGCTGGCTTTACTATTGCTGCAGCCACAAGGTGTTTGGGGGCCTGTGCCCCACTGAGAGTATCTGGGGGTGCACAGGTTGTAGAATATCCTGTGATTGGATACACCCCTAAGAGTCATCTATTCTGGTGATGCCACATCATACCCCCAGGCTTGTTTTAAGTGTTGCCTGCACTATTAATGCTTTTGTATAGTCATCTCAAATTCCAGCTTTGTCCATGGGGCTGTGGCTGTGTTCTTGGGCGATGGCGGGAGGAAGGGGAGTTACTCATCGCACATGCTGAGTGTAAGAGTGAGGGCATCTACTGATCTACTGGCCTGTTCTTCAGCAGATGGTGTGGTGCACAGGTTGTGTGGAGGGTGAGGACTGAAGTTGGGCAACTGGGGCCTAGGCAGAGTTGCTGCAGTCACTATTGTCATCATCTCCAGGGAATCTATCCTCCGTTGTTCCCTACATGCCAACCAGTCCTTCGATTTTGAGGTGGACAGTACCCATCTCCCTTGCCTCATCATGGAAATTGCATCTTAGCTGCTCTGGCTTTTTCCTGGTTTACTTGTTGGGCCTGGGGTAAAAGGAACCCTGCATGTTCAGGTGGGTATGTTGTTACTAGGGCCTATGTCCCCAGAGCCTTTCATATAGCTGCTGTTAGAGCAGCTGGCTGGGGTAGTAGTGCAGTACTGTGGTAATTTACCTTGGCATTTGTAGCCACCCCAGACAGGGATAGCTGGCACACAGAAAGCCAGCACCCCTTGTAGGTATCTGCATGGCTCATGGCTGGGCTTCCCACTCACTCGTGGTTGGCTTTCCCTTCTTCCCTGTCTGCAGATACATGTCTCAAAGCAAGCATGCAGAGGCCCGAGAGCTCATGTACTCAGGAGCGTTGCTCTTCTTCAGTCATGGCCAGGTAAGCACTGCCATGATCAGGAAAGGCCTAGGGGATGGGGGCGGGGCTGTATCAAATTGTCTTGGGCTCTGGCCACCAATGGCATAGGGTCTTAGTCTCGAAGGCTGTTACTGCTGGATCTTTGTGGCTGGAACTCCAGATTTGGTTCTGTATGTTTGCCAGTTACCAATGACCCATTCGTTGACCTAGCTATGTGTTTGCAGGCTACTATCTGCAGAGCCTGCTGCCACCTGCTTTATCTCGACTCTTCTGAAGGATTAGAAGTGGGTGGTCTGTTGCTAACCATGGTTTTGTATGTTGGTTGTTCTGCAGCAGAACAGTGCAGCTGACCTGTCTATGCTGGTCCTCGAATCCCTGGAGAAGGCAGAGGTGGATGTAGCTGATGAGTTGTTGGGTGAGGACTCTACACTTCATGGTGCAGTGTGCAGTATAGCCTGTCAGTGTGGGCTTCTGTGACTGATCTCCGGAGTGCCTTACTGCCTCCAGGCCCACTGGGGGGTGGGGGTTGGTCTCTGCACTCCAGGACTGATTTTTGTCATGGGTTAGTCACACTGGCCATGCCCAGCTGAAGCCATGGGCACACACTACAAACCTGTTGGCAGCTAATCCATCTGAGCCAGCATGTTGCTGCTAGAGCCCTTCCTGTAAACTGCCCTGTGACCTCTCCTGCTCTTAAAGAGGAGGAAGCTGCTCTCCACTGGAACCTTCCTTCTGTCCTCTGCTCCCACAGAGCTGCCTCCCAGCATGGCCCACCCACAACAACATAGTTAGAAGGGCAGTGGGCAAGCCAGCCAGGGGAAGCCACAAACATGTACAATGCATGTGGGACACCCAGCAGCACTCTAATGCCTTCTGGGCTTTCTTTTAAAGTTATATAATGGGAGGGGTAATGGGGAGGGCTGAGACAGGATCTGACTATTGTAGCCAGGCTGGTCTTAAACATACAGTACTTCTCCAGCCTCTTAACAGGGTGCTGGATTTTTGTTGATGTGCAACACCTCATGTGTGCCTTTCATAAGGGTCTGATTGTGTCATTTGCAGAGAATCTGGCTAAAGTGTTCAGTTTGATGGATCCAAACTCTCCTGAGCGAGTAGCTTTTGTGTCCAGAGCCTTGAAGTGGTCCAGTGGAGGATCTGGGAAGCTTGGCCATCCTCGTCTCCACCAGCTGCTGGCCCTCACGCTGTGGAAAGGTAGGCATGTGATCCCATCTAGCCAGCAGCCGAATCCTCTGTGTACCTGCTTGCTGATAAGTGGGGAGAGGTCATGGGGAGAGCACATCAGCCTGTCTTTTAACCAGCTGAGTCCAGTATTTCTGCTTTGGTAGTAGACTGACCCTGGCTGGAACCTACACAGCTCATAAGGACCCCTGGGTAGAGGTGCTGTCTCCTTTCCAGTCTTTGTCCTGATTCTCCTACCTGGTCACATGCACCTCTTCCCACAGCCTCCCACTCTTCCTCAGTGAGCCTCCACACCCCATCTCTTTGGTGGCTGCCTGCTCCATAGTTCTCTTAATGGTTATCCCAGTTTGGGGATGAGCATTTGTTAGGTTATTTGGCCATGGGGTGGATTGCAGATGTGCCTGATCTTGGCTCTTGAGTTGGCTTGGGCATAAGACACATATCTGATGAATGTCTGCTGGGACCTGAACAGCTCCTACCCAGTGGCATTCCTGGTTGGAAACTGGTGTGGAGCCGTACCCTGTGAGGGTGGCATTCTTGCTACAGCTCTCCTAATGGGTGGGCTGGGCCTAATGGAGCTTGGGTGAGAAAGGGTGATGCTTATGACCTGTGGGGTACACCTTCCTTTGTGTCTTAAAAATTCCAGAGATCTGAGCCAAAGGTGTATCTTCCAAAGTTGGGTATAGACTAGTTCTGTGAGCAAGACCTGCTGCTGCACCACCTCTGGCTATAGCCATGTCAATCACAGGATGTACCTGATCAAGTTCTGTGAGTCCAACAGGTGTCCACCCAGAGGCGCACCCCCACCCCCCATAGCAAATGTGCTGGGACAGACTTCATACATCCTGTGGGCTTATGGCGCTTCCTCTTCGCTCTCTCCTGGGCACTGTCACTCTGCCTTCACTCCAGCGCTACAGTGAGAGCAGTCAGGACTCTAGAGATTGAATGATCAGAAACTTCAGGGAAACTCCGAGGAACCCTCAAGTCCTAGAGCTCAGGGGTGCAGGTGCCATGTGTGCCTTCTGTGTGCCTCAGAGCTCTGCCTTCTTGAGGGCTGTTCCGTCCATCCTCCAGCTGAAAGCAAGCTGCCTGTCACTTGTGGGCCAGGCCTGGTACATGGTCTGGAAACATCCAGCCTGCATTATGGTGCTGCCAGCAGGGATTCTCAGATCTACTCTGTCGCAATGTCTGAGAGAGGTTGTATTGGCTGTGTCCCTTGGGAATGGGTGAGATACTGAGCCCAAGCCACAGCCATTCCAGAGACCATGACTACCTGGGGAAGGGGGGTGGTTCCCAAATACTTGCTCCAAGACTAAGTAGCCCAGGCTGGGCTACCATTCACTTCCCAGAGTACCCTGCCCCATGGGGGTTTGCTGAGACAGAAGCAGGCTGAGAATGAGGGTCTGCTTTAATTACTGCACTCTCCCTCTCCCAAAAGCCTTGGGCAGAAAAGGTCTTTGTGGGTGGCTCAGGGACTGGGAGACCTGAATTGTTGGTGTGGAGAGGCCCCTTTCCTTCTTCCTGCTGTCAAGGCTCTAGGGGTAGAAGGAATCCCAGGTTCCTCCTTGATCCTACTCAGGATTCCCAGCATGTTCTGCTGTTAGGGCTTTGGTTTAAAATGCTATGCATGTTTCTGCATTTAAGCATAGTAGGCTTTAATGACCTTCACTGTGTGAAAAGGCGCCTCCCTCAGCCAGAACCCTCTGAGTAGTTAGAAGGTCAGAAGTAACTTGCTGTGGGATCAGCTCACATGCACACAAGGGTTGGGCAGACTTAGCAGTTTCATGCACTTAGAGCAGGGAGAAGGAAGGCTGGGTGACTGTGCCCATTGAGCTGTTTGGTGTTGGGTGTCAGCCCAAGGAAGCTGGTAACAGGCAGTGTGAGTAGCTGTGCAGACAGATAGCTCCTTCCAGGGTTACTATCTTAGCAAAGGCAGCAAGTGTGCCCAGGGCAAATTGGTTGGAGTAGGGAAGGAGTGGGTTGCTCTGTGCACCCTGTGCTCACACGTGCCCATCTGCAGATTCTTTCCCTTCACAGAGCAAAACTATTGTGAGTCTCGATATCACTTCCTGCACTCCACTGACGGCGAGGGCTGTGCCAACATGCTGGTTGAGTACTCCACTGCCCGAGGCTTCAGAAGTGAGGTGGACATGTTCGTAGCCCAGGCTGTGCTACAGTAAGTGCTCATGAGGACGTTGTGGGGCCTTTGTGCAGTTCACAGCCTGGTGCAGAGACAGCCCTGAGCAGACTGCACAGTGCTGGAGGTCCAAGGCCTCAGACCCAAGGCTGTCTTTTCAGATAGCACAGTATCTGCAGTTGCATTCTGCTGCCCATCCTGCTTAGGAGTCTGCAGCTTGTGTCTGCCCATCCTCGCTGGAGGATTGAGGCACAGCCATAGCTGGTGGGACAGTTTGTCCCCACCTGCCCAAATCAAGAAGGCACCACACCTGGGTTTGTTTTTTAAACTAGGCATTTTAAATTATATTTTTATTTATTTACTTAGTGTATGCAGAGAGGGCACTTGTAGGGACACAGATGCTGTGGTATGCTCGAGTAAAGGTGAGAGGCACCTTGTGGGAATCCTCTCCCTCCACTGTATTGGTTCCAGATTGAATTTATCATTGGGCTTGATAACAAGTGCCTTACCTACTGGGCCATCTCATTTGCTTCTTCAGGCCTCAGCCGCCTCTTCCTAGAGAACAGTGCTCTCCTATGGTCATCCACAAAAATGCCTTGCTGTGTGGATGGTGGCAGGAGGGTCTGCTGTGGGGACTCAGAGCACCTTATTTACTCTTGAGACAGGTTCTCACTATAAAGCCCAGGCGGACCTGCTTCAGCCTTCTGAGTGCTGGAATTGCAGGCATATGGCACCAAAGCCAGTTGTTGTGGTTTTTGCAAAGGAATTGTGTAACATCTCCAGCTCGCCAGCCTGACTCTGGGCGTGTACTGCAGCTGTTGTCTCCCCACTGAAGTACTGGGGACTGTATTTTTCTTGATGGATTTGGGACTGCTGGGGTAACATCCTGGGCAGAGGCCAAGGCTGCCTAGAGCCCAGCATAGCATCAGGGTCAGTTTCTTATTTAGCTGCCTATACCATGTGCTCCTGTGACAGATGCAGGCCAGTGTGGAGAAAGCAGAGGCCATGGTTGATGAGTGCCCACCTCACCCCCATCTCCTAGCTCTTTTGACCTTCAGAGCTGTTCTTCTGAGGCTTAATCCCTTCACCAGTGTGTGGAAGGATTCATGCCCCATGAGCCCCCGGGACTGTGCCTGACCTCCCAGGTGCCCTGCATTAGGCCTGTGGAGACACCAGGTGTCCAGATAGAGCAGGTGCTACTGTCAGGCAAGATCTTGTGTATTGTACTGGCCTCTTATGGGCATCTGTGGAAACCTGAGCACCTGTGGGATTTCACTCATTGGTTATTCTCACATGCAGGTTTCTCTGTTTGAAAAACAAGAACAGTGCACTGGTGGTCTTTACAACGTACACACAGAAGCATCCATCCATTGAGGATGGGCCACCCTTCGTTCAACCTCTGCTCAATTTCATCTGGTTTCTGCTGCTGGCTGTGGACGGGTAAGTGAGCTGGGTGCTGGGTGTTGGGTGTGTTTCTGTGGCCACAGGTCTCACTGGAAGTCATCCTTGGTTCTTACTGCAGTGGCAAGCTGGCTGTGTTCACAGTGCTATGCGAGCAGTATCAGCCGTCCCTTCGGAGGGACCCCATGTACAACGAGGTGAGGTTCTTGCACTGGCCTGAGGCCTCCCCACCTGGGCAGCAGCCTAAAGGAGGGAGTGAAGCGGGCAGCCCCAGCTGGGCCCTGAGGCTGGGCACTGTTCACCTGCTGACCATTGCCCTGCTTCTTTCAGTACCTCGACAGGATTGGACAGCTCTTCTTCGGTGTGCCACCAAAGCAGACATCCTCCTATGGAGGCTTGCTAGGTAAGCCGTGTGGTCTGGTCCCGGACAGGTGGCTCCCCTCAGTCCTTTCTGCCATGTTTCCAGTCTGTCTGCATGGACACAGGTTTCTAACCTGCTGTTAAAGTCTGTGACTCTACAGCTCAGATTGTTCACTGGGCACCACTTGATGGGTCTGAAACCCAGATATGAGCACCTCTTCACCAAGGCGGGGCCAGTGGAATGTAATCCTCTTGTACATTTGAAGTGTCCACTTTTCTTTCCTTTTGCTGGTGCTGGAGGCTCAGGGAGGTCCTTGAACACACTAGACAAGTTCTTTACCACTGACTGCTTCCCCTCCCCAGCCCTTCCAAAAGTTCATGTTTTAAGTAGTAAATCCACTTCAGTGTTCAGAGTTCCATCTCTACTGCTGGCAGGGGTGACTGCAGGCACAGTGCACGACATGAGCTGTACTGTGCCATTATCTGCTGGAGTATGGAGCCTCCGTGCATGTGGTGTGAAGACAAACACCCTGTGTTGTGGAATACAGCTGGATGTTACCATGAACCAAATCCACATGGGCTCTCTGGGCATGGGCTGTGCTCTACTGACTTGGTGTAGACTGTGACAGTGTTTCTCTGGTTTGTTGTTGATGGTTTGTTTTTTGAAACAGGATCTCATATAGTTCTGGCTGGCCTGGAATTTGCTATGTAGATCAGGCTGGCCTTGAACTCCGAGAGACCTCAGCCTTCTGGGTGCTGGGATTAAAGGCATGTTTATCACCATGCCTAGCTGTTGGTAGTGTGTGTTTGTTTGAGACAAGGTCATTACCTGTAACTTGTGTTAGTTTCAAACTCATTTGATCCTCCTGCCTCAGCCTTCTAAACGCTGAGACCATGGTTTGAGCCTACACACCTGGCTTTTCTTATGATGTTTATCTCTTGAGCATGTTGCCTGTGGAGTGTGTGAGCAGGGTTTAGCTGTCTCCAGCAGAGTACTACTGCTTTCTCCTGTCTGAGCCCTCAGTGGCCTGAGCATCTCTTAGGATTTGGCATTTCCAGAAGCATATGCACATATCTTAGTTTGAAATAGCAGTCCAGGGTTGTCAGGATGTGTGCTCATCCATCCATCCCACAGAGTTTTAGAGCCAGCAGCTCCCTTTCCCCCCAGAAATGCCACCAGGGTACCTAAGGGGCCACAGGGAAGTGCAAGCAGAAGAGCATATACCTCCTCACACCCAAACATCCTGGCAGAACACCCATTGTCTCTGCCACTCTCAGGGATAGAGGGTTGGCAGATATATAGTCAGTGTAAGTCCCGTGTATTTGAGATGTGCACACAAGAGGTGGTTGTGAGTGTCTCAGATGTGGCCTTGAGGCTCTGGTCTGCATGCTGTGCAGATTTCTCTGGTAGCCGTGGGACTTGGGCTGCTCCTTCATGACTACCAGATTCCACTACTGATTTAGGTTTGGGGTCTGTCTTGCGCCATCACTAGTCATCAGGGACATTCCTAGTATGGCCTCCAAGAGCTGTTGCCATCTGGGCCTCTGGTCTGTTTTTTCCTACAAAGCATGGCGACCTGGACATCAAGCTCATCTGGGGAGGTGGAGCTTCCAGAGCAGCACTGTCTCTGGGCATTGACAACAAATGGCTGTGTGTCTTCCTCTAGGCAATCCACTTGAATGTGGGGACCTGGGCAGTGGGCTCCTTGGGGAGGTTGGGCTTCCAGGGCAGCACTAACTTTGTGCATTAACCATCACTGGCCGGTATCTCCCTCTAGGGAACCTGCTAAGCAGCCTCATGGGCTCCTCAGAGCAGGAGGAGGGGGAAGAGAGCCAGGATGACAGCAGCCCCATCGAGCTGGATTGAAGCTGCCTGGCCAGCGTGGAGATGCCCATGGCCGGCACCGCTGGGATGGATTCAGTGCTAGGCTGGGCACGAGGCCCCTTACCAGTGGGCTTCTGCTCTGTGGCTGGAGGAGCCGCCTGTGCAGTCTGTCCCTATTTATGTATGGTGGCTGAGGGCTGTGTGGCCAGGACCAAGAGCAAGGCTCAGCTCCTGCTGGCCAACCGTGTTCCTTCAGATCACCCACAATAAAGCGCAGGCCTTGCTGCAGCACCCCGCTGCCATCCTTGTCTCTGGTTCCTTGGGGAGGGCTGCAGGGTGACAGGCAGCCTGGCGTCAGCGACTGGTATCCCTTCTCCTGTGTCCAGTGCAGCCATGGCATGCCAGAGGATTGGTGGCCACTGCTGTGAGCCAGGCAGGATCCTGAGTCCTGCAGATGAGATCGGGTTTCTTGTTTGTTTGAATTTTGTTTGGACACAGTGTCGTTTTGCAATCATGGTGAGCTTCCCAGGGACAGTGCACATATGCTGTGGTGGCTAGACTCCTTGGAGGTCACAAGCAGCTGGCTAGGGCGATGTCCTGTCGTCTGTAGGGCTGTGGCCCCAGCTGTAGTCTGTGGGCTCGTCCGTTCAAGCTGCAGCCCTGCTGGTCCCCATGAGCCTCACACTGCTGCTCTGGAGATATTTTTAAAGGGTGCCGTAGATTTTCATGTCCTTCATGTTGCAGTATTTATTTTTACTGGGTGAGGGATTTTTCAACCTAATGTTTTAGGACTTAACCAAATAACCAGTCCAGGAATGAGCAAACCCATCCATTACCACAGATAATATCCACACTACCCGTCTGATTATAAAGGGAGACACTTTATTTTTTCACAATTAAAATAGAGTTGTAGATTAATACACCTCTATCTTGCATGGGAAGGAGGGAAATACGCGTTATTTACTGTAAAAAAAAATGGAATTTAAAGGAAGGCTTGTGTCACCTGTTGACTATAAATAAATCCTTTCTACTGGGCTTTGCAGTAGTCCTTTCTGGGTGAGCTCTGGGCTGGGCATGGGGCTGGCTTTGGGCTTGGCATTCGGCCCCCATCTATGGGTGTTGAGGCCTTGGGCAGGGTGGGAGTGGCTATATGTCTAGGCTGGACCTGGCAAGCTCTGGAGGAAGCACACCCTGTGCGATCTATGCCATTTCCCTGTGCATCCAGGCTTCTGTGTCCACCAGAGTGGCCAGTGTTAATGTCAGCTGTGTCCAAATTCACTGGTTGGGATTCAGAAATAAATCATTTTATTGAAATATCTCAGCTTCAGGGAGCAAGAGGGGTAACTGGTACACGGAGGGCTGAGTGCAGGGGTGACATACACATAGGGAGGCCCTAAAAGGTGGGATGTAGTTGGGCACAGCCACAGGATGGAAGCCATAGCCTGTTGAGCACAGGACAAATCTGCCCTTATTCTTCTATGACGCTTGCAGGATCATGAATTGGAGTCCATGTCATTGATGTATTTTGGAACAGAACAAAATTCAGATTTTGTCTATGTGTAAAGTTGGCTAGGATTAACCCTAGCTGAGTACAGAGGAAAGCTGGCATTTGTGTAGAAACATGAGAAATGCATGGGAGCGTCCCCACAGTGTCCCTTACACATGTAGTGCTCCCCACACACCAGAGAGCCCCTTACACACACATACTGTTTGTTCACACATCCCAGTGTCCCTTACATACACACTGCTCACACACAGTGCCCCTTACCCACACATACAGTGCCTCCTCACACCCCAGTGTCTCTATAACACATAATGCCCCTTCTACATGCATTCCATTCCTCAGGATTTCATGGCAGCAGTTGACTGTGCTATTTGCATGCCTATCACTGTTAGCAGGTGAGACACCATCATCCTCTTAGCCCTTGTGCAGGCTGGGTCCTGGCTGAGCTGTGCTCCATCACCCCTTGCTGAAAGATGTTTAAGGATACAGCGACTTTTCTTGAGTTGCCAGTTTCCCGTCTAGTGAAAAATCTTCCCCACTGATTATGTCATTCTGTGGTTACTTGAACAAATGTCAAGGTGGCCAGTGTTTGTAGTATACATTGGTATCTACATGCAGAAGTCTCTGGACAGGCCCATCAGTAAGGTGACACTAATGAACCTGTTGGTCCTGGTGGGGGGAAGGGAGGGGACCCTGGGATGTCATCACTAGCCCAGCTGCTATGAGGACCCTAACCAGCTTGGGAGGCCTTAGCAGTGGGAGAAGGGCAGCGGCAGAGTGCCTGCCTAATATGTTCAGGGGCTCCAGGTTCCTTGCGCAGTGCCACATGCAAACACAGTTCTAAGTGGGAGAACAAGAGAGGGCTGAGGGGACCCAGCTGAAGCATGTGGTACACACCTAGACTAAACACTCTAGACTTGACCAAGACTGAGCAGTCTTAGCCAAAGATGCCTGCTGGGCTGAGCATTCCTGCAAGCTGGGTGACTAGGCACTTGCCAGGAGTGTGCAACCTAGGGTCTGTCACAGCCCACAAAGGTTAGCAAATACGGGCAGCAGTGGCCTAGGAGGGATCTCTGTGTATAGGCTATGGTAGGGGAGCCCAGGGACCCTGCTGCTGTTGGACAGTCCAGGGGCTGGGCCTTCCTGGAACTGGAACACACACTGCATAGTGGCTGGGGACTGATAGGACACAGGTTGCAGAGTCAGGCCATCTCGGTCTCAGGCCTGCAATGGAAGTGACATGGTTCTTCTCATGTCCCTTACTGCCCAAAGGGAGGCTGCCAGAGTAAGGGGTTGCCAACCCTCTCATTCCCCACTTTAGTCACCAACACACAGAAGGGACCACGCCAGAGCCAAACTTTATTCCAGGGGACATAACACAGGGCAGCAGAAGCCCAACTAAGGACCCCTCCCCCACCTCCCTGGGGTGCAGCTTTGGCTAGGACCAGGTCATTCACAGATGTGTCCCCCCACTAATGTTCCCCAGCTGTCCAGCGGCCAGGACCTGCCCTTTGGGGGTCCCATAGAAGGGAACCCAGCTAATGGGGTGGCCAGAGGGCAGCAGGGGAAATAAATACAGGTGGCTTTAACTACTGGCCTGCCAGCAGCAATCAGGGCTGGGGGCAGCCACTCCTGCCCATGGCCACCTCTTGGTTTGGGCTCTCGTTCATCTAGGGCTCAAAGACTGTGAGGTCAGGCCAAGGGCATGTGTTACAAAGCAGGGACAGCACCGAACTGGGCACTGCTGCCCAAAAGCAGATGGGGGGACCTCCCTGGCTCCCAGAGAAACCGCTGCTGGGCTCCATGCACAGCACCCTGCAGGCTCCCTCCCAGCTGCCCCAGCCAGCTGTCCCAAGGGCACTAGGTGCTCCAAGTGGATGGGCCCAGGGCCTGTGCACACAGTTCTCTTGGGGGAAAACCACCCCCAGTGCCCTAGCTGGGTCAGCCCTAGGGAAGGAGAGCTGACCCCTGACCTTTGATCCCTGACTGACACACAGCAGGTGCTCAATAAATACTTGTTGAGGTGGGGGAGGGAAGGGGAGGCATGCGGCATGTCCCAGAGTGAGTCCCCAGCAGCCAGGCCAGCCCAATGCCCCAGCTGTCCATGGCTGTCCATAGCAGCCCAGCACCGAGTCCTGCCTTGAGGCCAAGATCCCCTCAGGCCAGGAGAGTTAGTAGGGGCCTGCTCAAGTGGGGAGGCAGGGCTTCCAGCAGCAGGAAGGGGGGTGGGTCAGCTGGGCGTGGCTAGGAGCAGCATGACAGGGCCAGGGTCAGGGGAGGCCCAGAGTCAAGTCTGCCTTCAACTTCAATGAGGTTCTGAAGAAATGCCTGTCCAACGGGCTTGCCTGAGCCCCACCTGGCCATGCCTGGGCTGTACCGAGGAGCAGGGTGTGGGCCAGGAGGCTGGGCTCTCTTATTGTCCAATGCCACCTGTCCAGCCATGTGAATGCAGAATCCTGGGGCCTCCGGGCTCTCTTCTTAGGGTTTATGCTTGAAGTGGGCTTCCACTAGAAACAGGAACGGTCCAACCTTGGAAGCTGCCAGCTCACTCAACCTCCCTCCACAGGCCTCAGCTTCCCCTCCACAGCCTGCCTGGGGTTCAGGGTGCAGACACAGAGCCACACCTCACTAGGGACCTTCACCCATGCCCCTTCCAACACCTTCCTGCCCCACGCCTACACCTCTCACCTGCGTACTCCTGAGGCAGCATGGGCCTGTCCACCACCTTCTGGAAGGCTGCAATCCATTCCCGCTGATCTGCCTCCGTCTCACAGGTGAACAGAAATTTGCGGTCAGGGGTGACAATAGTGATGCCATGGGGCCAGTGGTGGCCCTGGGTAGATGGCGGGAGTCCCTCCAGCACCGTGTAACCACTTTCCTTGCTACCAATGAAGACCTCCCCTCGGGCAAAGGCATCCTGTGGGTGAGCAGAGGCAGGGGCATGAGGGGGGGACCCCAGGCTGTCCTCCCTGGTTCCTCTCCAAGGCTAGCCAGGTAAGGCCCTAGAATCTAGGACCCTGTAGAATCCCAGCCCCATCCTCTCACAGGTCAGTCAGGACACTAGAGCCAGACCTTCCTTACCAGGGGGTCTTTGAAGTACATGAGCCTCCGGTCATCCATGGTAAACCAGCGCTTCCTGAAGCCTTCTGTCTGCTGTGGGTCAGGGAGTATAGGGAGCAGTCAGCAGGCCCAAGGTATACCTCTGCCCCAACTGAGTGCTACTCAGCACCCAGAGGCCAGAGCCTCACAGGGCCCCCCTCCTGCCAGCCGGTATGTGAGGGGCCCTAGTCATTCCTGAGACCCAAGTTAGGGTCCAGATCTTGAATGTACTCTATTACCATGTTGCAGAAATAGATGTGACAGCCCCTACTGAAGAGGGGCCTCATGGCAGGAGGCTCAAGCTGACCTAAGCCCTAGTACATGCAACCAAGTCATTAGTCTGGAATCCTTGGTCCTCATCCCAGCACCAGAGCACAGACATGGGAACTCAAGGACCACCCTGAGGCTCAAGGCAACAGGACAGAGTGACCAGTCCCAGGATACTTGGGATACACCTGGGAAAAGACTGGCACTCCATCTGTGCCCAGTGAGTTCAGTGAACCAACACACACACAAAGAGTGACCCTCAGACCTCCCTCAGCCAGCCACCCAGGCTGATCCCAAGCAACCCCAGACAGACAGAAGCAAGATGGCTGACCTTAAGCAGGCCTCAGAAGCCTGCTGCTTAGCACCTACCTTGGGACCTGTCTTCTCCATGTAGCCTTCCTTCAGGTAGTTCCTAGAGAGCTTGGGCACCAGCTGGGGTAGAACAGATGACGGTGAGGCCCACCCTGTGCCATCCCCTGGACCATGCACCCAGCATGGCATGACCCCTGTAGCTGGGTTCCAACTCCAGAATGAAGAACTGCAGTCAACCCTGGTACCTTTCTAGGGGCCTACGTAGCTATGCCCCTGGTCAATCCTATGACCCAACTTCGAGGGCTACCTCCCCACTCCCCCACCCAGAAGGTGACTCTGGGCCAGTCACTCACATCTGCATCACTGGCTCCTGGGAAAGCCACCTGCAGGTAGTGGAAGCGTGCTGCTCGCAGTGCATTGAACCAGTCCACGATCTCCTGAGGGCCGAAGCTGTGGTGAGTGGCGACTCCCGAGCCTCTGTTTCCTCCACAGACCCCTCAGCTGGGCTGGCACTCTGAGCAGCCTCACTGAAGGATGGGACGAACCCCCATTGCCTACCCCTCATTATGCCAAAATGGGGCAGTCTGGTGACCAGGATCAGGGAACAGGTTGAGGCAGGGGACTGAATGTTGTTGGCATCTGAGCTCCGCACATCACAGATACCTCTCTGTACCCAGCTCTTTTCCCTGCTGGTCCCCTCTCAGATCCTGCACACATCTGGGGTCTCCCAGTCCTGCCAGATTCACAGTGCCCTCGAGCTGTGACCATGTCCTTAGCTTTCTGCCACTCTGCACCCCACCTGTCTCACTCAGAACCTGTCCATTTTTGTCTTCACAGACAGTCAGAGCCCAGGTTCTATCACCTGTACCTCTTCCCTGGCCCACTGGGCTTCTTCTTGGTGGCTCAAGACACGAGCTTTCACAGCCAGCTCACAGCCCCACCCACAACTGGCCCTACACACTTCCTCGTTCAATCCCACCCCCTCCACCTGTGAAAGTGGTTGACAGACCTCCTCCGTACTCATCTATCTGTCTTGCCCTTCCTGTGCTGTCCACCCCATGCTGTGGGACAGACCCGAAGCCTCCCTCTGCTTGTAATGGCTCACACTAAACCCAACATCAGCCCTCCCAAACCCTCAGCTTTTGGGAAGCAGCCTTCTCCCTCCACAGGTGACCCAGGGCACCACAAATTCAGCCTTGGGCCTGTCCATTGCTCCCACCTATTCTACCATGCCCCAGGCTCCTTCTCCCTCCCGGTTCACAGTAGAATGTATGCTTTGCAAGCATGAAAACCTGAGTTTCAGCTCCAGAACATATGTCAAAGCCTGGTATGAGGACATGTGCTTATAATCCCAGCACTGGGAGGGGGGATAGGCAGGAGATCTCCCGGGGCTTGATGCCCAGTCAGCCTGGTTTAACCAGTTAAATCCAGGGCAATGGGAGACCTTGCGTCAAAAAACAAAAACAAACAACAGAAAGGTAGGGCTAGGCAGATGGCTCAGTGGGTAAGGTGCATTTAGAATTGAATTTAAATCCCCAGAACCCATGTAAAGCCAGACACAGTAGAACCAGATGCCTGTAATTCCAGTGCAAGATGGGAGGAGGCAGAATTCCTACAAGTCCTCAGGCCAGGTAGCCTGGCAGGCACAGTGGTGAACAACGAGACCCTGTCTCAAATGAGGTGGAAAATGAAGATGGATACCCAAGCTTGTACTCTGACCTCCACACGCACCAAGTGGTACACTGCACTCACATATAGTGTATACACACACACACACACACACACACACACACACACACACACACACACACACACACGGCTTTAAAAACTGGAACTTGACACTCTCCCTGCAGCACCCCCACAGCACCCTAGAACCTGTACCTAGGTAGGCTCTCACTTCCTCCTGTACAGGCCTTTTCATACACTCCTCTGCTCTTTGGAACATTATCTTCCCCGTCACATGCTCTCCAGTTATTGTAGTTGGGGTTCTAGTCCCCTGATGTCTCTGCCCTCCCCTGGAATGCTCAAGGGTAGAGCATGTTAACAGGGGCTCAGCACAGCAAGTGCCACAGCTGTTCTTGGAGAGTGGAAGGGATGCTGGGGTCCTCACTGTGGAAGACCATAGTGTCTTAGTGGTGGGAAGTCCCTCATGTCCTTCCAAGGAGCATAAGGTGGAGACCTGTGGTAAAATGACTCCTCTCACACCCCAGGCCAGGTCTTAGGTCTTATTGGAACCAGCTAGCACCACTTGAGATTTTTTTCCCCTTTTCTGAGACAGGGCCTTACTGTGTATCCCTGACTGGCTTGGAACTCACTATGTAGACTAGGATGACCTCAAACTCAAAGAGATCCACCTGCCTCTGCCTCCTGAGTGCTAGAATCAAAGTCAGCCTATGTTTGAGAGACTTTTGATTATTTGTTTTTCGAGACAGGGTTTCTCTGTGTAGTTTTGGAACCTATCCTGGAACTCACTCTGTAGAACAGGCTGGCCTCGAACTCACAGAGATCCACCTGCCTCTGCCTCCCAAATGCAGGGATTAAAGGCGTGCAGCACCACCAACCGGCTGTACCTATACACTTATGTACCCACACATGAAAAAACATACACGTGCCACAACATTTAAAAAAAAAAAGGCAATAAAGAAAAACATATGAATGGAGATAAATGAGTGTGAGAAGGGGGTCTCAGTACTAACAGCTGAAAGACAGGACTCCCAGAAAGAGAATGGAGGCCGGGCCGTGGTGGCTCACGCCTTTAATCCCAGCACTCAGGAGGCAGAGGCAGGCGGATATCTGTGAGTTCGAGACCAGCCTGGTCTACAAGAGCTAGTTCCATGACAGCCTCCAAAGCCACAGAGAAATCCTGTCTCAAAAAAACCCAAATAAATAAATAAATAAGAAAAAGAATGGAAAGAAGGGAAGAAATCATTAAAGAAAAACCCACTGGCCTTATGGACATGAGCCACTAGGCAAAAGAGCAGAGGCTGGGAAAATCCTAGCCTGAAAATCCAGAGAAAGGGTCTCAGACCACTTGCCTCCTAAACACATCTTCTCAGAAAGCTAGTGCAGGGTGTATTCCAGCCAAAATAGGGCATAAAGCAGCACAGACTGGACCAAGACAGGGAAGGAAAGGGTGAGGTCCAAAACAGTCCATCCATGTCCCTTGATGTTCAGACAGCTCTCGAGCTTGGGTGGACACAGGCCACTACAGGTAGACATGGCTGTTTATCACAGGTAACTGAGACAGTGTACTGGATGGGGGTTTCAGACTGCACTAGTGTTTTTATGTAGTCACTGGACACAGATCCTGAACATGACATGAATAAATACCTCACAAGTATGATGGCACAAGGGAACAACAGTAGGGGAGACCTTTAATTTCCCAGGGGTCATCAGACAGCATTTTAGAGACCTGTGGCAACTTCCCAAGGGATCAGCACAAACTCCAGCTTCCTAAGCCTCGAGGAGACACTCAGCCCTGAAAACACACACACACACACACACACACACACACACACACACACACACACACACACACACACACACACACACACACACACGCGCGCGCGCACTTTGATGAAGTGCACGGGTTCCCTCTGCCTCTAAGTCCCGCTGTAAATGGAAGTATAGACTCTAGGGTCTTTGCCTATAGAGATGGTTGCAGCATGGAGGTCAAGGCTGGATTAGTGCCCCACCTCCCACCCCACACCTAGTGGTGCCCACCTTGCCATCTTCATGGTAGATAAAGATGTTACGTGTGCTGTTGTCCTTCAAGTAGGTGACCTGCAGGCCATGGGGGTGACCAATCTTGGCTGGCTGGAAGGTAGCATTCAGTTGCTCAATCTTCATGACAGCCTTAGGCTCCTTGGCCTGTGAAGGAAGGTTAGTTGGAACCCCAGACAGCAGCCACTGTCCAAACAAGGGAGTCTAGCAGTGCCCTTGCTGTGTAGCCGTAGGCAAGTTCCTTAACCTTTCTGACCCTCAGATTCCTAACCTGTGAATGGAAGGTAAATTTCTACTTCCTTGAGTGATGGGGAACTAAATAACATCTGCAGGGAACACTTGGTATCTGGGTACACTTCCCCCTCATCTGTGACCCTTCATGTTCTCTGTCCTACCCTGGCCCAATTCTTGCTTGCCTGTGATCTGGAGCTTGCAATCTAGGACTGTTCACCAAGACCCCAGGATCCTACCTATTGTTTACTTTTCCCAGACGAGGCCACCCAAGTCATCTTCAGGCAAGGAAGGTCTTTCTGTGGGCCTGGCTGGCTCCAGGGAGCTGTGTGATAGCCCCAGTCCTGTCCTTCAGCTAGATCTCAAGTCAGGTCACTTTTCCAAGAATGTGTTCTAGTGTCCTTTGCCACAGAAGGTGGACCCTTCTTGGTGTCAAGGGTATCAGGAAAAAGGGTCACTATGTCCTTAGCTGTGTGGCCCCAGGAAGGTTGCTATATATCTCTGCCATATACAAGGCAGGTGAGGAAGCGGCCATCTTGGATGACAGCACCACAGAGCTTAACTCCCTCTCAGGCAGCCACACCTCACCTTCTATCCCTTTGTCCAGCTAGCTCCACAGCAAGGCTGCAGCCATCCACCTCCAGGTGGGCCCCTCCCCACAACCACCCAGGTGACCTAGAGCCAAGATCTTCACACACCCCTCAGGCATTATCCCTGACTGTTCCTGGGAGCATCCACCAGGGGGAGCCTCATGTTTCCCAAGACCATTCCCAGCAGGTCCACACCAGGCCTGGCTCCTGGAGGCTTCAGGAAGGGACAGGGGTCAGTCCTGGATGGGGGGTTGGGCGGGTTAGTGTGTGGGTGCATACACATAAGGCATTTCCCCATGGGGAGCCATCACGAGGGATTCTCCTTGGAAGACTGATGGAAATGATGGAAGACAGCCATACTCCTGAAGGGCTTATATACAACCCTGCAGACCCAGGGGAGGCCAGGACCCCACGTGGGAAGGTCACCCTTCGCTCCATGCCAGGCTCACATCGTTTTTGTTGAAGTATTTCAGGGCACCCTCTCGTTCCGTCAATACAAACTTCCGGCTTAAGAACTGTCCATTGTCCCGGCCACGCTTCCAGAGAAGGCCCTCACGGTATCCTGGGGAAGAGAAAAACAGTCAAGGAGCTTCCACCTAGACCAATCTGTCCCTATCCTAGGGGCCCTCCACTGTGGTGTAGACACAGGTGAGGCTGCCTGTCTGCCCTGCCACTGGCCTGAAGTCCACTGCTCAGAGACACGTTGATGTTCCAGTCAGACCACAGGTTCTGGGGCTCAGACCACCTTTGCCCACTCAGATCCTGTCACCTAGGCAAGCCACCTAAGAGGTAGGACCTAGGGGAAATAGTTGGGGACATTGGGTTTGAGACAGTCCAGGACTGCCAGGTGGGTCTAGGGCATGAGAAGGAGCAGAAACAGATTGATGCCAGGGGCCAGAAGGATCCTCCCAGAGCCCTACGATGATGATGCTGAGGTGGCTAGCTCTGGGGACCCTGGGACAGTTCTGCCCCGGGGCAATTATAAGCTCCTTCACTGTTGGCGAAAACAGGCACCTCAGAAGATCCTGCCTCCCTGGTGCCCTCAGTTCCCTTCATATTGCCCAGCTTTGCTGTGTTGGGCAGGTCCATCCACCTACAAGGAGATGACATCATGGGCTTTTTGCAGCCCGCTGCCCCGCCCCCCTTCATGGTGCTACATTGGCGTTTGCTGGCGAGTTGCTGGGGCATGCCTGCATTGCTTGAAGCTTCTGGCTCTTGCAAGCCATCCTGCAGGTGGGCATGCACCTAGTGGCCATTTCTCTTGGGTGGCCATGAGCTTTGCTATCTCCCTCTTTGCTAGGTATCAGAGTGGTTTTCTTAGGCAAAGAGGGTCCTGGAAAATCTTGTCTGTCAGCAATGTGTTCAAGGGTGGGCCTACAGCTCCTGCGACACGATATCCAGTCAGCCAGACCCTGACAGCCAGGCCAGCTCGATCCTGGCCATTAAACTCCCTTTCCCCAAGTATCTCCTCCTTTGCCTGTTGTCTGCTGTCCGGCAGCCCTGTCCCTGTCACCAAACACAAGGGGCTATTTTCTGTGCTCTCTGAGACATATGGCCATAAAAAAGTCAGCAGCCTGGCGTCAGGGAGGGGGCAGCTGGCGCCCTTGAGACTATCAGTCTCAGGGCGTGCCAGAAAGGGCCTGCTCCCTCCCCCAGCTTCTCAAGGGACAGGGCCTCTCTGAAGCTATGGAATGGCTGATGTGCCTTGCGTCTCTTCCTTGTCATAGCCTCAGCAAGCAAGTCTCTTCTGTTCTTGGATACTGGGCCACCAACATGTCCCACTAGGCCAGGCAGGACCCACTTAGACTGTTGACTGACTCGTTGCACACCTAGCCTAGATGGGTAATAAGTAAGCTTGGCCTTCCTTCGGCTTTAGAGCCCAGATTCTCTAGGCTTGAATAGCTGAACATGTAATCCAGAAGTGGGGTGCCGAGGGGTGGCAAAACTTGGTGTAGCAGCTCCCCACCCCCACACCCTCCAGAACCTTCCTTCCAGCCATGTTTTTATAGCTAGTACCAAGGAGCCAGTAGCAACAAGCCTCTAGCCTGCTGTTCCCATAGTTGCCAGCAGATGGCAGGAGCACATCAGGAGGCATCCCTGGTCTAGCCCTGCCAGAGTCCAGACCTTTCTCAGAGCTCTGCTTCCTTCTTGGTACCATGGGGATCTGGCCAGCTAAGGGCTGAAAGGGAGTAAATCTTTGTCCAGCCCCATTGGCCTGCTTGGATGGCCCCTGCCCACCCCAGCCCAGCAGTCCAGCCAGGCTACCCTTCTGGGCACACTTGAGACCGGGTAGAATCAGGAGTGTCCAACCATTCTCCCTGAAAGAACAAGCTGGCCCTGAGGCAGAGGCTGGGAAGTTCAGTCAGCATTAATTAGATACCTATGGTTTAGACTGGGACCACCTGCAGAGGATGGGGAGAATTGGGCCACATTCAACAGGGATTGCTTCTAAGGTAGGCACAGTACACACACACACACACACACACACACACACACACACACACACACACACACACACACAGAGGGGCTCAGTATCACACATCCTCATGAGGAGGAAGTCACCATTTCCTGGCCATCACAGATGAAGCCGACCTTCCTCAGGGTGATAACACAGAGCTGTGGGCCCTTCTGCAAGGCTGTGGCCATACAATGGCATGGCCAGTCGGCAAACAGCCTGGAGGTTTCTTTCTGTTTTTGAGTCAGGGGTTGGGAGGTGTCTCACTATGTAGCCCAGGCTGGCCTTGCATTCAAGATCCTCCTTCCTCAGCCTGTGGAGTGCTGGGGTGACAAGTGTGTACCACGCGTACCACACCTTATCTGGGGGCTTCACTCTTTTGTTTTTTGTTTTGGTTTTGGTTTTTCGAGACAGGGTTTCTCTGTGTAGTTTTGGAGCCTATCCTGGAACTTGCTCTGTGGACCAGGCTGGCCTTGAACTCACAGAGATCCACTTGCTGATGACTCTCAAGCGCTGGGATTAAAGGCGTGCATCACCACTACCCGGCATTTTGTTTGTTTGTTTGTTTATTGAGAGAGGGTTTCTGTGTGTAGCCCTGCTATCCTGGGACTCATTCTGTAGACCTGACTGGCCTTAAACTCAGAGATAAACCTTCCTCTGCCTCTCAAGTGCTAGGATTAAAGGTGTGTGTCACCACCCCAGGTTTGGGGGTTTCACTCTTGATCCTCACAAACCGGAAAGAACCAGATGTTCCTCAGTTGTGGGACATTTAAGTAACTGTGGTGTCCTGTGTGCCAGGCAGATGGCTATGCTACCCACAGGATGAGCTCCAAGCAGCAAAGCATGTAGGATAGAGGCTAGGCCCTGAGGCTCACTGCACTGCGCATCTCCACGCGGTACACAGGCAAACTGGGTTGCAGGGGCGGGGGAGGGCACTGCCGCATCTTCTGCACTCACATAGTTTCATAACCTGCAAGCTCCAAGAACTGCATTTCAAACAGAATATGCAAAGTGTATGTAAATTGTGCAGTAAATATGTAAACTGTGCATTTGTGTTTAATTCAGGGCAATGAGCACATGGTCTTGCTAGGAGTGTGACAGGAAGCTGGCTAAGGTGTGAGCCAGGTGGGTGTTCCACACCCAGGACTGCTGTGGGACGCTCTTGAGTGGGAGAGACATCCATGTCATCTGACCTCTCCCACTGGGGTATTACCAATGGAAGGTCGGGCACAGAGCCAGGCCTCAGAGGCACCAGAGAAACTGAGGCTCCATAACTTTACCCAAACTGGGCCAATCACACTCAGCTTCTGGCCTTGGGCTTCTGCTGGCAACCATACCCATCAGAAGTGTAGCTACAGAAGTGTAGCATCTGACGCCCTCTTCTGGCTTCCACAGACATTGCACTCATGTGTTGCATAGACATACATGCAGGCAAACACATCCCGGGGGGCACAGACTCTTGAGTGTTCTCAGGGCTCACCTTCTCCCTGACCACTGCTCTGGCCACTCAGGCTGTCCTGAAGTTCTCTGGGCCCCTTCTGCACCACTAAGAGAGGCCAAGAGCAGGCTTCTGTGTGTGCAGGTGCAGATTCTGACTTGCCAGCCTGTGCCACCTCACAGGGACACTCCAATTCCAAGGAGGACAGAGGGGCCATGTGGGTGACAGGGGCTGAGACCAGAGTTTGTGAGCCTCTGTGCTTCATGTGCCTGCAGGGCCTCCTTGGCATACCTGGCCCCCAATCGGCCTGCTCCTAGGGAACCTTGTTTCCATTTTAGGAACTCGGGTCCCAGCAGCAGGTGGGCAGCAGGTGACCACCATCCACTCAGTCCTTATTGCTACTTCCTGTCTTGGCTTTAGGAACAGCTCCCATTCCTCCCCCTCTGTGTCTCCTCAGGTCTTTCCTCTCTGACTGGCTACACCAGGAAGGCTTCCACAGCTCTCTGCACTGGCTCAGTTGGGCTCCCTGACCTAAGGTGGGTCAGGCAGCATCCTCCTTCAAGACAAAGTGATGCCTCTTGAGTATGGCTTCTTTAGGGTTCCACACCATGTGTCCCCAGTATGCAATGCTCTGGCTTGAAGGTGACCTTGATGTTCTGGTCATAGGGACCCTTCAATGTGAGTATCCCATGTTCCTTCCTGGTTATTTCTTTGTTTGCTCAGTAGCTAGCAGAGCACAGCCTTGTGGGGAGGGGGCGCTGTGCGGCCAGCCCGTGACTCTAGGCACTGAAGCTCTGAGCTACATCCCATCTTGTACATAAGTGATCGGTCCCCTGGAGATACTGTTCACAGAGCCACACAGCGGCCAATGGGAAGCTCTGAAACAGGACTTTGCCAGCTGGTCTCAGATAGGGTGGCAGGGCACCCTCACTGCCACCCCTCCCTGGGCCTCAGTTTCCTCATCTTCTAAAGGGTCAGGACTGAGGTGAAGCTAAAGGAGACAAGCTGGTCCCTGTGATCCAGCAAAGCCATCACACCTGCCTACTGAACTCAGTAGCTGAGGCATGGGACGCCAGAGAGGCCTGGTACTTGTTGGCAGGCTGGTTGACCTTGCCAGTGACCCCCTCATGTGGAGCCCATCACAGATCCATGGGCACACTACAGGCACCAAACATTGAGGCTTACACATGGGACAAGCCTACCCCACAAGCCAGGAAATGGAGCTACCTGAGTCCAGGGATGCCCTACCCAGCTTCCACCATCACTTCAAAGGATCTGACCCCTAACCTTATCAGCCACCCCGGGATGCCTCACCCTGGCCATGTGTCCAACACATGTCATGATTTAATGATTGCTCCAAGCACACTGGATTTACCACACAAGGAGAAACTGAGGCCAGGCAGAGCTCTGCCACTCAGAGAGCCTCACCTCTCTCCCTCCTTATTTGCACAGTGACATAGGACAAAGGTCAGCGAGGCAAAGCACTGAGATGTCCCTGCCTGGCACAATCAGGCATCCAGTGGAGGGAAAGGAGCAGCTCCTGAAGGGACCCAGGCAGGAAGCCATGTCTATTGGAGGGAGATGGTGGCCTGGTCCTGGACAACAAAGGCCATTGTCTGCATGCCCTGTCTCCCACCCTACCCTGTGAAAGGCAGCCATTGAGCATTGAGGCTTGGTTGGAGGCTGGACAGTCAGGGACAGGAACCAGGGCAGCTGTCACCCAGTCACCTACAGGGCAATGCTGGGGAGGGGCCGGTATAAAGCAAGGTGAACTCAGGTGTGAGGGCACACCCACAACCCTGACATCTCCACATTTCAGAGGAGAGTTTAGGAACTCCAGCCAACTGTGACCTTGGCTGAGGGATGACACACAGAGAAGTGTGTGGCAGGTCCTATGGTCACATGGCTCCATGCAATGCATGTCCCTGTTGAGGGACAAGCACGTCTGTAACCCATGACAAACCCTCAAAGTCTTGAACCCCCCCAGACATTGCAAGGTCCAGGCCACTCACACAGAGGCTCGCCTCCACCTGCTGCTTCCTTAGCCACACAGCCAGCCCAGGCATTGGAAAGGATGGCCAGGACATGGGGTTCTTGACCCAGCAGCCCCTGACACTGGTAGGACAGGAAATGTGATGGGGGTTTTAAGTGAGCCACTGGTCTGGAACTCCAGGGGCTGCCCCTCTTCCTCTGGCCCTGGATGACACTACCCGAAGACCTCTCCCAAGCCCAATTCCAGGGGAGCATGTGCTTAAGTCCCCATGTCTACCCTGCTCAGCCCGCTGCCCCTGTAGGGAGGAGACAGCCAGTTATCCAGGTGACTCCATGGACCCAAGAATGTCATCCTGGAAGAGATGTTTGGTCTCATTCTACAGGACTCTTGTGCCAGGCCTGAATAAGAGACAGACTTGATGTCAGCAGACACCTCAGTGGCAGGGACTCTGCCGTCCAGTACCTCCCGGTCTCCAGAACAACAAAAATAGCAGGGTAGTGGCTTTAATCCCAGTGCTCGGGAGGCAGAGGCAGGCAGATCTCTGTGAGTTTGAGGCCAGCCTGGTCTACAGAGTGAGTTCCCGGACAGGCTCCAAAGCTACAGAGAAACCCTGGCTTGAAAAACCCAGAGAGAGAGAGGGGGGGGAGAGAGAGAAAGAGAGCGAGAGAGCGAGAGAGCAAGAGAGAAAGAGAGAGAGAGAGAGAGAGAGAGAGAGAGAGAGAGAGAGAGAGAGAGAGAGGCGAAATCTACAAAAATAGTATAGGCTCCACTGTGGCTGAGCACCATGCTCTGTGACAGAAGTCTGGCACAGAAGGTCACTCATCGCGTCCAAGCTGGTGAACAGCAGGGAAAGAGAGGAGCAGAAGGTGGCGGCTGCTGGCATAAGGAGGCTGCTGCACAGCACGGTCGCGAAACAGGGACAGGGTCTCAGCCCTGGGGTGCAAGTATCTGGAATAGGCCTGGTGTTGTGCAATGAGGAGTGTGCTGGGTGGGGCTGGTCTGTGACAAGGGTGTTTCCCCATACAGACTTCACACAGATGACCCCTTGGCCTTCTGCTTCCATGGGGGGGGGGGTGGATCGGATGTTGTCCCTGATGATGTCCCTGTGGCTCCTTGAGCATTGTGGAGGAAACTGTGGTCAATGTCCTTGTTCAGTGTCCGTATTGACACACAGTACAGGATACTCCTTGGTGTCTAGTGTGAATGTCTCCACCCTGTCCTCCATCTCTCTCAGCCCCAGCACACTAACTCTTGAGTTATCTCAGCTAGCTGTGAGACCCTAAGGAAAAACAGACACAGATTCCTCCATCTATTGCCCCTCCTGAGTTATGGAAGCAGGGGCCCTGAATAGGTGACACGGGACTGTTGTCATCTGGTTGCCTCATCCTTTGGCCCTGATGCCTTTCAGTCCCCAGTGACCATGCAGGCCTCCTTGTCTGTGCGTGTTTGTGGCATCTAGGAGGTAGCCCCTTGGAATCCACACTTCCGGTTCATTCTGGGCAGGCTTGGGGCCACTCCTCTGAAGAGTCCCAGGCCTCACCTCTTTTGGGGCCCCACATTTCCCCTTTCTCCATCTGAGGGGACTTCTGCATTTCCCAAGGATAGGCAGTGGGAAGTGTCCTTGCCCTGAGTGAGAAAGTGCTCTGTGGTAACAGAAGGGGACAGAAGTGCTGGGGACTGGTATCAGAGAGGGGTAAAATACCTTGCCCAGAATCCTCTAGTGAGGGGCTGGGGTGTGGCTCAGTGATAGAGGATTTATATATTCTTGGGTTCCAGTCCTAGCCCTGAAAAGGAAAGGAGGGAGAGGAAAAAGAAAGGAAAGAGGAAGTAAGGCTGGTCAGAAGCACCCTGAGGTCCTATCGCTCTATGGGAAGACATGAGGAGTACATACATTGGTGCTAAGAGGCAGAGGCCACAGTGAGAGCAGGTTCGATGTGATGGAGGCATTTGGGGACCTGAGCACAGAGCAGCTCCAGGATCTCTAGGTCCCAAGGGGCTTCCAGTGGCCTTGAGCCTGGCGCTTCTGTACACAGCCTTGAGGTGATACGTGGTATGAGGGTGAGTAGAGGCAGAATCGTGACTGTGTCCCACACACTCCAATTTCTGTCCCTCAGGTCTCAGGGTATGGTGGGGCAGGAAGGATAGTAGCTCACAGTGGGAAAGTCTTTAAAGAAAGTGAATAGGCCTGGAGGGTGGTGCATGCCTCTATCCCCAGCTCTTGGGAGGCTGGGCCAAAAGGATAGTGGGTTAGAGACCAGTGCAGGCTACCAGACCAGTTTGGATTACATAGATTACCCTGCCTCCAAAACCCAGAACACTCCTTCCAGAACAGTGAACACGTGGGGTACCTGGGTCCCCTGGGGGTCCTATCTATGAGCCCTGCTGGGGTGTTTCTGGGAGTGGGGTCACAAGAGAATGGAGAAACTCAAGTGGGGGAAGCTGCCCACTGCATTATTTCTCCTTTAAGGAACCATCAGACCCCATTCAGATGCCCGTGTCCAGCAGCAGGCAATGGATCCCAGAAGGAAACACAGAGGCATCACAGTGCCATAGCTCCTGCCCCTCCCTAGATGGTAGTGCTGGCTCTCCAGCATTTTAGCTCAGAGTTCAGGCCTGAGGAAGCTGCAGACACAGGACCCTCGATAGAGGAAGTGCAGACATCTTTCCCTGGTCGGGTCTCTTTGGCCCACACCTCTTCCTTCTGTTCCTTTGTTCTGTAGTCAGACTCCTCACTGCTGAGAACTGCCTCCCCCCTCCACCATGGTAACAGACTCACCTGGAGCAACCCACCCTTCTACCTCCTCACCCAGCTGAGGACACCCTACTCCATTCACACTCAGCTAAGATAAGGGGTGCATACAGTGGCTGGCCTCACAGCCCAACTGCAGCCTGGTCTCAAGCGCCACACTGCCTAGGCCTAGTGTATACAGCCATGTTTAACTGTGTCTACAGAGCCTGGTGGGGTCAGCTGGGCTTCTGACCTACTGAGGGGTGACCTGAGGACCTCTGGGAGGACACTCCCCACTCTTTTGTGTTCCACTACTCCCCATGCCCTGGTGCTTGCTTTTCTTATGTGTTAAGTGTGTGTGTGTGTGTGTGTGTGTGTGTGTGTGTGTGTGTGTGTGTGTGTGTTCATATGTGCCTATGCATATAAAGGCCAGAGACACCTCAGGTGTCTCCTTTAATTGTGTTCCATTTTAATTTTTAACATGTATTTCGTGTGTGTGCATGATGAAGGAAGTATGGGTGTGTATGGGTGTGTATGCGCTGTGGTACATATGTGCAGGTCAGAGGATAACTTGTGGGAGCTGGTTCTTTCCTTCCTTCATGTGCTCCAGAGATCAAGCTCGGGTATCTAGGCTTGGTGGCAAGCACCTTTGTCCACTGAGCCATCTCTCCAATGCTATTACCTTATTTTTTCATTTATTTTGAGAAAGGGTTTTACTGTTTACGGTTCTGTGTACTGTGTACTGTGTATAGTTCTGACTGGCCCAGAACTCAGTATGTAGACCAGGCTGGCCTTGAACTTACAAAGATCCACCTGCCTCTGACTCCTGAGTGCTGGGATTAAAGGTGTTCACCACCACTGCCTGGCTGGGCCTACTTTTTTTATTGTGAGTTTTGGGGATTGGACATGTCCTCATGCTTGCAATGGAAATACTTTTTTGGCTGAGCCTATCTCTCCTCCCCCATCCTTGCTTTTCTTATGAGACAGTCTCACTGTAGCCCAGGCCAGCCTTGAACTCATGATCCTCCTTCTCTGTCCTCCTGAGTGCTTCTCCACCATTCCCAGTGCTAACAGGATTCTGAGTGGACCTTGGCCCCGGGGAAGACCTGAGTACATGATGTCACCATCCCCCGAGCCCTGTGAATGTATGACCTGGAGATTCCCAGGCCTCACTGACCTAAGCACTTGGCACTGAGACCCAAACATCTGCAGGATGCTTGCCAATCCTCCAGCCTGCCTTCATTCTGTGGCCTGCATGCACTCCACTTCTAAACTCCAGATCTGGATTCTGCCAGAACCAACCCAGGTCCAGAGGCAGGCATAGGCACCCCATCTCCCCAGTTTTTTGTTTTTTGTTTTTGTTTTTTAAAAGATTTTATTTATTTATTATGTATACAGTCTTCTGCCTGCATGCCAGCAGAGGGCACCAGATCTCATTCAAGGTGGTTGTGAGCCACCATGTGGTTGCTGGGAATTGAACTCAGGACCTCTGGAAGAGCAGTCGGTGCTCTTAACCGCAGAGCCATCTCTCCAGCTTTCTCCCCCCACCTTTTTTTTGAGACAGGGTTTCTCTGTTTAGCTTTGGAGCCTGCCCTGGAACTTGCTCTGTAGATCAGGCAGGCCTTGAACTCATAGAGATCCATCTGCCTCTGACTCCCGAATGCTGGGATTAAAGGTATGTGCCCTACCACTGGCATTTATTTATTTGTTTGTTTGTTTGTTTGTTTGTTTGGTTGGTTGGTTGGTTGGTTGGTTCCCCAGTCATAATGACAGACAAACACATAATGAGACTAGTGATGGCCCAACACCTTTAATGCAACATTCAGGAGGCAGAAGCAGGCAGAGATCTCTGAGTTTCAGGCTAGCTCAGGATGCATAGTGAGATGCTGTCTCAAAACAAAAATGATAGATAGATAGATAGATAGATAGATAGATAGATAGATAGATAAGGTGTTTGTGATGAAGAGGAGCATGTGGGCCAGGGCTCTGAGTCTCACTGGCTCTTGTTCCCTCTCACAGACCATGAAGTGTTACTAGGCGATGAAGGGTTTAGTGTCTGGAGCAGACAGCCACTGAATCACAGCCATGTGGGCTGAACACTGAGTGGGTTGGGAGTGAGGCAAGAGAGAGGAGCCAGGTCCAACACTCTGTGCTGAGGGTGGGGAAGACTTTCACTGCCACACACAGTGTCCCTCTTGGCTGGCCTTTGGGTGGACCAGTATGGAGGGGGAGGGGAATGCTCCCACCTAGCCCTGCTCACAACTGCCTTGCTCCAAGGGACACAAGAGAACATAACCAAACAGAGCCTTGGAGAGATGGCTGAGCAATTTCACGACAGGTGTGAGGATGGTCTGAGCCAGCAGGCATTGGGGTCCCACCTGTGCAATGCAGGCAATGAAGCCCCTCCGCCTTCCCTCTAACAGTGGTGGACATCATGTCTTTCTACTGGGGTTCAGTTCTCCAATACCATCATGACATGGGTACAATACTGTGGGATCCATGCCTTTATCTAGTTCTAGAACATTCTGCTCACCCCAAAAGAGAGCTTGTGTCATGGAGGCAGAAGCCTCTCATGCTTGCAACATGACAGTGTCCCACCCCAATTCCATGACTGATAATGTTCTATTTGGATGGGGCCATAATATTTCTCCCCTCATAGATGGCAGCTATCAGGGCACCTCGGCCTCATGACTACACAGGGGTTTCCATGTGGACATCCACGCTTGGGGCTCTGCCTGCCGTCCCCAGCCCATTTCTCTGTGGTGGACACTGATGAGTGAGGGAACTATTGTGACACACGGCAGCTTGTTGCCCAACTGTTTCAGGGTACATTTCCTGTACACCAGGTGGATTGCATCATGCTTGCATTAAAGGCCCCTGTGTGGCTGTTCTTGACTGTCAACTTGATTACACCTGGAATTAACCAAATCTCAAGATGCTAAGTACACCAATGAGGGATTTCTCTTGATGGGATCATTCAAGATAAGAAGATCCATCCTAAATCCAGATCTTTTAGGTGAGAAGATCCACCTTAAATCTGGGCCACACCTTCTGCTGGCAGCCTATATAAAGGACATGGAAGAAAGGAGCTTGCCCTCTTTGCCTGCTTGTTGCCCTCACTCTCCCGTGCAAGTGCACCCCTTCACTGGCGTTACAGCCTCCTTCTTTGGGATTCTGGTACATACTGAAGACCAGCTGAGGCATCCAGCCTTGTGGACTGAGCAACTACTAGATTCTTGGGCCTTCTGTTAGTGGACAGCCATTGCTGGACTAGCAGAACCACAGCCTGTAAGCAACCCTAATAAAATACCCTTTACATAGAAAGAGAGATTCATTCTACCAATTCTATTCCTCTAGAGAACACTGAATTAATATAGTCCCCAAAACAAGTTTGAGGCCCCATATGCCAATGGGCTCCTCATGCACAGTGGGGCACATCAGGGCAATGGAGGTTGCCAAATGAAGGGTTCGTTCTTCTCAGCCAGCCCCACACTGTGGGCTACAGAAAATAAAGTGGCCGTGCTGGCCCTATGCCAGGGCAGAGCCACAGGAGCAGCCATCCTCTGAAATCCAGGGTCCAGTCACCCAGAAAAGGCCAGAAGAACCTGGGAGATAAGCTTTAGAAAGTCTTCCTGTGCAGAGTGATGGGGACTACTTCAGACTTGTAGAACTGCCCAGGGGATCATGGCCCAGGCCCCAAGCCCAGTGCCCACTACATATCAAACATACAATCATCAAGATGGCCAGCCAACCCAGGCTGGCGGTCCCATGGAAGCAGAGGTTAAATGACACACATTTAATAAATAGGAGATAGTGCTGTTTAGTAACTCATCAAATGATGGAGTGATGGGAAGACTGAACTCCAGAACTCTCAAACAACCCTGTCCTTTATAACATGGTCCTCTTAGTCCCTATCCACAAAGCCCCAGACCCCACTGGAACCAACAGCACCAGACAGGCCCAGGGGAGGCAGTGGCCATTGATTTGGCTGTCTCCTCTGCCTGTGTGGGTCCTGGCCCACAATAGTCCTTTTCCACTACCCACACAAGCCCACACCCCTCCTGAGGTCCCTGAAGGGGAGAGGGTAGTCTAAGGCCTGGGACTTCCACAGGTTTGAAACACTGGGCCAGGCAGATAGAGACACGGGGAAGGGCACAGCTCACCTGCAGAATATGGCTCCTGCTTTTCCACATGAAGGAACTCTTGCCTCTCATATTTGGCACGAATCCACTGCTCACGTAGGAGTCTACAAAAAGAGAGGGGACTCAGATGGCTGCCTGGACCCCAAGTGCTTGTTAGAGAGCCACCATGTTCCTGGCTACCCCTGATAACCAACTTTCAGGAGCCTGAGGTCAGCATGGGTGCTTTCCTGCTCAGGTTTAACTGTTCTCAAGGGATGATCACCATTCTACCCTCTCGGGGGTCTCTGACATCCCTCCTGGCCCTCTGGTTCCCCCAGATCCTGACTCACAGTCACCCAAACAGTCAATTTGGCAGGAGGGGAGCCTGAGCTCTGTCCACCTAAAACACCTCATAGCATCTCACTTGGTTCTGCAGCTGACCCTGTGTGATGGTTAGTTTTTAATTGCCACTACAACACACCTAGAACCACCTAAGAGTTTTCATTCAGGGACTGTCCAGATCAGGTTGACCTGTGAGTGTGTTTGTAAGGGATTGTCTTGATGGTTAAATGATGCTCAAAGACCTAGCCCACTTTGGGTGACACCATTACCTAGGCAGGTGGTCCTCAGCTGTGTAAGAGAGGAGCAATCAAGCTGAGAGTGAGCAAGTGAGCATGCATGCATTCATTTCTGTCTACTCTTGACTGTGGCTATGATGTGACTAGCTGCTTCGAGCTCTTGTCATTGTGACTTCTGTGCTTTGATGGCCTGTAACCTGGAATTGTAAGCCTTAGTTAGTGTTGCTCTTGCTGCAATGAAACACCACAACCGAAAGCAACTTGGGGAGGAAAGTGTTTACTTGGTTTATGCTTCCACATCACTGTTAATCATTATTGTGAAGTCAGGACAGGAACTCAAGCAAGTCAGGAACCTGGAGGCAGGAGCTGATGCAGAGGCCATGGAGGGGTGCTGCTTACTGGCTCATTCCTCATGGTTCTCTCAGTTTGCTTTCTTATAGAACCCAGGACCACCAGCTCAGGGGAGCCTCACTTACAGTGTGCTGGGCAGTCCTTCATCAATCATTAATATCGGGCTTGCCTACAGCCTGATCTTGTGGAGGTATTTTCTCAATTGAGTTTCCCTCCTCTGAGATGACTCTATCTTGTGTCAAGTTGACATAAAAAACTAGCTGGCACATCAGACAAACCCCTTTCTCCCATAAGTTGTTTTCTTTCAGGGTATTTTTATCACAGCAACAGAAATGAAACCGGGATACCATGTGACCCTACTGTGGTTTTGGCCACATCTCCACCTTCCCAAGCCTTAGCTCCTGTGTGGGACTTCCCACTGTCAAGCTCTGCTGGACATCCCCTCACAGAGGTTTCAAATGCGGTGACTCTGACATAATCCTTTCAGCCTCAGTCCCTCATGATGTCACTTTATTATCTGGTTTTGTGAATGTGAGTTCCCAAGCTCGTGGCATCACCATCTTGACTTTCCTGGGTGAGTGGGTGGTTTAGCTCCAGCTCCTGCCTTCACTGCCATTCACTAGCGTTGCTGGTCAGACCTCCGAGTCAATCAAGGGTGGTAGCTCTCAGAAACACAGAGGCAGGGCTGGGAAGATGGCTCAATGGGTAAAGTACTTGTTTTTCAGGCCCCAGAACCCACATTAAAATGCCAGGCACAGCCAGTTGGTGGTGGCACATGCCTTTAATCCCAGCACTCGGGAGGCAGAGGCAGGCAGATCTCTGTGAGTTCGAGGCCAGCCTGGTTTTCAAAGCTACACAGAGAAACCCTATCTTGAAGAAAAAAAAAAAAAAAAAGCAAGCCAGGCACATGCTTGTAATCCCAGCATAAGAAGGTAGATGGCAGGGGGATGTCTGTGGCTCCCTGCCCACTCAACCCAGTGGAATTGTTGATTCTAGGCCAGCAAAAGAGAGACCCTGTTTCAAGAAATAAAGCAGACAGTATCTGAGGAATGACAACCAAGGTTTCCTCTGGTTTCTATATGCAGGAGCGTGTGCACATGTGCGTGCGCACTCACACACACACACACACACACACACACACACACACACACACACACATCTCCTGACTACTAGGTCACTGAGGTCTTAGGGGATGCTGAGCCAGAGACATGGCTCCATCACCAGGGCCACAATAGCTCTGAAGCACTGATGAACAGGACTGCCCCTTGGAAAAAAACACCATCACTGGCAACCAATGAGCTGGGTGTGGCCCTAGGCCTGTGGCTGGGGGAGGTGCGTTCTGTTGGGAGTGGTTACTCAGGGTACAAGATGGGATCCTCTGAGATCACCTAGAGCCAGGTGATCAGCCTGGAAGTAAGCGGGAGACTCAGAATTGAGCCTGAGGGAACCCAGCATTGCACCTTGAACTGGGTTTCTGAGTGGGACAAAGGTCCTGTGGTCACCATTACAAGGTACCCTAAACCAAGGCCTTGACATCAGACACAGAGCTACAAGTTTTGGAGTTTTCTCTGCTGGGTTTGGGACTTGCTTTGGGCCATTATTTCCTCACTGTGTCCCTATCCCTCCCTTTTGGGACAGTAGTGTATATTGCGTGCCATTGTATGTTGGAAGTGAGCACTTTACTTTTGATTTTATAGGTGGTTGCTGTCTAGAGATTGCTTTGAGTCTCAGAGATGTTGAACTTTGAACTTTAAAATGTTGTTGAGACTGTAAAAGGCTATGGGAGCTTTTGAAGCTGGACTAAATATACTTTGCATTATGATATGGCCACAAGCCTCTGGGGGTTAGGGAATGGAATGTGGGGGGTTTGAATTGTCATAGGCTCATATGTTTGAATGGCTGATCCCCAATTGGTGGAACTGCTGGTGGATCAAGATGTGAGCTCTGGGCTGCTGTTTCAGGGTCTTCACTCTGTCTAAAAACCCTAACCTCTTCGGGCGTCAGTGGCTCACACCTTTAATTCCAGCACTAGGAAGCAGAAGAAGGCAGATCTCTGTGTTTTCAAGGCCAACCTGGTCTATAGAGTGAGTTCCAGGACAGCCAGGGCTCCAAAGAGAAACCCTGTCTTGAAAAGAAAAAGAGGGGGGAGGAAGATAGATAGATAGATAGATAGATAGATAGATAGATAGATAGATAGATAGAGGAAAGTAAAAGTAAGTAACTAATCCAGCCTCCCAGGGTGAAGTTCCATGAGAGGACAAGGACAAAACCATACTTCCTTGCCAGGGCTGCTGCCTTGCTCAGAGCCCTAGGATATGTCTCCTTTCATGCCCCCTCCCTGAGGCTCCCAGCTGCTTTAGCAACCCTTGGAGACTCTCCCATCCCTAGGGCAGATCCAGCCAAGGCCCTGAACTTGCCCCATGAGTGTGGTGACCAGTATGACTTGGCATCTCTCTGAGCCTCTGTTTCCCCATTGTTCGGCCCCCTCCAGACTCTAACCCTCCTTAAAGGCAGCTGTATTATCAAAACCACAACCGGGAAGCAGAGCACACACTAGGAATGGCTCTTATCTTGAACCTTCCTCCAGAGCACCTGCCTAGACTCCCCAGTGAGGAGCTGGGGTGTGGCTCAGTGGTAGAGCACCTGCCTAGAATTCCCCATTGAGGTGCTTGGAGTCTGGCCCAGTGATGATTGCTTGCCTAGGATCTGCCAGTAAGTAGCAGAAAGTGTAGCTAAGTGTGTCTGTCTGGCATGTATGAGGCTCTGTGTTGCATTGTCAATAACACACACACACACACACACACACACACACACACACACACACACACACACACGCGCGCGCGCGCGCGCGCACACACAATTGACCTCATTGCCCAGGTGCTCTGCTTTTTAAAAAACTGTTTAGGTAGCTCCCCATTTTCCTTTTTTATTCTGGGAACACAACAAGGTTGTGCTAAGCACATAGCCTCATCTCCACCCATCCCAGGCTTGCCAACTTGAGTGATTTCTGAGGCTACTGTGGCTGAATTACCACCAAGCCCCAGATCTTATGCTACAGTCCTGCCCAGCCCCCCAAGATCACTGAATCAGCTTCACTTGGAGATAGATTATCCAAAACTCCATCAAGTCCAGGTGAGGCTATCCTATGGCCTTGGCCCCAATGCAGTACAATCCGTGACTCAGACACTCACAGAGGGACCACCATGGGAGAGCTTAGAAGCAGGACCTGAACAGCGGCAGATATAGGAGGAGCTGCCCTGGACCTCATGTTTGTAGCTGAAGTGACTGGGAGAGCGGATTATAATTCATTTCCAAATGTTGGACCCAGTGTTGGACCCAGCTCCCCACATTTGCTAGGCAAGTCCTTAAAGTGCTCAGCCACAGAAGCATCCCTGGGTCCCTGCTACTCTTACTCCCATGGTTCCAATTTGGGTGCTTGAGGAAGCTACAATGGAGCACTGTCTGGATGCTGAGGGCAACTATCGGGGAAACCTGGGATTTCACTGTGGCCACTGGGTTTCCCCCAGTGTGTGGCTCCACCTCAGCCCACACATAAGGCAGGGTCTAGTTCCACACTAAAGTGGCAGAGGACAGGAATGTGCCTAGTGACACTGAGATAGAACTTAAGAGCACTGGGAGAAGTCATAGCCAGCTTGTCACCAGGGACAACACATCTTTTTGTTTGTTTGTTTGTTTGTTTTTTTGGTTTTTCGAGACAGGGTTTCTCTGTGTAGCTTTGGAGCCTATCCTGGCACTCACTCTGGAGACCAGGCTGGCCTCAAACTCACAGAGATCTGCCTGCCTCTGCCTCCCCAGTGCTGGGATTAAAGGCGTGCACCACCAATGCCTGGTCCGGGACAACACATCTTATGGGGACCTTCTGACTAAGCTCTTGGCTCAGAGCCTCAGAAAGGGAGGCAGGAGGAATCGCTCCGGGCCCACATGCACCATGGACCTAGCTTATCAGGGATGCAGTTGAGAAACACAGAATAGCCTCCCCAGGCCTTCCCCGGGCTGGCCCAGGAAAAGGTCCTTCCTTTGAAACTCCCATCAGCAGATCACACAGCTTGAGACCTCCATCTCTCTAGCAATGCAAGATGCAGCTCTAACTTCAAAGCCACAAAGGTCTATAGGCCACAGTTGCTGCCATGTGTCCCTCTGAACTGGGGGCAGGCAGACTGAAGCTGTGGCTGGGCCATCCTGACTACCCAAAGCCTGCTCTGATAGGCCCTAATGCTAGAGCTCGGGCCTTCATTCTTGCACCAGACCATGCCAGCACACAGCACTGCCTCAAACAACTACCCAGCACTCCACAGTTTACACGGGGCATCTCCATTCCAGATTTCCAACACTCAGTGTCCACATCCCAGTCACACACTGTCCTCAACAGCAATCTGGTCAGATGTCCCCAACTCTATCACTGTATGAGCCCTACAGTTTACACAGTCTCCCTCAACTCATGATGACACACAGGCTTACGCACAGCTGCCCATCACACCATACATATCACACATTTATATGTTTCACACTCCAGAGGTTCACGCATGGCCTCTTGCCACAGCACCCACAATTTGTACATGGATTCATATATCACCATGGGTAAGTGGTGTAGCAAGACCCAAGAGACCTTTTCGGTTTTTTGAAACAGGGTTTCTCTGTGGAGCTTTTGGAGCCTGTCCTGGAACTCTCTGTAGACCAGGCTGGCCTAGAACTCACAGAGATCTGCCTGCCTCTGCCTCCCAAGTGCTGGGATTAAAAGCGTTCACCACCACTGCGAGGTGCCTGGTGTCATCCTTATACCAGCATGGACCATTTCAGGAAGTGATGGCAACAGAAATGCAAATGACCCTGACCACAGAGCAGTTGGTGACAAAAACCATGCCTCAGAATAGCTACTAGCTGCATGGGCTTCCTGACTTGTACTGTGAACCTGGCAGGTCGAGGGCACATCACTGTAGGTGAGGGCTGGGCAGCCCCATGTAGGGATGGATGCATGAGGTAGTAGGGCAATAGGGCCTGAGGCCCAGCAAGGCTCTGCCTTGTCTCTCCTGAGACTCTGGTGAGACACAAAACAGACGCTCATGCTGACAGTCTTGGACCTGCCAATGATGACTTTACAGATGGTGCAAAAATGCACAAATAGGGTGGCTTGTTACCTGATACAACCAGCTTCTCTTTCCCATAATAGTTCCAAACTGGACCCAGGACATGCTGCCAAGCGACCCTCCCTTCTCCCCTCTCCTCTCTCTCCTCCCCCTTCTCACTCTCTTCTTTCTCCTTTTTCTCCCAACACTCCCACCTTTTCATTTCCCTCCTCCCTCCCTCTCCTCACACTCCTGCCTCTTCCTCTCCCTTCCCCCTTTTCTCTCCCTCCATACCCTCCCCTCTCGACTCACAATCCTCCCTCTCCTCTTCCCTTCCTCCTCTCTCTTTCCTTTTCTCCCTGTTTGTCTCTCTCCCACACTCCCGCCTTCTTCTCTTTTCTCTCCTTCCTTATTTCTCTCTGCTCCTCTCCCCCTCCTCCTCCTCCTCATACTGGAGTCCTCCTCCTCTCTTTCCTTCCTCTCTCCCCTCCCCCCTCCTCACACTCCTGACCCTTCTGCCCTTCCTTTCTCCTTTTCCTCCCCCTCCTCCTTCTCCTTCTCATCTTCCTCCCTCACTTCTTCCTTCTAAGTCACCTGTCACTCAGAAAACCAGGAGATCAGGCCTAAGCCTCCTCCTCCTCTTCCCCTGCAGCTTCTTCCTTCCTCTCCTCCTGTGCCTCCAGGCTCCTGAAAAATTCAAGGAGATCCCCTCCCCTTTCATTGTCCTGGGTCAGACCCTGCAAAACTTAACATAGACACACTGATGATCCAGGCGAAGCCATAGTCCCCACCAGCTTCTCCTAGAACAGATTGGGGGCACAGGCTATTGTGCCCCAAAGTCAGGGCTGCAGAGGTGACCCGGGAACCTCACTAGGGAGCAGTAGCCTTCTTCCCATGCCAAGTATTTGGAGCCTTCCCTGCTGGGGTGTGCTGGGTAGGTCACCCCAGGAGCTTGGGTTTACAAAGTGAGTCAATCCAAGAAAAACGCTGAGCAAATATGAACCTGGGTGGGGTCCAGGTGGAGCCAGAGCTAAACCACACCAGGCCTGGGAATGAGGGGCAGAGGCAGGGTGCAGGAGGAGAGTGGGGAGGGTTAGCTGCTCTCAGGAGTGGAGTGGGGTCGGGTCAGGTCTTCAACTTGTTTCCAGGAAAGGGAAAAAGTTCCTCCTGGAAAGTTCCAGAAGGGTGAGCAACTTGCACAGCCATGCAGCTAGCTCAAGGCTGGCCTCTCTCTGACCCAAGTCAGGGTGTCCTCTGCCTGTCCACAGAATGGGGATTTCCAGCACGGAGCCCTGCCCCTGTGTCCTCCTGGAGTTGTCTCAACCCCTCTGGGCCCCAGAGCTGCTCATCAGGAGTTGGAGTGGAGTGGAGGATGGAATAAAGCCCTGTGTTCACAAGATGGATCTCTGACCTCAGTCCCAGTCTGCTTAGGGAAGACAGTGAGCTATGGTGCCCTGCTGGGGAAAGGCAGACAAGGAAAGCCAGGCCAGGTAGATAGATAGATAGATAGATAGATAGATAGATAGATACATACATACATACATACATACATACATACATACATAGATGAATAGAGGCCAGGCAGTGGAGACACCCAGGGCCCTTCTTGCTGGGTTCCTGGGGTCCTAAGCCATAATCTTTCCCCAAACCTCAAAGTCCCAGCCCTTGCAGACTGCCCCATAGGCCCTCCCAGTGCCACCCAGGGCCAGGCCCAGCGATGTTTACCAGCACCCTGACAGAGCCCTTTGTGTACTCACTGGCAGTCGGAGAACGTGGGCCGGTAGTAGAAGGGCGGTACTTTGGACTCGAATGTGGCTCTGGAGGCCTCGTTCCCATGAGATGCCATGAACTGCAAGAGAGGGGGGCAGGGTCAGAGCCAGGGAACCCTGGATCCAGGGACAGTGGCGGCTGCTGGGTAACTGCTGTCCTTTAGACTACTGCAGGGTCAGGATGTTGAGAGCATAGCCAAACCTTGGGATGAGACTCCTGGAACCCTTCTGTCCTACGGACGGGGGCTCCCAGTGAGCAGGGAAGGACAGCATATAGAAGGAATGTCCTAAAGAAAGGTCCCTGAGGGGCCAGTGGCTCGGCAGGTTAAAATGCCTTCCACACAAACCAGACAATCTGAGTCTGACCCCTGGGACCCATGGTGGAAGAAGCAAACTGAGGCCTGAAAGCTATCCTCTGATCGGCACATGCACACCATGGCACATGTGTGCCCTCACTTATTCACACATCATACACAATAATAAAACAAACTAAATTTGGGGGCCAGTGCTATGTCTCGGTGTCACCAAGTCTAACAATCTGAGTTTGATCCTTGAGACCTACATTTAGAGAGAACCAACTCCTGGGTGTTGTACTTTGACCACACATGTTCTGGCATGTGCGCACACTCACACATACATATAGGCACACACAAACACACAAATAAATAACTGCAGTAACATTTTTGAAAGCAATTCATGGGCCTGCAAGATGGCTCAGTTAGGTAAAGGTGCTTGCTCTTTATTAATTTAAAAATCAAAACCAATCCTCAGGGGCTGGAGATTGAGCTTAGCAGTAGAGCATCTGTTTAGAATCCCCCAGTGAGGATCTAGGGGTGTGGTTCAGTGTAGAGCACTTGCCTAGAATCCCTGTGGTGATCAGAGTTCAAGTCCTGGAATTCACACATTGGTGGAAGGAGAAAACTGACCCCACTGAATTGTCCTCTGATCTCTATACTCATACTATTGCACACACACACCCAATAATAGTAAATAAATAATAAAACATTTAAATTTAAAAGTGAACTAAGCTGGGCGTTGGTGGCACACACCTTTAATCCCAGTACTAGGGAGGCAGAGGCAGGCGATCTCTGTGAGTTCGAGGCCAGCCTGGTCTCCAGAGCGAGTGCCAGAATAGGCTCCAAAGCTACACAGAGAAACCCTGTCTCGAAAAACCAAAATAAATAAATAAATAAAAAATGAACTAAAGAAAGAGCCCTGAGGGGCGAGGGGTTACAGGCCTTCTAAGACAGGAAGAATGGAAGTTCGAAGCCAGCCTGGGGTACAGAGAAAGACTATCTCATCAAGGACACAGGGGAAGGGTAGAAGAGCGAGAAAGGGAGAGAAGGAGTAAGTCCTGAGGATCAAACTCAGGTTACCAGGCTTGGTGGCAAGTGCCTTTACCTGCTGAGCCATCTTGCCAGCCCCTGGTAATAATCACAAAGTGCACTTTAAAATTAACCATCAGGCTAGGTGTGGTGGCACAGGACTGTGATCCCAGCACTTGAAATGCTGAGGCAAGAGGCTAGTAGGTTCAAGGGTAGACTGAGCTACATGATGAGATCTTATCTTCAAAAAATAATTTGGGTTGTTTACACGTGAGTCACACTTATAAAGCTGTCACTAAAATATCTTCAGAGGCTAAATGTACATTTCAGTGGAAGAGGCTGTCCTAGAATCCTTAACTGAGAGTCTGGGAAATCAGACCCCAGGTTCCATCCCCAGTACCACAATAACCCAAAATTAAAAATTAAAAACCATTCCTCAGGGGCCAGAGATGGAGCTCAGCAGTAGAGCACCTGCCTAGAACCCCCCAGTGAGGGGATGGTGATATTAGACTCAGGATCCATATCTGGTACTGAAATAAAATAATGAATTCTAGCCGGGCATTGGTGGTGCACACCTTTAATCCCAGCACTCAGGAGGCAGAGGCAGGTGAATCTCTGAGTTCGAGGCCAGCGTGGTCTACAGAGTGAGTTCCAAGGCAGCCTCCAAAACAATACAGAGAAACCCTGTCTCAAAAAACAAAACAAAAATAATCAATTTTCAGGGCCTGAGATGATTCGGTTGGTAAAGTTCTTGTTTTACAAATGTGATGGCCTGAGTTTGATGCCAGAACCCATGTAAAAAGTTGGTGCAGAGACATCCTGTTGTAATCCAGCAACGGCAAGATGGAAGGCAGAGGCAAGTTGAAGCTCAATGGCTAGCTAGCCTAGACTCTCAGCAAAGTTCCAGGACAAAAACAGAAAGTGGAAGGTGCCTGAGGAAGGTGTGACAGCCGCGACGGTCCTCTGATCGCCACATACTTGCACCGGTACACACATGTTTTTGTACACAAGGCGACAAACAGCCAGCTCTCAGGACCATCTGAGTATGCTGTAAACCACCATAACAAAAAAAGGTTGATCAGTTTGACTAAGCCAAGATAAAAAAAAATTTTTTTTCCATGACAAAAACCACCATGAGTAAAACCAAGACACCTTTGAAAAATCTATTTTCTTAGTGGGTGAGTTTCCTGAACATGTCAAGAAACCCCAAGAGGGTGAAAGCAGTGAAGACAGTAAGGCCATCAAATGAGCAAAGAGCAGGCTGAGGTGAGACTACTCTCTCCAGTCCTTCAGCTCAAGATGAGGAAATTCCCACCCTCTCTGGGAAGAGTGCCCACAGTGTCAGGTCAGCACTGGCCGAGTGTCAGCTGGGATGTGGTGCAGCCTCCTCCAGGCTGGAGCCCTGTAAGCAGCCTTGGTGGGATCAGGCATGTCTCCCACAGGCTGTTGAGCCTCTGACCTTACACCACCACCTCTAAGAATTTAGGCCACTAATGAATTAGAAGAAGCACAAATGCCGGGGCTGGAGAGATGGCTCAGTGGTTAAGAGCACTAGCTGTTCTTCCAGGGGTCCTGAGTTCAATTCCTGCAACCACATGGTGGCTCACAACCATCTGGAATGTCACCTGGTACCCTCTTCTGACCTGGGCAGAACACTGTATACATAATAAATAAATAAATAAATAGATAAATAAATAAGTAAATATTAAAAAGAAAGAAGCACAAATGTCATACTGTTCCCAGCTTAGGGGACCCCATCATTATAGAGAGAAAAGACTGAAAGCAATCTGAGGCATGCCATCCTAATATAACACTCAGGAGGCCGAGACAGGAGGATCCCAGAGTGTGAAACTGCCCTGGGCTAGAGAGAGAGTGTGTGTCTCAAAAAAGAGAAAAAGAAGTAGGGTGTGGTGATGCAAGTATAATCTCAGCACTCAGAGGTGGAGGCAGAAAGATTCAGGGTTCAAGGTCAGCCTTGGCTACAAAATGAGCTAGAGATCAGCCTAGAAGGCTACATGAGAGCCTGTCTCTGAAAACCAAAAAAAAAAAAAAAAGGGGGGGGTGATAAAAGAAATAGGAAATAAAAGAGGAAAGAAAAAATAACCTAAGTGTCCATTCAGAGGGGAGTAGGCAAGGCCATGGTGGTTTACATACACTAGAGAACATGGCAGAAGACAGAAGACAGCAGTCCCTGTGTGAGTTAAAGACACATGCATGTTCATAAAGACTGACACCTCTCAAAAAGAGGTGCAAACCACTGGTCCCTGGTGGCCCTTTGGGTGAGGAGTGGGTGAAAGGCCACAGTCAGGGGAAGGAGGGGCTCTGACTCCATCCATGCTCTGCTGGGCCTGGTGAATGTGTCCTGTGCAAAACAGCAACACATTAGTAGAACACACACACTAAATAGCAGGTTCAGGGTGCATGCCTGTCATCTCATCTACTCAGAAGGTTAGGATAAGGAAGACTCTATGTACCAGCCAGCCTGAGGTACAGGTGAGATCTTGTCTAAAGAAAATAAAATTCCAGTTTATGTTTATTTTATTTTACTTTTTTTTTTTAAAGGGTCTCCCTATTGTAGCCCTGACAGGCCTGGAGCTTATGTAAATCAGGCCGGCCTTGAATTTAGAGCTACCTACCCAAGTGCTGGGATTAAAGATGTGCATCACTTTGTTCAACTACATTTACCTATCATCTGTCTGTCTGTCTGTCTGTCTGTCTGTCTACTGTGTGTGTGAGTGCCACATATGCCACAGCACATATGTGGAGGTCAGAAACCAACTTTCAGGAATCAGTTCTCTCCTTCCACCATGTTCAGGGATTGAACTCAGGGTATCTGGTTTGACAGAAAGTGCTTTTATTTTGCTTGCTGAACCATTGTACTGATCAATAATTTTTAAAAAGATTTTACCCAAAAATCTCAAGAAAAGCAAGAGAGTGGTAACATATGCCTGAAATCCCAATACCTGGGAGTCAGAGATAGGAAAATCAAGAATTCAAAGTCATCCTTGGGTACATAGCCAGCACCAGGCTAGCCTGAGCTATACGAGACCCTGCCTCTGAAAACCAACCAAAGAACACTGAGGTCAAGCCGCACGCCTTTAATCCCAGCACTCGGGAGGCAGAGGCAGGCTGATCTCTGTGAGTTCGAGACCAGCTTGGTCTACAAGAGCTAGTTCCAGGACAGCCTCCAAAGCCACTGCAGAGAGTACAGGAAAAGAAGGAGTACCCTGTGGTTCAAGTCCAGATTCCTCTAAGAGCCTGTGAACTGCTCTCTGCCCTAGGCTGATTGCTCCCTTTCCCAGTTAGAGTCAGGCATGACCAGAGACAACAGTGCCTTACCCTCATGTCTCTGCCAGGATTGCCCCATGCAACCACTGGACCAAGGCCAGCCTTTCATACAAAGTCTGAGGCTGTATAATTGGCTGCTATTGAATGTGGGGTGAAGAGGGTGACTTGGAAGATTGCCAAGTCTAACTGCCTAGAATCCCCCAGTGAGGGTCTGGGGCGTGGCCCCAGTGGTGGAGCACCCGTCTAGGACATGTGAGCTTCGGGCTCCATCTCTAGTACTGGAGAGAAAGAGATGGAATCAGGATGTTTGGCAAAAGTGTTCTACTGCAAACCAAATGTCCTAGTTGAGGTCCAAAACAATGAGCCCACCAAGTACCAGGGCCTCACCATAGGTGGTCCCACAGGTATTCACAGAACAGAGAACTCCTCTTATACTTGGTACAGGAGACCTCTGTGTCTACTGGTGGTCTGATCCCAGTCCAGCTGTTGGCCTGAACTGAGCTTACAGTTATCTTAATGGAGATAGCTGAGCTTAGAGCTTATCTTAATGGAGATAGCATTACACTATCTCCACCTAGGCCTCTATCCTGATGTCCTTCCCCATTCCCATGGCAGCTCTTAGTCCCACTCAACCTGTGGTTCCTGACCCTTTGGGGGATCAAATGACCCTTTCTCAGGGGTCACCTAAGACTATCCTGCATATCAGATATATATAAATTTTTTTTGGTTTTTTTGAGACAGTGTTTCTCTGTATTGCTTTGGAGCCTGGCCTGGAACTGGCTCTGTAGACCAGGCTGGCCTCGAACTCACAGATACCTGTCTGCCTCTGCCTCTCGAGTGCTGGGATTAAAGGCGTGTGTATATCAGATATTTAAATTATGATTCCTAACTGTAGCAACATTACAGTTATGAAGTAGCAATGAAAATAATTTTATGGTTAGGTCCCCACAACATGAGGAACTGTATTAAAGGGTCACGGCATTAGGAAGGTTGAGAACCATTGACCTGAGTCCTCACCTCATAGTCTCTCTCACTAGCAGCCATGGGGTCTCAGCATATTAATTAGATCTATCATCAAACTCAAAACCCTGCCACCACAGCACCCTTAAGAGTTGGTAGAGCACCAGCCTAGAATCCCCAGCAAAGAGATAGGAGTGTGGCTTAAAGATGAAGCCCCTGCCTAGCATTCCCCAATGAGGGGCTGGAGTGTGGCTTAGTAGTAAAATCTATCATCCCGTGCTGGGGAAGTGATTCCCCAGCCTGTCTGTATCTCCTCACACCCCATGTGGAGATCTGTCCTATGCTGGCCTCATGTTCTGCCTAGTAGTATCATAACAGCTGCCCTGTGTCCTGAGCTTGTGTTCACACCCATCTCCTACCCCTGCCTTCTCAGAGGGCAGCAACATCTCTGCCTTGCTCAGTTCCCCCTGCCTGGCACACAGTAAGTGCCCATATGCTTCTGTGAGATGAATGGACAGATGTATGTATTTATGTATACATGGAAATATCAGGATAGATGGATAGGCAGATGGATGGATGGATGGATAGATGCATGATTGCATGGATAGATACAATAGATGGTGAGTGAGTGGTTGGGTGGGTAGATGAATATGTAGGTGGATGGATGGATAGGTGGGTAGGTGGATAACAGATAGATAGATGGGTATAGGATAAATGGATGCATGAGTGAGTGGATGAGTGGATGGATGGGTGGGTGGATGAGTAGATAGATAGATAGATAGATAGATAGATAGATAGATAGATGAATGAGTGACTGGTTGGCTGGTTAGATGAATGGATGAGTGGATGGGTAGATGGATAGAGGGATGAGTGGATGGATGGATGGATGGATGGATGGGTAGATGGGTGAGTGTGAGTGAACAGTGAGTGTGAGTGTGAGTGTGAGTGGGGAAGTGCTTTGATTTTTGTTAACACGTGGCTCCCCAGAAGGATCAGCAATGAAACTGTCAGTTTCAGCTAGCCCAAGTGCCCTTGGAGCAACAATCCCTCACAGGTTAGACCCCCAACATTCCCATTACCTAGAAATGAGGGACCTAGGGTTACCCAATATGTGGCCACGCCCCTCACTCCATCCAGCATCCCTCTCCTGACCCATACCTCAACTTGGGCCTCATCCCAGGCATCCAGACGGACTGACTTCACCTTGCTGACCTGGGGGATGTTCCGGTGGATTCCAGAGCAGCTCAGACAGATGAATACACCCAAGGTGTAGGATGCCCAGTCAGGATCTAGAAGGAAAGCGCAAAGGTCAGGGAAGGTTGGCCAGGACTCCAGGGTAGGTCCACAAGGAAGCTCAGTCTGAGACCAGAAGGGACAGACACAGAGTCCAATAGAGGGCCATGGCAGGGGGTGGTGAGGATGGAACTGAGGACCTTGTGCATAGTAGGCAAGAGCTCCACCACTGAGCCACACTCCCAGCCCCACACTGGGAGATTCTAGGCAGGGGCTCTACCACTGAGCCACACCCCAACCCCTCACTGAGGGATTCTAGGAAGGCACTCTATCACTAAGCCACACCCACAGCCCTCTTTACTTTTTATTTTGAGACAAAGTCTCACTAAATTGCTGAGGCTGGACTTGAACTCAGTCTGTATCCAGGAAGATATTCATCTTCTGACACTCCTAAATTGCTGAGATTACAGGCCTACCCAGTCCTGGTCCAGCTAAGAAGCTCTAAAACGTTTTGTTTGTTTGTTTTTGTTTTGTTTTTTGAGACAGGGTTTCTCTGTGTAGCTTTGGAGCCTATCCTGACACTCACTCTGGAGACCAAGCTGGCCTCTGCCTCCTAGAGATCCGCCTGCCTCTGCCTCACGAGAGCTGGGATTAAAGGTGCGCGCCACCAACGCCCGGTTCTAAAACGGTTTTTAATTATATTCATTTATTTTTAATTTTAAGAATCTTATGTATGGGTGTTTTGTCTGCATGTATGTGTGCCACGTGAGCTTGGTACCCAGAAAAGGGTATCAGATGCTGGAACTAGAATTACAGATGGTTGTGAGCGGCTATGTGAGTCCTTGGAATAGAACCAGGGTCCTCTGGAAGAGCAGCCAGTGCCCTTGACTACTTAGCCATCTCTCCAGCCCCTCATTAATTGATTTGTGTATAAATACATGAATGCCTGTGAGTGTGTGTGCCATGGTGTCCTCTCACAATGTGGGCCCCAGGGAATGAAACTCAAATCATCAGGCTTGGCAACAAGTGACCCTACCAACTGAGCTCTTCCAAGTGCTGATTTATACCTGAGATAGCCTGATAGCTGAACCACTGACTGAGTGGGCCAAGAGCAACAAGAGTGGGAAGCTCAAGGCTGGAAGGTGGAGTCCTATCTCACTGATGCACCAGGCTTTTACATGGGTGCTTGGGATTGGAACTCAGGTCCTCATGCCTGCGTAACTATGGCAGTTAAATTTGATTTTCAACCTGACTTTGATACTAGCAAAGCCTATTTTGGTGTGTGTGTGTGTGTGTGTGTGTGTGTGTGTGTGTGTGTGTGTGTGTGTCTGTGTTAGCATTTTTTTTTTAAGGATCTTGAGGGCTCTGATCCAGGCAATAGATTATTAATTCATTGATGCATTCATAACATGACAACAATATGGGAAGGCAGGAAATAGTGTCTGGATAGAGGAAGCAGGTGACTCAGGGTTTGGCCTAAGGGACATATCTCACTCTGGCACCTTCTGGTATCCACCTCTTTCCTCTGCTTCCTACCTGTGAGCTGCTCTGTTCCTCCACCCCTTCCCCAGCATGACCGACTGACACTTCTGAAACCTGGAGCTGAGAGAACTAAGATGTGTCTCTTGGGTATTTGGTTAGACAAGAGCCTGACTAACTCAGTATCCAACAATACATAAACAGAGCAATACACCATAAACAACAGGGCCTTCTACCAGGAATTCAAAGCTGGTTTAATGCTTCAAAACCAAGTAGGATAGCCAGGTTGTGGTGGCACAAGCCTTTAATCCCAGTACCCAGGAGGCAGAGGCAGGTGGATTTCTCTGAGTTTAAAGCCAGCCTGGTCTACACAGTAAGTTCCAAACCAAACAGGGCCATATAGTGAGACCTGTCTCAAAACAACAACAACAACAAACTATTTATAATACTATAAAAACATAAAAGACATTGGAATAAATATGACAACAAATGAAAAAGACAGTATATAGAAAACTATGAAATACTGTGCATGTGCCGGGTGTTGGTGGCACACGCCTTTAATCCCAGCACTCGGGAGGCAGAGGCAGGCGGATCTCTGTGAGTTCAAGACCAGCCTGTCTACAAGAGCTAGTTCCAAGACAGCGTTCAAAGCCACAGAGAAACCCTGTCTCGAAACACACACACACACACACACACACACACACACACAACACACACACCAGCCAAAAAAAAAAAAAAAAGAAAAAGAAAAGAAATACTGTGCATGGAAATTGATGATCTGTATCGTGAAAAGAAGCCATTTCTGGGTTGGAAGAGGCAAAACTGTCAACATATAAACTCTTGGCAAAGTAATCTGTGGGCTTACCATAATCCCCACAGTATTTCCAATGGGAATCCTAATGAAGTAAAATTTTAAATGAGTCTAAATTCAAATGTGAGTTCAAAAGGCAGAGACTTGAGGTTGGGGCATGGCTCAGGGGTAAAAGCACTTGCAGTGAAAGGGTGAGGACTTGAGTATAGATCCCTAACACACACACAAAATCCATTTGCATAATGTGAACATCTGTGACCCCTATGGGGAGATGGAATACAGAGCTACAAGAACCCCCGGAAGCAGATGGGCCAGGTGCCTGATGTACTTCGGAGAAAAGCAAAGAGACCTACTACAAACAAGGTCAAAGGTGAGAGACACCAGAGGTTATCCCCTGCCCTCCAAATGTGTACAGTGGCATGTGTAGACCTGAATTCATACACATAAATGCACATACACTATACACACACACACAAATAAGTAAATAATAAATAAATGATATCAAACCATCAAAACAATTTACTCTGTGAGTTTGAGGCCAGCCTGGTCTACAGAGCAAGTTCCAGGACAGGCTCCAAAGCTACGCAGGGAAACCCTGTCTTGAAAAACAAAAACAGAAAACAAACAAACAAACAAAAAAAAAACAGCCTAGAAAAGGGACTAAGACAGAATCCAACAGCACTTGTTTTCAGAACTTAGTATTGAATTATTGAACCCATGTTCCTACACACACACACACACACACACACACACACACACACACACACAGAGAGAGAGAGAGAGAGAGAGAGGGCACACCTTTAATCTCAGCACTCAAGAGGCAAAGCAGGTGGACCTCTGTGAGTTTGGGGCCAGCCTAGTCTATATAGTAAGTTCCAGGCCAGCCAGGGCTACATAGATCAATAAGTCAACTGATCAATTTTAAATAAATGTATGTATATTTTAAATTTTATTTTATGTGCATTGGTGTTTTGCCCACATGTCTGTCAGTCTGAGGGTGCTAGACAGTTGTGAGCTACCATGTAGGTGTTGGGCATTGAACCCAGGTCCTCTGGAAAAACAGCCAATGCTCTTAACTGCAGAGCCATTTCTCCAGTTCAAATAAATATATTTTAAAAGATACATTACTAGAGGTTCTAGACTGGTAAGTGTAGTCCTTACCCTTCATTAAGGTAACTTCTCTTTGCAACAGATGAAGAGCATTATAGAAAACCACAACCAGTCAAAACACAGAGTTGTGGAGCCCAGCCCCAATGGGCACATCTACAAAACACTCCTTACCTAATGCTCAGGGAACATCGCAGAAGAGGAGATGGAAAGATTGTAAGAGCCAGAGGATCAGGGATCATGCTGTGAGACTGTGTTTCCTGGTAACATCAGAAGCTGCACCCACAAAGTCTCATCAACATGGCCATCCAACCGTGAGCTGAACAAGATGACACTAGTGAACATGCCAAACTGGATGGGGAAAAGCCCTTGAGGCCTCTACTCTACACTACACAAAGAACTACAGGAAATGGAGGAAAGCTGGCAGCCAGAGAGGTGGTCCTCCCCAAGGAAGAGCACACCAATTGGTTGTCCAGTGCCAAACAGTCAGCCCTGAAAACAAACATCCAAGTACCGTTATATGGACTCCACAGGTTATACTTAGGAATATATATGTATATAGAAATACATACATGCATTCAATAGCAATTAATGGAAAAAAGAGCACATGCTTTGAAGAAGAGTGGGGAGGGGTACATGGGAGGGCTTGAAGGGAGGAAAGGTAGAGAGAGAAAAATGTTATAATTAAATGACAGTCTCAAAATAAACAATAAGAGGTGCATTACTCAAAGCAGACTTAGGGAAAGAGGGTCATAAGTTATCTTGATGAAATTAAAAAGATCTGCTTGCTCTTTGAAAGCTCCTGTTAAGAGAAGGAAAGGTCAAAGGACAGCCACACCCGGAGGAGGCTGGGCTGATGAAGGCGTGGTTGGAGCTCAGTGACACAACAAAGAACAAATGACAAAAATAGGCAAAGCAGCAGACGCTTGTCCAAAGGGATTCTTCGGGCAGCAGGAAGCCCCCTCAGTCACCGGGCTGCAAAAGGACTAGCATGTTACTGTATTTTGGTTTTGAGTGTGTGTGTTTGTGTGTCTGCATGTTCATACGTGTGCATGTGTATGTGGAGGCCAGAGGACAACCTGAGAGAGTCATCCCTCAGGCCCCATCCACCTTGGTGTTGCCTTTTGAGCCAGGGTCTCACTATGTAGCCTGGTCTCAAGCTCTTAGAGTGCCTCTGCCTCCGAGTGCTGAGATCAAAGGCGTGCAACACCACACCTGGATTCCATCTTGATTTTTTTAAAGACAGCCTCTCACTTGACCTATAATGGGCTAGGCTGGCTGGTCAGCCATAGAGGCCCAGGGAATCCTCCTGTCTCTACCTCCCCGGTGATGGAGTTATAAGCACATGCCACCACTCCTGGCTTTTTCATAGGGTTCTGGGGTTGGGAATCATGTCCTCATGCTCGCACAGTGTGGGCTTTACTAACTGAGTCATCTCCCCAGCCCCTGAGGATGTTCTCAGATCATAAAAATGATTGGCAACTGATAGTCACTTCCTCCAGGTGGACACATGGAGTCACTGCAGTGTGTTGTCTGGACAAGGACCCCCCATAGGGGTAGCAGGAATGCACAGCCTCCCCCACTTAGCACCACCAGCCCTGGGAAGCCAGCTTGCCCAGGTGCTGGCCCTGGGGTCAGGCCTTAGGTTGGGCTTTTGTGGAAAAAGTGCTGGTGTGACCAGTAGGACATGTGCGGGGTGCCTTCAGACCCAGGAGGCTCCAATACAGCATTTGATAGCCTTTTAGGTCCGGCCAGTGCCTTCCTCCCCAGCCTGCCCCTCCCCCACCACATATATGGGTGCTCACTAGAGCCCAACACTGAACCAACCACATAGCCTCACTCCATCTCCATGTGACTTTGGTGTGTGTGTGTGTGTGTGTGTTTGTGAGCACATGTGTATTATGTATGCTTGTGTACACATTTGTATATGTGTGTGTAACGTAGGGGCAGAAATTGATGCCAGATGTCCTCCTTAATCACTCTACATTACTGAGACAGGGTCTCTCACTAAGTATGGAGCTTGACGATCCAGCTAGGTGGCCAGTAAGGCTCAGAGACCAACACGTAGTATTTTACACAGGTTCTGCGATCTGAAGTGAGGCCCTTCAGCTTGTACACCAAGCACTTTACCAACTGAGCCATCTCTCCAGCCCCATCATAACCTTCAAAGGTGAAATCCTGTCATGACTTCAGTTTATGGAATAAAGAAAATACAACTCAGATAGGATCAGACACCTGCCTGGGGTCACACTGTGGTAGATCTGGGTGCCAGCAAATGTCTTTGAGGACCCAACACTGTCCTTGGATTACCTCCCTGGTACCTTCGGCTAGTCCTATTGGGACGAGGGAAAGAGGACAGAGACCCAGGGTAGAAGCAATTTTCTAGCTGAGCCCTTTGGCCTGGTTACCTGGAAAGATTTCCTCTCACCTATGATTTCACAGGGCCTGTAAAAACCACCAGCACCTGGTCCAGACAGAGCTCTTGTTTCAGTTCTGACAAGAGAGCTGGGTGACCCCAAGACTCTGAGTTCTTGCTACCTCACAGAGTCTAATGAGGAATGCCTGATGTGTCTGCCCAAACCCCAGGCTTGGAATGGTAGGTGACAGGGCCAGTGACTGGTTGCAGGCCAGGCCTAGCTGGGATTCCAGCCTAGCAATGTCCACTTCCTGCCTTCTCCTCTGGCAAGCCCTAGGCCTCAGGCAGACAAGGCTGAGCCTAGTACAAGAACACAGTGTCCTCCCAGCGTCCTGAGGTGGTAATTCTACCCTACCCTGAACCCCTGGCTCCCTGGGATCTGGTGGGTAGTGGGGGAAAGAAGCTAGAAGGAGGACCTACTCTGACTCATGCTGTATCTAAACAGTCCCCAATGTCACTTGGTGCCAGGAATTAAGAGTCATCCTCATGAACAAATGGGTCCCTGCTGGGAAAGTCTGAGCCCAAACAGGCTCCAATCCCAGAAAACTACTTTTATTTACACCAAGGCCACAGGAGGGTAGCTGTGGTGTGGCCAGGAGCCAGCAGTGGGAGGCAAGCATGAGCAGGAAGCCAGGAGGCCTTCCTGGAGGAAGAGCCCAGGCTCCAGTAGTGAAGTTGGGTGGCAATGGCTAAAAGGTATGGAGCTCAGTGGGAACAGCACACACAGAGCCTGGCAAAGGACAGAATTTGGCCAAGCCCAGGGCATCTTGCCTTGCCCCACTCTGAAATCCCCTCAGCACTGACCTTGTACTTACTCTAAGGCTTGCAAAGATTCCACACAAGGGAAACCTTGTAGGCAAACAAGGAGCCAGCCAGGTCGGTCAGGTGGGTTCCTGACTCCAGCATACAGTTGCCTTGCCCTAATCTCTGTGCCAGCCTTGTTTGCCTTGGAAACTGCCGTGAAAGGCACCCCAGGCTGGTAGTCCCTGGCTCTGTCCAAGGCCTTCAAATCCACCACAGGGCCTTGCCCCAGCCTTGGAAGCTTCCCAATGGAGGCCCTAATTGGTAGTTTTGAGATGGGATATCAAGATGTAGCCAAAGCTGGATTTGGACTCAGGATACTTTTATCTCCCTAATGGTGAGGAAAGATTTCAGGGGTGATCCACACCTGGCATTGAGGCTGGTATGTGTTTGTGTTTATGTGTGTACGTATGTGTTTATGTGTGTATGTGTGTGTTTATGCACAGCCCAGAGGAAGACAGTGAGTGTCCTGCTCTATTGCTCTCCACCTTATCCTCTTGAGACAGGGTCTCTCACTAAACCTGCAGCTAGACTGGCAGCCAGCAAACTCCAGCCTGCCCCCTGCTCCTCTCCCAAATTCACACACCAAACTGGGGTTACAAGTACAGGAAGCCATGCTCAGCTTTGTACATGGGTGTTGGGATTTGAACCCAGGTCCTTGTGCTTGTGCAGCAAGCACTCTTCCCCATCAAGCCATTGCCCCAGGCTGAGGCTACGTTTTAAAATGTCTTGACTATTGTGGGTGACCTTGGGCAGCACAACCCTGGAAGCCACCGATAAAGAAGTGGACTCCAGCCAGATAGCACTTAGACCAGGTCTGAACTCAACAGCACCAAGAGGTGTCTCCTGGACAGCCATGTGTGTATACTAAGTCAACTCTGGATTAACCATGTCCCAACTACTTGTGCCTCCGGTACTCACTGTCTGCCACCTCCACGCCTACCAGAACAAAAGGCTCAGCAGAATTTTGGCCACTGAAGACCACCGTGGCCTGTCACTGAAGATCCTGAATGGGTGCTACAGCCCTCCAGGGTGGGCCTGTGAGTAGAGGAAAGATTAGGTTAAAAACCTGTGCACAAACCAAAACTGGCTAGGTTCCTCAGGAAAGCTGGCCAGGGCCCCCTCAGGCCCTCCAGGTGGTCCCTAATGGGTCCTGGCTCTATCCAGATGCACTTTCCCCACAGAGGCCAGCAACACCTGCTCACTGAATCTCTGCTTCTGTCTGGAGCACTTCTTAGCCACCCAGGATCCCAGAATTCTCTGCCCAATGGCAGGAGACTGTTCTAGGGCCTGTGTCATCCCAGAACAAGCCACAAAAGTGCCCTGGGTCAAGAGTGACCAGAGATGTGGAACGGGTGAGCCAGAGATGACCAGTAAAGAGCCTATAAGTCCTCAACACCCACCAACACCCAGGTTGCTCAGTGCTCACTCCAACTAGGGCCACCACTCTGAGTGCTCAGGGCCATTACCCTCCCACTCTGCTCTCCTCCTCCTGGCTCCCTAAGGCTACACACCCTCCCCCTTGCCCTTCCTCCCCTGGTCCCTTCAAGGTGACTCAGCCCCTCAGTACTTCCGGGAGCAGCTCTCACGCACCCGAACAGGTCAGGCGTGTTCTGGGGCTGAGCCAGGTGGGACAGGTGTGTCCCCCTTGGCCAAGGCCTAGATAGGGGGAGGAGTGGAGCAGTGGACCCTATCGGTGGAATGTGGCTGTGGCAGAGCCCTGTGGCTCAGCTTTAGAGACCTTTGCTCTTCCAAAGGCTGATGTGTAGCTGAGATCCAAGTCAGATAGCCCATCCACTACCCGGGCCTGAGGCAGGTGAGCAGCTCAAAACTAGAGAGTAGGAACTCCTCAAGAGAGCTAGAATCCAAGCTGGGTGGTGGTGGTGCATGCCTTAAATCCCAGCACTCGGAGGCAGAGGCTCTGTGAGTCCTAAGCCAGCCTGGTCTACAAAGCTACACAGAGAAACCCTATCTCAAAAAACGAGAGTGTGTGTGTATGTGGGGGGGGGGGGCATATGCATAGCTGCCCCGAGCAATCCACCTACATGGATGTCCTTTTTTCCTGGATTACCATTAGTTTGTTTTGTTTTGGTTTTTCCTACCCCCCTGGGATGGGAGCACTAGGAGAGAAATGGCTGTCTCTAGATGCTGCAGAGTCCCAAAGCGAGGCTGTGCTTCTTACATTTGACGCTCAGTCAGCTTTACGGCCCTGGACGCCAAAAGGGGCTTGGGCTCTCCTCTAGGCAAGGCCCCTACCCATGAGTGAAGCACCCCCTACCCTTGTAGTGTCCCTCCCATTCAGATGGGAGTGCCCACCTCCCCATACCTCACAGTTCCTTCCCTGACACCTCTCCTTTGGGTTGTCAACCTCTTCCCTTGTCGACATTTCCCTCTGCCCCCACTACCACAGGTGCTCAGGCTCCCTGTTCTGCATCTCAGCTGGTCTCATGGATGCTAAACCTATTTTAAGAACTAGCTAGCAGTGATGACTGGGTTTTAAACGCCACTGTGTTTTCGTGTAATCGGTTAATTTTATCACACATGGATTGCGCTGGGAGGGGTTTTAAAAAGGAGAAAGAAGTATTTATGTGCCAAATCCGCCCCAGTTCTGCCTCTTCTCAGAGGCACACCCAACCCCACCTACACATCCCAACACCCTCCCCACATCCCGAGTGGAAGCTTTGCCTTCCAATGCCACCCAGCTCAGTCACTCTCAGATTATTTATTAATTTGGGGGGATTGTTTATTTACACACACACACACACACACATACATTGAGACAGGGTCTCACTATATAGCTCTGGCTATCCTGAAACTCACTTTGTATACCAGGCTGGCCTCGAACTCACAGAGATCTGCCTGCTTCTGCCTCCCACATGCTGGGATTAAAGGCCCAAGGCAGTACACCTAGCTGATAGTATTTCTGAGACAAGGTTTCACTTTGTAACTCACACTGGCCTCAGACTCATGGCAGTCCTTCTGCCTCAAACACCCTGAGTGCTGGGGTACAGACATATGCCACCCCACCTGGTTTCTGGGATACATCCAGTCTACAACATCAGCTGGTGACCCTGCTACACGGTCAAAAGTTGGGACACTTCTTGGTTGCTGGGTTTCGTGGCTCCCACTGCCCCAGGTAAAGCCAAGCCCTGCCATGGTTGTCAGAGCACCCTCCCACATACACTGGCCTTCTGGCTTCTCCGACTCAGAATTCAGAATACAGAGCTAATACTAATGGCTAAATTCTAGTCCTCTTTACTTAGAGGCAGTCTCACTAAATTGTTTAGGTTGGCCATGAACTTGTTCTTTACCTTCAATGTTTATGATTGAATCTGAGATCCCCTGCCTCAGCTTCTGAACCTAGGGTTATCAGCTGTTGGCACCAACTACATACCACACATTAGGGACTGTAGGTCAGTTTGTGCCACACCCACCTCTCTTGTTGGCTTTGCCCTCCCTGTGAGCATGACATCTGGATCACAAATTCAAGCCCCCTGGAGTCCTCTGTAACCATGGCAATACTTGATCCAGCACCTCCTGGTCCTCCTATAGGTGGGATGCTCCAAGAACCATGAATTAGTGCTCTGTGAGGAAACCCTTCAAAGACCATCTTTAAGAGCTGGGCATCATAGTGCAGACCTGTCATCCCAGCACTCAGAAGACTAAAGCAAAATCATGGCAAGCTCTGGGCCAACCAGGGCTACATAGTGAGACCTTGTCTCAAAACAAAAAAACAACAACAACAAAAAACAGGCCTGAGGCCATAGCTCAGTGGGTAGAGAGCTTGCCTAACATGCACAAGGCCCTAGGTTCTATGGCCAGCACTGCATAAAACAAGGATGGTGGTGTATGCCTGTAATCCTTGCACTTGGGAGGGAGGTGGAGGCAAGAGGATGAGAAGTTCAGGATCATCCTTAGCTACACAGTGAGTTCTAAGCCAGCCTGAGTACACGAGACCTTGTCTATAAATAAATAAATGCAAGACTAGTGAGATGGCTCAGAGGTAATGGCACCTACTGACAAACTTGATCTGAATTTGAATCCCATGATCCATATGGCAGAAAACAGAGAACCGACTCTTGCAAGTTGTCCTCTGACCTCCACACTGTGTGCTGTGACATGCATACACACAGAAAGAAAAAAAGAAAGAAAGAAAGAAAGAAAGAAAGAGGAAGAAAGAAAGAGAAAGAAAGAAAGAGAGGAAGGAAGGAAGGAAGAGGGAGGGAGGGAGGAAGGGAGGAAGAAAGAAAGAAAGGAAGGAAGGAAGAAAGAAAGAAAGAAAGAAAGAAAGAAAGAAAGAAAGAAAGAAAGATCTAATACAGTTGGTCATTAAACCCAGACAAGCCAGGAGGGTGGCGGTGGTGGCGCATGCACGCCTTTAATCCCAGCACTAGGACAGCAGAGGCAGGAGGATCTCTGAATTTCAGGCCAGCCTGGTCTATAAAGTGAGTTCCAGGACAGCCAGACCTGTTGCACAGAGAAATCCTGTCTCAAAAAAAAAAAAAGAAAGAAAGAAAGAAAGAAGAAAAAAGAAAGAAAAAGACAACAACAAAAACCCTAGATGATCCCACATCTCTGCGCTCTTATTCCAGAGCCTTCTACACACCAAACTTGCCTTTTTCTTGTTCCTCTACCTCTCTAAACCAGATGAGGCCCCTCCATCAGCTATCCCAGTGGCAGGGTTCTCCCTAGCTTCTTTTTGTTGTTTGTTTGTTTGTTTGTTTGAGACAAGGTTTTTCTGCGTAGCTTTGGAGTCTGTACTGGAACTCACTTTGTAGACCAGGCTGGCCTCGAACTCACAGAGATCCACCTGCCTCTGCCTCCTGAGTGCTGGGATTAAAGACGTGCACCTCCTCCACCACCCGGCCATCCCTAACTTCTCATGGGTACTGTTGGGTAATATCAGGGTGTTGGCTCCCCTACTCCCTGCCAAATATGTGGCAGTGACAGTCCACCAGCAGCAAGCTCCTGCCTCCAACTCCACCCACAGCACCCTGTGCCTGGCTGCCTCTGTGTGAAGTCCCTGCCTACCTCAGTCTCCCCACCCTGGGCACAGAGCTAGGGAGAAACTGATCAAAGATTCCATCACAGAAAGCCTCCACTCCCTGCTCTGTGAACAGCACACCCCTCCCACACCCATAGCCACACTTCTCATGCCTTCTAGCCACACCGTATGAGAGCCACCCTCTGCCACCTCAGACAACCTTCCTGCTCGGTGCCAGAAAGCTTAGAAAATGACCCTCAATCTAAAGTTGCCAGTGGTCTAGAGTCAGGGGCCTGGGTTTTAGGCAGTGTCACCCACGTTCAAGATGCAGATCAGCCCGGTCACAGGGCCTGCATTCAGAGAGAAGCCTGTGGGTCTTGTGGCTGGCTCAGCAACCCAAGGAGTCCACTCTGGGGTAACCTCAGCCAATAGGCACAACCAGGTATACTTCAGGGCAGAGGGACATTGTTTAGCAGGAAGGGAGGCTGGTCAGTTGAGGCAGAGAGACAAGCCTCCAGTCCTCAACTCCAAGTGTGGACTGCTTCCCAGCCCTGTTCACAGTGGGCAAGCCTGACAAGCCCACATGGAGAGACAGTGGTTCTTAAGTCCCCATAGGCAGGAGAATTGGATAAGCACAATATGGACACCACAGTGTAGAATACTATTCTGCTCTAGAGAAGGCATTCTGCTGACACCTGCTCCAACATAGACAGATGGACCTTGTGACCACACTGCCAAGTGAATCATACCAGATCCCAACCAGACTAATGGGGTGGGAGTCTGCTCAGAGAAAGCTCTTGGCTCGTCAGATTCCTCGAGAAATCAAGGAATGGTAGATCTCAGGAATGGGGAGTAGAGGGACAGTTAGTGTGTAATACGTAAAAGAGTTTCCATTTGGGAAAAGGAGAAAGTCTCCATAGTGGATGGTGGTGATAGTTGCACAGAATTGCAAATTGCTTAATGCCTCCAAACTTCACCTTAAAATAGTTAGAATGGTGTGTGTGTGTGTGTGTGTGTGTACATATACATACATATATATTTACACATACACACACACACACACACACACACACACACACCAAGTAGGCCTGGTGGCACATGCCTATAATTCCAGCTACTTGGGAAAATGAGCTAGGAGGATTGAAAATTCAAGCAAATTAGTGGCCAGGCCAGGTAACTCAATGGACTGTTTGAAAACAAAAAGTTTAAAGAAAGGGTTATGGGGCGGGGGGGGGGGGTGGCACATGCCACTTGGGAAGCAGAGGTAGGCAGATCTCTGTGAGTTCAAGGTCAGCCTGATATACAGAGTGAGTTCCAGAACAGACTCCAAAGCTACAGAGAAACCCTATCTCAAATAAAACAAAAACAAAAAAAAAGAGAAAGAGAGAAGGAAAAGAAAGAAAGAAAGACAGACAGACAGACAGACAGACAGACAGAAAGAAAGAAAGAAAGAAAGAAAGAAAGAAAGAAAGAAAGGAAGGAAGGAAGGGTTATGGATGCAGTTCAGGGGTAGAGCACCTGCCTAGAATTCCCCAGTGAGGGGCTGGCTGTGGCTCAGTGGTTAAGCACCTGCCTGGTATACCCAGGACCCTGTGTTCCATCTGCAGTACCACAGGGGAAAAAAAAAACAAAAAACAAAAAAAACAAAAAACAAAAAAAACAAAAAAACTCTTCTGGGATGTTGCTCTAGACACAGCATAGTCTGCCAGGACCAGTTCTCAGCCCTGGACCCCCCCACCGACACCCACGAGCACACACAAGGACCTGCTCCTAAACTGAGTCATATTCTGAAACCTTTTGTACCCAGGGCTGGACCAGAAGCAGTTTCTGAAGGCCCCCAAAGCCTCCAAGTGTAATGAGGAGCCCAGGCTCTGGGTCCACCCTTTGCTTCAGGACTGGCCCTAGGGTCATTCTCACCTAGCCTGTGTCTGGGACCTCAAGAAGCTTGGCTCTGCAGCCGCAGGGGCAGTGTGAAGCATCAGCTCCTGGCCTATCTAGTTAGGTGCAAGCACTTCCTCCTTCTCTCCCATCCCTTCAAAGCTGCCGGTCAGGGCTCCTGGGAGTCCAGGTTTGACCGGCATCAAAGCAAGAGTAAATGATTCTAACCTTCCAAACCATCCAATGGCCAGACACTTGCAGGGGGAACCCATGACTTCCATGGACAGGGTGGGGACACACCAAGCACCCTCCCTTGACAGGACAGAGATGCCAATGGAGTCTTGCAGGAAGAAAGGCCATGCCCTGCCAATAGCCCACTATAGCTGGGGTGGGATAGTATCTGTGGTGGGTGATGGATGGACCCCAAGTTCCACATACAGACTGGAGTGAGGTTCAGTGGGTGCTACAGAGATCCTCCATGCTCTATCTATCTCCCCCACCAGGTACCCCACAGCCGGTGAGAACTGCTCAAGTCTCCCCCAGAGTCCCCCAAGGCCTGGTGGTCCGAGGTGACCTGGGCCTGCCATGGTGTTGTTCTGTCGTCCAGGGAAGATGTCATTGCTCCTCAGTTTCCTTTGGTCCCACTGGTGTGGTCAAGAAGGACAGCCATGAGCCAGTCCACATGGCAATGTGGAACACATGTCTGCCCCCTCAACAAGGTCACCTACAGGACCCCACAGCATCAAGAACACAGGAAGACCAATTCCCCCACTCCCCACTGATCATCAGAGGCGTGTGCGTGTGCGTGTGCGTGTGTGTGTGTGTGTGTGTGTGTGTGTGTGTGCGCGCGCGTGTGTGTGTGGGGGGGGGCATGCCACAGGGGTCATGGGGCAGGCATTGGCTGAGCCCAGGGTTCACTTGTCTGCCTCACGGGGGGGGGGGAGGCAAGCTGCTATTATAGGCCAAGTCTGAAAATGGGTGGCTTGGCCTACAGCCAGCAAGGGCTGTGCCCTCAGAGGATGGCAGCTGCTGCAGCCAGTGGCCTGGGGACTAAGGGGTTGCCAGGACACTACATAAGTGAATGGTTTAGGGTAGGTAGGGTAGTTGTCACTAAGAATTCCAGAAGCCCCTTCTTCCTCCTGCCAGGCCAGAAGGTCTAAGAGTGTCTAGAAAGTAGCCATGTGTTCTGAGAAGCTGTTCTCAGGCTGGGTAGCCAAATAATATGGGGACAGGCCAGCTCCCGTTTCCTGAGGTCCATCACTCCCCAGTCAGGTTTGGAAGATGAGCAACCGGTCAGCCTTCCTTACCAGGGACTCTGCATAGCCAGCTTTCGTGAACAAGATGAAAGGCAGGCCCAAGAGAGGGAGGTGGGGAGGCTCCACTGAGCCAGGCCAGCTGGCAACAGTACCACATAACACCAGGGAGCCACCACCCCACTGCATCATTGGCAGCAGGGCCCTCAGTGCCTCAGGAGAGCAGGAAAAGGCTACTTCATCTTGTCCAGCTTCCTGCTGAAGCTTGGTCAGTGTCTCCTCTAGGGACACCAGAGCCTCAGGGGTGGCATACACTACTATTGACTTGAAGATCCTCAGGCTAGGTCTGGTACTCCTCAGCCCAGAGGTGGGAATGGGGGTGAAGGGATTGGAGAGGAGGTCCTATTTACAGTTTGTGGGCCTTTAATGTGCATCTTGGGGAGCCAGAGTGATGTTTCCAAGGAACTGATACCGGGTATGTATGTTTTGAAGGGCTCAGTCTAGGGTCCCCTATGTCCCTGAAATGCCTTCGGGTCGCGCTCCCCACCTGCATACCCAGAGAGGATCAGCCTGGGAATGCCAGCTCCAGGAACCTGCCAGCTAGTCGGAGAACTTAGCCCTTTCTTCATAGCCCATCCTGAGCCCCTGGTCGCTACAAGTCCCTCCAAACAGGGCAACCAAGGGACAAAGTCTGGGAGATGCCAGGCAGATGTGTCTGTGGCTCCCACCGGTCCCCCACTGTCCTGGTCCCTGAAAAGCTAGATATAGAGAGCCATTGGCACATGGCCATCCTGTCCTCACAGGGGCCACCAGAGGCTCAGATTCCTCCCCCAGCCTTGAGCCTCTACAAGACGTGGCCCCAGGAAGGGATGCCATGACGTCACCTCCAGGTAGCTGGGAGCCAGGTGGACCCCACACTCCCTGACAGACACCCTGGGTTCACGGGCCGCTTTCCCTGCAAGCCAGCCGCCCCCAATAATTTCCTCTTTTTTTTTTTTTTTTTTCCTCTGAGACGCCGAGGTTTCGCAAGGCTGGGGAGGGGAGGCGGCCGCGGGTGACAGCATGACACGCAGCCCGGCGGGGGAGGGGAGGCGGTGGTACCGGTCGCGCGGAGCCCACGAGGTGCCCTCCGGATGCTGCGCCCTTTCACCGCCAGTCCCAGCCGCCGGCAGGTGCACCCGGGCCGCACCCCAACCCAGTCAGAACCCAGCGCGTGCCTCGTCCCTGTCTCCCGCACCCCACGCAGTCCGATCCACCCGACCGCACCCCGTGCCTCCGCCCATCCCGCACCTACCCGGGGCTCCGCAGTCAGCACAGCGCGCGTTCCCCGGCCGCGTCAGCAGCTCCAGCAGCGCCCGGCGCCGCTCCCCGGCCATGGCTGCGCGGCCACCGCGCCGTCCCGAGCGCGCCCGCCCGACTAGGGCCCCGCGCGCGCGCCCGCCGCCCGTCCTGCGCCATCGCCGCCGCTCAGCCCGCGCGCGCGGGCCCCGATCGTGTCACCGCGCGGGCCGCCCTGAGCGGAGCTGCGCGCGCGGGGACCGGGGCGCAACGCACGGCGCGCTCGGGACCGCACGGCCCGCGGGCGGCCCCCAGCGGCGCGGTCAGGGAGCGGCCTCTTCTGAGAGTCCGGCCTCACCCGGTCCACCTGGGGCGGGGTCGCAGGGAACAGGCGCAGCGGAAAACAGACCACCCCACACGCAAGCCGTGTCTGTTGGATTGAAAGCTGAGGACGTGGGTAGCTCAGGCCAGCCCTGCCTAGGAATGACAAACTCCAGTGCTTCAAGGATCGGAGGGCTCCACCCTCACACGTGTCCAACCAAGTCCCATACCCTCATCCCCAAGAGATAGGACAGGAGCTGGCCACACCCCTCCTGATCTCCAGATGGCTCGATTCCAGAGCTGTGTGTCTGTTTCTTTGCTGGCCCTCGCATTTCTCTCCAAATTCCATTTTCTCCCTCAATTATAAATGCAACAGTGGCTGTTTAGAAGCCAATTGCCACACCCAGCTGAAAAAATGAAAGCCTTTCCCCAAAGCCCCTGAGAGTCTGAGGACCTCACTGCACCTTCCAGGGGTCTTTGGAATCACACCCTCCATCCCTACTCCTGTTGGTCTACCGCAGCCGGGATGTTGGTTGTACTATGATTTGGCCCTGAGTGTCCCCTGCCCCTAAAAGGACCCTGTGTTAAGGGTTCAGTCCCCAGGGTGGCGCTATAGCATGGGATCTTTAAAGGATGAGGCCTAGCTGGGGGGTGGTGTACATGTGAGGTGAGGTCTACAGAGCGAGTCCCAGGACAGCCAAGGCTACACAGGGAAGCCCCGTCTCTAAAATCAAAACAAAAAAAGGTGAGGCCTATTGGGAGGACGTCAGGTCACTGGTACCTCGGCTTCTCTTGCTTCCTAGGGATTGGGGGTGAGCAGTTTTGTCCCAGCACCTTTCAGTCTTAATGCTCTATTGCAGATTGTCTTCCTGAGTGTCTAACTTGCTATCGTGGTCATTTGCAATGCTGATAGACCCTGCCAGGCTGCCCTCTGCTGAGACTGTGCTGTACAGACTGCCAGTGGTGCCTGCCCCTCATGCCCTGGCTGCCATCCCATTGCAGAACTTTCTATCTGGAGGCAGAACATACAGCAGGCCCCAGGGTACATTTCATGAGGCCCGTGGTTCTGTAAGCTCATTCTTTAATCAATCTAATGTCTTTCTCTTGCAGCCCACTGGAGCCTGGGTAGGGACAGGTGGCATGTCCACCTCTAGGCCTTCTGCCAGGTTCCAGACCTGGCACCCAGCAGGAGCTTGGAGAATGTGAATTACAAAGACAGACTGATGGAGGCTGGGGATGTGGCTCAGTTGATGAAGAGCTTACCAACATGTAAGAGCCCTGGATTCTCACCCCAGCACCACAGAAACCAGGTGTGCTGATGGATGCAGTTCAAGGTCATCCTCAGTAACCCATCAAGTTTGAAGCCAGCCTAGGCTAAATGAGACCCAGTCTTAAAAATAAAAATAAGCCAGGCATGCCGGGCGTTGGTGGCGCACGCCTTTAATCCCAGCACTCGGGAGGCAGAGGCAGGAGGATCTCTGTGAGTTTGAGGCCAGCCTGGTCTACAGAGTGAGTTCCAGGACAGCCAGGGCTGTTACACAGAGAAACCCTGTCTCCAAAAACCAAATAAATAAATAACAAAGTAAAAAAACAGAATGAAGACAAAAATAGATTGATGCTAACAGCTCTGCCCCAGGCCTTAGAGAAAACACCCCAAGAGACATTTTCTCACTCGGTTTTCACTGTTGTTAGTTTTTGAGAAAAAGATCTCTCTAGTAGTCCAAAGGACACTCACAGCAATCCTCCTGCCGCTGCCTTTTGAGGGTTCAACTAACAAGCAGGGAGGGGCTGCTGCCACTCTTAAGCCCTCTGCTTTCTTGTTCAATCCTCATTTTAAAATCAGGGAAACCAAGGCACACAAAGGCCCGCATATTCATGACAGGAGTCACAGTAAACCTAGGAGACAAAGAGGTACAAACTCACCCCCTCCCCTGAAGAGAATACATTTGCCCCCTGGAGAGAGAAGCCGCAGGGAGGCCTTGAAACATATTCAGGTAGCCAGCAATCAAGGTTCCACACAGCCTTCTAGGTGTGGCATGAACGTCATCATCTTGTCATCATCTTGACACACAAAGATCAGTTGCTGTGATAGCCTGCACCAGGATGACAAGCAACACTCCTTGGACTTTCCAGAGACTCTAGCCTCTGCTCCCTCCTGCCCCAGGTACACATGGCCTTGGGGTGCCAGACCATATATGAGGTAGAAGGTTGACTTGGGATGGGCTGTATTCTGAGAGTTGTCACCCATGATGGGGTACTAGTTGATGCCATGGTCTATCTCAGTGCCTCTACCCTCTGAGGCAAATTTGCACACAGGCAGGTGTGTGTGTGTGTGTGTGTGTGTGTGTGTGTGTGTGTGTGTGTTTCCCTGGGGAAAGTCACTCCACACCCATGGATTAAGGAGGCAGGAGAAAAGATAAGAGAATGAGGCTTATGGAGTGGACAGACCCTGGATATCAGCTGCTGGACCAAGACCTTCAATGCCTTCTTGGATGACAGAGCTAGAAGCACACAGGCCTGCTGGGGATCCTAGCAGGTCCTCACTAGCTGTGGTCAGCCAGGGAAATGGAAGCTACACTCACAGAGAACCCTGGGGGAGCCAGGCTGACCCTGCTCCCTTGCTGGGGCCAGGCCAAGGCCTGTCAAGGGCAGCTCAAAGGCAGCAGGGGCCCCTGCCGTCTCATGTTCATGCTGCCTGCCAGCCAAGATGATTGGCTCATCCGAGCTTTCTTCTGTTCTGCCCTTCCAGTCCCCTACTCTGCTATCTAGGCCTACACTGCAGTCCCCAGCCCCAATTCCCTAGCACTTCCCAAGCCTGGGGCCAGACATCTGCCTCCATAGAACATATAGCCATACTAGGTAGGAAGTGCCTCGGACAGTGCTTACTTCTGCAGCAGCAGCATCCTGTGAGAACAGGAATTCATGCACAGTAGGTCTGTAAGCACCTGCCAGCTGGGAGCTGAGCCTGGAGGCCTTGGAGAAGCCCAGGGTGGTCATTCCAGCCTCTCAGCTGCTCTCTAACACTCATGACAGGCCCCTGCATCCCCTCCCCACTGGACACCTGTGCCCTGAAACCCGGACTGCCCAGGAGATGGCTGCCCCGAGTGTAAGGAGTTGTGCAGGCAACCAGAGCTCCCACACACAGCCCAGTGTGCTTGTGGCTGTCCTTGCTCCGAGGAAGACAGAGGGAAGCCTTGTCTCTCTGCAGTTTCCTTTCACAATCTGACATTTTGCTGACAAAATTTCTAAGATCACAAAAGCAAGAGTTGATAGACCTAATGGTGATACCTCCAACCTCCAGGGGCCAGCATGTAACATGCTGGCCAGGGGGCTGGAGCTGCACCCCGAGTCAATGGGGGACACCAGGGTCTAAAACCACAGGGTCCTGGGGGAAGGGTACTGAATGGATCTTGCTGCCCAATGATGGGGTCCTGTGTGCCTGGGAACAGGACACCTACCTCTTGTAGTGAGCTCCATCCCACCCCTACCACACCCCTGCTTCCCTCAAGGGTGGCCTTGCCAGGTCACAGTCATCATGACAAATAAGATTTGATAAATTCTCTTTTTTTTCTTTTGTTTTGTTTTTCGAGACGGGGTTTCTCTGTGGCTTTGGAGCCTATCCTAGCACTCCCTCTGAAGACCAGGCTGGCCTCCAACTCACAGAGATCTGCCTGCCTCTGCCTCCCGAGTGCTGGGATTAAAGGCGTGCGCCACCAATGCCCAGCTTGATATATTCTTTTTAAAATTCTTTTTAGTTAGTATACAGAGTGATGGGTTTCTTTTGTTTTAAAATTTGGTCTTATCTAGCCCAGGTTGGCCTAAAATGCATTTGTTTTATTCGTTTGTTTTTGAGACATGGCCTCATCTTTCTCAGGAGGGCCTTCAATTCTCTGTGCACCCAAGGGTGACCTTCAATCTTGACTCTCCCGTCTCCACCTCTGCAAGGCTGGGATTACAGGTGTGGCCACCACACCTGCTTTATGTGATCCTGGGGATTGTACTTAGAGCTTCGTGCAAGCTAAGCCAGCCCCAGACCAGCTGAGCTGCAGCGCCAGCCCCAATCGGTTTTTTGAGGCCCATAATGCATAGCCTTGTGCTCTTCATATTACCCATCGACTTTTTTGCCCACCCACCTCTCCCTGAGAACCAATTTAATTTAATGTATTTGCCCCAGCCCATCCATCCCAGAGTGGGGAGGGAAGCAGCTAATTTCCCAGCTGACCTTCACCCCAGTTTCTCAGGTGGGTTGGAGCCTGAGGGCTCTTCCAGGATCTGTCTGCTCTCCCTCTCAGAGATGAAGCTGGGGCCTGGGCCAGGGAAGGAGGGTTTGGAGTCCACTGTTGCTCTTGGCAGGCTCCTCCCACTTAGGGTCAAGTGCAGGTGATGAAAGATACAAGGCTGGCACGGGGGAGCAAGGGCTTCTTGGGGCTTCCAGGACAGTCCCTGTTTGAAGCCACAGCTCCCCAAAGCAGCTCTGGCTGCCACTGCCACATCAGCGCAGCCCCGCCCCCGCCCCCGCCCCGCCCCGCCCCGCCCCCGCCCCCACAGACAGCATTCTGTTGTTGTCCCAACGGAAACAGAAAAATCAAATGGAAAGATGATCTGCAGCAAGGAGTGTTTTTCCAAGGCGTCTTGCTCAAGGGAGTTTTAAAGGGGGCACAAATATGTTACTGGGAACCAGGTACAGGCAGCCAGGGCACAATTCCCCCTCATCCCAGACGCCAGGCCAAAGGACCTCTGATGCCAGGCAGGAGTAGGAAGCACATCACCTGGAACCAAGCTAGCTTGGGCACCATGTCCAGGAGAGGGAAGCCCTTTGGAGTCTCCGGAAGGATAGTAGATGGAACGGGGCGGGGGAGGAGCATGGCGTCAGTAAGTGCTAGGGTTCACAGTGTACTTCAGGGAACTTAGAATGATTCTTTCCGGCTTGGAATGTAACCTAGTACCATAGAGCACTTGCCCAGCGTGCAGGAAGCTCAAGATACCATCACCCCTGCCAGCACTGCATAAACCTGGCATGCAGAATGGCAGAGAGAAGATCCCTGTACTCCCAGGACTGGAGAGGTGGAGGCAGGAGCAGCAGGAGTTCAAGGTCATCCTCAGCTACATAGCATGTTTGACCAGTCTGGGTTACATTAGACCCTGCGTCTAAAGTTAACAACAACAAAAAAGGTATTCTTTCTTAGATCCCAGATGAGACATAGGGAGCAGCCACAAGATTGACAGTTAGACAAAGGCAGTGAGGGGTGGTTGTGCATGTACCCCCTAAAATGTCCTTCCCTTCACAGCCTGGCAGTGGGAGGGGACCTACTAACCATCTATTCATGGCTCTCATTGCCCTCATAGGGACAGGAATGAAGGGTCTCAGGGGCTGGGTGTACACACCTGGTCTGGGACAGGCTCCTGACAATAGGCCAGGTGATCCTCTCCTTCTCCTGGCCCTGGCAGTAACTGCCTCTGAGCAGCAGATTTTAAGGTCTGGTGCAAACTGGCTCAGGCTCAAGGAAAAGTTGAAGAACCAAAGGCGTTGTCCTCCAGGTGACCCTCTCAAGTGCTGCGATGCCACTATTGGCCAGCAGGGGGAGACAAAACACAGCACTCCCTTTCTCCAGGTGCCAGCACCACAGGTGAGGAGTTTCCCAAATGTTGCTTCCTCTGTGCCAGGAAACTTGGGAGGTGTGTGTGTGGGGGGGGCGCGGGTGTGGATGGTTGACGAGAGTTGAGACAGTGTCTCTTCAGTGTCTCTTTCCATATAGACTTGGCTCTTCTGGAACTCATTATATAGACCTGGCTGTGCTTGAACTCAGGGATCCACTTGTCTCTGTGGTCACAGTTGTGTGGCACCACGTCCCACTCTCGCCTGTGGATTCATTCCCAGGTCCTCAGGTGAAGTTTTATACCCTCTGCTGGGGGAATGTCCCTTCCCAGCATCCACCCCAGAGGGTCTGTGGAACTGTCTGAACTCGGGACTCAGAGAATCATCTCCTGGGTCCGGCTGCATGGCTGGCCTGAAGCACCACATAGAGTTCTGCATAGCCAACCCCCAATGGGCAGTCTAACCCAGTGTCTCTCCAATCCTTTAAACACAACACTGAGAATGAAAGGAATCTGTGGTCTCATTGCAGAGTATTCAGAAGGACTGTGAGGAAGGACCATAGGACAGTGCCCTGTTGTCTTTGGGTCGGGATGGAATACCTCTGGGCCCAGAATCAAGGGCCTTGCTCCTCAGCTTCACTCATCAGCAAAGTCACCACCAGTGCCACATTCGCCTGGCACATGCCCTCTGCATCCTCTCTACCTCTACATCCCGACTCCGGCCTGACTGGTGCTTGGGATTAGAAGTCTGTGGTAACAATTCTGAGTGGGCTGACTGGACCTGAGGAAAGACTCGTGGTGGTTGACCCTGTGCTGTGGAGTGCAGACCCCTTGATATCACACCCTCCTGATACCTAACTGGCTATCACTAACTGCCACTATGTCCCAGTCAGGCGTGATGGATCCCAAGTGTCCTGGGCCTCCCTCAACTTTGGCCCTACACCTGCCCCGGGTGTGGCAAGAGGTTTCTCTTCCCACCCTAGAGAGCCTCCAGGGGTGATCATGGGCCTGGTTGCTCCCCCTCTACTCTTATCTCTGCTGATTGCTCCACACTGCCCTCCTGGCTAGACTGGGTCCCTGCTGCTTTGTCCTTTGGACTGGGGTGGGGACCGGTTTCTCTCTTATACAAAGAGGGTGGGATAGGGCCCAGGGAGGTAAAGGGAGGGCAAGTCCAACCTGGCCAGGTCACTAGTCAGAGGCTTGGTAAGGAGAGCATATTCTAAAAGGGTACAGTGGAAGTGGAAGGTCCCTTCAGTGCAAATGCTTAGACCTGGTTCCTCAGACCCAGATGGCAGAGGGAACTTCAGCGAGACATTGTTCCACCCAGAAAGGACACAGTTGGGCCTCAGGCATGGGCAAGAACCTAAGAACCTTCTTTTACTCCTCAGTATGCATGGGGACATTGGCATCTGACTAGAAAATTACACATCCCAGCTCAGGGCTGGCCTTAAGATACTTATGAGCAGGGGTACCTGCTCACACCATGGGGGCCAGTGGCCTGCAGCTCCATGGGACAGCAGGTGAGCATCTCTTCCCTGAGTGGAGTCATGTTCTCATAGCTGCATCTCCACCTCTTTCTCTGGCTAGGTTCACAGATTTGTATATGGTGGCTGTGGTTTTATGTGGTCCAGTTCTATGATAGCTGCTGACATGTTGGGTCTGCTGCTATGTGCCAGCCCTGGGCTCCTCCGAAGACAAACACAGGACTCACCCATGGCAGGCGAGGTGATGCTTGCCCTCATGATGTTATTTTCCGCTGTGGACTCCATGGCTGAGAAACAGAGGGCACTGGGGAAGCTGACAAGTAGGGACAAGCAGGATCAACTGTGCCTGCCTTGCCTTGTACCTAATGGTGGCTGGCTGCTCCGAGGTGGTTGGAGAAGGAGGGTGGCATGGCAGAGGCTAATGGGAAGCAGGATCAGAATCCAGGATTGAATTCTGGATCCCTGGACCACATGCTACCCACACCTTCCCTCAGCCCAGAAAGCTTCCTGGACTTCCAGCTCCAGCCTTCTGCAAAAAAGGTGGCCACTGCAGGCTCCTAGTATCTCAGCCATCATTCAGGGGACTCTGGGTACAATTTCACAATGTTTGATGTTCGTCTTCCCAGAAGAAATTAAGCTGAGGGTGACATTTGCCCAGGCTACCATGGGGGGAGGCAGGGGGGGGGGACTGGTGGAGGGGGCTAGTGGAGGTTTCTGCCCCAGGCGCTCTACTTTATAACACTGGGCAAGCATGGAACTGTGAAATTTGATTTCACTCCTCTAGAACAGAACAGGGGTGTGCAATTTCATTCCCAGGATTATGACAAAGCCACTTGTTCAGTGGCTTAATAGAAACTCCTTTAATGTCTCTGGCAATAATACCCCCCCCCCCCGGTTCTCACCAGTGCAGGTATTTGTCTCACTAAAAGATTGCAATAGAGCACGAGGTGGGTAGATTCCCACCTACCACAGATGGGGCCTGACTTCCGGAGCAGATGGAGGGAAACCAGAGGATATAAAGAACGAGCCTTGCAGGCAGTTCCAGCCCTAGTCTCTGACCCTGGGAGAAGGCCATTTACCCAAGGTGCCTCTTCAAATCCAAGGCCTCCTCTGGCTGGATATGGTAGCATGGGCCTGTAATCCCAGGACTCTGGAGCCAGAGGCAGGAGTTCAAGGCTAGTTTGGGCTGTGAGACACTCTCAAATTTAAAAATTTAAGCGCCTACTTGCTTCATCAGCATATACACTAAACTTGGAAGGACACCGAGATTAGCATGCGCCTGTACAAAGATGAGATGCAAATCTGTGAGGCGTTCTATATTTTGTGTGTGTGGCATATGTGCACTTGTGTATGGGTGTGCTCATACATGTGGGGGCAGGGGAGGACATCAGCTGTTCTGCTATATCACTCCCCTCCTTTTTTTTCTTGAGACAGGGTCTCTCACTGAGTCTGGAGCTAGGCAAATGGCCTAAGAGCCCCAATGATCCTCCTGTCTGCCCCTCACAGTGTTGGAGTTACAGGTGCATGTGTGGCTATGCCTGGCTTTTTTATAGAGGTGCTGAGGATTTGAACTCAGATCCTTGTGTTTGCACAATAGGCACTCTTTACGCACTGAACCATCTACCAGCCCTAAATTTTCCTCTTGGAAAGAGGGAGGGAGAAGAGAGAAAGAAGGAGGCAGAGGTAGGTGGCTCTCTCTGAATTCAAGGCCAGCTTGATCTACATAGTGAATTCTAGGCCAGCTGAAGCTACATAGTCAGGCCCTGTCTCAAAAAAAAAAAAAAAAAATCAAGCCAGACAGTGGTGGCACACACTTTTAATCCCAGCATTTGGGAGACAGAAGCAAGAGGCAGGTCTCAATGAGGTGGAGGCCAGCTTGGTCTACAGAGTGAGTTCAGGACAGCCTGGGCTACACAGAGAAAACCTGTGTTGAAAAACAAAAAATAAAAAACAAACAAACAAACAAAAGCCAGGCAGTAGTGGTGCATGCCTTTAATCCCAGCACTCAGGAGGTAGAGACAAGGGGATCTCTGTGAGTTCGAGGCCAGCCTGATCTCCAGAGTGAGTGCCAGGATAGGCTCCAAAGCTACATAGAGAAACCCCATCTCCAAAAACCCCCCCCCAAAAAAAAAGAAAGAAAGAAAGAAAGAAAAACCAAAACAAATAAACAAAAAAACCAAAACAACAACAAAACCAACCAACCAACCAACCAAAAAAAAAAAACCCAAAACAAACAAACAAACAAACAAACAAAAACCCAAACCAAACAAACAAAAAACTGGTCATCTTTACATATGTCTGTAATCTAGACCTGTGAGAGCTGGAGACAGGGGGATTATACTGGGGCTTGCTGGCCAACAATCTAGTCTTTCAGTGAAAGACTGTCTCAAGGGAGAAAGGTGAAGACTAATAGAGCAAGACACCTGATGTCTTCCTCTGGTCTCTGCATGTATGAACACAGCTTATGAGAGAGCATGCACACGCGAGTGTGCACACACACACACACCACACACACATACACACACACACACACACACACACACACACACACACACACAGACAGACACACAGGTGGAAGTGAGCAGCAACATCTTTTGTTGTCCTCTGATCTTCACATGAACCCATGTGCACACGGGCACATGCACAAATGTCAAAAGGACACTGTATGACCTCACAACAGAATTAACACTGGTGACACATGACAGCCAAGTCCCCAGCCTTCAAACCTCTTCCAGGGTCCCTTCTGGACAGGACCGGCAGGACCCAGCATCTTCACGTCACTTCTGCTCAATTTCTTTCCCCTCGGCAGGATGAGTGCAGGCAGTGGTCTGTTTGGATCTGATGGATGCTTCCTTGAGGTCGGACTCTGGGCAAGACTGTCCAACAGAGGTGCTATGTCTTCCATGTGTCTAGTTCCTGAGGATGACCATGTGGCCAAGTATGTCCCTTTTATTAATTATTTTGTTTTCCAAGACAGGGTTGCTCTGTGTAGTCTTGGCTATCCTAGAACATGCTCTGCAGACCAGGCTGGCTTCAAACTCAGAGATCCCATGTGCAGTGCTGAGATTAAAGGCATGTGCCACCATGGCCTGGTGATGTCCCTTTTAAAGTACTGCCCTTTATGATGGACACCTGTCTAGAGCACATGCACAAATGTCAAAAGGACACTGTATGACCTCACAACAGAATTAACACTGGTGACACATGAAGACACATGAAGGTTTCTAGAAGACTTCACACATCAGTTTGCTGCTAACTTTGGGGACCTCTGATGTCTCTTGTCTGCAGCCACCAACACTATCATGTTTGCTAGACTGTTTCTACACAAGTCACAATTAATAGGGAGGAGCTAATGTGAGCAGCCATCTTTACCAATGACGGTGGCTGTGAGCTTGCACTGTGAACTTGCCTGACCATTGCATGCTTTTTTGCTGCTCACTTTGTCAGAGGCAGCCACTGTGTGGTGCCTCCAGCATTCTTTCAACAAACTCCTGATTCTAGCACTTCTCTGCTTTCTGCATAGATGCACAGGCTCCCCCTGCCCTTTCCCTGCTTTGGCCTTGGTAAGGACCTTAGTTCTTTTGCTGAGAAACTAGTATTAGGACACAGATGTGGGACATCAGGGCTCCCAGGGCCTGGAAACATTGCGTGCACCTGAATGTACACACACACACACACACACACACACACACACCAGCCTCCCACTTAGAAACTGGGTCTCATGTGGTCTATTCTAGCCTTGAACTATGAGAACAATCTTGAATTTTTTATCTTCCTGCCTTTGCTTCCCTAGTGCTGGGATTACAGCCATGTAACAGGCTGTACATGTGATGTTTATGTAATGTTGGTGATGGAACTCAGGCCTTCATGAATGCTCGGCTAGCACTCTACCAAATGAGCCCTTGCCCTAGTCTCCTTGCCTACGGGCAGCATCTCTTATCATGCCTAGCTCATGATTACTGTGGTCAGGGTACTCCACACCTAGGCTCTTTTGAGTGGTTCACAGTCAAAATGCTACAAGGTTCACCATGCTGTGGCTCAGGTACCCACTTCACTGGTGCAATTCCATTTACTCTGATTTCTTTTTCACTTTTCTTACAGTGAATGGCTGTGCAGCCTCCTGCACCCTTTCCTTTGAAACACAAGGCAGACTACTCATTTAGTGGGGTACTATGGCCAGGGGCTGTACCCCATCAGCTCAGAATTCTTTTCTTTCTTTTTTTCCCAGACAGGGTTTCACTGTGTAACAGCTCTGGTTGTCCTGGAATTTACTTTGTAGACCAGGCTGGCCTCAAACTCAGCGATCCACCTGCCTCTGCTTCCCAAGTGCTGGGATTAAAAGTGTGCACCACTACGCCTCACTATTCGGCTGTTCATGTCTATGGTTTCACTGCAGGCAACACCTCGGTGAGCCTGCACCTCACACACACATCTTGTTTGTACTCCATGAGTGAGCTTGGCAATCATGAACAGTGCTGTGTTGACATCAGTATTGAGTGATAAAACCAAGGCTCATAGGTGATAACACATCAAATGTGAAATAAGTCCCATGTGAGCCATTGTTGCTGACCTGTGCTGTGTGGCTGGGCTTGGTGAGTAGTGGAAACAAGCAGACCTTGGGGGTACCTGACTGTGGGTTTAACCAAGCAAGAGTCCTTCTGTGCAACAGAAAATGGAGCTCCCAGCCACTCACATCCATTGGGGTAAGGGTAGCCAGCATCAACAGAACCTGTGCAACACCAGGGTTGCTGCTGTCTGAGACAAACAGGAACATTCAGAGCTCTCTCTCTCTCTCTCTCTCTCTCTCTCTCTCTCTCTCTCTCTCTCTCCTCCCTCCCTCCCTCTCTCTCTCTCCCTCCCTGCCTCCCTTCCTCTCCCTCCCTCCTTCTCTCTCTTTAGGTCAGGATCTCTGTGTAGTCCTAGCTGTTCTAGAACTTGCCATGTAGATCAGGCTGACCTCAAATTCAGAGATTGACCTGCCTCTGCCTCTTCAGTGCTAAAGATGTATGCTACCATACCTGTGTCCCCAGACTCCTATCTCTTACCATCGTTCATCAGTCAGACAGGAGCCAGGCAAGAAGTCTGGCCTAGCTCTTCTCCAATAGCTCCAGGAAGACACAGATTGAAGGACACTTTGGCCTGGTGACACTGGCACTGGCATTTTGCTGGTATCTTTAGCTCCCCAAACATGGCAAAAGCCCTCAGTTGCCCACCTCAGCACGAAGGCACCTGAGTGTTTAAATAACCCACAGCTCAGCACTGTTACTGCTCACACTACAGGGCCACTGCTCGGCTCTCTGGGTTCTTAAGATAGCACTGGTAGATTTGGAAACACACTGCAAAAGTGGAAAGTAGCTGACACTAGCCTGGGTTCCAGTGCATTGCTGGCGTGCCCTGGGGAGGTGCACATATGGGTTACATAAAGGAAAACCTAGTTTTAGAAATGGCCCAGGGGGCCAGGCGTTGGTGGCACATGCCTTTAATCCCAGCACTCTGGAGGCAGAGGCAGGTGGATCTCTGTGAGTTCAAAGCCAGCTGGTCTACAACAGCTAGTTACAGGATAGGCTCCAAAGCCACAGAGAAACTTGTCTCGAAAAACCAAAAAAGAAAAACAAACAAAACAAAACAAAACAAAAAAAGAAATAGCCCAGGGGGCTGGAGAAATAGCTCAGTGATTAAGAGCATTGACTGCTCCTCCAAGGGACCTGGATTCAATTCCCAGCACCCACATGGCAGCTCACAACTGTCTGTAACTCCAAGTTCTGACACCCTCACACAGACATACATGCAGGAAAAAGACCAATGCACATAAAATAAGAATAAATTAAAAAAAGAAATGGCTCGGAATGACCAGAAAACAACCCTTAGCATAAAGACATCTGCTGCTATACTAGAAAAATGAAGTTGTTCAGATGGCAAGATCCACCAAGGCTGGGGACCTTTCAATCCCTGGGACCTGCATGTGCAAAGTAATGACCCCTGTAAGTTGTCCTTTGACTTACACACACACATATGGACAATGCTCCCATAAGCAAGCAAACAAACAAAACAACTTTACCGGGCAGTGGTGGTACACGCCTTTAATTCCAACACTTGGGAGGCTGAGGCAGGAGGATCTCTGTGAGTTCAAAGCCAGCCTGGTCTACAGAGCTAGTTCTAGGACAGCTAGGACTGTTCCACAGAGAAACCCTGTTTTGGGGCGGGGGTGGGGGGAAATTTAAAAAGCAAGAAATAGGGACATAGGTCAGGTGGTAGAGTGTTTGCCTAGCATGCAGGGAGCCCTGGGTTCCATCCCTCAACACCACACATTAGGTGTAATGGTGCACACCTGTAATCCCAGCATTGCAGTCATGGAGACAGAAGGATCAGGAGTTCAAGGTCATTCTTGGCTATATAGGGAGTTTGAGGCTAGCCTGGAGACCATGTCTCAAAATACACAATACAAGAAGTCAAACCGGGCGTTGGTGGTGCATGCCTTTAATTCCAACACTTGGGAGGCAGAGGCAGGAGGATCTCTGTGAGTTCAAGGCCAGCCTGGTCTCCAGAGCTAGTGCCAGGATAAGGCTCCAAAGCTACACAGAGAAACCCTGTCTTGAAAATTCAAGCAAACAAACAAACAAAAAAGTCAAGTAAGTTTCTCACTTCCTACTCTGTATTCCAGTTTTGTTCAAAGAAAAGAACACAGACAAAGAGAAACAAGCTGGTGTTCGTCTGTGCACAGAAAGGGCTGACGTTTTGCTTTGGCATGGTTTCACTGA